>NC_085844.1:142008856-142657606 GCF_035594765.1 Anolis carolinensis
ACAAAAAAAAAGACGTAAAAGTTGAGTGTAATCCTTTTTTTTACTGTTTATACAAGTGAGGTTTCTCCCTTCTTTCGCTACAGTGCCATCGATCCTATGACTTAAGTACTAAGCTATTTGGGGGGCTTTATCTCAGTAGGAAGAAAAAGACTGAAGGTTTCCATATGTACCAGGATTGAATCAGCTGCTTCAGAGGGCTCTTCCATAGTAATATAACTCAGAATATCAAGGCAGATAATCCACAATGTCTACTTTGAACTGGGTTAACTGAATGCCCTTCCACATAGCTATATATAACTCACAATATCAAGGCAGATAATCCACAATATCTGCTTTGAACTGGGTTATGGGGGGGGGGGGGGGGTGTCCTTCCACACAGCCATATAATCCAGAATAAAGACAGATAATCCCATAATATCTGCTTTGAACTGGATTATCTGAGGGCCCTTCCGCAAAACTATATATCCCAGAATATCAAGGCAGGAAATCCCACAATATCTGCTTTGAACTGGATTATCTGAGTCCACACTGCCATACATTCCAGTTCAAAGTGGAAAATGTGGGATTTTATATAGCTGTGTGGAAGGGGCCTGAGCTGAGGCCACTCGACTCGGAGAACTCATCCATGTGGGATATATCCGAACTTCTCCTGTGACACTGCCTTAACATAAAAAAATGCCTGGTTGTCCCTTTTATAAAAACCTGTCTTCAGTGTTGTTTATAATTCCTGGACCATCCCCAGCTGCTAATTTTAAAAAGCCAAACCTTCTTCAAAAAATCTCTTTTCTCCTTTTTTACCTTGCCACACTGGGACGGTAGAGGGCGCACTGTCTATTTGTAATGGATCGAAGTTTGGTCTCTTTCCTCCCCGTTTTGGAAATGTCTTAATTGCTTCAAGGTGGAGGAGGAGGAGGAGGAGGAGGAGGGGGGGGGGGAGGAGGCAGAGGAGGCAATAAAACCACCATTTAATTCATGCCTGCAAAGTGTGTGCGTAGGGAAGGGGTTGGGGGCGTTGTCCCTCTCCAAAAAGGCTGCAAATCCTAAAAGTACAGTCAAAATCCCAAAGGATGAAGAGGCAGGCAGTTTGAGGCCCCAGGTTGCTGTGAGTTTTCAGGGCTGTATGGAAGCATTCTTTCCTGACGTTTCACCCACATCTGTGCCAGGCATCTTTTTGTGAGATTTGTTGGAAACTGAGCAAGGGAGGTTTATATATGTGTGGAAGGTCCAGGGTGGGAGAAAGAACTCTTGTCCGTTTGAATCAAGTGTGAATGTTGCAATTAATCACCTTGATTAGCATTAACAAGTCTTGCAGCTTCCTGCCTGGGGGAATCCTTTGTTGGGAGGTGTTAGCTGGCCCTGATTGGTTCCTGCCTGGAATTCCCATTTTCAGAGTGTTATTCTCTATTTACTGTCCTGATTTGAGAGTTGTTTTTTAAATACTGGTATCCAGATTTGGTTCATTTTCATGGTTTCTTCCTTTCTGCTGAAATTGTCCCCATGCTTGTGGATTTCAATGGCTTTTTGTGTAGCCTGAGGGCCCTCCCACACAGCTGTCTCTCAGTCTTTTCCTATCCATTGAGCTACCCATTTGTGGGATTAAGGGCCCTTCCACACAGTCCTATATCCCAGAATATCAAGGCAGAAAATCCCACAATATCTGATTTATTTATTTATTTTATATACCGCTCTTTTCCCTCAGGGGGACCTTGCTTTGAACTGGGTTATCTGAGTCCACACTCAGATAATGTGGGATGTTCTGCTTTGATATTCTGGGATATAAGGCTGTGTGGAAGGGCCCTGGCACGGTGGTTGTTAGAGCGGTCCAGCATTTCTGTGCTCTCAAATAATATGCTGTTCCCAGTAAATAAAGAACAACACTCTGAAAACAGACATGAAACAATCAGGGTCAGCTAACACTTCCCAACAAATGATTTCCCCAGTCAGATTTTGAGGCTGCAAGGCTTTTTCAATGCTAATCAAAGTGATTAATTGCAACATTGCAACAGACAATAGTTCTTTCTCCCACGCTGGACCTTCCACAGATATATAAACCTCCCTTGCTTACTTTCCAACAGACCTCACAAATTCTGAGGATGCCTGCCATAGATGCGGGCGAAACGTCAGGAGAGAATGCTTCTGGAGCATGGCGATACATCCCAGAAAACTCCTAGCAGCCCAGTGATTCCAGCCATGAATTGAGAAAGCGTTTAGAAAGTTTACTGTCCTTGCCCTGGAGGGGAAAGGCAGGAGCGCGGTCCTCTACTCACCGACGAAGAGGCGGATACGAAGAGGCGCTTCCAGCCAGTTTGCACAGCTCCTCCAAAGTTGCGCCGGGCGAGCCCAGGCGGGAGAGACGGGGCAAGGCTCGGGCTGGAGCAGCGGCGGGAATGCCAGACGCGGCGCTCCGTCTCCTCTCGCTCTGCCTCGGCGCCCCTCCTCTGGCGCTGCCCCTTCGGAGCCCGAGCCCGGCTTGGGGCCAAGGGAGACGGACGGGGCGGGAAGCCCGCGCCGCCTTCGCCCAGGCAACTTTGCCCGGCGCCGCTTGCTGCTCCAGCTGCTGCTGCTGCTGCTTCTCCCGAGGCTGGCAGCGTTCCGTCGGGTCCCCTTGGCCAGCTTGCATGTTATTTCCCCTTCGGCCGACGTCGGAGGCGCTGGGAAGGGACGCCCATCCCCGCGTCGGGACTCCCAGCCGCCTCCCGAGGCTCCCTGCCCATAAGCGCCCGCGCTGGGGAAAGTCCGTCGGAGGCCTCCTCCCCTCCCTCCTCCCCTCCCCACTTGGCCCCTACTGCTGCCTTTCCCCGGCGCCGATGCACATTCCCCTCTGCCTTTCTCCCATCCCGTGGCGGCAAACTTCAACGGAGGAGGAGAAGGAAAAAGCGGCGGCGGCGCAGACGTGTCAGTTCCAAACCATCTTCTCCGGCAACTGCCGGCGAGTAGGGAAGAAGGCAAACCTTATACCACCTTCGGTTCCGAGCGCGCCGAGCGGTCCTAAAGCCGGCCCGACTCCTTCTCCTGCCGCCGTCTTTTTTTGGATGGAAGAGCCCGAAAGAAGCAGGAATCGAACGAGAGCACAGTCGCCTTTAAGCGGCTGTCAACCCGGGCCACGGACTAGAGCGAAAGGCAGCTTGTGGTTCAGAGAATCATAGTTGGAAGAGACCACATGGGCCAAAAGAGATGCCACCTGAACATTAGGAAGAACTTCCTCACTGTGAGAGCTGTTCAGCAGTGGAACTCTCTGCCCCGGAGTGTGGTAGAGGCTCCTTCTTTGGAGAGGCTGCATGGCCATCTGTCAGGAATGTTTTCAGGGCCATAACCAGAAAAAAAATTCGGGGGTGGGGTTGAAACTTTTTTTAGCAAATCATGAAGAATAGTTCCATAACGCAAAATAATTTAGAAATCAGGCTCCATCGATAAACTTCAGTGGACACTAATGGGGATTCGTTAGAAATCATTTGTTAAAATTCATGATTAAACCAGGGGTTTTTTTTTGGGGGGGGGGGGGGGTGAACCACTACCCCTCCCCCTTGGCTACAGCCCTGGAAGAGACCACATGGGACAAAAGAGATTCCGCCGGAACATTAGGAAGAACTTCCTGTCTGTGAGAGCTGTTCAGCAGTGGAACTCTCTGCCCCGGAGTGTGGTGGAGACTTCTTCTTTGGAAGCATTTAAGCAGAGGCTGGATGGCCATCAGTCGGGGATGCTTTGAATGCGATTGTCCTGCTTCTTGGCCAGAGGTTGGACTGGATGGCCCACAAAGTCTCTTCCAACTCTATGATTCTATCTAGTCCAGGCTATTGGGCAAACTTTCTTCCAACTAGTAACAGAACATGGTTGGCTCTATACCAAGCATACACAAACTTTGGCCCTCCAGGTGTTTTGATAGGCTGTTAGGAATTGCAGGCTGTGGTGTGCAGGCTGATTAGCAGCCAGCTGCAACAAATCACTCTGATCAAGAGGTCATGAGTCCAAGGCCAGCCGGTGCCTGCTTTTGTCTCTGTCTCTGTTCTATGTTATGGCATTGAATGTTTGCCTTATATGTGTGCAATGTGATCCGCCCTGAGTCCACTTCGGGTGAGAAGGGCAGAATATAAATACTGCAAATAAATAAATAAATAATTGTAGTTCAAAACACCCGGAGGGCCGAAGTTTGCCCATTCCTGATCTAGTCCAACTCCCTGCCATAAAGGAACCCACTGTTCACTTTGCACCTTCAGGGCCAGGCAGTACATCCGAACTTTCAAACTCTTCAAATTCGGGAACTGCACCACTCTGCAACACCGTCATTCAGTGCCATTGAATACAGCCATATAACCCAGAATATCAAGGCAGATAAATCCACAATATCTTCTTTGAACTGGAGCTCCGTCCACGCAGTGTATAAAATCCCACATTATCTGCTTTGAACTGGATTATATGGACTCATATAATAAATAAATGAACGAAACTTTATTTATAGTCCGCTCTATCTCCCCAAAGGGACTCAGGGCGGATTACAACAAAATTGTTTGAAATAACAACCTCCCAAACCACTCACTATTTATTTGTTAATGTATATACAGTAGAGTCTCACTTATCCAACATTTTGGATTATCCAACACATTTTTGTAGTCAATGTTTTCAATGCATTGTGATATTTTGGTGCTAAATTCGTAAATACAGTAATTACAACATAACATTACTGCGTATTGAACTACTTTTTCTGTCAAATTTGTTGTATAACATGATGTTTTGGTGCTTAATTTGTAAAATCATAACCTATTTTGATGTTTAATAGGCTTTTTCTTAATCTCTCATTATTATCCAACATATTCGCTTATCCAATGTTCTGCCGGCCTGTTTATGTTGGATAAGTGAGACTCTATTGTATTTGGTAACCTGTATTCTATATGTATGTTGATTTGACTCTTTGGTGTGGGAGGAGTTATAGACATGTGATTATACTGAGCATGTGCAGACCCAAAACTCCATTTTGTATTAAATACAGTAGTCTCGCTTATCCAACATAAACGGGCCGGCAGAACGTTGGATAAGCAAATATGTTGGATAATAAGGAGAGATTAAGGAAAAGCCTATTAAACATCAAATTAGGTTATGATTTTACAAATTAAGCACCAAAACATCATGTTATACAACAAATTTGACAGAAAAAGTAGTTCTATACGGAGTAATGCTATGTAGTAATTACTGTATTTACGAATTTAGCACCAAAATATCAGGATGTATTGAAAACATTGACTACAAAAATGTGTTGGATAATCCAGAACGTTGGATAAGTGAGACTCTACTGTACTTAGACCTCAGAGGAGATGGATGCACACAGTTTGCTATTTGGACAATGGGAGCAGGTTGCTGTTTGGACTTCAGTGGAGAAGTCAGTTTAGACACTTCTTTTTGCTTATAGACTTCAGTGAGTACAGCTATACTAAAGATTATGGACTGTTGATAATGCACAATCCACATAATTATAAACATATTGAATCCTTCAAATCTCATTAAAAGTCTCTAAAACTCAAATTGTTGGAAGGAAGATGGTGAACAGCAGATTAACAGATGTTAACAGCTAGGAGTGTGTACATATAGATGTACTTAATCTTCCTCCTCTCCATAAGCTAAATTGCATAGGTGTGTCTTTAGTAATTTTTTAAAGGCGAGGAGGGAGGAGGCCATTTTTAATTCTGTAGGGAGGGAGCTCCAAAGGTGGAGAGTGATTACTGAGAAGGCCCTCTCTCTTGTTCCCACTAGTTTTATTTGAGATGGGGGGAGAGGACCAAGAGCCGGGCCTCTTCAGCAGACCACAGCGCATGTGGTGGTTGGTATACAAAAATGTGGTCTTTTACATAGTTTGTGCCTGTGCCGTCCGCCAGACAATAAAAAAAAACTATAAAGCTGAAACGTGCCGTCCTTTATCCGGGCGAACTGCAAATCCCTATAAGCTGTCCTAAAATATTGAACGACTGAGTCTGGAGAACTTCAAAAAAGGATGTTTATTCATACAAGGTTGTAAACCTGGCACAGATCTTAAAGTTGCAGAAAATGAAACAAATTTCCATAGGTTTTAGTTGCAGAATTATCCCTGGTTCCAGAAGGCAAAGGTGATTATAAAACCACTATACCCTAATCACGCTGTCTATATTAGAAGGAGAAACTCTTTCCTTCCCTATCTTTACAGCAAAGATTAGTTCTAGAAGCGATGGAATAACCCTGCTCCTCTAACTAGATTTCCTATTCCAGATCAGTATAATTCAATACTTATCTAATTTGGATAGGCTTAGATTGGCCTGGTTTTGAGGATGATTTGTCCCAGTTAGCCTTGCACAGCTCCAGCACGTTGGAAGACTATAGCCAGAATGAAACTCTAAAATGGAGACTAGACCCTGGTAAAAAGGGCGGTCCTAAGATGTTGTACTCTTTGACCAATCATTGCAAAGAAAACTGCAGCCAGCTCTTGCAGACTTCAAGCCACCTTTCCTGGGCTTTTGCAGCCAGAGGCTGAAACAAAATGCAAAGGAGGGAAAACAAACAAACGACCAATAAGTAAGGCAAACCATCGTCCTGGGGGACGGAACACTCCCCGCTTAAATTCCCAGGATGTGGGAATTTACCACTCAAAAACATACAAACACCTTTGCACATATGACAATACAAACACTAGAACTTTAAACATCTCCAATAAGCAACACGAGGTCACTAATTGGTCTGTCCAAAATGGACACTTTGTCTCTGTTGCAAGTCTTTAATTGAACTTTCCTGACCTTACCATCCGGGCAAGGAAAGGTCTTTAATACAATGCCCATGGGCCATGCATGGCGGGGCAAGTCTTTGTCCTTTAACAACACAACGTTGTTAACCTCAATGTTGTCCTGTGGGCTTTGCCAGATTCTTCTAGCTTGAAGCTGGCTTAAGTACTCAGCTTTCCACCTTTTCCAAAATTGGTTGGCCAAGGACTGCACCTGTTTCCACAGGGCACGGTGAGTTCCGTCCGGAACTGGCAACATGATGTCCTTCCATCCTGGCACCTTTTGTGTCAAAATAAGTGCAGGAGTCAGTGGTTGTAAGTTCTCAGGGTCACTGGTAAGGGGAACCAGCGGCCGGTTGTTGATAATTGCGGTAACTTCCGCCATAAGTGTCACCAAAACATCATGCGTCAATGACCTATGACTCAAAAGCATGGCATTAAGGATTTTGCGACTAATACCAATCATCCTCTCCCAAACACCACCCATGTGGGAGGCGTGAGGAACATTGAAAGTCCACATAATTTGTTCAGTATTCGTAAAGTTCTGAACCTTTGGGTCTCTCCCAAACCTAGACACACAATTGAGTTCTTTGGTCGCACCTACAAAATTGGTGCCACAGTCCGACCGAATTGACTTAATTGGCCCTCTGAGGGCTATGAACCTTTTTAATGCGTTTAAAAATGATGAAGTGTCCATCCCTTCTATGACTTCTATATGGACAGCTCGTATTACTAAACAAGTAAACAAAACTGCCCACCTCTTGTTATTTACAACACCACCCCTGGTTTTCCTAGTGACAACCTCCCAAGGACCAAACACATCGATTCCCACATGGGAAAAGGGTGGGTCTGTCAAAGTCCTATCCTGAGGTAGTTCTGCCATCAACTGACTTTGACAGTTTCGCCTAAGGCGCCTGCATTTAACACATTTGAAAATACAACTGTTGACCAACCTTTTGGCATTAACTACCCACAGACCTTCATTTCTAAGGGCTGCCTCAGTTAGAGTTCTACCCTGATGATGGATCCTTTCATGGTGATGCCGAACGAGCAGCAATGCAGTGTGACTATTAGGGGGTATGATGATGGGGTTTTTTATGCACGCCTTGAGTTTAGCTTTGGCTAACCTTCCTCCAACTCTCAAAATACCCTCCTTGTCTAGAAATGGGTTTAACTCATTTAGAAGACTTTGATTAGGGATGTTGAGCCCTTGCTCTAGCCTAGCTATTTCCTGCTTGAAAGCAGATCTCTGTACTGACTTGAATATGACGCTCTTAGCCTTTATCATATCCTGGACCTGTAAAGGCTCACTATCTTTGCAAGCTAAACGATGTATAAGCCTAGCAACTGCTCTAAGAAGACTGTGCCACTCCGAAAAACATTCAAAACGGTGTGGTTCCAGGCAGGATCTTTGGCCCATCTTGATTTCTGTGGTCATCTTGCAAACTTTCACCTCTGGAACGGACTCGGGCAATTCTGTATTTTCGGTGGGAGAAAAGGCTGATGGAAAATTGACTTCATTGACCTCACTTTGATCAGAGACCTCGGCGTAGTTACTTTGGAACATGTCTTCCATAAAGCCAACGATTTGCTCCTTTACCTTGGGGTCTTTCTGCATCTTCTTCTTCAGTGACCAGAGTCTATTTTCTGCCACATGCCTGTTGTTTGGCAAAGTGGGTTTTTCTGCTTTAAAAGGCAGAGGGGCTATCCAACTTCCCTCTGGACTCCGGGAAACTTGAGAGTTCATGATCTCTAAAAACCTCTGTTCATCTTTGGAAAGCGCTGTAGTTTCATCCCTTTCGGAGACTTCAAAGATGGAAGAATACTCTGGTGTTATCCCCTGACAATAGACCGAGATATGACTCAAACAGCTATGCATTAGTGTGGGGCGACTGCCTTGAAGCATGTGCGCTTGACGAGTGCCCACCGACGATGGAGGGTGCATCCTATTTATGCACACCGGGCCTGTAACTGTCCAGCCTAGTGGTAGCAGCTGAGCAATGGGCGCCCCTGGAGGTCCCTTAACTTGGTCGTTCACATAGAACAAGTTCGGACAGTCCGCACCAAGCAGAAGGGCAATGTCCACATCTGGACGGAAAGCAGGTAAGGCGTTCTTCAGCTTTCGCAAGTGAGGATGGGCTTCCACGACTTCTCTGGTGACAATCTGCCTTTTGTTCCGGGGAATAGAGGAACACTCAATGAGGTCTGGTAACTCGAACAGTCTCTTCTGGTCACAAGAGGAGACAACAAAGCCGGATGCTATGCGACCCTGCAACTTCTTCTTCCCTACACAGGTGGACATGGTGTAGTCGACCGTCTGGGTTTTTATGTCAAACAGTTGGAAAAACTCTGGAGTCGCCAGGGAGGCGTCGCTTTGTGAATCCAACGCCACGTAAAGTCTCTTTTTAAGCCAAGGTCTTCTGGCTGGATATACATCTGCTAGGCAGATGGGATGGCAGACTCTGAACTGGTGCACGTCAGAGCATAGTTCAGTACAGGCGACCGATGGAGCATCCTCCTGCATCCGTGACGCGGTCTGCATGTTGGTGGCTTCAGTAGATGACCCTTCTTTGGAAGACGTGTCCCCTTTGGCGTGGGAGACAGCGTCAGAGTTGTGCATCGCGGTGCAATGCTTAAGGCTGTTACACCTTGCGCATTTGACGTCCTCTTTGCAGTTGGATGCAAAGTGAGGAGTTGCTCCACAGCACCTAAAACATATGCCCAGCTTCTGTACAATCTGTTGTCTTTCTTTATAAGGCTTCTTGCCAAATTCCCGGCAGTTGGCCAAACTGTGAGGCTTTTGGTGAATGGGGCAGAGCACCTCCTTCACCTCTGACTTGGATTCGTTGGCCCTGTGCTGAGTTTCAACAGCCTTAACACTAACCGGTCTTTTGGCCTCTCTGGATGGTTTTTTCTCCACTTTAGGTGCCTTCTCTGGCTGGGTCCCTTGGTATAAGGTGGGGAGGTCCGTCTGCGGATCATTCCTTTCTCTGGCCGCCCTGGTGATGAACTGGACCAAATGAGAAAATGGAGGGTATGCCTGGGAGTGGGCCTCCTTGTAGTTGAAGACCTCCTGTCCCCAGCGTTCTTGCAAAGTGAAGGGCAGCTTGGTCAAGATCTGCCTCTGGGACAGGTGCTGATCGAGGCACTTCAAACCGGGCAGTTCTGGATTCTCCTTGGCCGACTCTAATTCCGTAAGGAGATCGCTGAGGTCCCACAAGAGTTTGAAGTCTTTGAGTTTCAAAGCTGGGAACCTTTGGAGCTTGTCCATAAGAGATGCTTCAATCTCTGTGCTGGCCCCATACCTCTGCTGCAACCTGGCCCAGGCCTTTTCCAGGGCTTTGTCGGGATCGGCTACGTGGGCTGCGTAGATCTTCTTAACTTGTGAGGATGAGGCTGGGCCCAACCATGCAGCCAGAAGAGTCAGTTCTTCCTCAGGCAATAACTTTAAGTCTCTGATTGCTCTCTGGAAGGTGGCCTTCCAGAGAAGAAATTCCTCAGGCTTGTCCGAAAACTTTTCGACACCCTTGTCCTTAAGATCTCTTCTGGGGCTTCTGATGATGGAGACAAGCTGGGACTCTGGCGTCGAAGGGAACAATTGAGGAGTTTGCTGTTGTGGAGTGGACTCCCACCGTGCACCTTGCGTCAACCTTTGGCCTCTTGGAGGGATGACATCGACCACTGACGAATCGGTGGCTCCCTGTGCAGCTGTCTGTAAGGGCCAACTAGCACTTGGCCTTGAGGCCCTGATTGACTGACCTAGGGATTTAGCAGGAGGCACAGGTAGCTCGGGCAAGGGTGAGCTCCCCGCTATGACGCTCTGCTCTGCAGGAAACTCAAAAGTGACTTTGGGGCCCTGCTCTGGGTAAGGAGAGAAGTCTTCCTGTTCCTCATCCGAAAACTGGCTGTTTAAGCTATTAAGATGCACAAGCACCTTGGAAGAAGGGTCCTGCTTCGGCAACTGACTTACATTTTCTTCTGTGAGTGGCTCAATTAGGGCCTTGGCCAAAGTCTCAGCCCTTACCTTTTTGGCAGTAGCATCCATCCTTATTCTAAGCATTTCTATTTCACCTTGCCTTTGGGCCTGTTCTATTTGCATTTCGCTTTGTCTACGGGCCTGTTCTATTTGCAGTCGTTGCTCTTCTTCTTTAAAGGGAAGGGTGAGATCAGCTGCCTTAGCATCAGCCTCCGCCCCCGCTACCTTGCTCTTTAGCTCTAGACGTGCAGCCTCCTTAATGTGCAAGGCAGCTAGGGAAGAGATGGCACTCCCAGCAGCAGAAGACTTGCTAGAGTGGCTATGTTTAGATGATGCACACTCCCTTAGCTTAGATACCTGGCTAGAGCGGTTGGACTTAAGACTAAGTGCCACAGCAGGTGATTTTAAAAGATTGGTCTCATGGCTGCATAAGGAAGACTGATTTCCTTTTGGCTCAGACCTTAGATTAACAGATGGAGAACTAAATTCCAAGGCATCTAGAATTGCCCTCACCTTATTTTCTTTCTCATTAGTGTCAGCTAAGACACTCACTATTTCTAACTCTGAATCCTTGGCGTTAATGCGCTCGAGGACCTGGACTATCTTAGACACCAAACCCCTCCAAATACCGAAGGTCTCTTCAAGGTCTATCTGTAATATGGATGGCACCCTTGTAATACCCAAGCTCTCAATTCTGTCCATTAATGTTACAATTCGCTCCCATGCCGAACCTAACCTCACATGGAGGAGCTCCTTTTCATCTATTAGATGGGCTAGCATCTTGGCTGAAGGGTGCTTTATCCTTTGGGGCCTTTCATTCCTACTTTCAGCCTCAGAAGGAGGTATACCATCTGCATCATCTTGAAATTGCATAGACATTATGTATTCTTAATAGCAAGTAAATTTACAACAAAGGCAAATGCAATATACCTGCAAGTAAATTTACAATAAAAGCAAATTCAATATATAATACAATTCACAGCACTTAACCATATCAATATATATCACTAAGTAACTATACTTTACAAAGATTGTGACCTTTGGCGCCAAACTTTGGTAGGCAAGCTGCAAAATGCCAACTGACAGCAACTTGCCACTTGATACCTCCCTTGCCCGAGTGACGTAAACTGCCAAAATGGCGACTTCGCCAAATTTTCAAGCACCTTGTGCTCCGCGGCTCGAGGCCTGCCGCCGAAGGAGCACCGAGGCTGGCTTTGGAAAGGAGGAGAGAAGAGACGCCTCCTCCCCGCAGGACGATGAGACAGGTCACCACCGCAGGTCAATGAGGCAGGTCACCACCGCAGGATGATGAGACAGGTCACCGCCGCAGGTCAATGAGGCAGGTCACCACCGCAGGATGATGAGGCAGGTCACCACCGCCAGACCATGAGGCAGGTCACCACCGCCGGGCGACTGTCCCGGCCGAGATCCTAGCCACTGTGAAGACTCAGCCAGAACTTTCTTTTGGAGTTGCCAGGCTTATCTGGGTCCCGGCCTGGTGCTTCTGGACTCACCACCTCTGTGTGAGCCCAAAGACTGCTGCTGGAGCTCCGCGGCTCGATACCTGCCACCGAAGGAGCTCGGGGTAGATTGCTGGGTTTTGCACAGCCGTGCAATTGCAGAAACAGCCGCAGCTGAAGAGCAGGATACTGCAGAGGCTGAAGGAATGGCAGCAAGCTTCACTGCAACAGACCAACAAAATCAAAGTCTCTATGGCCGTGCAGGCTAGCTCAAGCGGAAAACCGCTGATCGTCCTCAAAACTGTGCCGTCCGCCAGACAATAAAAAAAAAACTATAAAGCTGAAACGTGCCGTCCTTTATCCGGGCGAACTGCAAATCCCTATAAGCTGTCCTAAAATATTGAACGACTGAGTCTGGAGAACTTCAAAAAAGGATGTTTATTCATACAAGGTTGTAAACCTGGCACAGATCTTAAAGTTGCAGAAAATGAAACAAATTTCCATAGGTTTTAGTTGCAGAATTATCCCTGGTTCCAGAAGGCAAAGGTGATTATAAAACCACTATACCCTAATCACGCTGTCTATATTAGAAGGAGAAACTCTTTCCTTCCCTATCTTTACAGCAAAGATTAGTTCTAGAAGCGATGGAATAACCCTGCTCCTCTAACTAGATTTCCTATTCCAGATCAGTATAATTCAATACTTATCTAATTTGGATAGGCTTAGATTGGCCTGGTTTTGAGGATGATTTGTCCCAGTTAGCCTTGCACAGCTCCAGCACGTTGGAAGACTATAGCCAGAATGAAACTCTAAAATGGAGACTAGACCCTGGTAAAAAGGGCGGTCCTAAGATGTTGTACTCTTTGACCAATCATTGCAAAGAAAACTGCAGCCAGCTCTTGCAGACTTCAAGCCACCTTTCCTGGGCTTTTGCAGCCAGAGGCTGAAACAAAATGCAAAGGAGGGAAAACAAACAAACGACCAATAAGTAAGGCAAACCATCGTCCTGGGGGACGGAACAGTGCCCAAACTGTTTAGGGCTTTATAGGTAATGACCAGCACTTTTTATTTAGCCTGGAAGCAGATCAGCAGCCAGTGGAGTTGCCGTAACAGGTGTTGTCTGCTCCTTGTAAGGCACTCCGGTTAGTAATCTGGCTGCCCATCTCTGAACCAGTTGCAGTTTCTGAACTGTCTTCAAAGGCAGCCCCATGTAGAGAGTGTTGCAGTAGTCCAAACGGGATGTAACCAAGGCGTGGGCTACCATGGCCAAGTCTGATGTCTTAAGTATGGGCGCAGCTGGTGCACAAGTTTTAATTGTGCGAAGGCATTCCTGACCACCGCCACACCTGGGGTTACAGGGTCAGCGATAAATCCAGGATCACTCCCAGACTGTGAACCTGTGTTTTCAGGGAAAGTTTGACCCAGCAGATACTGTGGATTATCTCCTTTGATGTATGGTTTATATGGCTGTGTGGAAGGGCCCTGGGTTATCTGAGTCCCAGGGCCGTAGCCAGAAAAAAAATTCGGGAGGGGTTTTGAAAATTTCGGGGGGGGGGGGGGTTAACCCCTAGCACACACCCCTCCCCGCTACAAACCTGTCAATATTTGCTTGAAATAGTGCCTGGAGGGACTCTTAATGTTTTGTGTCTCATAGACTTAGCATGGGGATTTGGTTAACCAGTTAAAATTCATGAGTAAACCAGGTTTTTTTTATAACCTGAAAAATTTCGGGGGGGGGGGTTGAACCCCTAACCCCCCCCCCCCCCCTCGCTACAGGCCTGCTGAGTCCATGCTGCCATATAATCCAGTTCAATGTGGATTTTATACAGCTGTATGGAAGGGACTTCAGGGCCCTATATCCCAGGATCTGATCCCACTTTGCTGCTTTAAACTGGATTATATGAGTCCACACTGCCAGATAATCTGAGATAAACAGAAAACCTGGGATCAGATCCTGGGATATAGGGCTTATCTGGAAGGGACCTCAGTTTCCCCACCAAATGGGAGGGTAAACTCACCCCTTATAAAACACACAGGCCTGTCTACATTGTCATATAATCTAGATTATAAAATAATCCACAGTTATCGGCTTTGAACTGGGTTGTATGAGTCTACACTGCCACATAATCCAGTTCAAAGCAGATTGTCTGGCAGTGTAGAAGAGGCCACAGGCACTTGTAGAAAGGAAATGTATGGGGATATGATATACCACACAGAAACATTTCATTTATCTTTTTCAAAACAATGTGGTTTGTAAGAGATTAACATGCATTTCCAAGATTTTGATAATTTCTCCTTTTGTTCGCATAATAAACCTACATGCCACAGCCAACATATGAACACACGTGTGAAATGCAAGGCCTGTGGGATTAATCTGGACCTGCCTTGTCATTTTATGTGGCCCTCCTGATGCTGGACGACAACTCCTGTTTTGCTCATCATTATGAGAGCTGATGGGAGTTGTAACATTAGGAAGAACATTGAACATTAGGAAGAACTTCCTCACTGTGAGGGCTGTTTGGCAGTGGAATTCTCTGCCCCGGGCTGTGGTGGAGGCTCCTTCCTTGGAGACTCTTAAGCAGAGACTGGATGGCCATCTGTCGGGGGTGCTTTGAATGCGATTTCCTGCTTCTTAGCAGGGGGTTGGACTGGATGACCCATGAGGTCTTTTCCAACTCTACTGTTCTATGATTCTATGATTCAAGGGTCTGAATTGAGATACAAAGCTTGTGGATATGAAGTCTGACTTTAAAATGTCTTTTAGCCTTTCTCCACATCAGAGCTACAAGTGCTATTGGGCTGCAATCCCCATTATACCCAGTTCAAATAGCCCTGCATGAATACGGCATGGTACAGTAGTCTCACTTATCCAAGACTCACTTATCCAAGGTTCTGGATTATCCAAGGCATTTTTGTAGTCAATGTTTTCAATATATCATAATATTTTGGTCCTAAATTCGTAAATACAGTAATTACAACATAACATTACTGCGTATTGAACTACATTTTCCGTCAAATTTGTTGTATAACATGATGTTTTGGTGCTTAATTTGTAAAATCATAACCTAATTTGATGTTTAATAGGCTTTTCCTTATTCAAGATATTAGCTTATCCAAGGTTCTGCCGGCCTGTTTAGCTTGGATAAGTGAGACTCTACTGTACACAGTTTGGAAAACTTTGTGGTAAATTATAAACCTCCATGACACCGGATTATGAATAGCCCTGCTCTTTAGACATGGAAACATCTTCCACAAAAGTTACTCTTATTTATAAGCTTCCCACCCCCACCACCCCCATTTTCACCTCACTTTAGTGAGATAAAGATGTTTTTGACCACCCTGGTAATGAGGAAGAATGGGACAATCAACCTCAACACGCTACAGCTTGGATCCACTTTAAATCCACTTTAGGAAGGAGGCTTTAGATAGCTCAGCCGGACAGGTCCTGGGCCTCACCAAGCTACAAACCCTAGAATTCTGCAGGTGGCAGAAACCGGATTTAAAGCGGATTCATGCTCTAGTGTGATGAGGCAGAATGTCTCCTGTCATCTGCTCCACTTGGGTTGGTGTCACCCAGTGAGGGAACTCATGGTCCCCTTCTGGACCAGATCACAATATTGTAGCTAAAAGGCCAGAAAAGTTGACCAAAGCAGTGATTATATAAAAAAAACTAACCGAAAAACAGATTACAAACCAACAACAAGTAACACCAAATCCAACAATAAATAAATAACATCAAAACAGAGAAACAAACTCAACAAATAACACGGAAACAAATAAAACCCAACACCAAATAGGTTGTTGTGCATTTTCCAGGCTGTATGGCCATATTCTGGAAGCATTCTCTCCTGACTCACATCTATGGCAGGCATCCTCAGAGGTGGTGAGGTATATTGTATCATGGCCATACAGCCCGGAAAATGCACAAAATCCAGTGATTCCGGCTGTGAAAGCCTTTGACAATACAACAAATAAATATCACCAAACCCAGCAACAAATAACAGTGAATGTGTATGCAAGTGAAACCACATGATTTGAAGTATCATTACAATCGCATTATAATGACAGCTCCAACCAGAGCACACACACAAGTTTGAAAAAAGTCAACTAGCATACAAGAAAATCTTGCCATAGAATTGCCATATGTTGGAAATGACTTGGAGGTGTATGTAAACTAGGTCTGCAAAATACTTTTTGTGGTTATATCTAATGACAGGGATATTATTTCAAATAAATACTAAAACACTGCACAAAATTGTAGGCTGTCATTTTGGTGTCGTGCCCTTTGAAGGTGTTCACCAGTGCAGTTTGAACGCACACCACACAACCTTAGTGACACCATTGGCCTGTTCTCCATGATTATTCCCTGGCTGGCCTGTCAGTCAGCCTGATTTATTATATTTATCTACTTAGTGAATGCATGCCCTGACTTTCATTGAATTAGGCAACAATATCAGTTTTTTTGAAACCATCACTTAAAGTGTTGACATTTAAAACATAGCTAGCAATTAAATAATTTTAAAAAATAACATTTCTAATGCATTGAAATGCAGCCAGGTTAATAACTGGAGTGGCGTTCAGGGAGCGTACTACTCCTCTGTTACGCCAGCTCCATTGGCTGCCGATTAGCTACCGAGCACAATTCAAGGTGCTGGCTTTAGCCTATAAAGCTCTAAACGGTTCCGGCCCAGCTTATCTGTCCAAAAGTGTCTCCCGCTACGACCCACCTCGAAGCTTAAGATCGTCAGGTGAGGCCCTGCTCGCGGTCCCATCAGCCTCACAGTTGCGGCTGGCGGGGACAAGAGACAGGGCCTTTTCAGTAGTGGCTCCCTGTCTATGGAACGCCCTCCCCATTGAAGTCAGGCAGGCTCCTTCCCTCCTGTCTTTCCGAAAGAGAACAAAAACGTGGTTATGGGACCAGGCATTTGAGCACGAGTAGCAGCAAAAATGAGATATGAATATATGACCTACTGACAGACCCCACCTGGACATGGAAAGCGCCTTAAATGTATATTTAAATGTATAATTATGTATATTTTAATGTATATTCTTAATTTTATTGAAATTTTTAATCTTGATAGATTTTTAAATTTGATGAAAACTGTTTTCGATGTGTATGTTTATATTGTAAGCCACCCTGAGTCCCCTGATGGGTGAGAAGGGCGGGGTAGAAGTGATGTAATAAAGCTGTACATGTAATGTGATGCTGGCTGGCTGTGGAATGGCTGCTATAGCCATTCTCCAGGAGTCTGCCCAACTCATTCCTTTCTCTTTCTCCTCAAGGATCATGCCTAGTCTTGACATACAATTTCAGACCATCTAGATTCCTTGGTTATTACACAGTGTTTAAGAAGAAGAAATCAGTCCATAGTTTACTTTTAATTTTCTATTATCTCTAGTAAAGGTTGAGTATCCTTTACATAGAAGTACTCCAAAATTATCCTCAATGATGTTTGAAATACTGGCACCTTTGCTTTCTGCTGGTTCAATATAAACACATTTTGTTACGTATACAAATGTTACAAATATTGTGTCTAAAATTACCTTCAAGCTGTGTGTACACGTGGAAAATGAATGAATTTCATGTTTAGACTTAGGTCCCATTTCCAAGATATCTCATTATGTGCAAATACAGATATTCTAAAATCTGAAAATAAATCCAAAATACTTCTGATCCCAAGCATTTCAGATAAGGCAGTGGTTCTCAACCTGTGGGTCCCCAGGTGTTTTGGCTTTCAGCTCCCAAAAATTCTAACAGCTGGCAAACTGGCTAGGATTTCTGAGAGTTGTAGGCCAAAACACCTGTGGTCCCACAGATTGAGAACCACTGAGTTAAGGGATACTCAACCTGTAGTTACAATGATTTTAGTGATCCTAAATAGGATATTATAGAAGCCTGCATTTAACTGAACAGGAACATTAATTATCTTTTTGTGAAGGCTATAGACCTGTTATTGTTCCTTCACAGAACAAAAAAGCAGTGCTGTAATAAAGAGGGAACCAATCTTTTCCTTTTCATACAGGAAAGCAATCCACTTTTATCATATATAGTGGTTGTGTAAAAAGGCGTAGAAATATTGGACACGATTACATATGATTTTAGAAGAAATTGTTAAAATTAAATTTGAAATGAAACCTGAATTCTATCTGCTGGGATGTGAAATGATCAACTCAATAGAAACTGTGGAAGGTTACTGCTATACATGACAGTGGTAGTAAGAATGATATATGCTCAAAGATGGAAAAACTCAGTGATTCTGACACAAGATTATTTGCTTATGAAAATAAGTGGACTTATTTTTTTAATTGTGTCAGAAGCAAATTGAAGCAAGTTGCTTTTGGTGTGAGCGTATCGACGGTCTACAAAGATGCTGTCCAAGAGATGCCCGGGAGGCTTCTCTTATATCCCTACATGGGAAGCTAGGGCTGACAGACAGGAGCTCACTCTGTCTCACAGATTTGAACTGCCAACATTTAGTTCAGCAATTCAGCCCATTGTGGAAATTGATAAATGTGCTATGTTAATTAAGGAGATCTCTAATTAACTTTAAGAAATACTGTGGCCCATTTCTTGTGTTCCTCTAGCAAAGTTGGGGTCAAACCTCCATCACTCGTTTTTTGGACTAGGGGTGTTACTAGGTAGTGAAAGGATGTATCAATAGTCACTACATTAGATTGGTGCTAGGATAGAAACAGGCTCCATGACATGAGCACAGCCCTGTTCCAAGAGAAAGAAATAGCTCCTGGGCTTATATTATCCACTGGAATCTGCCGCTTATGCTAGTTGACTAACTCTGCCTCCCCAGTCTTGGTTTTATATGGCATGTCATGCTTTCCAAAGCAACACTCTGCTTTGTAATAGTCTTGTTTTCATCTGTCTACAGAAGTAGTCAGTGAAGCCCATAATTAATTGGGCACAGCTTTTAAAGTCTCAATAGATCCACTGGAGGAGACTTGAACACAAGCATAGCTCTTTCAGAGAAATCAAAGACATGTCAAAATGTTTCACTGTTCTTCCTTCATGCCATATGCTCCCATCACCACCGATCACTTCAGCTGCACCAATAGACCTCTAAACCTCCATAACTATGGGCACAGGATGAGCAGGCTCCACTGAAATCATTGGGGCTTACTCTGAGGTAAGTCGCCATTTATTGTCTTCACAGTGGGCATTTTAAAAAATGTTGTCAGAGAAACACAGAGTGTGTTCCAGCGAAAGTTAAAGCATATCTAAGTCCTATTGATTTCACATACTCACACTTAACCTTTTTGTTGAAATCAGTGGGACTTAAAAGTGCTGCATGTCAGATTAACTTTGTTGTTTAGTAAATTTGGAGAACCCATTTTGCGAAAAGTTCAGGGTATTGACACAAACATTGTACAATGGCAATACAATAGAAAATAAAACAAGTTTTTAAAAATGATACCATCTGCTAAAACAATAAGTGAAAGTGACTTACAACTCATTTTCAAGCCTCTGCTTAAAAGCCAAGACCCTGACTAGATAAAATTGACTTTGCTTGCTGCTGGAAGAAGCTCCTCAGACAGAAGGTTTCCCTGTTGTGATCTGACACAAAATGTTGCTCTTAGATTACCTTCAGATAGGAATTGCATGGCTAAAGCTTGGGACCGATGAGGATTTTTTCAGTTCATTCTTGGAAATAATTGGCTACAGTCCACATTTCTTAATATTTAGGTTAGAAACCATTTGGAATAGATAAGAATTTCCCCTACTTCATTCTTGTAAGAATTGGCCAAAATCCACATTTCATGATATTCAAGGTAGAAAGAAAGTTATTTTTATTTATTTATTTATTTTAACATTAATCTCCCTCCATATAATACAGTAGTGTTTATAGGTTTTCATCTTTTCCTTGTTCTGCTTGAGATTCCCAGCAGAATATATACAAATAGAACTCTGAGGGAGCTTTACTGGTGATGTAGGATCCAAGAGGATGTTCAAGCAAGATACTTTCCCATTTATCTTTATGTTTCCCAATTGTCTGACTCAGTGTCAGCATAGCTACTATCTCCCTGGGTGCCTTGGCATTTGTCCATCACATACCTTTTTAGGCTTCATGCTCCTAGCAGTGGCTCCTAGCATAGTGTTTTCGTCCTTATTCCACCTACTGTGTTTAAATTTGACTTCGCATCATATAATAGTTATAAATAAAACAGTCTCCTGATATTTATAATCTCCTTTGCCATATAGTATTTATAAAATTTGTTAGATAATCATTATGGCCAGGATCCAACATTGTACATCCACTGTTCGAAGGAGCTCTGTCAGCGGATCAAGAAAGGGAGATTCCCTCTCAAGGCAGCCTCTTCTCATCATTGATATCTCTTTTGGGGGGCTGGGATACTATCAATAGCAGTGTTTCCAGGGACAGAAATAGTTGGAATTAGGCTAGAGAAAAGAAAATAATCTTATTCTACATTAATAGGGTGCTGTGTAGGGAGAAGAATTAATTATTTTTGGAAGTTCTGGCTTACATAGAATCTATATAATTGAGTCCTGCTATTGTTTACTTCAATTTCCTGACAATTCTGTACTAATATTATAACACCCAACAGTAGCAATGGCCATGATAATCAGAGCGAAGACATAATTCATCTCACCGATCAGTATATAGTGCAAAAAGCCCTGCCACTTTAGGGCCAGAAATAAGACTCACTTGTGCTGGTTAAGTTCCGCAAATCCAAGAAATCAGAAGTTTAGGTTGAAATGATAACAGATGTGACAATGGGATTCCTACTGATAGTGCACAATGTCACACATTTCGTTTTCTTCTTTGCATACACACCTTTTTGTTCTGTCTTTGAAACCCAAGTCTAAATGGGGAGAGGAAGGACTCTTTCTTGCATTGAGTTCTGAATTATCAGGGATAGTCATCTTTTGAGGATTCTGGTGTGACTTTCACCCTATCCTTTCAATTTGGTCCCATGCTGCCAAATTAAGCTCCAAACGTAAAAATATAAAATTAAACCAAGAAGTATTAAAGTTGCAGTTTTTCATTCAAACATATTTTCCCTCATTCCAGCCTGTTTCATGTCAGAGAAAACATTTTTTAAGAAAAGCTGCTTAAGGGGTGGAAAATTATACCCTTTGAGGCTTTTAGAGAAACTATTTTCCATTTCAACTACAAGGAAGAGGAGGGGGAGGAGTACTAGAGGACAGGAAAAGAAAGACATGAGAATCACCTTTGCTCCATCCCTATCGTACTTATTTCAAGCTCCTTCTACACAGCTGTATAAAATCCACATTATCTGCTTTGAACTGGATTATATGGCAGTGTAGACTAAGGGCCCTCCACATAGCCATATAACCCAAAAATAGCATAATATCTGCTTTGAACTGGGTTATTGGAGTCCACACTGCCATATATCCCATTTCAAAATAGAAAATGTGGGATTTTATTCAGTTGTGTGGAAGGGGCCTAAAATAATCCAGTTCAAATCAGATAATGTGGATTTTCTGCTTTAATAATCTGGATTATCTGGCAATGTGGAAGGGACCAATTCTTCTGCAATTTTGAGGTTGTTTTATGGAGTTCTTCAGGATTTCCAGCAGGGCTTCAAAAACAGAATGTGGACCAACAGTCATCCTTCTGCACCTCTGTTGTGTGCCTTTAATTCATTTACAATTTATGGCAATCCTAAAGTGACCCCCATCATGGGGGTTTCAGGGGCTGAGAGTATGTGACTCACCCAAGGTCACCTATTGGGTACCCATGACTGTATAGGGAATCAATCCATTGTCCCCAGAATCATAGTCCAGCATTCAGACCACTATACCATGCTAGCTTTCATGTTTACAAAAAACTATGTATCAGGTCTTTAGGCAGGGATGGCATCACTGGACACATTACAGTTCCCCTACTGGGCCTGTTGACAAGGCAGCAGAAGAATTTGGGGGAAAAGTGAACCTACCATTTTATTTGAGCCCTTCAGAAATTCCCAATTAGCGTGGCTACTGTCACATTGCTGAGGAGATTAAGCTATATTGAGCAGTGCCTTACAAAGAAAGAGACTGAGTGGCAAAAGGAGCCTTTATAAAATTAGATGCTGTCATAATTTCTATCATACTTTGTTTACATTCTGAACTTGTAAAAAAATTCTGCCTGCCTTAATTACCTTTGGTTGCTCAATTTTGTCAGGTAGTATGTTTGGCTGCTTATTTGGTGACCTCCTCCTCCTTGCTTCTATTTATGACTTTTGTTAAATAACTGTAATTTTTCCAGGTCTGAACTGAAACATTTGCCTAGAGGCAGAAAAGCAGTTGGTGCCACAATACCTCCAAACCCCGGACAAAGCACACAGACCTGGAACTGTGCAGGCATTACTTACTTACTTACTTACTTAGGCGATCCCTCGTAGGTCGAGGATGATGGTCCTCCGTTTCTGGTGTCTTGGGGGTGTGTCCATAGGTGGCTGAAGAGACCTATTCTTGACCTGCATGTTCTCCCGCAGTGAAGACATTGGTTTCCAGATGGAAGGCGGTCCTGGTCAGGGTTGGCTTGACGCTCCTTCCTCTTGGCACGTTTCTCCCTTAAGCCCTCCGTTCGTGCCTCTTCGAACTCTGCAGCACTGCTAGTCACAGTTGACCTCCAGTTAGAGCGCTCAAGGGCCAGGGCTTCCCAGTTTACAGTGTCTATTCCACAGTTTTTAAGGTTGGCTTTAAGCCCATCTTTAAATCTCTTAAATCATATGTTTGGCTGCTTATTTGGCTGACCTCCTCCTCCTTGCTTCTATTTATGACTTTTGTTAAATAACTGTAAATTTTCCAGGCCTGAACTGAAACATTTGCCTATAGGCAGAAAAGCAGTTGGTGCCACAATACCTCCAAGCCCCGGACAAAGCACACACACCTGGAACTGTGCAGGCATAAAATCATATTTTAATCTATATATATAAAAGAGTGATGGCATCACGGCGATGGACAAAACAACAAATCTACAGCTCCCCCAAACTCTAAAATTGGCAACGCAATCCATCATCCCCGCCTCCAGTAAGATACAACATAATCAAACAAAAAACACAATCACAACACCAAAAAAACACAACAGGCAATCTGCGCACGCGCAGAAACACAGTCCTCCCAACTCTTTCCGCGCGCGCGCACACACACAGAACCGTTCCCCTCCCTCCCTCTCTTGCACCTCCTCCACCGCCGAAGCCAGGGACTCTGCAGGAGAAGGCACATCTCCGCCTCACGAGGCTGAGCTCCCCATCCTCGAATCGGGAGTTCTACTCCAAAACACCCGGAGGGCCTAAGCCGACCCTTCCCTGCCCTCACCTCTCGCCTGGAAAACAAAAAGGTCCCTCCCTCGGGACCTTCCTGGTTTTTGGCGCCAACACTGTCATTGCCGCGCCAGGCACTTCTGGGAAAGCGAGTCCTGCCTCTCTCCCTCTGTGTGGAGGGGAAGCCTTTCCCACCCCTTTCTCTTCCTCTCGGGCCTGCAGCGGCGGACGAGCACCACGTTGCCCGCCTTCCTGGCCCGGTTCCCCTCCTCCTCCTCGCCGCTGCTCAGGCCTCCTCCTGTCCTCCGCGGGAAGAACATGGAGGCCGGCATCGGGAAGCGCGGAGGCGGGGAGGAAGCCGCGACGCCCCAGGCCTGCGCCTCCACTGGAGCCCGCTCTTGCCTGGCCTACAACCCACCACCACACCGGCGCCACCTCCGGTAGGAGGGGAAGGGCCGGGATTGAGGGGCAAAGGGGAAGGGCAGACCTCACCCCGCCACGCCTCCCGCCTGGCCCCTGAGCACGTACAGAGCGCCTTCTCCTCTTCTCTTATTTACCCTTTTCCAGGGCCCGGGGGATGGCGCAAACGCCTTCCTTGCAAAATTATAAATATACAGTAGAATCTCACTTATCCAACATAAACATCCCAGCACAACATTGCATAACTGAATATGTTGGATAATAAGAACGGATTCAGGAAATCCCAATTAAACATCAAATTAGGGAATCATTATACAAATTAACCACCAAAACATCATGTTATACAACAAATTTGACAGAAAAAGTATCACAATTTAAAACACTGAATACACAAAAATTGACTACTAAAACGCAGACTACATTGGATAATCCAGAACATTGCATTACCAAATGTTGGATAACTGAGATTCTACTGTAAGATGAAATAATTACTGTGGTGCAGTAATACACAACAATATAATCTCTACAATCACAACACTAAATAAACAACACCACTCTGAAAACGGGAATTCCAGACAGGAAACAATCAGGGCCAGCTAACACCTCCCAACAAAGTATTCCCATCGCCAAAGTCTGGGAAATCCTCTGTTTTCTGAGGGTCACAGACAGTAGAAGCACATAAAATATCACACACAACACCACTCTGAAAACAAGGAAATTCCAGAGAGGAAACAATCACGGCCAGCTAACACCTCCCAACAAAAAATTCACTCAGGGAGGAAACAGCCAGGCTTTAAAGCTACAAGGTCATTATATGCTAATCATTTTTCCTAATTGCAGCATTCATACTTCCCTCCAACAGACAAAAACAATCAAAAATATTGTATATTCACAACCTTACGAAAATAATACCCCTGATGGTGCAGCGTGTTAAAGCGCTGAGCTGCTAAACTTCTGGACCGAAAGGTTGCAGGTTTGAATTCGAGGAACAGACAGAGCCCCCACTGTTAGCCCCAACTTCTCCCAACCCTAAAGTTCAAAAACATTCAAATGAGAGTAGATGAATAGGTACCACTCCAGCGGAAAGGTTACGGTACTCCATGCAGTCATACCACATGACCTTGGAGGAGTCTACGGACAACGCCAGCTCTTCAAGCTTACAAATAGAGATAACCACTAACCCCCAAAGTCGGACACGACTGGACTTAATGTCAGGGGAAAACGTTTACTGTTTACCTTAACTACCACCAATTCCTCAATACTTTATTTCCCCATACCACCAGACTTCGCCACAGCAACGCGTGGCCGGGCACAGCTAGTATCATATAAATCAAGAGATAGAACACACATGATTGGCTCTACTTGAAAGTGTGCCTTTTATTCCCTTTGAGCCAAAGGCATGGAGGCCCCACTTGGGTGAGACCTAAGGCAAAGGTTTGCTAATACCGTATGTTTAATGGGTTTATGGATGTTTTCTTGTTTTCCTTTCGTCTTTGGTGTATATAGCCTTGGGATTTACTTGTGCAGTCTTAAACTATCCATCATCAGGGAGCAACAGGAGGAAAGGTCATCTGTATGTGTGTGTGTGGTGAGTGTTTGCAACTGTGTGGAGACTGATGGATACTTCAGTGTGGTTTGAACTTCATAAAACCTGTCCTGGAGAAAAACAGGATAAAAGAAATATATTTGATTTCCCTCTCTTTCTGTTTTGCTGTAACTTGAACCAAGTAGACAGACATAGGGTGCATCTACACTTCATAATGGATGCAGTTTGATATTAGTTTACCTGCCATAGCTCAATGCTATGGAATCTTGGGAGTTGTAGTTTCACAAAATATTTAGACTTCTCTGCTAAATAGTGCTGGTGCTTCATCAAACGACAAATCCCAGGCTTCTATACCATTGAGTCATTGCAGTTATGAAAGGTGATCTCTCTTGAGCATTTTGTAGGAAACATGCATGCTTTAAATGCCATCTCATCAGAAATTCCACCCATGAAATATAGCTTTCTGTTATTGATGATGAGACTTAAAACAAATAAGATTAAATTGGGAATTGCATGTCTTATCCTGAAAAGTTAGCCAACTGAGTGGGGCTTACTCTCTGATTCTAAGCCTCGCTGAGTATGTTGGGATTCTGATCTGAATAAACATGCATAGGATTGCCTTGAGAGAAATAATTCAGTTCTGTTTTTATGCCTCTGTTGTTTTGTTTGTGTTGGTGTTTTACAAAATAGCTTCAATAACAGCCTGCTTTTAGGCAAGTTGCAATGTTCAGCTTTACAATTCAAATAAGTGCATAAGTGACAGACTAGAATATGTTCATTTAAAGGGAAGGGGAGAATAAGAAAGATATAAGCTAAATTCAGTTTGCATCCCAAAGTAGGGCTTTCTCCTGTGTGTGGTGGCAGCTGGTGGATTCCACGTCTGTGGGACGCTGAATATTTTCTGGGATTTAGCCAGCCTGTTACAGGAGCTATTCAAGATCCTGAATATTTTCCATAATATTATTACAGCATTCCGAATAGCTCCTTCAGTGTTCAAACCCACAAAAAAGTTTCACCATGCCACTGACATAAAAGCCACTAGCTACCACTGCTTGTTATTTAATTTCTCCCCAACCCCTAAACCTCACAACCATTGAACTTTGTTGGTGAAATGGTTAGTAACTTATTTTCCTAACTGGCTGTTGGATTGTCTGTTCAGGGTACAGTTCCCACTGAGCTTAAAACTCACAGTCACATGATTGTGCCAATCACTCTCTCAACTCATATACCTCACCTAGTAAAAATAAAGAGAAGAGGAGCAGAGTCATATATGCCATTTTGGTTTTTTCTTTGTGTCAGGAGCGACTTGAGAAACTGCAAGCCGCTTCTGGTGTGAGAGAATTGGTTGTCTGCAAGGACATTGCCCAGGGGATGCCTGGATGTTTTGGTGTTTTTACTATCCTTATGGGAGGCTTCTCTCATGTCCCCACATGGAGCTGGAGTTGAGAGAGGGAGTTCATTGGTGCTCTCCTCGGGTTGGATTCGAGCCGGGAACCTTCAAGTCAGCAACCCAACCTTCAAGTCATCAGTCCTGCCAGCACAAGGGTTTACCCCACTGCGCTATCAGGGGCTTAATAAATTAACAATGTGTGTATCTATCCCTTTGCCTATAAATGGGATATCTGTCTCTGTGTTTGCATGCTTGAAAGAGGGGGAGTAAGGCAGCACCTAGCGATATTACTAACAAAGGAAAATGTTAATTAGTAAGATAAATGCCTTCCACCCCACCAGCTCCATTAGATACCCTGTTTCCCCTAAAATAAGACATCACCAGAAAATAAGACCTAGTAGAGTTTTTGCTGAATTGCTAAATATAAAGCCTCCCCTGAAAGTAAGACCTAGTAAAGTTTTTGTTTGGAAGCATGCCCGCCAAGCAGAACACCAGAGCATGCAGAATCGGTAAATGTACGTACGATAGAGTGTTGTACATGGAAATATACATGTTGTACATGGAAATATAGGTTGGCAAAAGCTGGGGCTAACAGCAGGAGCTCACCCCGTTCTCTGGATTCGAACTGCTGAGCTCAGCGGTTTAACCCGCTGCACCACTGGCAGCTCCAATATGATTTATTCAGATCGGGTTTATAGTTCATATCCTTATCCACAGGCTTGATATCCATGGTTTTATTTATCTGTGCTTAAAAAAACTCTTCCCCTCGGAAGTGTTTGTGGGCCTCTCTAGATCTTCCAGCATGATCCTATGGTATGTTTCTGGTACAGTAGAGTCTCACTTATCCAAGCCTGGTTTATCCAAGCTTCTGGATTATCCAAGCCATTTTTGTAGTCAATGTTTTCAATATATCATGATATTTTGGTGCTAAATTGGTAAATATAGTAATTACAACATAACATTACTGTGTATTGAACTACTTTTCTGTCAAATTTATTGTATAGCATGATGTTTTGGTGCTTAATTTGTAAAATCATAACCTAATTTGATGTTTAATAGGCTTTTCCTTAATCCCTCCTTATTATCCAAGATATTCGCTTATCCAAGCTTCTGCCGGCCCATTTAGCTTGGATAAGTGAGACTCTACTGTATAAGTATAGTCAAAATATAGGTGTGTTATTATCCATATTATCTGTGTATGCATGTGTTGGAATGTATCTCCTGCAGATATGCCAGTTGTATTGCATTTTTAAAAAGCATATCAAATGTTAATAAAGACTGTATCAGACCTGACTCAGTCTTTTTCCTCCTGCTCTTAATATGACAGTGAACACACATTCTTGTTCAAAATGGCTTCATATGAGATGAGGAGGAGGATGATTCTGGGACTAGTAAAGAGTCACTGGACAATATGGCACAATCTAAGCAACATCACTAATTTTTGTAATACTGCTATCATGCCCCTATATGATGATTTTGATTCAAATGATGTGTCAATCCATTTGGAATTGCTCTCAGAGCATCTATCCCCAATGGTTCACAGCTGCTTTCTTCTCCCAAAAGATCTAAAGCAGATAATGAATCTGAACCCTAAAAAATAGCATGCTAGACACATAGCTGTTGTTGAGAAAAATAAAGCTCAGATTATAGATATGGTAATCCTGGGAAATAATGAGATATCAAGATCTAGAAATTCAGATGTTTGTTTTTGTTTCTGTTACAGAGCAGAAAATCCTTCCTCTATCCTCATAGGACTGGCAGCCAAATCTTCCTCTGACATCTTCCTCCCCACCCAAGGCAGTTGGCTCCATTTTTGGGAGAGTGACAGACTCCATGGCATGCATACATTTCTTTGTTTCAAGAGAAGGCAATGGCTCATGGGCATAGGAGGAATGGGCATTGTTGTCCCATAAAATCTTCTGTTGGGTCCAAAACTGTGACTAAAGACAACTTAACACATAAAAGATAAAAGCAAGACAAAAATAAATATATAAAACAGCTATTGTTTAAATGCAATTAAATTATCCACAGAATTAAAAGCATACAAAACCAATCCTTTCAAGGGGAATTAGCCCATGTAATACTTGAAAAGACAGATTCACCAGGGGCATTTTGGCTGTGTGTTTTTTTAAAAAAAGTGGAAAATCAAGCTGGGTTTGAGAATGACAGAACTATATCTCCAAATGTACGACTATTTTAAATATGGGAATGCAAAATTGCAGAGGCACTCACAATCACATTACTATTTGGAAATTACAATAACAAAAAGTGAACCAAATGTAGAAAAGGACATAGCTGAGACTGGCAATTGCACCCCAGTCCTGAAACATTTCAGTCTCTATTCAGAACAGTTGACAAAGAAAAAGGCCATACCTCATCTTCATGGATCAAACTGGCCTGTCTGATTTCTCATTGATTTTTCTCTTGCCAGCTCAGCTTCCAGTTTGGTCAATCAATAAGCGATTATTTGGATATTGATCTAGGCCCACACCTTTAGTGCCCAGAGCAGCTTTATTTGTAGCTCCTTGGAGAGGAGTGACTGGTATGGGGGAATCTTACTCTAGAGAAATAAATGTCTTAATCCAGTTGAAACAGCATTTAACAGAAAGAAAGAATTCCTGTCTGTGACAATTATGGTATCAAAGAGACCTGTGGTATCTTAAATACTAACAAAATATTTGAACTTTCTAAGATTTAGCAGATTAAAAATAGGGATTTTAATACTGTAACTGTCTTTCTTTTCAAGCACTGCTTCATTCCATTCTATTCCTGCCACAGTTTGTGAATGCATTTTTAAAATACGAATACCCATTTATAGATATTTTTATACCGAGTTTAGCCTAACACAAAATATTTTTGACATTCATTTTTGATCAGAGAAGTGTAAAAACCTAAGGATGTTTGCATTATAGGGCTTTTTCACATGCACTGCTGGAATCATTGTGTATTGCCATGGATCATGGTGATCCTGGTGGTTCCCGCATGAGAGGTGTGGAGACCTGTCACCCCATGCCCCGCTCCGTCATGACTTCTCCCACCTCATCACATGGGGAAGGCCTTTTGAGCTGGCTAATGGAAAGACGGGGAGCCTCCCATCGACTGCTGCTGGCAATTTTATGGCAGTGGCAGGGTGTTTGGGGTAGTAGAGCCACAGAGCCACCCTGAAAGTATTTCTCCAGCGTGTGATGGGCTACTGAGCACCCATCACCACTGCTGAAAAATAGGCATGTGTGAAGAGGTCCCTAGTATAAATATTAATTCCATAAGTGAAAATTGGATCACTTCAAGTTAAAACACATGCCAAATAAATTTCTTCCCCACTTCTAGTATGGTAGTATGGATTACTTTTGTGGTTCCCCCCTGCCCTGGGAAATTATAGCAAATGTATGAAATTAGACCCAAATGCAACATCTTTAATAGAATGCAGTAGGAAACTGTATATTCCCAGGTGATTTTTAATGTGTTTTTGAAAGAAGCTAATTTTTAAATCTATGTGGAAAACAACATTGACTGAATGTTTCTTAGATTTAATATTATTATTGATCAAAAGACATAGTTCTTTTTCATGTCTTCAAATACCACTGAGTCGGAACATTTACAAAACACGTGGGCTTGTCAAAATATAGTCTCCAGTGATGTTCCTGTTAGTAAGCTTCTCCCTGTCCATATTGCTGAAAGTTGGAGTGCATTTTAATTATCTACCCTGCTGTTCTATCAAAATAAAAATCATCTTTAAAAGCATATGTATGATATCTGAGTGGGATCTCTATATAGTGGTCCTTGTTGGTTTTCCATCCAGATACTGATCAAACTAAGCCCAGATTAATTTGGACATAATTCTTATATTTACAGTCTGCCCTTCAAATTTACTGGTTCAACTTTTGCAGATTTGATTACTCACAGATTTTATTAACATGTTCTCTCTAAAATTCTCTAGATCTTTCTGAATGATCCTATGGCAATATACTTCTTTTAAAGTGTTGAAAGGGTTTTTTGCAGGGTTTCTGTGACCAAGGACCTTCTCAGATGGGCTGGCGTAAAGCAGAGGACAGCAGGGGATAGTGGGGGAAATAATGGGGCAGCAGAGGGAACTGTCACACTCTGTTCTCTACCATCAGGGTCCTTTATCTCTCTTCCTACAATGTTTCCATGCTGCCCTGCTTCCTCTTTGACTCCTCTTGCTTTGTCCTATGAGGAGTTCATGGGTTCCACTGTCGCATTGCTGCCAGCACAGAGTTCCACGGAGTCCCGCCAGAAGTAGCCCTCCTTCATGTGATGGTTCCGGGGGACTCTGTGTCGGCAGTGGAGAGAAGTGGGGAGAAGACGCTTCTCTTGCTGTGTATGATGAGGTCTCTAATTCCCAAGTGGAGGGTTTGCTATCTGGTCACTGAGCTCACTACCCAAATTCAGAGGAGGAAAGAAGTTCTTGAAACCACGCTTTATTTACCCTTTAATTTATTTACCCTTTAATTTATTTACCATTTAATTTAATTAGAGAGTGTTCTGCCATGATTATTGATACCTTGCTGAGTACTTCTGCCACGAAGCTACAGAAGCCCTCTATTTCGGCCTAGAACTGTTTTATCTCCTTGTTTTTAACATGTGATGTATGTATTGATTGTATGACTGCTTTTCATGTTTGATTTTACAATGTGTAATTTGTCACTGTTTTTATTATTGTTGTGAGCCGCCCCGAGTCCCCTCGGGGAGATGGGGCGGGATATAAGAATAAATTTTTTATTATTTTTATTATTATTATTATTATTATTATTATTATTATTATTATTATTACCCTCCTACTTCTGTATTTGTCCACCTTCTAGTGTTCTAAATGATTTCCTCTTAATCCGCAGTCAGGAATCAAGTTAAATCACCTTGCCAATGGTGTATTTGAATTAAATACTTTACTTCTCTGTCACTGAATGGTTGTCTCTCACACCTAAGTAGTTGTGAGAACAAAATGTACCTTCATTCACATACTCTGATGGTACAGCTTATAATTGTCCAGATACAGGTGTAGATCAAACATGTTGATCTATTAGGATTTCTTCCACTCAATCTCCTCTTTCGCCATAACCTTCTAGGGCACTAGAAATTGCTCCAAGCCTTTTGGAAGAGTAGGTGAAAAAGAGACGAGGACTTGCCCACTCATGTTTTCACATACAGAAGGTGGCTTTGGAAACAGCAATTGGATTCTGTCCAGGCACTCCACTAAGAAAGGTGCAGTCAACCGTTATAATGATGATGATAATAATTAAAAAAAACACCTCTTCTGATTACAAGGACAGTAGTGAAGGTTCAAAGCAATACAGTACAACTGCCTCATTCACAGATTCAATATCCACAGTTTCACTTAAGCACACTTCCAAAAATATTTTCTCCCAGAAGTGTTGGTGAGTCTCTTGAGGTCCTATAGTCTGATTGTATTATATGCTCCTTGGCCAAGTGTAGTAAAAATATAGTATTCATTATTATTCATGGTTTCAGGTATCCATATCTCTGTGTTTTTTTTAATTGGAACATTATTTTCTGTGGTTATGGAGGTTGTACAGTACTTGAAAACAATTAATATACAAATGTTAGGTTTATTACTAATAACTTTCTGCATACATTGGCTGGTTCAATTAAACCAGTGGCTCCCAACCTTTCATCCTCCATGTGTTTTTGTCTTCAATTCCCAGAAATCACAGCCAGTTTATCAGTTGTTAGGAATTGTGAGAGCTGAAGCCAAAACACATGGAAGACCAAAGGCAGGGAACCACTGAGATAGACTAATATATAGTATAAACATGACCAGTTTTAAAGGGGATGTTTAAACATATTGGCGTGTTTTCTACTCAGTTGACCTGGAATTTAATGGCCAACCCAGGTATGTGAGACTTGGCCTTCTGCGGATTCATGTTCCATTTCTTCATACACACTAAGTAAATAAAGGTATGTTTCCAAACTGCACTACCTCTGTACGCAGAGCCACAGGCAAAAGACCCCTACAAAGCAGGTTTTAATCTGAAAACAGCTGGAGATTTTGACTTGACAAATCAGATCTTCCAGCTTTGAGAACATCAGGGATTCTGACTTGAAAAAGCAGATAACAAGCTTGCAATGCTTAATTGGCATTTAACTAAAAGCTAAACTTCTAATGGCAAAATATTAATACAAAAGTTTTCTATGCTTTGGGAAAGATGTGAAAAGTTTGCTTAAGGCAACTCCATTTTGCTGGGAAGTGGTAGTAGGAGATGGAATTGAAAGCCATTGCGCCATTGCATTTTGAAAGGAATTTACATCCCTTCCACACAGCTGAATAAAATCCCACAGTATCTGCTTTGAACTGGAATATATGGCAGTGCGGACTCAGATAACCCAGTTCAAAGAAGATACTGTGGGATTTTCTGCCTTAATATTCTGGGTTATATGGCTGTGTGGAAGGGCCCTTAGTTTCACAGTCACATTGGCAGAGTTTGGAAATGAGGTTTTTTTAAAATTACAGCTCTCTAACATCATGCTGCTCACGAGATTCTTGGATATGCCATCCACGAAAAGTTGTTGTACAAGCTTTGCTCACTAAGGAAAATAAGAGAATCTTATGTATAGCACTCATGTGAACGTATTTCTAGTTCTCTATTAATAGACATCAGGAGATAGATCTGTAGCTAATTCGGCGTACAAATGTCCTGATTGTTAATCCAAATGACACAGACTTGCAAATTCTGATAGCTACTATAATGGTGTTGATTTGAGAGATTTTCAGATAACTATTTGAAAACTATGTTAATCAAGGAAAGTCTATTGACTTTGTGAAATCTGCTCTGTAATGTAAAAACTGTATGAATCAACGAATGAACAAATGAATGAATATAACTTAGAGTAGGCTAGTAACAGCTGTGAAATTTTTAGATGGTTTTACAGTATATGCAGGCATACTGCCAGTACATTTCATTCCTAGGGAAAGAATATCTATTTTGCAGAGCGTTGACAATTTGCTTTAATACTGAGCTCAATAGAAGAGTCCTTGCTTACATGAAAAACTTGTTGTTGTTGTATGCCTTCAAGTCATTTCTGCCATGTGACAATCCTAAGGGGAACATATCATGGAGTTTTCTTGGAACGATTTGTTCATAAGGGGTTTGCCTTTGCCTTCCTCTGAGACTGGATGCATCATTCAACATTGTAATACTAATGCAGTTTGAAACCACTTTAACTGACTTGATCAATGTTATGGAATCATAAGAGCTGTAGTTTTACAACGTCTTCAGCTTTCTCTGCCAAATAGTGCTGGTGCCTTATCAAAGTACAACTCCCATGATTCCATAGCACAGGGCCAAGATAGCTCGAGTGATGTCAAACTACATCAGTTCTACAGTGTAGATGTGCCCTGAGAGAGAGTGTCTTGCCAAGTTCACCCAGTGGATTTCCCTAGTTGGATGAGGATTCACACCCTCGTCGCCAGACTCATTTTTTGACATTCAAACCACTACATCAGTGGTTCTCAACCTGGTGTTTTTGACATTCAACTCCCAGAAATCCTAACAGCTGGTAAACTGGCTGGGATTTCTGGGAGTTGTAGGCCAAAACACCTAGGGACCCACAGGTTGAGAACTACTGCACTACACCATCCTGGCTCTAGAAGCATTTTTCAAAGATTGAACTAATTTGATACAACAATATAACCCATTGAAGAACTAGGATGTTAAAAGATTGAACTAATTTGATACAACAATGTAACCCAGTGAAGAGCGGGGATGTTATCAAACACTTACTTGTAATTTCTTTCTTCCCAAAACAAAATTTAACCACATTATATTATGAGTGCAGCATAATCAGAAATAACTCTAGACATTTTGCAGCGTAATCACAACTTTAAGTTACTTTTATAGATATGGGAGTATGGCTTCCCTAAATTGTTACTTTTATAAATATGGGAGTATGGCTTCCATAAATATCAGAAGGGACATATCATGTAGTTTCAAGTTCTGGCTTGAGTTCTATTGTGGTTGTCGAGGCAACAACATAGATTGGAAGAAAGTGTGTTTGGTACCGTAGAACAGCCATATGTAGTATTCAAATGAGTAACTGTTTAAATCTCATTTTGAGAAGAATGAAAGCATATTTTAAAATTGCAATGATAATGGTAACTTCCCTGGAAATACAGCATAAAACGATCAATTACTTTTCAAAAGTGACTTCCCAAGACTCGCCCCATTGCAGTGAATGAAAAAAAAAAAAACCTCCACTAATTTTTAACTCTAGATCACCTGTATAACATTTTATCTCCAAGGTAAAAGTACCACAAGTGGCAGGGAGTGCTTGTACAAACAACCATATTCTGTTTTTTGGGACATGTTTATATTGTGGGTGATACTTTATTTCAACCAGTTAGGTTTTGATTGAAATTCCTAATCAGACACTGAAGCCCCTTCTACACTGCCAAATAATCTGGATTATCAAAGCAGAGAATCCATATTATTTGCTTTGAACTTGATTATATGTCTAAACTGCCATATAAACCAGTTCAAAGCAGATAATATGGATTTCATATGACAATGTAGAAGGGGCCTGAGTTATTTAAGATCAGACACTCTAGTCTTCCTTACAAGGTTGTTACAAAGATTAGGATGAGCTGCGAACTTTGCTCTGAGATCTTCAGATACATGTAATATGTATGCAATATGTAATATGTAATAACAATGACCCTTAAACCTTTAACAGATGAGGACTAACTTAGTTCTCCTTATTGTCTTTCATTTTGTCCATAAAACTATTAGATGCCAAAGCTCTATCCTTTCTGGAATTTGGTTCAAAAATGGCCAACCAGATATCTATAGGAAGTGCAGAACAGGATATGAGATCAACAACCTCTTTTTTCTTGTTTTCTCCAACAACTAGTTCTCCAACATGCTTCTTTGGATAATGGAGATAACATACAAGTGTCTTATTTGGTAGCCATTGTCTTATCCTCCACAGTTTTTCCAAATCCCCCTTTTAAACCCATCCAAGTTGATGTCTATCCTTGTATCTTGTGATAGTGAATTTCACAGTGATACTATGGTCCTTGCCCAGTAATTACTTTGGTCCCACCTACATGAGCCACAAACTTTGGTGCTGACCTGGAGTAGGGAAACATTGAGCCACGGCAGTTACAGCAATGTCAAACTGAATTGATTTGACAGTGTAGATGCACCTTTCCCTGCCCACCATTGTCCATATAATTTGCCTTATAATCCAGATTATTAAAGCAGATAATCCACATTATCTGATTTGAACTGGGTTATATGAGTCTACGCTTCCATATAATCCAGTTTAAAGTAGATAATCTGGATTTTATATGGCAGTGTAGAAGGGGCTCAAGCAGCAAGTATGTCTCTCTCTAAACCTGTCACTTTCAATTAAAAATGATGTAGCATTGGACTGATGTCTGGTTTGGCATCAAGGACTGTAGGAGGAAAAGAGACTGTGGCAGAGGGAAGACAGGACTGCTGGGAGAAGGCTGAATGAGCCCATATGAAGTTGACACTTAGCACTTTGAGAATTGATGGCAGCTAGTTTATCTACTGATGTTTTAAAAATTATATATATATTTTTTCATTTTATGTTATATGTGTTGACAAGGGTTGTTGTTATATTTTTATGTGACTTTGTTTTATATTTATGTACAGTTTTGTTATATTCGCACCCTGGAGTGCCTTTGTAAACTGCCCTGAGCCCCTTTGGGGAGACTACGATATATGAGAGAAATAAAAGAAGAATGGAAGATGGGAGATCCCACCACCACTGGTTCCTGCTATTTGGAGCAGGTGAGGACCAGGAAGGCGTCAGTCATTCCTGGGTGGTTCCAATGATCTTATCTGCTGGAACCACCCAGTGTTGTCCATACACCCCACGCCTCTGTAACAATACCGCTACTTTGCTTGGAGGCTCTTTCAGATAAATGGTGCTGTTAAAATGCTGCAAATAATGAATCTTTGACCATCAATGAAGCTAAACCTATGTTGACCTTTGTATACCAACCTTTTACTATTTCTGTATAAATTACAGGGGTAAACATGGCTTCATGTTTCCCCATGTGAGCTGCCCCGAGTCCCTCCAGGGAGATGGGGCAGGATATAAAAATAAAGTTATTATTATTATATGTTTCATTTACAATAATCAACATTTACTCAGGTGAACTGGCATACAAGAGAGATGATGTTGTACTTTTATCTTTTATTTGGACCAAATCTTGAGAAACCTGTCTATGCTTCCATTGAAATAGAGAACCGGTACACTGTGACTAAATCATGTTGTTGTAGTATGCCTTCAAGTAATTTCTAACTTACAGTGACCTTAATGTGAACTTGTATCACCTTAAGGGATTTTCTTGGTAAGATTTGTTCAGAGAGGGCAGACGTTGCCCTCCTCTGAGGCCGAGACTAATTCATAATCCATATAATTTCAATGGCATTTCAGTTAGCAATAAATATTATAAAATTACTCCATAGAGAGCCCTCCATCAAAGCAAGGTGAACTTCTTGCCTAAGAGAAAAGATTGGGAAGGGCAGTAGATTATTTTCCCTTCCATGCCAGGACAGCCCCTTGCCATCTTTTGGTCCAAGCTGTTCCCTCATTCTGACAAATCATGAGAGGGATGCAAGGGAATGGATTTTCTTTAGAGCCCTCCTGGCTGCTTTCTCCTCTAGCAAATGATGTAACAGTTTGTCTAATCCGAGTAATTAGTCCAAGGGAGATATACTTGTGCCTTCTGTAAAGCACAGACATAATGCTGATTCTTTGTTCTTTCCTGAAAATCTTTAAGCTTTTTATCCCCAGGGAACAGAATGCAATGGCCTTTCCAAACAGGTCTATGTATTAGCTAGACAGGATCATCAGGAGCCTAAGCTTGTTTTAGTCTGTAAATTCAATATAACAGACTACAGGGAATAGAGTTCATTTTTTAAAAGGCATACTAAGAAGATGCTGTAATCAAAAGCTTAATGAGCTGTGTATAATCTGTCAATAGCTTAGTGATAAATTGATAAATGGGAGATTTCAAACAGCATCGGTAGAAGCTACCTTGTCAGAAGCAGATATGGTGAAGAAATGCAATGCAGGAGAGTACTTCAGTACAATTGCCATGTGTTTGAACTGTGCTAGAAGTGTGTAGATTGAAGTATTAATAGGCTCTTTTCCAAGTGCTTCATGGTAGATTTTCCTTTTGAGTCCACAGTGTACAATTTTCATTGGTTGCAGTATGGTTTCCCTAAAGATAAGAACTCTAAACAGGAATATGTTTCCTGTAAATTATGGAAATCTGAAATATTAGAAATGAAATGAAAATCCAGTCAGCTAGTCTAAAAATGTATCCAAATATTTCCTTCCAGTCTAACAGCCTTTCTTTCTCTGTGAAAGCTGAAATAAAACTCCAGTCCATGTTAAATTGCAAGATGTTTTGTGTTTTACCTTAATTCTATTGGCTCGAGGCAACCTGCTGTGATCTCACCAAATGTGCAATGCTGGTTTTCATCTGGAATAAATAGCACGTAAAAGAATGGCTAAGTGTTTATGATCTTTGTGACCTCAAAATGCATAAAGGCAGTATAGCCTGGACATAAAACCTCCCATGAGCATGATTAAAGGAACGGCAGCAAAAATAGCTGATTGTTATTCAAACTGGAACTCTTGATTTTTTCACTAACAGGAGCTAGGAAGCAGATTCCTTCTGGCAGCATAACTGATTTGTATAGCTTTGGTCTTGATTATGTTTTTGTAACATATCTAATTTTGTATGAAAAGAACTTGTATTCAAACTTTGCAAAGTATATTTATTGACTTGTTAGTCAGTATATGGAAAAGCAGTTCACAAGGCCAAAGCAGAAGTCGAAGTATCCATACATGGTATCTTTCTCTGTAGTTTTCTGATGGTAAAATATTCCTGCAGAAGCATCTCTCTATATAAATATAAACATTGAAAATTTCAGCTTTTAAAAAAGATTACTAAATAGCAGAGGGTATACCAGACACCATCATTCTATTACATTGCCAAGATTTTTCGTTTTTATGTTTCACAAACATGTTCATGTTTATCATGAAGGGAGACACAATGATAGGTCTGTATCCCTTAGTACTTTTCAGGATGCAGAATTGGAACTTGACTGATGGTTGGAATTTTCTATGTTCTCTATGATAACTTCCAGCAAAAGTTGTTCATTTCAATAGGGTTTGCTATCAACCATAGTTTCCCGTTTCCATGGTCAATTCAAGAATGTATTGCTCATCAATCCAGGGGTTAAACCAGTGGTTTTCAACCTTTGGGTCCCGAGATGTTTTGGCCTTCAACTTCCAGAAATCCTAATAGCTGGTAAATTGCCTGGGATTTCTGTGAGTTGTAGGCCAAAACACCTGGGGACCCACACGTTGAGAACCACTGGTTAAACCACACTAATGTAGAATAGTGATGGTAAGATTCCTAGAAACTATGCTTTAACAAAATATTTGGTTTGCTTCATTCAACATTTTCCACATTTTCAACAGCCCTTTAAAAAACTATTCATTTATACAGAGTTCTCAATGTGTTAAAGAAAAGTTGGTCCATTCTGCATAGCCCATCACTCTGAAAGTTCAAATGATAAATATTTCTCAGTGTGAATAACCTGAAATGGGTTTCAAGATAAAGTCATTAAAAACACTGGTTTCTAATACATTTTTCAGTTTCTTCATGCTGAGAAGTGCAGAACTGGTGGGGAAAAATTGCAACTTAGTGCCATTTTGTCACTGGACCATCTCAGAAAAGTGATTAGACTTTAGAAAGGAATAATAAACAAACGTGACACAAGATCTGTTCGATCTCAGCATATGCCAATCCAGAAATTAGATTTCTGTGTGCTTAATTGTATGTAGCTGCATTCTAAAATGCATGCAAAGTGGGACAAAATACATTAACAAGATATCTACATTTTTTTCCCTATTTGTTATTTGTTACTTCTCGGGCTCTGGTTGAAACTGTTAAGAGTATGTTGCCATTTGATCATATGTTGGCCATTTAGTCAGTAGGCATGTCCGATCGATGAAAAAAATGTTTCAATTCTCTTTTCTAACGTAGGGGACGCCGGCGCTTTGATATAGAAACTATTTCCGATTTTTTCCCCTCAAAAATTTTGGATATTTCCGAAAATTTGTAATGTTTCTAAAATGGCGGACGTGCCTGCGCAATCGCCCAAAAAACCAGCACCATTCAAGGTAGGTTGCAGAAACAATTTTTTTAAAAAAAAATATTTCAAAAAATATATTTAAAAAAATTTGGGGGGGACTAAAAATTAACGAAACATTAAGAGACAATTAGAGAATGGGCCAACGATGGTTCAAATTACATTGCCGGTTGCGCTGTGAGACAACGTCTCGGAATGCATCTCAAAAAGCGAGAACAATCCGATATAAATCCAATATAAGATTCAAAACGATTTTTTGGACATACCTATTAGTCAGTTTCATTGCCTGTTATTTGTGACTTTTCCTTCACTCCAATCCTTTTCTTTGATTATAGGTTTCCATTGCTCAAGTTTAGAATGCAAACTTTGGGGGGTAAGTATATGGAGGCTGTGCCCAGCAAACCATATTTTATTTTGTTTTCTGTAAATGACCTTGTTATAGAATAGAGAGGATCAGGTAGAAGATTGTCAGTGTACCAGATAATACTTAGTCCTTTCTTGCTAATGATCTTGTTTTTTTCTCTCATGTGTCCTTCCCACTCACCCTTCTTTCTGTGTAATCTATAGCAATCCCTCTAAATCCCACCAACCTTCCCCAGAATATCCCCAGATAAACTCTGAGATTCTTTTAAACAGCTCCTGGGGACTCAATATAAAAAATGATCTACATACCCTATGAGTGGTTGTGGTAAGGTCTTAGGTTGATTGGCTGGACACATGATTTGGTTGATGTCAATTGCCCCTTTCCTCAGCAAGCATTTTGTTTGCTGAGCCATGCAGCATTTTCATAGAACTGTGGGTATAAACCTTGTTTGAGAGAGAACCGGTTTTAGAATGCTGTAGTTGTATTTAGACCAAGCTCACTATTTGTGTATAGCATATATGTCTTCAGTCAAATAATAGTAAAATGTACTCTAAGTTACCTGATTTGATTCTGAGGATTACATCAACATGTGGAGTGATTATTCTCATCTCTGAACAGAAACTGATTGGCATTTCATTTAGTTTAATTAATTTTCCAGCCAGATGGCAGGAAGTGATCTGGGAATGGTTGCTTGATGCAAAAGGCATTATGGACCTTTAGAATGTATTTCTATTACATGTTCAAGTGCAAACTTTCCAGGTGCTGTTATAAGCACAAAAGTTTAGTGCAAGTGTTATTTATTGTGTTTTGGTCTTTGAGATCTCTTCTTAAAGTTTGCAGTTTTGATAATTCAGGGGAGTATTGGTGAATGTTGCTATTCATATTTCACTTGTGATTATGACTGGAAATAGAAGAGAAAAGCTCATAACCTGCACAATCCCCACCACCTAAAAAAATCTAGAAAACAAATATTTTAGTAGTGAAGTATCTGGTAGGTAAAAATGGGTGAACATATGGGCAGTCCTCCATTTGAAGACATTGCTGTATTCAGCCTATGGGTTGTGCATGCTCCATGCAGTTTCCCATCTGGTTAGGAACCATCTTGTATTATTGTCTCCAGCCAGTGATTAAACATAAGACACTTCTTAAAGATAGGGAACTGACCTCTGGTTTTCAGCCTGGGATAGTGTTATAATGGGACATATTCATGAATTAGAGGTCGTCTTTGTCTGGGTTTTCTTTTGGCAAGGGGGAAGGGCCCTACCCAGTACCTTACTCATGCCTGTTGCTGAAATATCCCCAGGATCTTTTCCATATTGGAATTCAGTCCTCAGGTCATAAAAGGTCCCTCACTCTAGACATGCACACTCTCAAGTCCACCTTCTGAAATAAATAAGGAAGATCATGGACTTCGGCAATGGAATGACCAGATTTAAATATAACTATACTGTGTTGTATAAATATCTATTTAAATTATAGTAATAATTTTAAAATATCCATCTATAAATACAGAATATGCAAATTATATCTCCTTGTTGATTATATATATTGTTAATTAATTAAACAATCCATTAGGAAACAATTTGAGTGCACTTCTTATGGGCACTCTAATCCAGGATGCAACTGGATCAGATGATTTACAAAAACAATCACAAATAATGATTTATAAATATATGTTAGAACACTTTGAGAATAAGAACATTCAAATTATTATTTAAAAAGCAACAGCAGCAGCAACAACATGAGATAAGCAATGTTGTCAAAATCAATAGAAAGCAAACACTAAACAGTACAACTCTTTTTAACTGATACCTAAAATTTGTAAGAATATGTGCCAAGGAAAAGATATCAGAGGACATTCCAAATCAGGATTCCTGATCATATCTCATTACTCTCAGCCTCTTGCCTAACCCACTCATGCAAACCATTTGCACATTTGCACATTCATTTTGCATAATCCTGTCTTTTCTTCAGAACTAGATGTTCAATTGCAAATAGCTATAATCGAACACAGGATAACAGAGGACTCATCTATATGGTCCAAAGGAATCACTTTGGGAGTCAATGGACTTCATGGCATTCCCATGATGCATGAGTTCCATTCACCTCAATGCAGGAGAAGACCACGTATAATGGCCTTGTCCTGTAATCTAAAAAATTGCAGGCTGCTCCAGAGTTTCACTGAAGCACCATAGTTTGCTCGTACTTTGTGTCAATGTAAATACTTGAGCTTCTGTCCATACCGTCATTCCACTTTCCCCAAGCTCAGGCAGCTTCAGTCAGCATTTGTATAGGGGATGGAACTTACATTCCCACATTGTTCTGACTTTAGTGACAAACACCATGCATAAAATAGCTAGTAGTCATTGCTCAGAGCCTATAAAGATGGAGTGACAAGGTAATCCTAGGAGAGAGGGGAGAAAGGAGGAGTGATTTCTCCTTCCCCCATCTCTCTTGCATTGCTTTTTCAATCCGGTTATTGTCATTATAGGTGTTGAGTGGCAAACACCACCAGTTTTGCAAACAGGTACTACTTCTAGATCAACAGGGGGATGTAGCATTGTTGTGAGCTCATCCATGATAACAGGAGCTTGGATTTGAACACACAATAGGAGGATAAGTGAAAGACAAGAATCCACTAACAAATATGCCCATATTCTTGAATCCTTGAAGGTCCAACCAGAGTAGCAGAAGTACAAATCACAAACAGATAAGGGTGAGCCAATGCTGAGTTGCAAAGTCCAATTAGCTGAAGTCAAGCTGGAGAAGCAAAAGAGTAGATTAGGAACAAGCAAAAGCCAAGGTCACAACCCAGGGTCAGAAATGCTGCTAGTTGGAAAAGCACAGAGTCAAGTTCCAAGCCAAGAAATAAAAAAGGTTTCTGCCACAACAAGACTCCATTCTGAGAGCCTTTTTATCATATGACCTCAGCTATCACTTGTTTATAATTTTTCTGCTAATCTCTTAGACCTGCAATACTCTGCATGCTCTCTCCTGTTCTCCAAAGGTGGGGAATGTTCAACCCTTCACTAGCCTTGCTGGGGAGTAATTGCTGGGAGACTGCTGGGAATTGTTGACCTATATCTCCTCTCTTTTCCCTTCCAGCAACTCCTCGTCCTCACTATCAGAGCTGGCCATGACAAGCATTTCAGTGGCACTGAACCAATTCTGACACCACTGGGCTTTGCAGATGTCATACAGTCACCAAACCGGCTTGGTGCTATCCACCACAGACACCAGCCAGCCCCCAAACTGGTTTGACTGTGCAAATTTTGACAACACTGACCCAGAGTATCCCACTCTGCATCAGCATTGCTGTTTGTGACATGTGCAGATGGCCCTACACTCTTGTAAAGCATACTTTTAAAATCAAATGAATTCAATTCACAGTAATGAAAGTTATGACCAGTGGCATTCAGATGCTCTTCAGTGAAAAACACATTACATGGGAAAAACATTTCTTCTGAAGATACAGATATATAAGTAGATTGATATTGTCTCTCAGCAGAACTAGAAGTACAGTCAACAAGGTAAAAGGCCAATTTCCCCTTGGCATTAACAATGACCTGTGAACAGCCCTTAGGTTCTCCTTGTAGGGTTCCTTTTGGGTTGAGAACTTCCCTGGTCAACACAGTTCTTCTAGTTTGGGGTGTTTATGTATGTTTCATGGCTCTCTGAATCCATAGCTCTGTTCCTTAATTCTCATCACCCAGCTTACAACTGTCATCTGCCAAAGGCTGAGCATTGATAATAGCTTAGGGAGTTAATTTTCTCTGGCACTTAAATTTTAATATTGTGTCTGCTTGCCTGTCTATCAGCTATAGGTAGACAAATTTTATTTGACTTTTCTGCCACAATCCATTCTACTATAATTATCCTAGTATAATTATCATTCGTCATGTTACCATAGCATTGTTTAACATAGTTTCTGTCTTATGAGAATGGTTCTATAACATTCCAATTGAAATGAAATTGGGAATGCATTTTCATTTCAAATTTTTCTAGGCTTGCAACAAAAAAATCTTCAATTTTAATACTAGTTTTGCTATCCTCTTTTCAAATTTGCACTTATTTTGATTGTTCTGTGAACTAGTTTCTTGAGTAGCAGGAAACAAGCTTCTTCCTTTCTCAATGTGACATCTTTTCAAACAATTAAACGTGGCTATCATGTCTCCTATCAGCTCCTTTTTCTCCAAGCTAAACATACTTAGTTTCCTAAGCCTCTCTTCATAGGAGAAGAGAGGGTATTGACTCATATTCATCTTGTGGACTACTAAGTTTTCTATAGCCCTTTCACATGTACAGTTTTCAAGCCAGGTGTCACCCATGCTATATTTGTGCATTTCATTTTTGTTGCCTAAGTGTAGTAACATGTAATTGCAGGCATGTAATTGTGTGATGACTTTATTCTCAAAGGGGGTGACAAGTAATTTTAACAATTTTCTTTCCTACTCACAGAAATTGTATGGAAACAATTTTCTTCACAGAAAACATAATTTTCTTTGTAGGAAATAATATACCAGGACAAATATTTTATTTTATGTGTAGAACATATCGTAGTTGGAAAATTATACAAAATTAGCAATTTCTGCATAAAAAGCAGCATTTTCTTATACCAGAAATTATATTATTTTTTCACAGAATAAATATTAATAAAATGTTATTGCTACACTATTCTTTTTAATTAGATTTTCCTAACACCAAAACCCCCCCCCCCCCCACATTTTCATCATTTTCCAAATATTTTTCCCATCCCCATTTAAAATAAGGGTAGTTAACTGTAGTTATGATGCTATGAATATTCTTCTGGAAAATCATCCCTTCCTGAAACAGATTTGGATGGGGGTAAAAGAAGCTTACTTCAGGGTGGCATTTTTAAGTCAAAGATTAAAGGGCAGTGTCAGATATTTTATGCATGTATTTTGTTGGTGTGTGTATAATAACCATTCATTCATTCATTTTATTGTTTAGGGGGGAAACTCTAGCTTCATATCCTTTACATTAATTGACTGCCTGCCATTTTGGAATATGTTGAAAGATAAAAATCTTAAAACAGATAAATACAAAAAAAAAACCAACCAAAAATTAAGCAAACTAAAGATATACTGGAAAATATATTAGAGCGATGCCCATCTTTACTTATATCTTCCACTTCTTCCACTCAATGACAAAGATGCAATTTCTTTTCTCTCCACTGAACAAGATTGCAAGGTATTGATGGAGCAGGTAAGATGGTTCAGGAGTGAAGCTTAGATAGAACATCTTTACAAAAGTGATGCTGACCAATCCAGCACCATTATGTCAAGAGCTATATCTAGTCCATTAGTAAAGGTAAAGGTTTTCCCCTGACATTAAGTCTAGTTGTACCCTACTCTGAAGGTTGGTTCTTATCTCTATTTCTAATCCGAAGAGCCAGCGTTGTCCGTAAACACCTCCAAGGTCATGTGGCTGGTATGATTGCATGGAGCGCTGTTACCTTCCCATCAGAGTGGTACCTATTGATCTACTCACATTTGCATGTTTTGGAACTGCTAGGTTGGCAGAAGCTGGGGCTAACAGCAGGAGCTCACCCCATTCCCCAGATTCGAACCAGTGACCTTTCAGTCAGCAAGTTCAGCAGCTCAGCGGTTTAATTCACTGCATCACTGGGGGCTCCGTATCTAGTCCATATTTTCTTTTAAAATGCTTTTTCAACATAACCTAAATTCTGCAGGGAGAAAAAAGTAATTGCTCCTGTCTATAAAACTTATGCCTATTAGGTACATTTGCATGATTTTTCATATTTTGCCTATTGTTGCTTTACGGCACATGGATAGAGCGGAGCCATAGGTATACCACCTTACAAAGGATTCCAGAAACATGTTCAAAAGTACTTCTGGCTCCTAGGAATCATCCTGTATTCTGTGTTTCTGCAAAAGCACATGCACACAATCACATTTCTCTCTTTTGGTAGGCATTTAAACTCTTGTCACTTTCAGTGAACTTAAGAAAAAAAAGTCTGCATTATGCTATATGGTCACTTTCAGCAAATAAGTCAATACACAGGAAACCTTGCTAAGAGAAAAATATGTGCAAAATGTTTTCATTCTTTCCAAAGTACATATTTCTCTCCCTAGAGGGCATCTGTGAAGATTGTTATTGTGTCTGTGAATGTTAAGATCTATATTTTTACCTAAACCTATGCACATAGTATTAGTATTATACATATGCAGGCCTCTTATTTTCATTCTTCCCAAATGTTGCAAAAATGGCCTGACAGATTTTATTAATGCATGCCTCCACAAGAGCTGTCAATAACTATTCATCAACATGTCATTACTGGCTAGTTGTTTCCAGCATTTTACAGTTCCAGTAATGTGTTGTGATAATGCTAGTTTAAAATAGCTAAGGTTCCAGTCACTTCACATCAACCTGAAATGAGCAGACCATCCATAGGAAGAAGAGATTTCTTAACACTAAATTACAAATGCAGTACAGAAGATGTAGTGATGTGGGGAAAACATTTGATCCTCAAGCCAGTTCTACATGTATTCATGGTTCTGTGTGTGTAGCTCTGATAAGATTGGCTTCTCAGTGGGGTAACTACAGTGGTGACAAACTGAGGGAATTGTCCCACCCAAATAGCAATTCTCTCCTTCCCTTGAAATTTCCTTTCACTTCCCAAATTTCTAGCACTGCACTAACTTCAGTTGAGCATTTAGAAATTCAGTTTTGGCATCCTCCCCAGGCAAAGTTATCAAGGGAATGTGAACATAACAAATATAAATTTTGAGCACAAATGATTTTCAATTTTTCGCTCTCTGCTGTGCTAGAAATTTGGTGATTTTGCATCTACTTGGGGACCTATTGAGATCAAAGCATGGAATAAAGCACTGCAAGAACAGATGAAAGAAAGATGGTTGGCTATTCTCTCCTTTTTATGTATCAGAAGATTTGCTGACAAACCAGGTAAATAAAGAGACCAGACAATAGCAGTGGATTGAAATAAAGGCAACTTTTATTAATTAGTTACCTATTTATGCTGTTTCATAGCCAAAACTATTAGGGGAGTGATCTGATATGAGAGTAGTTGAGGCAGTCTGCCATTAATGACTTGAGCCCCCAACCTCCTCTTGGGCATAACACCAAAACCCCTAAAAGCAATCCCTGATTTACATGGTTGCTCAAAGGCCATTACTTGTCCTGGAAGGTTAATCAAAGGGTGTAAGTCCCTAAAGTTCCTTTTGACTTCTAACTAGACTAAAGACCCCAAAGATGGGATATTAATCCCCACTACCCAGATTGCTTGACCCACAAAGGGGGTTTGAAATTCCCACCTGACACCAAATAGTGCCTGTAGGTGAAGACTGAATCATAGCTCACCCAAATACCTGCAGAGAAACCTATTTATTTGACACCACCTGAAGCCAATTTTCCTGTATCTCTGTGACAGTGTAGGGTAGTTCAAAACCTTGTAAAGGGGGAAAAATCCTACCCGGCTCCTAAGGCAACCACACATTGCTACACTGCGAAAAGAGGTGGGCAGGTAGACCAACGAATTTCAAAGAGATGGTGGTGCATGGCTGACTTAAATCATTTACAGAGGCCATGCCCCCACATCCCATAGTTACACAGCAATGCTTTATGGCAGTGATTCTCAATTTGGGGTCCCCAGATGTTTTTGGCCTACAACTCCCAGAAATCACAGCCAGTTTACCAGCTGTTAGGATTTCTGGAAGTTGACGGCCAAAAACATCTGGGGACCTCAGGTTGAAAACCACTGCTTTATGGCCTCACACTGGATGCCAGCATATTGGTCTACCCCACCTTCATTGCTTTATGGCTGGGCTGTGGCGCAGTTGTTTAGTAGCCAGCTGCAATAAATCACTATGGCCAAGAGGTCATGAGTTCGAAGCCAGCCCGTGCCGGAGTGAGCATCCGACCATTAAAAAATAGCCCTGCTCGTTGTTGACCTAAGCAACCCGAAAGATATTTGCATCTATGAAGTAATTAGGTACCACTTATGTGGGGAGGCTTATTTAACTAATTTACGACACCATAAAAATCACCCAGCAGGATTTGGAATGAGGAAGTATCCATCAAGGACTCGGTGTCACAGTGAATGATGAAGCACCTACTCCCCCTGTTGCCGGAATCGAGCATACTCTTAGTAAGTTGGAAGCTGGAGAATGTTACATTGCCTTTGTGTCTCTGTCTCTATTTTCATATGGCATTGAATGTTTGCCATATATGTGTACATATGGGGCCGGGCTGTGGCGCAGGGACCGGGCTGTGGCACAGGCTGGTAAGCAGCCAGCTGCAATAAATCACTCTGACCAAGAGGTCATGAGTTCGAGGCCAGCCCATGTCGGGGTGAGCACCTGACCATTAAAATAAAAAAATAAATTGCCCCTGCTCGTTGCTGACCTAAGCAACACGAAAGATAGTTGCATCTATCAAGGAGGAAATTTAGGTACCACTTATATGTAGGGAGGCTAATTTACGACACCATAAAAATAATCCAGCCGCAGTTGGAATAAGGACATTGCTGTCACAGTGGATGATGAAGCAGCTGCTTCCCCTGTGGCCAGAATCAAGGATACCTTTGTCACGACCCAGGCTGCAGAGCACCAATAACCATACACAGAGGCCAGAATCTATCTAATATCTTTATTGAAGGAATATATAAAGTTAATAAAAACAATTGTAGAAAATAGTTCAGAATTAGACCTTTCAGGAAAGGTCAGAATTAGTCCAAAAAAGCAATGTCCAATAAGAAATATTAAGGTCCAAAGTTGTAATCCAATAACCGAAACACTCACTTTGCCAGGCAAAGTGAGGGGAGATGACAAGGTCCTTTAGTCCATGAAACTTGAGCGAGGCTAGGAAATAACTTGATACTTGAAACAAGGCCTGAACGTGGAACAAGGTAACTAAGAACAAGAACAAGGTCCGTGGAATAACTTGATAAATCCGTGGAACAAGGCAAGGATTGATCCTGGGAAACAAGGCAAAGTCCGTAGGTAAACAAGGCTGGGAAGCAAGGCGAAGGCTGGATAGCAAGGCAAGGCTTGAGCAGGAGCGAGGCTTGAACCGGAGCGCGCTGTCCAGACACAACTCGCTCCGTAGGCTGACGAAGACTCCGCGAAGTTACTACGCGGGTAAAACATCTAAATAGAGTCTAGCTTTCCCGCCGAAGCAGTTCTCTGGGAATCAGAACCGAAAGCTAACTCTGAGACCAGATGTGAGACTCCCCAAAGATTCTCACGAGAAGCAGTCTTAATTGGCCACATTCTTAGCTGCAATCCTCGCACTCCTGCGCGAAGCTGAATCCAAACTTCTCTGTTGTTTACAAAACTCCCGGCGCAAGAATACGGGAGAAGTAGGCTCTGGGCTTGTTTGACATACTTCTGGGAGACAACTTTCTTGCAGGTGCAAGGTTCCCAGATCTGCCTGGGAAAGATCTGGCTGAGAGGAATCCAGTTCAGACTGGGAAGGTAAAAAACCCAAGTTTTCATCTTCATCAGGAATTACAATGTCCTGAGCAGGACTACAAGGCCCATGGGTCATCACACTATCCCCCTCCTCAAGGCCCCTCCCAAACTGGGGCCCTCTCCCCGAGGCGCGAGGTCGTGGTTTGGTGGGATAGGTCTGATGGAAGCGGCGGGTTAGATCAGGAGCATGGACTGTGGAGGCGTCTTCCCAAGAGCGTTCCTCAGGGCCAAAACCCACCCAGTCAATGAGATATTGTAGGCGGCGGCGGTGAAAGCGAGAATCCAAAATGTCCTCAACCTCGAACTCCTCCTCCCCATTCATCAAAACAGGAGGGGGGGCCGGTTGGTCTGTATCAGGTCGCACACCATCCGCCGGAAGGAGCAGGGAACGGTGAAACACTGGGTGAATGCGCATTGAACGCGGGAGTTGGAGTTTGAAAGTCACGGGGTTTAATTGCGCCACCACTGGATAGGGACCAATGAAACGGGCATCTAACTTCCGGCAAGGGCGGTGGGAGGGCAGAAAGCGAGTGGACAGGAAAACCCGATCTCCTACCTTGATTTCGGGGCCCGGCTGGCGATGTTTGTCAGCGTGGCGTTTATAGTCCTCCTTGGCTTGATCCAGTTGCTGGAGCAAAAGTTGTTGCACCGCTGTGAGTTCCTGCAGCCAATCCTCTGCTGCGGGAACCTCTGAAGTTTCAATGACAGGGGGGAAGAAACGTGGATGGAAGCCGTAGTTTGCAAAGAACGGCGTTTCTTTTGTAGAAGCTTGAACTCCATTGTTGTAGGCAAACTCAGACAGTGGTAACAGAGAAGCCCAATTGTCCTGTTGATAGTTTACATAACAGCGAAGATACTGCTCCAAAGTGGCATTGGTGCGCTCCGTTTGCCCATCTGTTTGGGGATGATGAGCTGAAGATAAGCGAGAGTCTATGCCCAATAGTTTTTGTAGTGCCTTCCAAAAACGAGAGGTGAATTGAGATCCACGGTCTGTGACTAAACTCTTGGGCAATCCATGTAGTCTGAAAACATGTTGAAGAAATAGATCCGCAGTTTCCTTGGCCGTGGGGAGGCCTTCGCAGGGAATGAAATGGGCTAACTTGGTGAATAGGTCCACCACCACTAAGATCGTGGTGAATCCACAGGAAGGTGGTAGGTCAGTGATGAAATCCGCGGAAATTATTTCCCATGGGCGAGATGGGGTAGGAAGGGGGTGTAAAAGCCCTGAGGGCTTCTCCCTTCGTATCTTGGAGCGCTGGCATACTGGGCAGGTGTTGACATATTTTTCCACATCCTTGCGGATCTTGGGCCACCAAAAATCCCTTAGGATCAAATGCATAGTTTTAAACAGTCCGAAGTGTCCTGCTGGTTTGCAGTCATGACACAGACGAAGCGCTTTTTCCCTGCCCGGTCCGGGTGGGATATAAACATGATTTCTATAGCAGAGCAGCCCATCTTTAAGCGAAAAGGGGAAATGCAGACCTTGGCGAAGTTGGTCCTGCGCCCAGGCATCTGCTTGCTGACTAGCCCTGATTTCTTGAGCACAGATGGGTCCTGGAGTAGGGGAAGTTGAACCAATGGGAATGGATTTGGTGTTCCCCACCGTGAGCGTGGCAAAGTTCTCAGGTTGTAGCAGTTGGGATTCAAAGGTCTCCTTGCGTCCTGCAGCGTATTCCGGTTTACGTGACAGGGCGTCTGCTTGCTTGGTTTGGGCTGGGGTCACATAATGGATCTGGAAGTTGAAACGTTCAAAGAATAAAGCCCAACGTTGCTGCCTCTGATTTAGTTTGCGGGCAGTTCTTAGATGTTCTAGATTACGATGATCAGTGTGGACTTCAATGGGAAATTTGGCCCCTTCTAGCCAATGTCTCCAAGTTTCAAAGGCTGCCTTTATGGCCAGTAGTTCTTTTTCCCAAATGGTGTAATTCCTCTCTGGTGTGGTTAGTTGACGAGAATAAAAGGCACAGGGGTGGAGGTGATCTCCCACCGGTTGTAAGAGTACAGCCCCAATTGCCACATCAGAGGCGTCCGCTTGCACCACAAAAGGGGTTCCAGGATTTGGGTGCTGTAGAATTGGCTGGGAGGTGAATAGTTTCTTTAGTTGCTGGAACCCTTTCTCTGCTTGATCAGTCCAGCGGAAAGGCTGCTTTCCACGGATGCAGCTAGTGATGGGGTCGGACCAGCGGGCAAAATCTGGAATGAACTTGCGGTAGTAGTTCGCGAACCCCAAGAAACGCTGCACCTCTTTCTTGTTAGTTGGCGCCCGCCATTCCAATACTGCTGAAACTTTGGCTGGATCCATGGAAAGCCCTAGAGGCGAGATGCGGTAACCAAGGAAATCTACCTCTTGTAGATCAAAAGCGCATTTTTCCAGCTTGGCATAAAGTCCATGATCCCGCAATCGTTGTAACACCATCTTGACGTGGTTCTCATGTTCTGATTGTGATCTGGAAAACACCAAAAAATCGTCCAGGTAGATTATCAAGAACCTGTCTAGATAGTCCTGAAAAATGTCATTGACAAAATGCTGGAACGTTGCGGGGGCTCCGCATAAACCGAAATTCATAACTCGGGACTCAAATAATCCGAATTTGGTCTGGAAGGCGGTCTTCCACTCGTCCCCTTCCCTGATGCGAACTAAGTTGTAAGCCCCCCGAAGATCCAGCTTGGTGTAAACCTTGGCTCCTCGAAGCCGATCCAGTAGATCCGAGATTAAGGGCAGGGGATAGCTGTTCCGCTTGGTGATATTGTTCAATGCTCTGTAGTCCACCACCAAGCGTAGTTCCCCTGACTTCTTCTTCACAAACATCACTGGGGAGGCGGCTGGGGATTGAGAGGGTCTGATGAATCCCTTGCGAAGGTTTGTCTCTAGGAATTCCCTGAGAGCTTCTTGCTCTGGTTCAGTCAGGGAGTAGAGATGCCCTCGCGGGATCGGGGCCCCCTCCACCAAGTCAATGGCACAGTCATAAGGTCTATGTGGGGGTAATTTTTCGGCTTCTTTCTCATTGAATACATCCCAATACTCGGAGTACTTCTTTGGCAAGGTGATGATGGGCTCGGTGTCTGTGGCATGGCATACCTTGGCTACGAGGCAATGGTTTTGGCAATACGGTGAAGCAAACTGCAGTTCTCTGTTGGACCAGGAGATGTTAGGGTCGTGGAGAGTCAGCCATGGAATTCCCAAAATCACAGGGAAATGGGGGACCTCGGTAACAAAGAAGGAAATCTCTTCCATATGTTCCCTTATCCACATCCTGGTGGGTTCCGACCACTGACTTACGGGGCCCGTCTTGAGGGGACGGCCGTCTATGGCTTGCACCACACGGGCATTCTTGAAATCATGATATTGTAATCCCAGAGAGTCGGCATACTCTCTATCGATGAAATTGTTGGTAGCTCCAGAGTCTATCATGGCGTGGATCATGACGGGTCCCCTTTTTGCTGACCATAATGTGACCACGAGAAGGAACAGGACCCCGGTTGGCGGCTCTTGGATGGATTTTTTGACCGGGTTGGCGAGCCTCTCTACACCCGGTCGTTGGCTTCCCCCGCCGGCTGTGTGCCAGTCGGCTCAGACGCCTTCGTCTCCGTGGAGGACGCCGCCGCAAGACGGGCGGCAGGCTTCCCTTTGGCTGGGCACTCTCTGGCGAAGTGGCCCCCGTTCCCGCAGTACCAGCAGAGGTTTAAGCGTTGACGACGGGCCTTCTCGGCGGCATCTAGTCTGGGACGCACATTGCCCAACTGCATCGGCACCTCCTCGCCTCCTCTGGGGTATGGGGTTGGCGGAGGGGGTCTCCACACCGGACGTGGCTGAACGCTGGCGGGAGCGGGGGGTTTTGCCCCGGCTCTACTGCCCTGGCCTCGAACCCACTGTTTCCTGTTGGCAATCATGACTTCAGCCCGTAAACATTGATCAATGAGTGCCTCGAGGGTCTGGGGAGGATCCACCTTGGAGATTTCTTCCAGCATTTCAATGTTGAGACCCTCCCGGAATTGTCCCCTGAGGGCTACATCGTTCCAGCCGGTGTTGTGGGCCAGCACTCGGAACTCGGCTATATACTGAGACATAGGTCTGTCTCCTTGGAAAAGGCGACGGAGTTTGTGACCGGCTGCTTCCAAATTGTCCTCGATTCCCCAAGTCTCCTTGAGGTGGTCCAAGAAGTGTTGCGCTGATCTTAGGTGTGGAGAGGCTTGGTCGAACAGTGCCGTCGCCCAGCTGGCCGCTGGCCCGTCTAGAAGACTGTAAACCCATGCCACTTTGATGTCTTCTTGGGGAAACTCGGCAGCACGGGCCTCCAGATAAGCTTGACATTGGCGACGGAAGACATGAACCTTAGAAGCTTCTCCAGTAAACTTGGTTGGCAACGCCATGGCCGGAAGACGAACTCCGCGTTCCTTCAAACCCCTTATTTCTCCATCCTGTGCATTGAGCTTATCACGGATTCGGTCCACCTCTTCCTTGTCGATGGTGTAGGTAATCGGCTGGCCGCTCGGCCCAGGTACGACTCCGGTAGACATTCTGGCCGAGGTTAATTGGTGCTTAGGGTGGCGGAGTCAAACTGTCACGACCCAGGCTGCAGAGCACCAATAACCATACACAGAGGCCAGAATCTATCTAATATCTTTATTGAAGGAATATATAAAGTTAATAAAAACAATTGTAGAAAATAGTTCAGAATTAGACCTTTCAGGAAAGGTCAGAATTAGTCCAAAAAAGCAATGTCCAATAAGAAATATTAAGGTCCAAAGTTGTAATCCAATAACCGAAACACTCACTTTGCCAGGCAAAGTGAGGGGAGATGACAAGGTCCTTTAGTCCATGAAACTTGAGCGAGGCTAGGAAATAACTTGATACTTGAAACAAGGCCTGAACGTGGAACAAGGTAACTAAGAACAAGAACAAGGTCCGTGGAATAACTTGATAAATCCGTGGAACAAGGCAAGGATTGATCCTGGGAAACAAGGCAAAGTCCGTAGGTAAACAAGGCTGGGAAGCAAGGCGAAGGCTGGATAGCAAGGCAAGGCTTGAGCAGGAGCGAGGCTTGAACCGGAGCGCGCTGTCCAGACACAACTCGCTCCGTAGGCTGACGAAGACTCCGCGAAGTTACTACGCGGGTAAAACATCTAAATAGAGTCTAGCTTTCCCGCCGAAGCAGTTCTCTGGGAATCAGAACCGAAAGCTAACTCTGAGACCAGATGTGAGACTCCCCAAAGATTCTCACGAGAAGCAGTCTTAATTGGCCACATTCTTAGCTGCAATCCTCGCACTCCTGCGCGAAGCTGAATCCAAACTTCTCTGTTGTTTACAAAACTCCCGGCGCAAGAATACGGGAGAAGTAGGCTCTGGGCTTGTTTGACATACTTCTGGGAGACAACTTTCTTGCAGGTGCAAGGTTCCCAGATCTGCCTGGGAAAGATCTGGCTGAGAGGAATCCAGTTCAGACTGGGAAGGTAAAAAACCCAAGTTTTCATCTTCATCAGGAATTACAATGTCCTGAGCAGGACTACAAGGCCCATGGGTCATCACAACCTTCAGGAAGCTGGAAGCTGGAAGCTGGAGAAGGTTTAAATTGCCTCTGTGTCTGTCTCTGTTCTATGTTATATGACATTGAATGTTTGCCTTATATGTGTACAGTGTGATCCACCCTGAGTCCCCTTCGGGGTGAGAAGGGCAGAATATAAATACTGTAAATAAAAATAAATAAATGGTGGGGTAAATGTGCTAACATTAGAATCCTATTGATTTTTCCCATCTGAATGAATAAATTGTTAAATAATAAATCAACATACATATACACCAATTGCTTCCATAGGACTATTCTAGTTGGGACCAATAGTTAGCCAAAATTTAGCACATAAATCTTGATCTCTGATATTTCATAAAAATGATAAACTTATTTTAACTTTTCAAAAATGAAAATAGTTATACATATTTCTTTATATTTAGTGTAAAAATATGGCGCAAGAGTTTTGAGTGCTTGAAAGTTTGAATCCCACTAATTTCAGCCAGATCTTCATCAGTCAATTAAGGTTGCCATTTTGTGTTTTCTTGTTTTTCTTTTTCTTGGGGTGTGTGTGTGTGTGTGTGTTGTTTTTTGAGAGACAGATGAACTGGTCATCTCCCTACTTGCTATCTATTAAATTTGACAAATAACAATCTCTCTTTCCACTTCTTCCCCCATTCAGCTTTAAAGAATGATCTGCATTTGAAAAATGACATCTTCTGGATGGGAAAATGCAAGGCTTGAGACATTCAAATGCAGAAGAAAATTTGGCTGGTAAACTCATGCAAGTTCATAGTTCTGACTTCTGGACTGAGCTATCATTTCTGCTCATACCCACCAGCTTTTGAGCATTTGAAACTGACGACTTCTCACCACTCACTGGAGGACCTGTCAAGCCTCTTTTCAGCCCAGCTCTCCACATCAGTAATATGGGATACTTTACAGGATTATTTTTACAAGACTATTGTAAGGCTTACAACTAGATAAAATGTGTGTGACATTTTTGGAACATTTGTTCAGATAGTCAGTATAATTCATATACTGATCAGTGGCCAGAATTGGAAAAATTGAATGTCTGAATCTTCAGCTTCTATGGTCCCCTAGCCAGCATGGATGTGGATTATGGGTGTTATGAGATCCAAATAACGTTTCCAAATTATGTTATACTCTTGCTTATACCTTATATTGGAAATGTTTTAATTGTATTAAAAAGATGTTAGGGTCCATAACAAAAGAAAGGCAGGATATATCAGCTGCAGGGTTCCTTGTTCTGTTTCCCTAGTTCTATCTAGGATTTTGTGATGTGTCATGTTTGTTATTTTGTAGGCTTCCTCAATTATTTGAGTTTATATTCAGGTGCGATGCTATCAAAGTGCATTGCCCTCAAATGGCTAATTAGTTTTGCTGGCAATCAGTGTTTGTTTAGGGGTTTTTTTTTTTCAACCATGGTAGGCAGCTCTTAGTTTTAGTTATTTAAGCTGAGTGCACTGGTATTCTTCAGTTTTCTGAGCAACGATCAACATCAACCAAGCTGTTCTGAAATTAAAGTCTGTAGCAGAATCTCAGATCATATGCTGTTCTCCGAAAGGAACAAACCGTGACTGTATTTCAAGATCTTATCCTTAATTTTATGGCCAAATATTTCAGTCATGTATATAGCACCAAGCTGAAATGTTGTAAAATTGACTCAGCATTTTCATAAAACTTTTAATCATCACTATCATACTCAGATTTATAGAGCTGCGAAACATGGAAGTTACAAATTCAGCATTAAAATTTTACTGCAAGGTTGAAGAAGAGAAGAGAGTAGGTGGGGATGCAGGAGAAACAGATTCCTTTGGCAGGAAGCAGTGTATTAGGAGAAGACTGAATGATGCAAGCTGGAAGGCTAAGTTTTCACAGAGGTTTGGGAGAGAAACCTGGGTGAAAGACTTACCAAGGATGTTCGGGAGGACGATATGTCAGCAAATAGTGCATTAAAAAGTTCAAGTTTCAACCCCCAACATCCTCAAGAAGCTCTAGCAAAGTCTGATTTCAGAAACATTGGAAGGCAATTTCTAGTCAATGGTGACTTGAACCAGTCATCTGAAGTGCTAAAATATTATATCTCTATGGTAAAACATATATTTTGCATACAAAAGATTTGGCTGGAAGATTTTCTATCTCAAACCCTAAAAATACTCTGTCAGTTAGTGTCTCTAAAATGGATTAGATCAGTGATTCCCAAACTCTGGTTCTCCAAGTGTTTTGGATTTCAATTCCCAGCATCTTCAGCCACTTTGGTCAGAGATTCTAAGAGTTGCTTGTAAGTTTCCCTAGTGGTGTTATCTCTGTAAGGAATTGTTCAGGCTCAGGCACATCACACTGGCATCCTTTGCAATGATAACATTTACACCCCATTAAAAATATTTCTTATATAAATGACTAGCTGTGCCCGGCCACGCGTTGCTGTGGCAAAGTGGTGGTGGTATTGGTTAAAAATTGTTGTGTAATTTTTATTTGATGTTATTTGTATTTTTTTTATAAATTTTATTGTAAGTTATCTTTTTATTATATTTTATTATTTTGTTGTATTATTTTAGTTATTTTCTGTTATAGTATTTTATTGTATTCATTTTTTAGTGTTTTTAATTCTTTTTTAGTGTTTTTTTATTATTTTTTTATTGGGTTGCTAGGAGACCAAGTTGGAGGAGCTTAGCCTTGTAACTGGCAGCAATTGGATAAAAACAATTATTCCTCTCCCTCTAATTAGGACTTTATTTTTCTTTTCTTTTTGTTGTATCAACCTAGAGGCGTGAATGATGGGTTGTGTTGTCAATTTTCGAGGTTGTGGGGTTGCTGTGGCGAAGTCTGGTGGTATGGGAAATAAAGTATTGAGGAATTGGTGGTTGTTAAGGTCAAGGGTAAAGGTTTTTCCCAGACATTAAGTCCAGTCGTGTCTGACTCTGGAGGTTGGTGCTCATCTCCATTTCTAAGCCGAAGAGCCGCGTTGTCCGTAGACTCCTCCAAGGTCATGTGGGATGACTACATGGAGCGGCGTTACCTTCCCGCCGGAGCAGTACCTATTGATGCACTCACATTTGCATGTTTTCAAACTTCTGGGTTGGCAGAAGCTGGAGCTAACAGTGGGGGCTCTCTCCGCTCCCCCAATTCAAACCTGTGGCCTTTCAGTCCAGAAATTCAGCAGCTCAGCGCTTTAACACGCTGTGCCATCAGGGGATATTATTTCCTAAAGGTTGTGAATATACAATATTTCTGATTGGTTTTTTTTGTTTGTTGGAGGCAAGTATGAATGCTGCAATTAGGAAAAATGATTAGGATGTAATGGCCTTGCAGCTTTAAAGCCTGGCTGTTTCCTCCCTGAGTGAATTTTTTGTTGGGAGGTGTTAGCTGGCCCTGATTGTTTCCTGTCTGGAATACCCTTGTTTTCAGAGTGATGTTGTTTGCAATATTTTATGTGCTTCTACTGTCTGTGGCCCTGAGAAAACAGAGGATTTTCCAGACTTTGATGATGGGAATACTTTGTTGGGAGGTGTTAGCTGGCCCTGATTCTTTCCTGTCTGGAATTCCCTTGTTTTCAGAGTGGTGTTGTTTGCGATATTTTATGTGCTTCTACTGTCTGTGGCCCTGAGAAAACAGGATTTGCCAGACTTTGATGATGGGAATACTTTGTTGGGAGGTGTTAGCTGGCCCTGATTGTTTCCTGTGTGGAATTCCCCTGTTTATTTACTGTCCTGGTTTTAGAGATTATATTGTTCTGCATTATTCTTTCCCAGTAATTATTTAATATTAAAGAAGAATCTCACTTATCCAACATTCGCTTATACAATGTTCTGGATTATCCAACGCAGTCTGCCTTTTCATAATCAATGTTTTTGTAGTCAGTGTTTTAAATTCATTGTGATATTTTAGTGGTAAATTTGTAAATACAGTACAGTAGAGTCTCACTTATCCAACATAAACGGGCCGGCAGAATGTTGGATAAGCGAATATGTTGGATAATGAGGAATTAAGGATAACCCTATTAAACATCAAATTAAGTTATGATTTTACAAATTAAGCACCAAAACATCATGTTAGACAACAAATTTGTCAGAAAAAGTAGTTCAGTACACAGTAATGCTATATAGTAATTACTGTATTTATGAATTTAGCACCAAAATATCACGATATATTGAAAGCATTGACTACAAAAATGCGTTGGATAATCCAGAACGTTGGATAAGCGAGTGTTGGATAAGTGAGACTCTACTGTAAATACTACATAGCATTACTGCGCATGGAACTACTTTTTCTGTCAAATTTGTTGTATAATATGATGTTTTGGTGCTTAATTTGTATAATGATCACCTAATTTGATGTTTAATTGGCTCTTCCTGAATCCTTTCTTATTATCCAACATATTCACTTATCCTGCCGGCCTGTTTACGTTGGATAAGTGAGACTCTACTGTATATTTCTAATCTTATATTATCTGCTCAGAACTGGATTATATGAGGCCCCTTCTTCACAGCTGTATAAAATGCACACTGAAGTGGATTATATGGCAGTGCGGAGTCAAGATAATCCAGTTCAAAGCAGATAATATAAGATTATAAATGGGTTATATAGCTGTGTTGAAGGGCCTTGAGTCTACACCGCCATATAATCCAGTGCAAATTAGATAATCTGTGGAAGAAGTCTAAGTGAGGCCTAAATCTGCCTGTCCCCTAACTGAAACCTGGCTGTCCCATGGTTGCTAGGCAACCAAGTGGGCAGAGATTAGCCCTCTAAACTGGCAGCAATTGGATAAAAAAAATTATTGCTCTCCCTCTAATTAGGACTTTATTTTTCTTTTCTTTTTGTTGTATCAACCTTGAGGCGTGGATGATGGGTTGTGTTGTCAAATTTTGAGGTTGGGGGGCCTGTACTTTTGTTGTTTTGTGAATTGCTGTGATGCCATCACTCTTTTATATATATAGATGGTAGACAAACTAGCTGGTGCAGCTCTATGGATTTTCCTAACTTAGATGTGGGCCATGCAGATATGTGAAGATGATCAAACTTTGGGTCCATCTTTATAAAATGAAAGAAGAGATCAAACTCAAGAGGTGAAGCCTTTGTTTAGAGAAGCACTCCAAAAATTTACCATGTCTGATACATGTTAGGAATGTAACATATTGTCATTCATTCAAGGCAGTGACTCAGATTCTCTATTTTTTTCTGAAATAATTCTTTGTAGATAGTTGTGAGTCTGCATTGGTTTTCAAAAGTTCCATTTTAGAATATTTTGTCCTTGAGAAGCAATCCAGGCCAGGAAACATAGCTGTATCACAAAACAAGATTGAGTCCAAATAGCAGTGTACATACATGGAAATGAGAGAGAGTGTGTGAGAGAATGAGAGTGAGAGAAGCTACATGTAACTATAAGAGATATAGATTTTTAAAAAATACATGCAGGCATGGGAATATAGCAACACTATGTCATAGAAAATACACCGCTAAACAATAATATCAAATGTATTTCAGTTATATTTCCATTTTGATAATTTGCTTTTCAAAGTATTTTAAAGGGTTGATACAATATGCACTGTAGATTACAATGATTGCTGTGTATTTTCTATGGCGTAGTACTGTTTCTTGTCTATGCTTATGAGTATTTGTAAAACAATCCATGTTTAATTAATGTTCCTATTATAAAGGTGTCATATGCAGTTGTTCTTCTTTGTACTTGTGTTTACAATTAATTAACAGGAAAAATGAATGCCATTTCCCTACTGAAATATAGCTCCTGGCTCCTTAATAACTACATAATTCAGATATGATCTGCAAACAGGACCACTTCAGCACTCATCATCTCCCATCTGCACAGTTTTTCAAATTGCAGGAGAAGCTTTCTTCAAGGTCAGGCTCTGGCAATCTTATGAAGGAACCCAAAGTCAAACACAGTCTAGCTAGAAAGCTACTTCTGAACACTGCAGAAAAGCAAGTCTGGATAGTGCCAAGCCACAATGTGTCGCACACTGTCCCACTGAAACCTGCAGACTAAATCCTCTTGGCTAGGGAGGGTCACCAGAGTGATTCCGCTTGCAGAATTGTAACCGGAACAGTTTCCTTTCCTAATGTGTGTGAAAGAAATAACTACATCTATAGGACACCTGTTGAGATAAAAAAGATCTGATGGCTTTCCATCTGCTTCCTTGGCAATCGCCAAGCTGAAATTAATTGGATTTATGGGATACTACTAAGAACCCAAAGCACTCATCTCAGTGGAATTTCATGAAGGGTAGCACATTGCCAACAGGGAGGACAGCTCATTTGGGAGGCTGTTTGTATAGCAGAGCCACAAAACCAATATGTTGGCCTTTCCCCTCCCTTCCTGTTGGAAGGAAATTCCACCTAACAGCATTTGTTAGAACTGGCAAGGACAGCTTGTTTATTCAGGGAGCATTGTGATTGAGCTGTAAAACCTAAATTCAAGTGATAGTTCCAACTAGAGTAGACCCATTGAAGCAAGGGAAGACCACCTATTAGTTTTGAAGGCATAAGCAGCATTAAGAAAGCCATATAGGATGTCAGAATATCATCTATAGGACACAAATAAGTGTTTCTAGCTCTCAAAGTACATTCTACTGTCTGATAGAAATCAATTTACACTGCAATCCTCTACAAGATTCTTCCAAAGTATGTTGATAAAGAACTACAGGCTAAAGTAACATTATTATGGAAATACTAGATTGTTTCTTTCCATGTATAAACTATACCAGGCTACTATACCAGGCTACAGGTTAAATAAATTGTAGAAATCTGCCAACTAGATTCCTGTCTTTAATATTTTTATGATGTGAATTCTGTATTTGAGCATTCAGTGCTAGGGCAAACATTTGTTATCTGAAAATTTTTGAACAAGTCAAACGATAATTCAGGACATAGCATTCACCTCATTTGACCCTTAAATAGATAAGGAAAGAAATTCTAAGTTAGACAAACCAGAGCTTTTCAGCACTGTGCAGGTTTGGACAGCAACATCCAGTATAATTTAATGATGGGAATGGAAACAGAAGTTTTTCAGCGATGTTCCTTAATGTGCTGGCCCCCAGACCAGTGGTCTGTGATGAGCTTCTAGGAAAGAAAAAATCAGAGCCACTGGGCACAAATGTATTGCTATTGCTAGCCCCTGGCACATTGGGAAAAAAGGCCCTTACTTCAGACAGCCTGACAGGACTGATTTACAATAGTGCAACCCAGTACATTGTACTTAGTGGTATGCTTGGTTGAATTCAGTGTGATTTAATTTCCACATAAACATGTATAGGATGGTCAGCATTGATCATGTTCCTGTTGAGAGCTGGTATAATGAAACATCATGCTAACAGTACTCAGTGGGATTGTGAAGGGACCAGGGGCATCTAGATAGAGGTGGGAGATTGGAGTTGTGCCCATGCATCTTTCAGGGAGCTTCATAAACTATTGTGTGATCCAGGGGAATGCTTGTATAAGCAGTGTTAAAATACAACTTGTATAAGGGATCAGTTATACAAGAATGGGATTTGGACTTACTTCACAGGGAAGAACACAAACGATTTGGGATATCTTCTACGTGATATGTAGTTATCATGAATGCTTCTTGCATCTCATTTTGTCCAGAGGTTACCCTTTAAAGCAGTAATTGACTACAATAATGAAACAAATGAAAATGCAACCTGTAGTGGTCAAGACACCTCCCTTTCCACTAAAAAAAGAAAACAACTTAGCACTGCACAGCAGCTTGACTGCTGGATGAGGGACTTCATCACACAAAGCCACTATTCCTTGATAGTCACACAATGACTGACAGCAAATATATACATTCACCCTCAGTATGACACATCTCTCTGTTCATGTAACCGCATGGATCTGCCAATCTGTAGTCCCACACTATTAATACTTTGTGACATTGTAACTCCATCCTCCCATTGCTCTGTAATTTTTAAAAATATTTTAAAGCAAGTCTACAATTATTGTTAGTGCTAATAAAAAAATTCAAAGCAACTGAAAAGCCAAACATTTTAACTGAAGGAATAGTAAGGAGAGGGGAAAAGAAGGAGTATCCTTCCCCCTGACATCACTTCAGTGGTAGTATGCTGGCAGAGAAGTGGAATGGCATCATGACACTAAGTAGGTGATGGGAACAAGGTGTGAATTGGACCAATTTACATGGTTTTCCTGTCAATGGTGAGGGATGGTTTTATTACAGAGTAGACAAAGACCTGCACTGGGATGCACATGGCAGTAGGGAATATTTTAATGTTTGTTTTAATGTCAATTTGCCTCCTTCGTGCAATAAACTTCTAAGACTCCCAATCAAATTTCTACTGGGTAACTCGGGATAACTCACACCCTCTCAACCATAAAAGAAGGGAATGGCAAATCTCCTCAGAATGACCTTTGCCAAGAAAACCCCATGATAGTGTTGCCATATTTTGGAGCTAACTTTAACGCACATACCAGAAGCAGCAACAGCAATAGCAGCTGAACCAGCAGGAACAACAGCAACTGTTCATTGTTATGATACACACAGCTGGAGCCGTGCTTCCCAGTCCATGGCTCCAAGTATATCTCAGAGCACATGCTGAGGATTGGATTGAGTCAGCCCCTTTCTGCTAGAATTTCCCACAAGTTCTGTAGAATCACCACATCAGAGCTGCTATGTTCAAAACAAACCAAGTTATCCATTCAGTCTCACCTAAGCCACAGACCTGAATGAAACTTATATATATATATATATATATATATATATATATATATATATATACACACACACAATGCACAAAACACTTTAAACTGCAGAAATGACTTATGGAGACCCAGAAATCCATGCTATTGTTTCAGAATGAAATGGATGCATCAGCTGAGAGCAACAGCAATTAGAATCTCCAGCTGTGAAAAGAATGCCAGGCAAATTAACCCAGACCTCTTTTTGATTAACCAGATTTTTAAAGACTAACATAAGCACTTTATTCCTTGGAAGGGAAAGCTTCCAAGTAGGATAGAGAGTTGTTTTTAACTGAGGTAATCTTCTAATACATTAGTCCTGACCAGGGGAAGCTCTGGATGGGTGAGGTAATCCCAACCCAAAGTTGATTTAACCTTCATAACTCCTCAGCTTTGGGGCTTTAAGTTGGTTGCCTGTGACGCTTCTGCATGGCTTAGCTCCTGCGATATTAAGTAGGTTTGTAACTTCCTGAAGACCCCCTCTCCAACTCCTATTCCACAGTCACCCAAGTTGACCTGACTGGTGTTATTTAGGGGTCAATGATGGGAATATGAATAGGTCTATAATTTCCTACAGTCATGAGCGCACACACACTAAGTTTGTCTGACAATATATAGCAAAAAACATTTGCTTCCTGAAAATATAAAATATGATAAGAATCATTCTATCAAAGAAAATGGCCTATCCTTTAAGTATGGACCCTCTTTAAATGCTCCCCTAACATTTTTGCTTCCACAAAATAAAGAAAAAATAATAATATTATCAAGTTACTAGGTGTTATTTTACTTTGCGAAAGGAACATTGTTCATCTTTCCATGAACCTTTCTCCTGCAAAATAATAGATTACAGGTAATAATATTATTTAGCATATTCTTAATGCAAACTTTGCTTCTGCTGACTAGATTTAAAAAGAATAACGTCACCATTCCAAAAAGAAAAAAAAAGTCTGTGTGAGCAAGTCTCAAATGAACAAATGTATCTGAATGGATCCATTGGGAGTTTGGAAGGACGTTATTTAGTGACCTGGAGGTCCCTCATTCAATGGAATGCAAATAGAACAAGTTGAGAAATTCTTCCTAGTTGTAAATTTTTCATAGCTCTTCCCCCCCCCCCCCCCGGCACACCTACAACCATCTTTCCCAACTTCTTGCATAACGGAGGTTGGATTCTATTCTCTACCTCTTCATCCCCAACCCCTGCATTCTAACTCTGCTCTTCGTGAGAACTGTGAGTTACTTTTTATTCTTTGGGGAAGGCAAAAAAAGTTCTCCTGCTTTGAGGGTCCTTATTTGTGTTGTAGCCTTATTATATCCTTCTACTGGCTGCAAGCTAAGCCCCTTGGGACACGTCTTACTGTATTTGCCTTTCTAATTTTCTCTGACAATAATGTTTCCATCTGTGGCTTGCCACATCTACCACAGCAGGAGCACCTACCTGCTTCCATCAATATCTGGTTGGATAAGGTGATAATGAAGGCAAAGGGAGTTGTACTTTTGCATTCCATTCTCCCTGAAAACCATCCTTCACCTTTATTAGCTATAGTTTGGGGTGCTAATAACTGCAAAGCCCTTTCTGGCATTTGTTATGATTTATGTTTCCTGCTGTTGCACACCATGTAACGAATAATAACACTTGCTTGCAGATTCCCTTTAGTCCCAGCAGTTCAATCTTGTTCTTTTTTTTCTCATTAGGTGGAAAAAACAGGTAAAATAATTGAATATTCTTACATGTAGATGAGGCCTCTGTGAAATTAGTTTTGTTAACTTAATTTTGTCATAATGGTAGGTTCAGGAGATACATTTTTAAATCTTCTGGCTCAAATTCTAAGGTTTTTGCTCTTTTCCTATATCTTATTTCTTCTATTCAATTTTGGCAGCCAGAAATTGAGAAGATGGGATAATATTCGAGCATTTCTGGGCAGAAGAAAGAGAATCATATATGGTATGCAGAATCTGATTCAGAAGAACTGTGTAATCTAAAGTCCTACCAGGTTTATTCTGATAGGAAAAAAGGAAGAAGGGGAAAGTAATTTTCTAGTTTTTTTCCCATTTTTTAAATCCTTCTTTACCACTAATGTGACTGACTGCTTTCCCCTCCTGTAGTCCTTCTTATGAGGATAACTAAGTGTGCCCATTTCAGGTCTACTGTGCTCCTCAGCCCCTAATTCCAAGGCCATGCTTAAGAAATAGGGGGCTCATTCCACTATTCCCACATTGGCTTGAAAGCTGGTGCACATTCTTCTCATTTGGGAGGTTTAACAGGGAGATGGGAGTTCTTTTCGGAATCTTCCCCCTCCCCTTTTACTGGGATTACTCCTACCAGATAATGCACAGTACAATAGCAATAGTGGCACAAGTTTTGGGCCTGCATTGAGCAAAAATGGAAAAAGATTGGACTCCTTCTCCATGTATCCTTCTCCATCTCCCTCCTTGGATTGAAATGGAAATCTACCCTGTTCTATGACTCCTGATGTGCCTTTTCAGGAGCCATGAGACTGTACACTAAGCAGATTTCTGTGGGAAAAGAAATCATTACTGGCATCTCCAGAGGAGCATTTTTACTTATTGTTTTGCAGTCTGAGCAATTTTTTGTTCAGTATTGATTATTCTCAGACTTGTGAACACATTCTACTTTCCCAAAGATTATGAATCTAGTTGGAAAAATACCAGCATTAGCAATATAGCAACAATAACAAGTATTGCCGTTATTCTCACGTGCCTCTGTGACAATGTTATATATCAGTTATACTGGGTAATGCTTTGTCATGACACCCTCTTATTCACTGCATGAGTTTTAGCTAACTGGAATCATGAACTGATTGACAAACATAATCTAAAAGAAAGAATATGCTCATGAAAGGGGAGATTTGGAAAGTTATGGTTGTGAACAGATGTGGAAAAGACAATATTCAGGTAAGGTTGTGTGTGTTTGTGATTTCAAAACCTGACATACAAAATGGGTGAGTATTAGCAGAGCTAATCATGCTATCTCCATCTATTCTGGAAATATTAAAGTCAGATTCATCTGTACCATTTTTTATTTCTATGCATGGATGTGAGAATTGGACATTGAAAACTGGCAGAAAGAAAATCTGCTAATATGTATGAACTGTGTCACTAAAGGACAATTTGACAGATACCATAAGCAACCCGCCCCCCCAAATGAATGGGTCCAAGAACAACCATTCCACATCTCCAAGCCATTTGAGCTTGGGGAGTGTGGAATCACTATTGAGACAGCTTTGAAATGGGCCCAGCTGTCTTAACTCTCCTTAACTAAAGGGACAGCCTGAATGTTACTTCAGGACTCAGGTTTTCCCTCAAGTTAGTCTAAACTGGAGGAAAGTTTAACCCAGATCAGCCCAATTAGGGCCAATTGAATAACACACTGGTCATGGACTGGTCCATGAGGTCACGAAGAGTCGTAAACGACTATGCGATTGAGCAGCAGAATAACACACTGACCTATGTGGTCACTATAGATCGGTGATTCCCAACCTTTGGTCCTCCAGGTTTTTTGGACTTCATCTCTAATAAATCTTAGCCACATTACCAGCTGTTAGAAATTGTGGGATCTGAAATCCAAAACCTCTGGAGGACCAAAGGTTGAGAACCACTGGTGTAGATAGTGCTCCATATAGTACATGCCTATAATTTCAACAGAGGCATGGTAAGTCTAATTAAGGAGAAGAAATTGTACAGTCCTCCAAATCTTCATGGACTGCAAATTTTCATCAGTCCTAGCGGGCATAGTCAGTAGTAATGGATGCTGGGAATTACAATTGAACTATGAATTCCAAATTCAGATGAATTCCACACCTGCCCTAATGCAGGAATGTAAACATGTTAGCTAGCCCAGACTTTGAAGAGCCAAGGATTCAAAATCCTTTGCCCTGTCCTTCTCCTAAATTTGATTTTTTAAAAATCTCAATTTTTTTCTTTTCAATAAATGAAATAATATATCAATGTTCATATATTTTAATGAAAAACCTCAAAGTGAACAACAATATCATTTCCAAATACATTTGGCTTAGTATATGATACAAAATCTGGGTTACAGAAAATAATGTAACATGCTGACGGTGTCTTTTTCACAAGGATGCATAATTTGATGGAACTAATTAAGCATAATTAGCTATTTCCAAATCAGGGAGTAATGTCAAATCAATGCAGCACTTTGTTGTTCTATGCTTTCCAGCTTAGGTGAACCTATCATAGGATTTTTTCAGCAAGATTTATTCAAGGGTGTGTTGTAATTGCCTTTCTCTAAGGCTGAGAAAGTATGACTTCTCAACAGAATTCATGGGTTAAATGAAGATTTGAACCACAGTCTCTAGGACAGTGGTTCCCAACCTGTAATCCATGGACCACCAGTGGTCCCAAGAATATGGTCCGCATTACTACACTGTTGCAACGAGAGTGACTAGTCTCGTGAAACCCTCTTATAGTGCTGAGGGAACAGGGATGTCAGCAGGGGAGAGGCTGACTACCCACAAAATGTGTAACAACAAGCCTCCTGACTGCTTCTTCTTCTTCTCCTACCTCCATGTGGCATCTAGAAGCAGGGGTGCCTTGGTGTCTTCATTTTTAGGCCTGTTCCTGGGGTCATTTGGGATGCTGATTAGAAAATTGCATTGGATAGATCACATCAGCTCTAGATTATTAAATACGGTTTTCTGTGGGTGAGTAGTTGGTGACTACTGGATGGCATATGTTCTGTATTAGAAACTAGAGCTGATGTGGTCTATCCAATGAAATTTTCTGAAATCAGCACCCTAAATAACCAAACCAAATCTAAAGTTAACCAAAAACTGATTCATAATCCTTTTGGTACTAATGTTGGAAAGTGGTCCCTAGTCAAACTGGCCCCTGGTAAAAGTGGTCCCTGGTCAAAAAATGGTTGGTAACCACTACTCTAGGAGTTCTAGTCCAACATTATAGTTATGAAATCCTGCTGGGTCATATGCATATGCATGAATATCTTTCTGGAGGGTACAAAGACATAAACAATATTTTGAAGAAATTTGTAAATCAAAATTAATGTACCTAGATTTTATTCCCATCAGATAATATTATCAGAAATGATCTCAGTCATGTATCTTGAATGATTAAAAATATTTCCTGATTAATTTTATGATGTAGTAGCTAAATTTCCCTCTTCCCATTTTTACTGTAGATGCATGTATGATCTTCTGAAGATGTGGCCTTCAAAACAGCATCAACACATAACTCTAAACTGCCATCAGTTCTCTTTAGAAGTCTTCTCAAAGACCAGGTTGGAAAGTATAGCTCCAGGTCCTAAGTGCCTGACTCCCCGAACCCACATCTTTCTCTTTTACACTTGTCACTCTACTCCCCCTTTCATCTTGTAATTAAATCCCATTTTGCCAAATTTATTAGTTAATCACATTCTATGGTGTTTTAATATATTTTAGTTAACTATTATATAGGTTTTAGCATAATGATTAGTGTCTATTTGTCTGTGTATTTTTTGTGTTAGTTTTTTTAGTGTTGATATACTCAGTGGGCTAATCAATAAACAGATCTGAAGTCTTGGGGGGGCACTATTTGCCAATGCATATGCATTGGTTAATCACTGCTCTTGGAGGCACAGGAAAGGTAGATTTTCTCCAAAAGCACTCTTCCCTACAAACTGGGAAATTGCAACCAGAAATGGCCTGCTGTTGTAATTTTTGACCTCCAAGAGTGGCCTGCCTTGCGAGCCTAGGGGTAGAAATTGCCCCTCTCCATTGCAATCCCCTCCTCCAAGTTTGATAATAAACTTCTGTGGATGCTCATTAGGCAATAACTGCAAATGGAAAAGAATCACTTTGTTCCTAAGGGTCATAAATAACTTGTCAGACTGAACATCAATTCTGTACACATACAAAAATTGCTGGCTATAAAAAAGGAAAACCCTCAGTAGGTATCTATTATGGGAAGATTTACTTTATGGGAATTTTCACTGACTGCAGTGGTTTCAAAGCTTGCCAATTTGAAAGATATATCCTTGTTTTTCAAGCCAAATATGTTTTAATGTCTCCTATTTGCCACTTACTTCTTCATTTTGTTTCCAGTTTCTGCAAACTCTGGCTGCAAGTGGCTTTTGTACTGGAATGACCTGCCCTTCTGATGAATACTGACTCAGCAGCATAGTTGAATTACCTAGTGTAACATTAGTGCTAATTCCCATCTGCTAACTTGCTCCTGATAAGTACAGATTTGAACATTTTTTTGTCATCACTCTTCCAAAATGCTTTGTCATGTGGCTAATGTCATGACCCAGGATTCCTACTTCTTTGTGACACATTGTGTTGCCATGATATGGTCAAAAGTTGAGACCTCAGAGTTGCTTTAAGAAGTCACACAGCAGACCCATTAAAGTCCTCACTATGTGTTATCTAAAACCTACTCAAAGGTATCACTTGCAGTCATCTCAAATTATTTAATTCTGAGTGCAGTAATTTGCTCTCTGTCCAGGCACATAGATTTTCTATCTATGTTCTCCTTGGCAAGTGGAGGCATATTATGTTCCTAGAAAAATGTACTTTTATCACATTGCTATGCCCCTCCAACATCTGCATGCTCATGGTGGATAGAAAAGTGTTGATTGATATTCCATTCAAAAAAAAGGAATGAGCAAGCCATTTATAATATATAAAAGAGCATAAAGCACAAATCACAAGCTAAATGCTGGAAAGCTCAATGCAATGAGCCAAGTAAGGGGAAGACAGAAATACAATAAACCAAAATTAGCAGTCAGAAAAAAAAAATTCAATAAGAGCAGAAGCAAATGCTTGTGAAAATACCTAACATGAATATACTCTACTGTGTATTTTCCCTGCTGACGATCATAATATGAAGTGAGAACAGGGACATGTATAATGTCATGACGATGACGATGACACATAACTAATCTTATTGGAAGGATTGCCTTTACTCTGAATTGGCTTTCAAGATGAAGAAAAAGGAAGAACGCTACAAGTATAAAGATTAGAGAGAACCTCTTTCTTTGCTCCTCTTCCCAAATATGATGCACTTGGGTTTGTTTGTTCAACGTAGGTATAATACAACAAATATAATAACTATAATTCAGCAAAATGTCATAGGTCTTCTATTATCCTTTAAGGCAGGGATGGAAAATATGTGTTCCTCCAAATGTTGTTGTATTGCATCTTCCATCATCCTTTGGTATATATCCAGGCAAGGGATAATGGGAGTTGTACTCCAACTTCAACTTAATGTCCACAAGTTGTCCACCTCTACTATATTTTTTTCTTAACTCAGGCAAAATTCCAGATGTCATATGATGCATCTCTTTATGGAAAGATTATAAAAATGATATTTATCTTGGACTTTTGTGTTCTTATTATGTGTCAGATCAGAGGGTTTTTTAAAAGTCAACAATAATATAAGATAATGCAGTAGTTGCATACACAGAAAATTTTGATCTTAGACTTGATTGGCTCCCAATTATTAGAACTACCTTCATACATTCTTTTTTCTTTTCTTAGAAACCGTTGATCAGAAATACAAATACACAAACACAATTTTAGCATCTGTTCATAATAATTGTATTGACATTCATAATCCAAGGTGTGAAAGTTAAATGAGGCAGCAAAGACAGTTAAGATGATTTATTATTTTAATAATCTTTTAATATATGTAAACTTAATTCATGCAGATCATATTACTGATTTCATTTGTAATACAAATATCACAGCAGAATACTATATTATATTCTTGATGGCACACATTTTAAGGGCTTGATTTTTTCCAAAAAACAAAACCCTCACTGTTCATCTTGTTATAGAAATCTCCAAAATAGCAGAGTATTTAAAAATACAAAACATGATACTTAACTAAGCAGTTAGCTCACAGCAAGCAGAAGGTATAGTGTTGTGGTTGTAAAAGAATTCTTGAATTACAGAGGCAAAGATGCATAATTCAATTCTTAAAGTTTAAAAAGGTTTATTTTAAAAATATAAGAATATATAGGATAAAGAGAGAGAGAAAAACAGATACATCAAAAGACATTCAGGAGCTGGGGGGGAGAGATTCCCTCAGCCCAGCCTAATGCTATCTATTTCAGCGGTTCTCAACCTGTGGATCCCCAGATGTTTTAGCCTTCAGCTCCCACAAATCCTAACAGCTGGTAAACTGGTTGGGATTTCTGGGAGTTAAGGCCAAAACCCCTGGGGACCCACAGGTTAAGAACCACTGATCTAGTTGCTTCTTGTTGAGGACTGTAGGCTTGAGGAGTGTGTGGTTGAATTCCCACACATATTTTTTTTGTAGTTGGCTTGTTTGGCAAATACAGTGCAAATTAATTATGCCACAGTTACGCTGTATTGTTAGCACTTGCTTGGGGTTCCCCAACTATAGTGGTTTTTCTTGTTGTTCCCAAATCCTTTCCCATCTGTCTGCTATTTTGTGCACCCATCCAAATCAAGATACTCAGGGACAAAAGTTAATCCTATTATTTTGACATGTGACTCAGGCCCCTTCCCCACTGCCCCTATAAACAGGATCCAATCCCAGATTATCTGTTTATCCCAGGTTATTTGGTAGTGGAGACTCATATAATCCAGTTTAAAGCAGATAATCTAGGATAAGGTTCTGGGATATACGGCAGTGTAGATCCAGCCTCAGAAAATCCTACAAGTAAAGCCAAGATGTAAGAATGACAAATTAAATATGGTAACACACTTCACTAGCTTTTCTTAACTTCTGAAAGTTGCTACCTCAAGTGGATTCATGGCAGAGCTGCCTCTGATGCTTCTAGTCTCCACATCCCATGTTATATAACTAGGTCCTAATTTTTATTTCTGGAATAGAAAAGAAGTGGAAAAAATAATCACAGGGAGAGACAGGTGCATGAACTGTTTGCAGGTGTCAAGCACAGATGGTTGAGCATATGATTGAGTTTCATTGGTTCACACAGAGCAGCCAGAGGTAATAGTAGATCACAGCCCTGCGGGTGAACTGAACTTCTCATTTCATAGATAGTATTCCAGAAATAAAGTAGTCCATACACCTTTCTAGCTGGGAAAGCCACTGAAGCAGGAGAATATATTTCACTGTGACTATGCTCTTTATTATGGCTGTTTTTGGAAGCATCCGTTTTGCAGCTCCGTGAACACTTTCCCACCATCTTCAAGCCCAAGGCCAACAGTGCACGGGTGACTGAGGACCTCAGGCTCCAAGGTACATTTGTCACAGTTTGAGCAGCCCCTACTGAAGAAACCTGGTTTGTGAGGTTTTCTTTCTCATTTTTTAATCTCCGTTGTACTGAATACAATCTAGGTGTAGGGAATTATCTCCTCTTTTGAAGGACTTGCAATTGTGGAATTCTCTAGATGTGGAGCCATGGACTATAGGGTGCTCATCTTAAATGGGCAGGGATATAAAAACTTCTGCATTTCTACTTCATTGAGTTTCTTCAAATCACACTTACCTTTTCCTCTTGTTCTTTTTTTGGAATTTGTGTTTTTTTCCCCAAACTGATTTTCACACAAATGTATATGATATTTTTTCCTATTTTGCACATTTATTTGCACAATGCACTTAAATTCCTCAACTTGTCCTCATGGGTTAAAGTGTGTTTCTGTCTATTTTTTCTATTATGCAAATGTTCAATTGTGATTTCAAATGTTCACATTGCTTTTTGTGCACTTTGTTTCACAGAATGCTCCAATAAGCCTTGAAGATGTTTCACTTCTTGGCACAGTATGCACATTTTCTTATAACAAGCCGTGGAAGATTTTTTTATATATATAAAAGCCATGTTCTCATATACTGTAGAATTCAATGATTTTTCCATATCTCTTTTGGGATTACTGAAGATGGAGATTCAAATAATTCCATCATGCAATAATCTAGAAGAGGAGCTGTTGGCTTTTTCCTCCCATTGTGTGCCAAGGTCATGATCTTAGCTTTCTAATGGGAGAAATACTTCCTGGCCATCCACATGATCAGACTGAAAGAGGAACCATAACTGATATATAAGTAAAAATACATGTACAGATATATAAGTACTCTATACAAGTATACTCACATATATTTCCCCATAATCTCTGAATAACACATTGACTGACAAAAAGCATGTCTACTACAAGTTATGGCAGCTGAGGATATAGCCACATTCCAGACTAATGGGTTAGTTCATCACCTCTATGACTCCCTCCTCAAAAATACCTTGCTGTTTTGATGTGCAGATAATGATAATTGCTCTAAGGCAGAATAAAGAGTATAGTCTAGAGCAGGGGTTCTTAAACTTTTTTTGTTCCAAAGACTCATTTGCCAGTCAGATGAAAATCATGAACTCCTTCTCAGATGTAGTGACACTCAACACTGGCATATCTTTAAATTATCTCTTGTTGTTGTTGTTTATCTGTTCAGTCACTTCTGACTCTTCGTGACCTCATGGACCAGTCCACACCAGAGCTCCCTGTTGGCCGTCTCCGCCCCAGTTCCTTCAAGGTCAAGCCAGTCACTTCAAGGATACCATTCATCCATCTTGCCCTTGGTCGGCCTCTCTTCCTTTTTCCTTCCATTTTCCCCAGCATCATGATCTTTTCCAAGCTTTCCTGTCTTCTCATGATGTGACCAAAGTACTTCATCTTTGCCTCTAATATCCTTCCCTCCAGTGAGCAGCCGGGCATTATTTCCTGGAGGATGGACTGGTTGGATATTCTTGTGGTCCAAGGCACTCTCAGAATTTTCCTCCCATACCACAGTTCAAAAGCATCTATCTTCCTTCACTCAGCCTTCCTTATGGTCCAGCTCTTGCAGCCATAGGTTACTATGGGGAATACCATTGCTTTAATTATGCGGACCTTTGTTGCCAGTGTGATGTCTCTGCTCTTCACTATTTTATCGAGGTTGGCTATTGCTCTCCTCCCAAGAGGTAAACATCTTCTGATTTCCTGGCTGCAGTCTGCATCTGCAGTGATCTTCGTGCCTAGAAATACAAAGTCTGTCACTGCCTCCACGTTTTCTCCCTCTATTTGCCAGTTATCAATAGGTGTAGTTGCCATAATCTTGGTTTTCTTGATGTTTAACTGCAACCCAGCTTTTGCACTTTCTTCTTTCACCTTGGTGATAAGGCTCCTCAGCTCCTCCTCACTTTCAGCCATCAGAGTGGTCTCATCTGCACATCTAAGGGTGTTAATGTTTCTTACATCAATTTAAACTCCAGCCTTGGATTCATCATGTCTCGCACATCGCATGATGCGTTTTACATACAAGTTGAATAGGTAGAGTGAAAGTACTGTTTTCCCAATCTTGAACCAGTCTGTTGTTCCGTGGTCTGTTCTTACTGTTGCTACTTGGTCGGTATACAGATTTCTCAGGAGACAGACAAGGTGACTTGGTATCCCCAGACCACCAAGAACTTGCCACAATTTATTATGATCCACACAGTTAAAGGCTTTAGAATAGTCAATAAAACAAAAGTAGATGTTTTTTCTGAAACTCCTTGCCTTCCTCCATTATCTAGCAGATATTGGCAATTTGGTCTCTCGTTCCTTTGCCTTTTCTGAACCCAGCTTGTACATCTGACAACTTTGTCTCCATGTATTGCTGGAGTCTACTTTGCAGGATCTCTTAGATAGGCTTAAATGAATTTTTGATATTTGTAACAACTATAATGTGCAATGAAATGAACACTGCTATATTTTGTGGCATACATCCATAAGCGAAGTTGATGCTGGATTTCAGTTAAGGGCCAGAGAAAATAAAGATAGTAAGCTGGGGTTTTTTTTCACTTCAAGCTCATGGAACCCCTGAAATCTTTCTATAGACCCCCTTTTAAGAAGCCCTGGCCATGACAGCCATTGAAAATGAATGTGAGGTTGGAATGACTTCTATCTTTCCACTATTGTCCAGCCTTTCTCTAAGAAGATATGATTTGTAAGGATATTAGACAATTTCTTTTCCACAGAGAAAAGTGATTTTATTTATTTCTTTCATCTAGTTTTCCACCCCTTCATTTAATTTTTTTGGCCATGCAGCCTTGCATACTACCCAATTTAAATATCTAGGGTCACTGGACTCCATAGATGGCAACACAATGCCAGATGTACGGTCACAAATAAATGCAGCCTGGTTGAAATGGTGGCTAACTACTGGCTTTCCATGTGACTCAAAATTGCCTGAACAACTCAAGGCTAAGATCTACACTATAGTTATTTACCCAGTAGCCCTCTTCCGGGCAGAGTGCTTGCCAGCAACAAATAAACATGAACAAGCCCTTAACACAATGGAAATTAAAATGCCGAGATGAACACTTGGCTTGACCCTTCTTGACCATGTAACAAATGATGACATCCATCAAAGAGTAGGAATAAAAGTGATCAGCCAGAAAATGCAGGAAGCAAGACTACAGTGGTATGACCATGTTGTGAGAAGAGACCCAGCATCAGTAGCACAAACAGCACTACATTTGGAGATTGTAGGATGACTGCCACGTGGATGGCCAAAGAAGACTGGTGGACACCACCAAGGAAGATATGCGTGCTGCCAACCTGGGACCTGAAAATGCCCAAAGCAAAGCCCTATGGAAACCACAGTCACAATGTTAACCCATCCTTGGAAAAATAGCTTAGAAAGAAGAAGCCTTGCCCACCTGTCTTTTTGTTTTTCAGCTCTAAATATACTAATATTAGAATGTATGGAAAAATTTAGCAAGTGGTTTGGAAAAAACGCCCCTTGGATCTGTTTCTTCTTATATCATCTGAACGTCATTTATTTAGTCATTTAGAAATGTATCTTCATAGCTGTGGTGTAGTGCCAAGTCCTGTACTCTGAAAAATAAAACAGGATAATTAACTATAATGGGTTTTAATGAGAGGAATATGCCTTCTGTTAAAATGTCACTACTTTAGTGTTTTTTATTATCATTTGTTCAAAACTTTTCTGCATCACCTTTCTCTTCAGAGAACACCAAGGATCACTCAGAAGAAAGCAAACAGTGAAAAGGAAAATCATGTATCATTGTCCATATGGAGTATAATTGCTCTTACATTTGTTGTTTTCCTGGGAGAGAAGAACATGGGGGATAAGGAGATACGTTTCACTTGATAAAGAACATTCTTCTATTTTAATGACTGTCTGTCTGGACAAATCTTATTTAGAGACAACTATTAGAAGTGAAAGCAAAAGCCTTGCACTTATACATCTTCTGCTGTAGGACTGAACAGGGAGATAGTTCACCTAGTTCACAGCCTAAAAATAGTTATTAAAATGTTTAATATGTTTAATAGTTATTGTTTTAAACAATTTAATATGTAAGCATAAACTCTAGTCACAGCAGAAGGGGAAGATATTAGTAACACATTGTTGACACATTATATCAAATTACATTTTAATTTTTAAAAAGCCCAGAAAATTGCCAAGTTGACCCCAAATCATCTCAATTGACTAAAAATAGTGCTTTTGAAAGAATTACCGGTAATGAACATTACTTCTAAACATAATGTATTAGAATTACATTTGGCGGAATATTTGATACTGAAGGACATAGAGCCATGCTGGTATGCTTGGTTTGAGCCTCAAGTGGCAGGCAAAGCCCTTGCTACATGTAGTTACTAATGGATTGATGTAAACACCTAAAACAGGCACTAGGTGGCAATCAATACTATTTTTGTGACCCCCAAGTTCAGTTTTGTGACCCATAGTTTAAAAAGCTATGTTATAAGCCAGGGGTCCCCAAACTAAGGCCCGGGGGCCGGATGCGGCCCATCGAAGCCATCTATCCGGCCCCCACGGTACAAGGGCAGAAGGGGGTTGGGCTAAATGACCCAAGGGATCTCTTCCAACCCTCTATTATTATTATTATTATTATTATTATTATTATTATTATTATTATTGACATTGAGGCTGGGTGGCCATCTGTCAGGGTGCTTTGCTTGTGCTTTTGGTGCCCAAAGGCAGAAGGGGGTTGGACTCAATGGCCCAAGGGATCTCTTCCAACCCTCTTTTATTATTATTATTATTATTATTATTATTATTATTATTATTATTATTATTGACATTGAGGCTGGGTGGCCATCTGTCAGGGGTGCTTTGCTTGTGCTTTCGGTGCACAAAGACAGAAGGGGAATGGACTCAATGGCCCAAAGGGTCTCTTTTTAACTATTTTTTATTGTTGTTGTTGTTATTATTATTATTGCTCAGTGGCCAACTATAGTCCGGCCCTCCAACGGTCCGAAGGATCGTGAACTGGCCCCCAGTTTAAAAAGTTTGGGGACCCCTGTTATAAGCAATGTGCATACTCTAGCTGCCTCATAAATATTTTGAAGCTGCATTAAATAGTCGGTATCAATGGAGCTTTAGTGTAACACTGAAACAGCAATGTCCTTTGAATTAAAACATATTTAAATCATCAGACACTTTTTAAGGGAGATCGGCTCCATATTGGCTATGCTATAATTATCTGAACAAGATGCGTTTCATCACTGTGGCTATTATTTTGCATTAACTTTGAATAGTTCCTAAGTATACCTAATGACTTGCAACTGTAGTTGGCAAAGAAACATTGAAAATGATGGATCTGTGCCTTTTGGGAAAGCTTGCCTTCAATTATGGATCTATATACTAACAAATCCATGTTAATCTTATTAGGAACCCCACAGACCCTTTGAACATAGTTAGAAAATAAAGACCTATTCCAAAATACCAAACAACTAGCAATAAATGGCTATTTGGGATGTTGTTTGGCTTTCTGGACATCCTCTGAAGATGCCAGCCACAGATATAGGTGAAACATCTGGAGAAAATGTTGCTAGAATACAGCCATACAGCCTGGAAACTACACAATCCCCCAGTGATTCTGGCTGCAAAAGATTTGAAAATACAGATGACTAATTATTACATCCACTGACATATGCTCATGTTATCATCAAACTTTTGCTAGTTATGTTAAACCATTGTGTTGGCAGGACTGCTGACCGAACAGTTGGTGGTTCGAATCCAGGGAGCGAGGTGAGCTCCCATCTGTTAACTCCAGCCTCCCATCCGGGGACATGAAAGAAGCCTCCCACAGGATGGTAAAACATCTGGGCATCTCCTGGGCAACGTCCTTGCAGACAGCCAATTCTCTCACACTAGAAGTGACTTGCAGTTTCTCAAGTTGCTCTTGATATGAAAAAATGACTTCTACACAGAATAGCAGCAGTTAGTGAGACCTTTCTCTGAAAAGTATCATGGCAATTAAGAATTAATGGTTTTTTTTACAGGTGGAAAGTACCAAAAAGACTCAGTGACACTGAAGCCAATAAAATGTGACACTGAAGCCAACTCAAGGAGAGATAGATTTTTGAAATATATATTCTATTGTTTCTGCATATGAAATTGCTCCAGTGATTAGACTTTTTACTAACTGCATCTTGAAAACTGTTCAATAACAGACAGTAGTTGATATTATGTGAATGACAGAAGGAGAGTGTATGTTTTCATAAGTCCCTTTTTGAGATGGAGCACTGAGGACTCATCTCTTGCTCTTGCAGTCTGTTGAAACACCTCACATACTGACAGAGTCGATATTCAGGAGAGGCTGTTCTGTTTTTCCTACTTATCAGAGGGAACCAGGGGGAGTGGGGAGGTGATTCAGACTGTGAAGATCTCCATTTGAGATGAGAATTTATTTCTTTTCCCAAAACTAAGTAAAGACCATCTACCTTTCTATGGTCTGAATCACTTCTCTCCTCCCTCTCCTTCCCCACTGTAAACACCAACAATAGGAACTGTTTATTCATGGAATTATATAGTTGGAAGAAACCATAAGGGTAATCCAGTCCAGCCTTCTGTCATGTGAAAATATGTGTAGGATCTCAGCCAGGATTTGTATTTGAATGTTGTTGAATGTTATTCAATATGCTCAAAATGGTAAAGCTGAAGTCAACCTGAAGTGCCAGTGATTAATTGTGGCCAAGAGCAAAATGGAATCATTTGGACCATAATGTGGAAAGGAAAGGAATAAAATTTCTCTTTCCAAACCAGTGACATAAAACAATTCCCGCACTCTACCAGAGATACTTCCTTTCTTAGACAAAGAAACAATTCACACATGACATTTCAAGAGATCTATTTAATATCATGTCTGCCTTTTCTCTGAGGTGTGAGTGATTCACAGATGACAGACCACCTTAAGTTTCATCATGTTCCACATTAGGGCATATAGGTTGGTGTAGAATTGGATCAGCCCTTTAGAGGCTACGTACCACATGGTCAGATTGCACATAGTCAGGGGATGCTTCAAATTCTGCCATATCCCCTGACTTAGGGGCTGTGAAAACAGTTGAGTTTTTAAATCAAATTGAACTGGCTAAAACTGTCCTTGACTGCCATTCTGTGTTCCCCAGGCTTAAGTGGCCTGGGAGCACAGGATGGCAGTCCCTTGTCCTCCCTCTCACCCATGTCCCAGCTGTGTCTGACCATGACACAGCGCCTACCTTTCTCCCATTTCTTGCCCTGACATCAGCTGTAAGGATGGGGAGCTCTGGAGAGGGAGGGGGAGAGATGAGGGATTTCCTCCTTTCGCCCCATCTCCTCCTTCAGCGTCCCAGCACTATGGCTGATATCTGGGTGAATGATGGGGAAAAAAATAAGGTGCCATGTCATGGCTGGAGACTGCCATGACATGAAGGACAAAGTGGGGGAGACATGCTGCCCAACAGTACCAAAACATTGGGCAGTGGAGACTCCCTCTCCCCTCTGTGAGATTTGAGTCCTGTGTGGATGCCAAACCAGCCTGTTTTGGTGGGCTGATTTGGCATCCAGCATGCTTGATCATGCCTCAAAATGGGTCAGTGTATATCCGGACCATATAAGTTGCTTTGGAATGCAAAGCATATCAGAGTATTGCTGCGCAGCAGTAGTAGTAGTATGAAAAACAATGGAGCGCAGAATGAAGCGACAGTTTGAGAAGTCAGTAAAGGCAATATACAAAGCTTTACTGAATGGAGCAGTAAACAGCACAGATTCTTGCAGACGACGAACAAACACAGGACTGATCTGTTCTCCAACAGATCTCAAACTCGACTCGAACTCAAGACAGACTTAACTGATGCAATAGATATGCACATACTCTTGTGACTGGATCCTCCCTAGTTCCAGCCACACACACCAAGGTCATCATAGCTCATTAGTGATTAACTCTTTACACACTATTACACACTCTGGATGATGCAATCTGACTGCAATACAAGCATGGCACAAATTACATTTAAACACTCTCATTACACAAATCTCATATTGACAAAGCAATGGGCTCAAATGCACCCAGCAGCAAGTTCAGAAATCTATAGACATATATATGTTAATATAACAGACATAGGTAAGACTCTCCAATGAGGTGATGAGGGAAGAAATAAAATTAGCACACAATGTTGTGGGATATAGTTTAGAATGCATCTCTCTGGAATATTTCTTTTGGTCTAGGATTTTAGCTGCTAGTTTCTGCCACTTGAGCTGGATGCATGCTCAAACAGTTATGATGTGGCACAGCACCAAGATTACCGTATGGTTCCAGCACCTGATTTTGGAATGAGCTGGAGTACGTAGGGCTCTATTTACATGGCATACAAAAATCATTTATTACTACTTCTCCTTTGCCTTGTGAATCAGTGAGATTGGGTACATGGTAGGGGGGCAGTTGTTGCCAGGTTTCAGATTGTTGGCAGGTATCACTACATTTCTGTTTCAAATGTGGATTGAAACTAACAGGGTGGCAGCCAGAAATAATGAGGCAAATTTCCTTTGCACTCCCTGGGATTTGGGATCCCATTAGCTCTAACAATTTATTTAATTTAACTCTGTGTAAAAATTTCAGGGCTCAGGAGCTGAAGTAAAATAACAATTAAACCAGATAATATCGAAGTAGTATGATTACTGCCTTGCCATTGCCATGTGGATGACTTAGGTTGGAGAAGATTCATTTTAAGCAAAAGAGATAGTAATGTTAGCATGTTCAGCAAAACCTTTGGAAAATCTTGTAGTACTTTAAAGACTAACACATACATTAATAAATATTCTAGTCTTTAAAATGGCACAAGACTTTTTGAAGGATTCTGACACTCTTTGACACTACACAATGATAAGACCACACTTTAACTGTTAAGGCTATGTCTCCTGGGAGTTTGTAGTTTGGGGATCCACAAAAGGAAGTATGTAGCAGAAAATTCTACATAACCCACCCTAAACTACATATCTCATCTTTTCATAGGGTGTTCCTGTGGCTGTTCAAGTATAGTACTGTGATTCTGTAGGATGAAAAAGTCCTCTGTCTTTGCAAATTCTTATACAAAATAACAGAACTTGATTGACCTGCAATGTTACTGTAGGCCCACTGAGCTAATGAGGATGAAGATATCATAACACATTGAAATCGCATTGTTTTCAAATTGTGTGCCTGAAGTATAAGTAAGTGTGTATTAAATTCATCACAGAAGGCGGCGATGAAAAAACTTTTTCAATATTGCACTGGTTTTTAATGTATTTTGGGGTGCTGAATTTGAAAAAAATAATAAAAATGTCATATCACACATTGTTCTTTCACAAATTCAATATTTTTTATCAATTCAGTTGTTGCTCAGTTTTGATTAAGTATGAACACTGATATTTCAGTGGGATTTCTTTTAGTGCATTTGAACATATTGCTGTGTTTCATATCAGTAAATTGAAATGTTTTGAAAGTCTATGACTTTAACCCCTATCTTACTGTTTAGTCTTTACTTCCCAAAGTCACATAATACAAAATAAGAATGTCAAAGCTAGTTTTGAATAATTGTACCAAATGGAGCAAATCTGAGGCTATTTTTGGATTTAGCATTCCAAAATAATTTTAACACATGTTTATAACCCTCCGTTTTGCAGGCCTGTCTTGCCATTTACAGAATGTCATTTATAACTCAACTTAGCTACCTACTGATCTTTGTGAATATTGTGGCATTGTTCTCAGCGATCAAAATGTGCTTTGCATCACATGTTTATATGGGAAATATACATATGTAAATAGTATTTGGAGATGATAGTTTATTTATTTATTTTTAGGTGAAGTACTTCACCTTGTTGATGGGAAGTTTCCCACCGGAGTGGAAACCATCTATTGGACAGATGGCAAGCTATTTAACCTCAGCAGACTGAAAGCCACAACCAAGGTCACCACAACATCTATTTTAGAACTCCAATATGCCGATGACAACGTAGTCTGTGTGCATTCAGAAGAAGACCTACAAGCCACTCTAAACACCTTCGCAGAAGCATACGAGAAGCTTGGCCTCTCATTGAACATCGAGAAAACCAAAGTGCTCTTCCAACAGGCACCAGCTAATCCCTCTGCAACGCCAGGAATACAACTTAATGGTGTCACATTAGAAAACGTTGACTATTTCCGCTACCTTGGCAACCACCTCTCCACAAAAGTCAACATCGACACTGAAATACAACACCGCCTGAGCTCTGCGAGTGCAGCATTCTTCCGAATGAAGCAGAGAGTGTTTGATGACCGGGACATCTGTAGAGATACCAAGGTGCTTTTTTATAAAGCCATTGTCCTCCCAACCCTGCTCTATGCCTGAGAAACGTGGGCGATCTACAGACATCACACTCAACTCCTAGAGCGTTTCCAACAGCGTTGCCTCAGAAAAATCCTGCAAATCTCTTGGGAAGACAGGCAGACAAATGTCAGTGTGCTGGAAGAAGCAAAGACCACCAGCATTGAAGCGATGCTCCTTTGCCAACAACTCTGCTGGACTGGCCACGTTGTCCTAATGGCTGATCACCATCTCCCAAAGCAGCTACTCTATTCCCAACTCAAGAATGGAAAACGGAATGTTGGTGGGCAGGAAAAGAGATTTAAAGATGGGCTTAAAGCCAACCTTAAAAACTCTGGCATAGACACTGAGTATTGGGAAGCCCTGGCCCTTGAGCACTCTAACTGGAGGTCAGCTGTGAACAGCAGTGCTGTGGAGTTCGAAGAAGCACAAATGGAGAGCTTGAGGGAGAAACGTGCCAAGAGGAAGGAGCGCCAAGCCAACCCTGACCGGGACCGCCTTCCACCTGGAAACCAATGTCCTCACTGCAGAAGAACATGCGGGTCAAGAATAGCCACCTACGGACACACCCCCAAGACACCAGAGACAGAGGGCCATCATCCTCAACTTACGAGGGATCGCCTAAGTAAGTAAGTAAGTATTTATTTTTACATATTTAAATTCATATATTGAATGGAAATGCATATTAAATTCTGCACTTTGATGGTAAAAAAACTCCCAGTATTATGAGATTTTTGTTTTCAATCTGTGGATTAATATAGAAACTGAATGGAATGGGATTAGGGTTATGATATTACAAAATGACGCAGACCTAAAACAAATGGAAAGAGTAGTGTCAAATTAAGTTCCAGTTAGACGACCATCAGTGATCTCTAGAATACTTAATAGATGGTTTCTCACAACAAAATGAGAAGAAAATTCTCAGGAAGTTCGAAATTTCTTCCTATTGGTTATTAGTTTTGGAAGAAACAACTGTCTTTAGGTCATATACAGCTTATTGGACATAGTGAATAAAATAAAAATGCTTAAAATGTTTCAAATGGGCTAGTCATTTGGCTGCATTTATGCATGCTTTTACTATTAAGCCTATTCAGTTTAAGGTACAAAACTCCCACGTAGGTAGGTTTACACTTACAGGACACAATACAGCATTAATTAAAATTGCACTTTTTATCTGTGTTTTGATTCATGTGAGGTGAGGAATCTTAAAGTACATAGAAACAGAGCCAAGAATAAATGTTTATGAAATATAATAATTCTGGACCAATATTCACAATGAGCAAAGTTACTCACATACGGCTCAACCCAAGCAGCCATGAACAGAGATACCAGTGTGTCTTCTGGTTTTAGATGGTAAGCCCCTTTCCCCCAAGAATTTTAATTATTAAAAATACTTTAAAATGTGTTGCTATTCATTAAGTTTTTATTTATTTTGGAGCTGAGAATGTTCTCTGTATGAATAATAAAATGGCTAGGGCGAAGAGTTTGCACATCACAGTTCTTTTATATGCAGTTCCATGTAATAACAGACTTGTGTGTAGGTTATTTAACTAGAAAGGATTGCCTCTGTATAATCCTTTCCCAGCTTGTTTTTCAGAAGCAAGTCAATTTGCATGTCTGAATTCAGAAGTATGGGTGACTGAGTGAATGAATGCATACATTTATTTATAGAAAATGTTATTGTTCCAGGAAAGGCAGTCAAGGCTCTTTAGATCTTTTGACCTCATGCCAAATAGGAAATTCCAAAGCAATGTCCCAGATGTGAACTGGAGCATATGGGCGGAGCATATGGAAGAAGGTGGTTGTTAAATGGTGTCAGGAGAACCTCTCCAGCTTGGTTTTGTTTCCTGCTGTCATGCAGGCAAAAGCTAGCATTTGTTTCCAAATTAACAGGGACACAATATGGAAAATCTTGGGAACCTTGGTTAGGTTCAGAGCTCTCTTCCAAGGCAGTTTAACAAAGCTTAGTGATGACAGGTACTGAAAACTCTTCCAGATGGGAGAGGAAAATGACTGCAGAACAGCAGCAAACTATTGCTATACATCTAATTTTGGGTGTAAAATGGAGGAAAGAGAACATACTGGAAAAACTTAGACCAAACAGAGCAAGCAGGTGAGATAAGGCTGAGTAAGAAGGTGATATTCATCTTCTCCAAAGTCCAATGAGTTGCTAGGGAGAATGGTGCAAAGGGGGAGAGGGTATTTCAAGATAAGGCTGTTTTTAACCAGGCAAATTGTGTTAGTGATATAGGGATGGGCACCAGGCTGACAGCTGAGGAGGAACAGAAGTAAGGTGAAAGTCATATCCCTTATGGAAGTTGACATGACAGTTCTACTAAAAACACTTGAGTAAAGTTATAATATTTGAACACAAAATCCCATGGGACTGCTAAAAGAAGTTTTCCATAGGGAAAAATGGTAGAGATGTCAATGTCAATCTCAAAGAAGAGGCAGAATGGGGTGTCACTGTAACTTGGGGAAAAGTCATAGAAAGATACCGAGCACTTGGTATGAGAAGTTGGGTGCTCTCCTGGTTGTCTTAGGATGTTGAGGACTTTGGGACAGAAGTCAAAATGGACTATTTTCTGTCTGAATAAGAGATGGCTCCTGGTTTCTAAATGACCTACAGGCACCAAATACTATCTGCTTTAGGAAGTTAAGCAGAGTCAGCCCTATTTAGTACTCGGATGGGAGACTGCCAACAAATACTTCAGAAGAAGATACTTGCAAAGCTACTTCCAAGAATTCATTTACTTTAAAAAAAAGGTATGAAATTCATGGAGCTACCATAAGTCATTGAACAATTTGCTAAACTTGCATGATCTGGTGCATTGGAATTTTTAGAAGCAGACTTTTCCCCATTTTAATTTGCAGTCCATTCTTCATGAGAATGGAGGTGTCGATTGTCTCCATATTTTGCCTTGTGTATTGCTACTATCCCAATTATTCTGTGTGACAATGAATATGTTGTGACTCACTTATATTCTATTTTTTCCATCCACAATAGAAATTAAATTCATAGATTTTTGTAACATTTTTCATTCTGATAGTTCTGTTAAATGTTGGCTCATTAATGTCTTTTTTTGCTGTGGGAATAATTGCACTTTTAGCCTTTTACATGCAACAAAAGCCCCCATGGTAAAGCCAGACTAAGTATGAATTAAAAGACCAGAATGGGGGTAAGTCCCTACATCAGTCTCCAACAACACCTATTCCAAATAATTTCAGTTTTACATACAGATAAAGATTTGTAATGACAGCTTATTGTTTAGGATATGCAGAATGGGATACAAAGGAAGACAAGAGACCAATTAGTGGAAGGGCAGACCGAGCTTTTAAGTCATGCACCCATAAATTATCTGTTCCCACTATGTGCATAAATTAGCTTTGCAATTTTGTCTTGATGTTCTGGTAATGTGAAGAAACTTGGGCAGCTTTTTTTTCAGGATTTCTGCTCCCCACCAAATACCTGTTAGGAATTTTATCATGCTAAACATAGGGATATGGCTCTTTACAGAAAGCACTCTTCAATGTAATATTAAAAAGTTGTAGGCGAAGTATCCCTATAATGTGAATATCAATGATACACTAAAGCTACAATCCTGCATCAGGGAACTGCAGAAGATGCACACCTCCATAGCATGTGTGAATAAACATTAGTTTAGAGAGATGGCAGATGCTCAGAAGGCACTGAAACACTGCCCCAGGAACTCATGCATTTGCAAGAGCCCATACATTTTGCCATGCTACAGCAGGAAACACTGGAGAGAACAACAAATATGCAAATAGTAATTAAAATCAGTGAGACTAAGCCTCTTCTCATTGTTTGGTTGTGAATACATTGTTTCAGCCTTTTTCTTTTATAGCACAAAGTGAATAGAAAGCTCTCTTGGTTTTTATCATATCAAGTACTTCATGACGGGAAAATAAATACTTGCTTAACTTACAAGTTAGGAGTTCTTTTTCTGAAGGTTGGGTTGTTATGAAGTAAAGATTTCCATCTGTATTTTGCCATCTTTATTTTAGTGAAGGGTGACCATAAACAATGAACATGTTCAAGAAGATGTGCAATTCTCCCTTGTCTCAATTGCCACCAGAACGTAAATATAACAACTACAGCTCTACCCACCATGTACTCATACTCCAAAAATTCATACGTGTATAAAATCTTACAACGAGAGTCAATTGAACTATACAAGTGTGGAAAGCAGATCCCATTTCACAGTTCTTTGATCTTATCTCGTCTCATGTCCAGATAGACATTTATCTGCTGATGCAGACCATCCTCCACGTGCTTACAAGTATTTCTCTTTCATCTGATTCCACTCAGCAGTACTTCCACCTGCAGAGCAAAGGAGAACATTCTAAGCTATATGCTTAGAATAATCCCTATAATTTCTATTTTAATAATAATAATGATGATAATAATAATTTATTTCTTACCCGCCTCTCCTTGAGATGAGACACAACATAGTTAAAAACACATCATTATAAAACATGATGTAAAAAGACAAATATTAAAATATATTTATATAAAATACATATATTAAAATATACAGAACAAAGATTTAAATACAGTAAACACAAGACATGACTTTAAAATTCATGGTTAAAAATTGACCGAATAAGCCTGCCAGAAGTTCTTTCATTGTCTCTTAAATTCTAACAGCTGATTTAGCTGTTGGGGTTCTTCTGGCAGGTCATTCTATTATCTTGGGGTGACCAATGAAAAAGTTCTCTGGGTAACTGTTGCCAGTTGGGTTCTGACTGGTCAGAGTAAGTGTTCCTCAGAGGACCGAAGTGTCTGGGGGGGGGGATTGTACAGGAGAAGGCAATCCTGTAAGTTACCTGGACCCAAAACATGTTGGGTTTTAAAGGTCAAAACCAATACTTCTTACTTTGCTCAGAAAATAACTGTCAATCAGTGAAGTGACTATAGTATAGTGTAATATGCTCACTCCTGGATGTTCCTGTAACTAGTCTGACTGCTGTGTTTTGAACTAATTGAAGTTTATGTACAGCACTTTGCAGAATTTTGCCTCTCACTATTGATTTGTTAATGTATATATTTGCTAACCTGTATTCTATTTGTATGTTGATTTGCAAGTTTGTACCTCTTTGGTGTTGGAGGGGTTATAGACATGTGATTGTACTGAACATGTTCAGATTCAGGACTCCATTTTGTATTCAGTCTCGCATCAGACCTCAGTGGAGGTGGATGCATTATGTGTTTGGTCTCCAATGAAAGTAGGTTGCTGTTTGGACTTCAATAGAGAAGTTTGCGTTAGGATTTCAATATAGAATTATGCTTATGGACTTCAGTGAGTACAAGTATACTTAAAGACTATGGACTATTGATTAAGAATGATACCCTGTGTACTCAACACAGAGAGAAGCTACATCATATCTATAACTGAACTTTAATAAGAAATGTGCCTGTATGGTTAATTAATACAAGATGTTTATGAGTAAACAAGATAGGTTATTTTTCAAAGAACTTTGTTTTTATCTCTGAGTGCATATTTTAAACTAAAAGGTTTCAAGGAAGTGTATATCTTTTGGGCAACTGCAACTCCAAGGAAACATCTTTAAAACTCTGCTAACCAAATATATTTTTATAGCAGCATGTCTTTATCTTTGGCAGTTTTTAATACATGGTTCTTCACCTGAAATCCATATTAATGTTTCTGAAGCAAGCACTGTATTAGAGAGGGACATGCAACTGTACTATTAACCATTGCTGCATAACTATGTCCTGTGCTGACATCAGTAGAAGTGAAAACACAACCAGACTATGCTGTTGCCTCTGCTGATGTCAGCATGGGACACATGTTATGGTCAGGAGCTCTCATGGACCTCTGTGGCCATCTGGGAGGGGTGATGGCAGCAACACAGGCCTGATTTGTTCCCTTTTCTCTGAACTGAGAAGTACAGGTAAAAAAAGATGGTGCTGGTGCTGGTGCCCCCTGTGAACAGTTGGCCAGTCTAAATCAGACATAATCCTGCTGTCCACACTGTACCAAAATCACTGGATTATTCTGGAGTTTTAGGAAAATTCTGGAGCATCCTACAACTTTTCTTAACTAGGGCTAAACTGGATGAATCTGGTTTGCTCCACAATAGCTACCAGAACATCATGAAGACAGCCAGAACTGAATGCATGTTTGAACACAGGTTATTTATCCCATGTAGATGAGCCCTCAGTAAGTATTTTTTCTTAGCTTGACACAAAAGATGCACACCTACTGTCAATGAGCCCATGTTTAACTATTTTCAAGGGTCATTACACAAACTCACTATCAGAGTATATTCTGTTCATGCAGATTCCTAGTATCTTCAGGCAGGGCTGGCAAAGGCTGCTGTTAGTTTTTGCAGAACAAATGTGGTCAAAGTGCAGGCCTGAAGCCACATTTACTATTATCAGTAGGAATTCACATTTTAAAAAGTTAGCAACCTTCAGTTTGATATGACTCTTTTTTCAAAACCAGCACTACGCCTCTGTTCACTTGCATTTGGGGGTGGGGAAAGGGGATATCCTTGTGTGGTCCATATGGCAGAAAAATTGGAAGTGGCCACATTTCCTTACCCTTCTTGCATTCCTTGTGGACATGATTGGCCAATGGTGTGGCTCTGTCTAATGCAGCTCCACTAAGCTATAGTAACCCCCCCCCCCCATGACCTTTCCTTTTTTCCTTTAGAAATGTGAGTAAATGAGAGAGTTGGGAAAATTACTACCATTATAAGAAACCTTCAGCCAGCATGGCCTGTGGCCATATAGGCTAGGGATTTCTTAGAAGTATCATCCAAAATCATTTTTCCAAGATCTGCCAAATGATCATTTTCTATATCACTGCATCTTTGATGATCAAGTGAAAATCACATGTAAGAAAGATATGTTCTTCTCTTGTAGCAGAAGCTGGGCTATTTTCCCCAACCCAACGTGAACTATGAAATATCAGGACACACACAATTTCCCCCATTTTTCATTGTTGGTTCAAAATTGTCTCCATTCCATTTGTGCTAGAGCAGCTTTATTCCTCTTCCCTCTTGACTTCAAAGTGGATTTTTTTTGTCCCTTTGATTTTGCTCCAGGGGAATCCTCTTACTAGAGAACACTTTGGTTGTGCTGGATCTGATGGTTGCTTCTGTCCTCCTTCATCCAGAGGTGATTTCTTTTCTCTGTCTCAGTTTGCTTTGTGACACAGAATGCTTTTCAGAATCTTTTAAAAAACCTCTAGCTAGACCAAGCAGCATGATGAGAAAGGAGATGTATGGATTAAATGTAAGGCTAAATTTACCAGGATTTTCTTCTGAGGTAAAATGAGGTGACATGAACATAGTCCCCTTCCATACAGCTGTATAAAATCTACATTTAACTGGATAATATGATAGTGTGGACTCAGATAATCCAATTCAAAGTAGATATCGTGGATTACGTGCCATGATATTCTGGGTTATATGGCTGTGTAGAAGGGCCATTGGATTGGGGTGAATGGAATAAATTTGTCTATTCTTAGAACTCGCCGGGGCCTTATCTTGAAATCTATATGTATATGCATGTGTGTGTGAACACATATTTACACACACATATGATAGAGAAAAACAATGTCTTGACATATCACAGAATAGTACACATATCCTTCTGTCAGCATTAAGCCAAAATTCAATTCTCCCTTAGGGATGTAATATTTCATTAAGTTTCTTTATGATGGTCACACTGAGTAATTTTAGTACTTTTTTTCTGGTGTAAGAAAATCTCTAAAAATCTGACTTGTCAATTTGGGGTGACCCCGTATGTTTCTTATGTGGGGAATGCTCGGAGATGGATTTGCCAGTTCACTCTTCTAAGTGTAACCTGCAGCACTTGATGTTCGTTGGCAGTCTCCCAATCAGGTGCTGGCCAGATTTGGCCATGCTTAGCTTCCAACATTATGCAGCATCTGGTGTTTTTAGGTATTTATGAGGACTTTGTACCGGTAATCTATTAAAACACATCCTAAACATGTTGGACATTACTATAGATAATCAATCCTCTGTCAGAGTGTGCCTTATTAATCAAATGAAAATGTTAAACATCCATGCCATTAATTAGAAGCATAACCAGCAGGCAGCAGGTGTTATTAATAGGCAGCACAAGAAGGCACGTAGTATATAAAAAATTCCCAAGAGTTATTCCGAGAAGCTTGGTGCAGACCAGAAGAGTCCATGAGGTTCTACACAATATTGTTTTGGGGTATCTTCACTGTTGCCTCACTGACATCCCAATAACTGATTGGAGACATGAGTTGCTCTGTGGGCCTTGCTGTTAGGTAGAGACTCAACTTTTATTTATTTTTGACCGTTATCTAATCAATTTATGATTCCAATCAAAATAGAATAGAAAAGAAAACTATATGTTTTTGAGGGCTATTTTCAATTTGGATTTTTTTTTCTGTACAAAATTCACATGTGGCTGTTTTTGTGCAAGAAATGGCATTTTCTGCCCAGGAAACAGCATTTTATTAATAGGAAATAATTTTTCAACATAATTACTGTGTAGAAAAAGATATTTTCTAAGCAGAAAAATATGTCTTCAGGGCAGATAAGACTGTTTTCTATGCAAATCAACTATATGTACATTTTCCGTGGAATGAATCTCCACTTCCAGCATTTTCTGTGTAGAAAATAGTTTTTCTAAACAAGAATTAATACTTCTGTATGGAAATTTTATTTTTCATTAATTGATCAAAAATTGTTGTTCAGAAAACCTTAAAATTTGCTTTTAATTTTTTAAATTGTGATGGATATCCTTATAAGTGCTGATGTGGATATCTGAGTGTGCACACAAGCAAATTTCTTGTCATCTCTCCTGACCCGCTTGTTGCCTTTACTTTTCCCCTCTTGAACCCTATTTCCTTTTGGGGTCACTTGCTGTCATGCTGGTGCCCACTGTGTAAATTCAAACTCTGTTTAATTTCATAAACATCGCAACAAAGGAATGGTTGCAGAGAGTTCTCATGGGAATTGCTTTCAATTTGTACACCTGTGTATCAGTGGCTCCATTTATTTACAGCCCACATCAGCTATTTTGGAATTTTAAAATGCGGACATGCACTGGAGCAGTTCACACCAGCATAGAGGAAAAAAGTCACATGTTTTTCTTGAGTGTAGGGATATACAGTGATGTAAAGGAATATGTACATTTTAAGGCTGAAATCGGATTTTAAGTGCATCTTTTTAACACATGTTTTTAGGTCATTAAAGCAATCCAGCACACATTTTTGGCAAATATCATTTAGCCACCCCTCCCCTTTGTGCCCCTGGTGGCACAGTGCGTTAAAGCACTGAGCTGCTGAACTTGCGGACCGAAAGGTGCCAGGTTCAAATCCCGGGAGCAGAATGAGCACCCGCTGTTAGCCCCATTTCCTGCCAACCTAGCAGTTCGAAAACATGCAAATGTGAGTAGATCAATAGGTACTGCTCCGGCAGGAAGGTTACGGCGCTCCATGCAGTCATGCCGGCCACATGACCTGGAGATGTCTATGGACAACGCCGGTTCTTCGGCTTAAAAATGGAGACGAGCAGCAACCCCGCAGAGTCGGTCACGACTGGACTTAATGTCTGGGGAAACCTTTACCTTTACCTACCCCTTTATCCTAGTTTTTTTCCCATATTTTAGGGCCTGTTTAGAAAGGCCCAGATACAGGCTTGTTTCTCATCTCTTATCCCATCAGTTCTCTCCCCACTGGTTAAGCAAAGCTCAGTGAGTCTATCCCGAATATACAAAATCCCTGAAAGGAATGCTGGTTTGATACTTCTACACATACTAATCTGTCTTCCAACTTTTTACAGTTAAAAACTGGGACATGTCATGAAGCAGCATTAGAGCGTGCAAGATGTCAAATGTTATTAAAGAGAAAGAACACCGAAGTTAGGAAAGTTTGTAGCAATTTGCTTTTGCTTGAGCCTACCTGAAAGGGCAAAACTCTTCCCTCCTTTGCTCTTAAACTTAGTTTGCAGCAACTGAATAAAGCTAAGACTGAAGGGGAAAGCTGAAGAAACTGGAACATTTTAAAAGTAGTTGAAAAAGTTGGATAATGGAGGATTAATTCCTTCCTATCCTTCCGTAGGAAGGTTAAAACTTGGTTGTGCGGCCAGGCTTTCAAATAAGAATCAGCAGCGCCAATTATTATTATGTACGCCAGAACTCAATTGACAGACCCAGTCTTTTGAACTTGAACATGTCCATTTGTATTTTAGAATGTTTTTATGAATGTTGATGTAAGTTAATAATTTTTAATCTGATTTATAGTGTATTGTATAATTTTTATATGTGTGTTTATTGTAAGCCGCCCTGAGTCCCCTCTCGGGTGAGAAGGGCGGGATATAAATGTTGTAATAAATAAATAAATAAATAAATTGAGGCTATCTCACCCAGATTAACATGACTGGAAGGCATATGTTCATAAAAACAGGTCAGGTCAAAAGGAGTTGCTGATGCCCCTGCTGAAAATGTTTAGGCATATATCCTATCCTATATCCTATATGATATATGTACCCCTGGTGGTGCAGCAGGTTAAACCACTGAGCAGCTGAATGTGCTGACCCAAAGGTTGATGGCTCAAATCCAGAGAGCGGGGTGAGCTCCCACTGTTAGCCCCAGCTTCTCCCAATTTAGCAGTTCAAAAACATGCAAATGTGAGTAGATCAATAGGGTTTGCCACTTTTAATCATGGCTTGGACAGGGCCTGCCTTGCGCCATCACATGACGCATGGCAGGCCCCGCCCACATTCCTCACAAAGTGGAGGGGAAGCACTGAAGGATGCTTCCTCCACCACTACGAGAAAGAAAGTTTATTTTCCTCCACTTTTCCTTATATGATGGGGAAAGGTTGGCAGGACAATGCTCATTGCTGCGTGTTGCTGCTCTTTCTCTCATCTGATGGGAACATGGTGCCAATGTGCCCTGTCCTGTTCTCATCATATGATGGGAAAAGGAGGGAGAGCACCATGAGCTTCTCGTGCCTTCCCTTTCATCGGTGACTGCTGGCAAAATGGCACAGACCAAAAGGCCGTCTGTGCCTTATAATCTGTGATATGCATAGCAGAAGGAAGAGGGAAGTCTCAAAATACAACTATAGACAATCCATTACAGGACTGGTGAATATCTCCGCATTGTAGCAGAATGATAAATTGTCTTAATGTGAAGTTTGTGTGGGTATATCTGCTGTTAAAGAAGTCTTAGTTCTTGAGAAACCAGATGCATCTTTTTCAAATAGGGATGGAGTAACATATTGGTTTCTTGTTTTCTTTTAGCTTCTCATGTTTCTTCTTTTAAGCTTATTTCAGCCTGAATATTGAATTTTTAAAAAAGAGTTCAGATGAACATTGTTATGTGTTTTGGTGAGTTTATTATATAATTTTGTCTAATATGTATTTTTTGTAAGTGACTCCTCTAAATGTAATATCATTTCACATCAATTGTACTACTGCAACTGGTTTAGCTGAGTATTGTTTACATGGTTATTTTATATTCTTATGTTTTATTGAATTTGTGTTTTTAATTGTTTTGTTATCTTTTAACTATGTTTTTATTTTAATCTATTTTTTTTGCTTTGATAGATTGTTTGTATTTGTGTTTATGGCCATGTTGTCCCCTATGTTGGCTACCCTGAGTCCCGTTTGGAAAATGATAGCGGGGTATAAGAATCAATTTATTATTATTATAATTTAATGTTGTTAGTGACTTTCTCTTTAAATACTGGAATCATGAATACATACATACATACATACATACACTTTCATCAAATGTGAGCATTTCTGTAATTTCATTGCAAATTTCAGTGCAGTAAGAATTTTGCAATATACAGAATTTCAGTTCACATAGTAGTTCAAAAGTGAAATAACTTATAATCTGAAATTATCTAAACCAAACAAATTTCTATGCCACCCCTACTTCCAATATAATACATTTTGTCACATTTGTTTTCTGGCCATAATAGCAAAACATATCCCAGCTCTCTCTTTTGTGCGGTATGAGGAATTCCTTTGCTTTGAATGCCAGACTTAGGCTATAATAATGTATTCAACACTGATAGTGTGATAATGTAACTACAAATTGCATCATAATTAAAGCTGTCAACTATCTAAAGTATTGTTAGTTGATTAATCTTCTCTGTTTTCACTGGTGTTTAAATTTAAATATATTTCCATATTATCAGACCTCACTGTGAATGTCTTTTTGAGATTTGAAGTGCTGGGAAAACCACAGTTAAGTTATTGAATGCTACTAGTAATTGAGAACCATCATGCACACACATACCTTAGAGCAATAGCACACGGGAAAGACTTAATCATTGTTGTGCACAATAAATTATGTTATTTGTCTTCTCTCGCTTTTTTTTTAAAAAAAAGAATCTTAAATCAATTTGGGGTTGTTTAAAATGATTAAAACTCACAGACCTAATTCTAATGCATGCCAGGATGACTCTTAAAAGTTGACAAATACAACTTGAGTTTCGTACTTTCATTTGCTAATGCAGAAACCTATGTTTAAATATTTATTGACACTGTTGTTCTGTGTTTCTTCAAAATGGCAAGGAAATTAGGTTGAATATGACCTAGGTTGGCTGTGGTAAATGTTTGTGGTATTTCCATTTCTGTTTACTTTAAAAACCCTTTTCCTTGCTGGAGGAAGCATTTGAATCCCCCAGATTGGCCCTGGAATGACAATTGTGACATTTTGAGGGAATAGCTGCCATATTTTTTTTTGCTAACACCTCAGAATAATTGCTGGGCACTCCAGGAGAAAGAAAATGTCAAAAAGATTATATTGTAATCTCCCTTGAGTCCCATTTTGGTAGAAAGATGGGATATAAATGAAATGAATGAACGAATAAGAGAGAACAGCTAATCACAGGAAGAGTTCTTTTCCCCCACTGGATGATGCATTTAAAGTTAAAAAGGAATAACTACTATCATGACAACAATAGGAGGAAGATCTGAAACCTCTGAGGAATTGTGAAGGAAACTGATTGAGATGTCTACACTACAATGTTATATGCCAATTTAATTGCCATGGCAACCCCTTATGAAATCCTGAGATATGCAGTTCAGGCAGGAGTATTTAGAATTGTCATCTCTTAGACTTCATCAAACTACAAATCCCAGAATCCCACAGGTTGTTGCCATTGAAGTTAAAGTGCAATATATCACTGTAACAGTTCAGAGTGATAAGGTGTCTAGAAGGTGAAAAAAGAGAGTGGTATTTCAGATGAATGTTTTTTTAAAAAAGTAACTTTAAAAAATAATTAAAATTAATTTTGAAATCAGTAGGAATAAACAAAAAAATGATAAACAATGTGATAAAACTAATGAAATGTGCAGTTTTGTATAACCTTTTTACAGTAAGAAAAATTCAGGAATGCAACAAAAATCTTTCACAGAACATATCCTGTTCCTTTTATGTGCATGTGACACAGTTTGTAACATTTATAGGCTAATATAGGCTGATAAAGTGATAAGAGCATTTATACAACTAATAAAGGCCTCAGCAGCATGCCTGTGTTGTAAGAGAACATCTTTATCTTCAAAATCTCTGATTAGAACAGAGCATTTGCCAACTGTTCGTATGGGTATGGGCCAGGATTCATCACTTAAAGTAATACCTAATTAATCCTGCCTCGCAACAGATGTCAGCCTTATTCTGCCACCTCTCGTACATGAATTTAGTGTTTGCAGCACTTACTGTGAGATAAACACCTCACCATCATTTTGTAATCTGGTGTGTAGCACCTGGAGCATTTCTTTAAAGAGAGTTTCAATAATCAGCCAAAGAAAGAGATTTTTTTCAGTGGTTTAGAGATGAACCAGCCAGTTCCATGATGTTGAGAAATGGGAATTTTCCCTTTGGTTTTCATTGGTTTATCTTACAAAATAAGCCAAATTACTCATTCAGTGTCTAGAAAAAGTAATTTCCTTTTTCCTCTTGTGGGGGGAGTATAAGTGCTACTTCTGCCCACTGTAATCCTCCTGGATGCATCATGTTTAATAAGGATTCACAGATTTCAATGCCCAACTCTTTTCCTTCAGGCTTCAAGTCAAGGGGAGGAATCTTAGGATGAGAGTTCTTTAGAAGAACTTTAGGTTCTCCATTGGGTACAGAAGGACACTTTTCTTCTTTCTTGTTTTTCTGCTCAAAGTTTCTCAGACTGGATCTACACGGCCATATAATCCAGTTTCTGAATCCAGATTATCTGCTTTGAACTGGATTATATGAGTGTACACTGCCACATAATTCAATTCAAAGCAGATAATTTGAATTCAGAAATGGGATTATATGGGGCTGTGTAGCTGGAGCCTCAAATGTGCCAGCACCAAGGGTCAGATATGGGGAGCTACTGGTATGGGGAGATCCCTCAGTATTCACTGCTTTGAGGGTTGCCCAGTATTGTATTGCAGGGTAGATACTATGTGACTTTTTCTGTCTTACTGTTTACCTTCCCACTAGTACTGTTGACATCTTCCTTACACTACGTCAAATGGTTGAATTTTTTTCCCTTGGTCTAAGGTGCTTGTGGGTTTCAGCAAGTTTTTGTTCTGCTGATCTTTGGCACTTGACTTGATTTAATTTCAGTTGCTGATTTTGTTACATTTTCTTCCTGCAATTCTTTCTTCTTTTTTTGTCCCTATCATTTCAGTACAATTCCTAGTTACATGTCTTACTCATGTTTTCTTCTTCTGTATGTTTCATCTTCTTATTCTGTCTGACTTCCCTCACTTACATCCATTATCTTCCTTCTTGTTCCTTCCCATTTTGTTTCTTCAAATGTTTTGCCCCAACCTCCTGAAACCCTGTTTGGGATATGGGTTATATTATTTTTCAATATTTTGAAGTAATAAGTTCCATTCAAATCAATAGGTTTTTTTCTGAATATACCTGCATGAATAGGACTTCCTTTTTATTCCATAATCATTATGGTGAAGATAATAATTATTTTGAGTAATGGGGAGTATTCTATAGCCTGAATATCAGGAAAGGTAGAAAATGTTACCAATGAGCAACATCAAACTGTTCAAAGCAGTTTTTTTTGTAGAATAGGATGACCCTTCTGCTTACAGGACCAGAACCCACAGTTTCACCTACCAACATTAAACAAAATATGCCCTCTCTAGAAATTTTCTTGGTCCTCCAGTGGATTCGAGGGGATGCTTCCACCAGAAGTTTCCATAGATTCCCACTGGAGGTGCCAGCAAATTCCTAGAGAGAACAATGCTTAGGAGATATCCAGGAAGTGTCATTCATTTCACTAGGATTCATTATTACCCACAGTTCAAGAGCACATTCACTTGAACATGGGGGTTGTGCTGAGTGTTGCTTCTGTTTGGAAAAGTTAATGCAATTAGACTATACTGTATTGCACATATTGCTGAAGTTACTGATTAGAAAAGTCTTAAAAGCAGGTCTAAAAAGTTTCTCATCTTTCTGCAGAGCTTAGAAAATGTAATTTCCAACAGAGATGGGCTGACCCAGTTGTTAGACTGTTTTTTTCATTAGAATGACATGCTCTAAGCAACTGTGCCTGAGGTATCATACATAAATGACATTAGCAGGGTTGACATCCATCATAGTGCAGTCTGACCCTGTAGGCTACCCCTAGGTTCCAGGTTTAATCTCTGAAACCTCAGTGACAATTTAAGATTTGGAGGAATCTGATGACTAGTTGGATGGATGGATAAGGTAAGTGACTCACGATGGAAGAATTCATAGATCTTGCAACACTTACTTTTCTTTTGGGGAGAGCATTAAGGTCATGCAATGTCTTTATTTAGACCTCTGCCCCATGACCTTCACTGGCTGATTAAGGTTGGCAGATCGTAGAAAGCTATCCAACATCTCAGAGATAACTATGCATCTCCAGGTCTCCAGATGAAGAGGACAAAGGCAGCAAAGGAAGCAAATGTTTCATGTTTGTGAGGGGATCTTGAAGATCCCATATATTTTTATCTGGTGCCAAAAATCTCAGGGTCGGCATGTTTGTAGGCAAATTATTTGTCTGTATGCTATGCTTATGTGAAATTGTTGTATCAAAAAACAAAAGCAAAAAACAAATAAAAAATAAACAAAGAAACACAACACCAGTGGAATCAGAAATGAAGAAATGGATATAAATGCTTGTACTCACTGGGTAATTTAGAGTAGATCACAGAGAGGACTGCAACCATTGCCATGCGTGAACTGGATCTCGTAATGGGAGAAAGGAGGGATATACATTAAACAACTACCCAACAAAATGAATTGATAAATATTGTTTCACCCACAGCAACAATGTGAGAAAAACTCCCATAAAACTGAAAGTGAGCTTTTATAAAGAGATGGTTAGGGTTTGGAAAGAAAATCCCCACTTCTTAAGAACAACTCCAGAAAATATAACATGTATTTTGTTGCCAGCCTGGTTTCTTCTCCTGGCTGTGATATTACCTGATTAGCTTAAATCCTGCCAAGCTAACAGTTCAAAAACATGCAAATGTGAGTAGATCAATAGGTATCGCTCTGGCGGGAAGGTAACAGTGTTCCATGCAGTCATGCTGGCCACATGACCTTGGAGGTGTCTACGGACAACGCCGGCTCTTCGGCTTAGAAATGGAGATGAGCACCAACCCCCAGGTTCATTTGCTACCATACCCAATCAGTTGATCCAGAAATACTGAAAGGATTCACTTTCCAACACTACCAGGAAAGCATGCTTAAGACATTAAAAAGACTGTTATGGTCCTTGGACCAGGCTTTGTTTCTGAAATTTCAGTCACTGGGACACTATTCACCTGGCAACCCCAATTGGCATTGTAGTTTGGAGGGGCACTCAATCTCCCTTGTTGAGAATTCTGAGTTTTTCCATAAATGGCATATCCCAGGATTCAAAAGGATAGAACCACAGCAGTTGCAGTGGAATCACAGTGCTATATTTTGTTGTTGTTTATTCATTCAGTCACGTCTGACTCTTTATGATCTCATGGACCAGCCCATGCCAGAGCTTCCTGTCGGCCATTGCTACCCCCAGCTCCTTCAAGATCAAGCCAGTCACTTCAAGGATAACGTCCATCCATCTTGCCCTTGGTCGCCCCCTCTTCCTTTTCCCTTCCATTTTCCCCAGCATCATTATCTTCTCCAAGCTTTCCTGTCTTCTCATTATGTGGCTAAAGTACTGTATTTAGTTTGTGTGAATGGGCCCTTGGAGTCAAACTTCAGATTATTCAATTCTATATAGTACATTTCCCTCTAACTGCAACCATCATAATTGTTGTTGCTGTGATCACCATTATTTACATGTAGGAAGCCAGGCTAGCTTTCAGTTATGAATACATGGGAAATAAATCTAGCACATTTGGAAACACAGTTGGATAAAGAATTGAAACCATTTCAAGAGAAGGATTAACAAAGAAATTGCTGAACTCAGATATCCACTTGATGTGAAGCATGGACACATTTGTTTTTTAATAGGGTGTCTACTGTATTACCTTTCTAAATTCCACTTGTTTATGATTTTATCCCACATTATATTCATTCACTGTCAGTAATAGGATCTTACTTCCTCATTTCCTGCAGTATTGTAACTGGTATTGCTTTGATCCAATTATGCCAGAACACATAATTGCATTAAATGACTTTCTGGTAAGGGATTTCCTGGTAAGAGATGTCAGGTTAAAGAGCTAGATTGACAAGGCTGCCAAAGCATTCATATATTGTACCCAAGGAAGTATAGATGAAGAGATGTGACAGGGCTTCCCTTCCTATCAAATTAGGTGAGGAAGCAGTAGTTTTGGAAATCATACAAATTCAAATTCACTGTTCATTTTTACTAAATTATTGTATTTTGTTGCAAGGGATTCAGCTGGTATACTTGCTTTAAATCTCTCCTGTGTTAAATGACTTACAACGCTTTTAGCCTTTCATGCTTACTATTCATTTTGTGCTGCTCTGAGGACCTCAGATATAGTATGGGAAATAAATGTTTTAATAATAAATGCATAAATAGGGATGGTGAAAAGGATTTATTAGTGATTTGTGAGAAAATAAATTGTATACCTTGGGGAGGCAGTACTTTAATTGAAGGCACCTTAGACTGGTTTTGGATGACAATGAATCAGGTATCTAACTGGTTTTATCTGAAAGAGAAGGTGCAAGTGACTGGGCATTTCAACTGGATTGGGAATCACAGTGGCTCCATATTGTTTTATTCAACACCTTGGTGACTGCACATTTGCTCTGAATTAATAAAACACTCGGAAAGATTCAAACCTTAAGTTAAGATCTGGATCTTTCCAGGAGTGGATCCTGTGGGAATTGACTCCCAGGATTGCTTCTGCAGTCCTGGGATCAATCCCACAGCCATCTGGTTCTTTGGGCTCCTGGAGTCCAAAGTATACAAGGAAGAATGTCAGCTCCAAAGAAGGGACCAAAACAACCAAGTAAAGAAAAAGAAGGAGCATCTAAAGCACATCTAAAACATATGTAGGAGACAGAACCACCATGCATTAATGACTGTATTCATTCCTTCTTCCCTACCCTTCGTAATCCCATCTCTATTTCTGTCTCATCCTCACTTTGCAGTTAGACATGTCAAGAACTCTCACCATTGCCACCTTTGAACAGCAAGGTCTCATCCAGACAGGCCCAAAAAGCGAGACCTGTCTCAGATTTACCAGAGGTATCCAAATGATGCCTCCAGTAAAACTTAATTAATTAGATATCCCATTAGATCTGGGCTTTCCTGAAAGACCTGGGTCTAATGGGGTAGTGGGCTTGTGGAGACTCACTCACGGGTAATCCCAGGACTACTTGGAGGCGATTCCCCATTTACCCGCATGGACCTTTTGGGCTCCTGGAGCCCAAAAGTCTGGGATGGCACCCACCCCCTCCATCAGCCCCCATTTTTCCCATAAAATTAAAAAAACTTATCTGGCAGCTATAACGTTCCTCCTCATGCCAAGTCTTTAATTATGTAACTTTGAATTCCTTTTTTATGCTGGTCTTGGTTCTCATGGAAGCCGCCTTGAGTCTCTTTGGGGAGATGGTGGTGGGTTGTAAGAATAAAGTAATAATAATAATAATAATAATAATAATAATAATAATAATAACAATGAAGGTGAGAGGAAATGATGTGTAAGGAGATTGGGGGGATTTCTCTCTCTCTCTCCCCCCCCCCCCCCCAATCTCCTGGCATGTAATTTCCTCACACTGCCAAGTAAGTTTTTTTTATTTTTAGGAGGAATTTTGGGGGGCTTCAGGATGGCTGCCTGCCTGCCTGTGGTTTGGGTGAGAGTGGGGGCAGAAATCCAGGCCAAGCAGGTTTTTAAAACCCACTTTGGTATAGATTTCTGGGCTGTGTGGAAGTGCCCCAAGATAACACTTTGACAATTCTCCATCCCCATAAACAGATTTTTCTTCCAGCTTGAGACTGAGATGCCAAATGATATTTTTTGCTGTTGTAGTTAAGGCCTGTGCAAAACGTACTTCGCTTAAAGCTCCAGCTTTAGTGAAAAAACAGTGATTCCCCCTTTGTGAAGCTAAGCATGCACACACTGTCTCTCTCACTCATACACACAGGAGGCACAACAAGACAAAGACAAAAGAACATTCAAAGTGAGTTGAAGCACATTTCCATGTGGCCATATTTTAAAGAAATATGCAAAAGAATCACAGCCTACAGTGATCCTATAGCAAGTGAATGAAATTAGAAAAGAAATGGAATTCACTCATAATTGAATAAATGAACTCTAGACTGCAACATCTCAGTTCAATATGATTCCTTAGAAACTATCTCAGTCTTCTTAGTATTACCATTTTATATAAAACATTACATGGCACTGAGAGATAGTACTCTCCCAAAATTTGCCAACACAACAGCATTGTTATTTCAATGCACTGGAAACTGCAATTGCCTAGCCTTTTCTGTATGCCAGCCACAGTTATAATTTTCACTGCTTGGTATAAATGAATTCAAATGCACTCAGTTCACATGTCAATATAAATGCATTTACCCATTAAAAAGCTGTCCAAACATAATATAGTTTGCTACATGGCAGACAATGCTTAATTTTACAGCATAATTCTTTATAGTAGATTTGAAGACAGCATGGCCTATAGGCCACCTGTGCACTAAGGGTGTTAATGCCACACTCCAGCAACAAAAATGCAAAGCCAAAATATATGTTCAAATTTCCAAGCGACAAACAAAAACAAAACAAATAACCACCAACACAGTAATGGTGTTGTTGCCATTTGAGATATTATTGACTATTTCATTCAGTGGCCTCTCATTTTCTGAAGCCCTGGATGGGGCAGTTTCTCCCACAAAGAGGAAGTGACCACCATGCAGTTTGGAAATAACATTTTCCTAGACTTGCCACCTTGGCATACATGCCACCAGAATCGGCCAGTCTCGCTGCATCCCCCTGCATGGGAACCTGTCGCCCTTTACTCCTGCCTCATCACATGGGGGAATCCATTTTAATCCATATTAAAATACACCTAGCTAATCTACACCCCATACTATATCATACAAAAAACTTTGTATTGACTTAATATTCATATTTACATACAGTAATTAAAAGTATGGGCCCCTGGTGGCACAGTGTGTTAAAGCGTGAGCTGCTGAACTTGCAGACCAAAAGGTCCCAGGTTCAACCCCCCGGGAGCAGAATGAATGCCCGCTGTTAGCCCCAGCTCCTGCCAACCTAGCAGTTCAAAAACATGCAAATATGAGTAGATCAATAGGTACCGCTCCGGCGGGAAGGTAACGGCGTTCCATGCAGTCATGCCGGCCACATACCTTGGAGGTGTTTATGGACAACACCAGTTCTTCGGCTTAGAAATTGAGATGAGCACCAACCCCCAGAGTCGGTCACAATTGGACTTAACGTCAGGGGAAACTTTTACCTTTACCTTTAATTAAAAGTAAATAAAGACAAGTTAAGACAAACTTATCTTAATGTAACACAGCTTTACTATATTATAAAAAGGCTTTGTAAAAGCAATACTATTTCTTTGATTTTTTGGTTGCTTGAGAGTTCTGGTTAACTGAGAGTCTACTTTACCAGGATATTATATTATTGTAGTTCTTTTAGGAAAATAAACAGAGATAGCAGACTTAAAAATAAATATTGAACAAATAATCCATAATTTCCAATATGTTTTAGAAGAATATCCTTGAAGAGACACATTGCAGAGGTTGAGATATACAATAATAAGGGTATGAGATATTTTAGAATATTTTGCTCCATTTAGTGTTTTGACATAATTTATTTTTAGTGTAATGATACACGTCACCTCCTTCAAGGAATTTTACTAGTCTGATCAAAATTCTGTAGGCTTCCTCTGAAAGTTCTCAGATATTTGGACTCTAAATTTGCCTTGAAATTGCTTCAAGTGAAATGCAGTGGCTGTGTAATGATACATGATCCACCTTTCCTCATCATAGAGTTTTAGTAGTTTTACTTATTCTTATAACATTCATCAGGTGTCTTGCTAAAATAGCAACTACTGCATTTGCTTTTAAAGTTAATTAGAACAGAGGTGGGAATCTGAATGAAACTCCCCATCTTACCCAACACATCAAGCTCTCCAGAAACTGGATGATGTTAGGGCTTGGATATTCCCACAGCATCATTGGTTCCTGGGACCTCACCCTGAATGAGTTTTCTGTAGCCAAAGTTAACTTATGTGAACTGAACCTGACTCCCCAACTCTGGAGCCCTTCTTGAGCCTGGTTGAGAGTGGCTTTGTTCTCTGACTTCTTCCACGGATGTGAGGAAAGAGTGTACAAAGAACATCTACACTTTTAAATCCAATCAATGGTGCTTTGTGCACCACTAGTCTTTCAAACTGGGAGAATGTGTTGCATGGTGGGGCATCTTGCTGATGAGCAATAGGAGAAAACCTGTCATTTCTGATCAGAGATCAACCATAATTTCACACCCCCTTCCTCCTTCCTTTTGCTCTTGCTTTGAATTTTGGAAAGAACAAAACAGAATCATGAATTTCTGAAATCCTCATTCTCATCTCTTCATCCCTTGCTTTATCCCTCTCCTTCCCTTATGCATTCAACTCTTCAATGCCTCTTTTTAACTTACTGATTTCTGTGTGGATGCCATCAAAGTCCCAGTATACTTGAAGCAAGGAATGGTGTGATGTAGAACACAGCAATGTTATCTAGAAGCAAATAAGACCATCCCATTCCTGTATGATTTGGTTTCAATCTTTCAACTTTGCAATTAACTAAATTATCATCTTCTAACCATATACTCAATTAAGGGATTCTAAGCATGTGTTCTAAATAGAGTACCATATTTGCCCAACAGTGAGGTACTAACAAAAATCAAGAATTGGTTTTGAAACATTCTACGGGAGCTAGGCAAAGAACTAGATGGGAAGTTTAAAATATCTTAGCTCCTTAGCACTCTCTCTCAATTAATTAATGACATCATTAATTTAATTTATTCTATATGTTGGATAATTTCCATCTTAATTGATACTTTCAGCTGTATCTACATTGTAGAATTAATAGGATTAATGCAATCTAACAGCATTTTAACTGCAATGAATCAAAGCTATGAAAATCTGAAATTAATAGTTTGGTGAGGTCTCATCACTCTTTGGCAAAGAGGACTGAAGAACATATAAATCTATAACAGTGGACTATGGCAGTTAAAGTGTTCTCAGACCACATTAATTCTACAGTATAGATATACCTTCAATTGATTTTAGCTACCCAGCTCCAATGTTTGCACGTAGACTCGCATTCCCAATTAAATTGGTTGTTTGAGACATGAGAGTTGCAGAAGAAAGGCCTCTTTTGGATGTTTGAAGACCATTCTACTTATACTGGGATTTCCTCTACCTCATTTCACATCTCCAAAGAGATGCTTACAGGCAATGAAAAAGCTAGGCAAAGCTCAGTTAAACTTAATACTTTGCTGTTGCTGCATAGGCGGTCTCAATTCTCTTTTAATTAGTCCAAAATTAAGTGACACCGTATTTAATCAGCAACCTAACGAGTCCAGGAGCAGATTGCTCCTTGCAAATGTGTAAGGAAAAGGTAAATAAAATTACTTTTGTTGCCTTAAATGAAATGGGATGCCTAATTTTATTACTGTAACAGTTGGCTGAGGAAAATGATAGAGCAGTAAACATGGATTCTTTTAATGTTTCCCTCCCTTTAGTGAGGCATTTTATTAAAGATGGGTCCATTGTAATTTTACTTTCCAGGTTGATTGTGATAGCGTAATTTCCACAAAACAGGATATATTTCCTAAGAGGTAACTCCTGACAGTACTGAGTGGTGAGAAGTGATAACAAATTAGTTCACATAATATATGGAGATACAAATAGACTGTCAAAGCTGGTTAGATAGATACAGATTTATGTCCCAAGTGACCATCTGCAACATAGCTTTGCCAAGATTGCAATGATCTACGTACAGCAGGAGTAGGAAACATGTGGACCATGATCCCCTTCTTCTGTCCCCCCGGACTCCAGTGCCTTTAGATACCCTATTTTTAAAGCTGGAGATGCATATTCAAGCACAACACCTCAGCATCCCCCACTCACCAATTGTCTGATGAAAAACAGCTGAAAAATGTGGAAGTTAGACATTAGAGTTCCAGTTCCTTTGGTGATTGATATTAAGTCAAATATCTGGAAGGATAGCCCATTGTGTGGACAAACATTGGTACCCATTCACCCATGGAGAAATTTTCTAACATGCAACAGCTGAATTAGAACTAACATCCAACTTTATTTTATTTCTTTGAGTTTAAACAGAAATGATCATTTCATATTTCACTGTTAAGTGTTGGTTCTCCAAACTGCTCTTAGGTTATGTTATTTTCTGCTTAGTGAATGGTCAATATGTTTGTTGCAAATACAAGTTTTAATTGTATTGTCAGGCTTCTGCTGTTGGTTTTTTGCATTTCATTCCCACTTTGCCCTCATTTTTCACATTCTTTTTTCTCCTTTATAGCTGCCAGTTGAAGTGAGAAAATCATGATATTATGAAATTGGATATTGGTCCATAATAAAGTTTTTATAAGGGGATTTTTAAAAAATATTCCAAGGTTCTATTTCTTTGTTTTACATTGAAACAGACTGACATAACTGTCTTGGGTTGTTTGTTTATGTTGTTCTTGTGTCTTCAAACTGACACCAGTTCTATCATAGAGTTTTCTTGGTCAGATTCATTTAGATAAGTTTGATCATTGCCTACCTCTTAGCTTGAGAGCATGCAATTTGCCTAAGTTCATCCAATTGGTTTTCATGGCTGAGCAGAGATTTTAACCTGTTCTCCCAGAATTCATCACTTTAACCATAACACCATATTAGCTACCTCTTAGGAGCTCATATGTCTTCAGCATACTCTAACAAATCAGACTTTTCCCCATATTGTCTGAATAAGTCCTTAAATCCGAAACATGGTAGTCCTTCTAGCTCTTTGATGCTGATTTAGAAAAAGGAACAAACTAAGCTATCCAGACCCCTTACTAGGAGAAGACATCTGGGAAATGCTATGTATATTTCTACCCATCATGTAGACTGTAAAACCTCCAAGGGATTTTTCCCATAAATTTAATCTGAATTATTTTGATGTTGTCTTATTTTTTATTTTTTTTAAAAATCTCCAAATTAAATACAAAATCCATTTCATTTAAACTTCAGAGTCATTTAGGGTTATCTTAACACAAAGAGAAAATGTGCTTATTTTATGAAAACTTTTATTGAAATGTATTTATTGATATATTTAATTAAAACATTTTCCCTGTCCTATGTCTCATATATTGGGCAAGGGTACAATCAATACAGTAACATTAAAATACTTCAAACACCTAAAAAAGGAAGCAAAAATAAAATAACCTGAAAATTCAACAAGCCAAAGACAAAATGGTAAAATAATAATAATAATAATAATAATAATAATAATAATTAATAATAATAACAATAACAATAACAATAACAACAACAACAACAACAACAACAACAACAAGAATATGCCCTGGCAGAATATGTAAAGCAAAGTGAAGAACCTGCTTTGATTGAAGCCAAAAATCAGAAACTCCTCAAAGCACAGCAGACAAAAAACCAGTACAAACTAGAGCTGACAGCTGGCACAACAAAACATTGCATGGAAAGTTCCTTGACAAAATTGAAGGAAAAGCTGATATGGAGAAGACCTGGCTCTGGGTCACAAATGGGACACTGAAGAAGGAGACAGAAGGCCTGATCCTTGCAGCACAGGAGCAAGCCATCAGAATAAATGCAATTAAGGCCAAGATCGAAAAATCAGCTGATGACCCAAAATGCAGACTGTGCAAGGAAACCGATGAAACCATTGATCATATCCTCAGCTGCTGTAAGAAAATTGCACAGGCAGACTACAAACAGAGGCACAACTATGTGGCCCAAATGATTCATTGGAACTTATGCCTCAAGTACCACCTCCCTGCAGTAAAGAACTGGTGGGATCACAAACCTGCAAAGATTGTGGAAAATGAGCACGCAAAGATACTGTGGGACTTCCGAATCCAGACTGACAAAGTTCTGGAACACAACACACCAGACCTCACAGTTGTGGAAAATAAAAAGGTTTGGATCATTGATGTTGCCATCCCAGGTGACAGTCGCATTGACGAAAAACAACAGGAAAAACTCAGCCGCTATCAGGACCTCAAGATTGAACTTCAAAGATTCTGGCAGAAACCAGTGCAGGTGGTCCCGGTGGTGATCGGCACATTGGGTGCCGTGCCAAAAGATCTCAGCCTGCATTTGGAAACAATAGGCATTGACAAAATTACGATCTGCCAACTGCAAAAGGCCACCCTACTGGGATCTGCAGGCATCATCTGAAAATACATCACACAGTCCTAAATGCTTGGGAAGTGTTTGACTTGTGATTTTGTGATATGAAATCCAGCATGTCTATCTTGTTTGCTGTGTCATACAATAAAATAATAATTAATAACAACATTAACAATAACAAAAATAATAATACAAAGACTCTAAAAGTTCAAGAAGCCAAAGACAGGCAAAAATCAAGGTTCTTCTCATTGGGTGAACAGCTAAGTTTTAATCAGTCCTTATTAGCATCATTTTGGCCTCAAGATGGAGATTTCCACAGCAGAGGTGTCAAACTCAATGACCTTGTCACACAGACTGCTGGAATCACCATGCATCATGGTAAATCTAGTGAATGTAATCGGGGAGCATGAGGAACCTGTTGTCCCATGCCCCGCATCACCCAGCTTGTGAGGAAGGTGATCCCATAGGGGGAAGTGTTGACTACACATCTTCCCCCCATTGCTTTCTGTGCAACATAGAGACATATGCTGGCTTTGCCCTAGATCATCCATGGAGCCCCCCCCCCCCAAAAAAAAAAGTTCCTGTGTGTCATTTGATGGAAGTGTTGTGCTTTGTGAATAATCTAGGGCTTAATCGGTGTATGCCACCAGAAAAAGCCCCCTCTGATGAGGTTGTAAGAAAGCCCTACCAATATATTTGGTTCCAGTTACAAAAAAATCTGATAACTGTTTCAGATTTCTTGCTCTGTTGTAATGGGCAGTGTAGTAGACCCATGTCAAAGAAGACCGAGGTCATTTCACACTACACAGCTATAGGGATAAGATTAAACTTTAATTACCAGGGAAGAGCCCTGTAGAATCCTGGGACATGAAGTTTAGGGAAATGTTTTTAGAATTCCAATCCAGAGGGCTCTAGTGCTTTAGCAAATCACAAACCACAGGATTACATAGGATGTTGTCATGGCAGCTAAAAATGGAATCATTGTTCTATATTTGTCTAGTGTTGGAAAGGCTCTGGAATTCTCCTCCCACTTTGTTGCCCTCACCATCTATCTCTTTACGAACTTACTTTGCTGCACTATTTTAAGGTAAACATGAGAAAGCCCAATGCATGTGTTCCAGAAGACAGAGAAGGGCATAGCAATATGAAGAATGAAGCAAAACGACTTAAGTTAATGGGGGAGTCTCCTCTGAAGGGGGGATTTCGATATCTGAAAAATCCCTTTACAACTGATAAGTGAGCCTGTTCGTACTCTATGTATATACTTATCAGAGCTGAGAGAGGTTATAGTGAGAAGAGGGACTTGCAAAAACAGATCCTCTTGAATGTGAGGTTGACAAGCTTTATTTAGAAAGTCAGCATATGCACTGGTTGAATTCATATCTGAAATGTTCCTGGACTTGACAGGCGATCTACAGCACAGTATATATTAAGGGAAGATACTTTTGGAGCTGGAGCTTTCTTCTTTCACTCTAGTTAGTCATTGCTGTAACACTCAACATTTGAAGACAGACATTGATTTTGTTTTGCAGGAAGGCGTTTTATCACCTGCCTTTCTTTTTTCCTCCTGTTTGCCACACAGCACATAGAGAAATAATTGTATTTTAAAGACAATCTGATTTACTTAAAGCAGGAGTTTTTATTTTCTGTGTGCGTGAAGTTACTGTGCCATCAGTGTTAACTAGAGCCCTGTAAGCAATAAGACACTGGAATGTCCTCCTAATGATTCCACGGAATTGTTTCCCCTCCAGGACTGAACTTACAGTTATCAAATGCACAGAAGGAAGCAGCAATGTCATATTAAAATGATGGCTTTACTTTCACTAAAGTGACAAATAGCAACTGGAGATAGCTAGCTGCAAAGCACTGTTTCAAATGTGTTTTGTTCACTGTGGTTTATGTCATGTTGTCATAATGAACAACATGTTACAAGAACCAAGCTCTGTTTTTATAGTCCTTGGTTTTTACCCTAATACAGCTTTACTAAAATTTCACTATAACAGCAAATTTTTTCACAATATTGTTCATTCCCTATTAGATGAAAAATTCAAAGTACTGTAGACTTTCAGTTTACTGGCACTCATTGTGAATAATTGATGCCAGATAAATTTATTTATTTATTTACAATATTTATACCCTCTCTTCTCACCCCAAAGGGGACTCACAGCAGCTTACAAAACACACATACGGCAAACATTCAATGCTGGTTATACAATGAACAAGGACAGACAACACAAACAGAGGTAAAGGCAGTTTTTCCTACCTTATATCTGGCATTTTGGAGGCTGTGCTCAACTCCGGCCATGGGGGAGAGGGTGCTGTCACTCTATCTTCCATGCCAAGGAGTTTTCCTTAAGGGTGCCTTTATTACCTCCCCGCTAAAATGTAGTTTTTGGTTGCTTGAGAGTTGCTATTAAAAATACAGCTCACTAATACTATACCCTATGGATACTATATTATAAACTTCATATAGATACAGTAATTAAAAGCAAATAAAGACAAACTTAATGTAACTCGGTTTACTGTATTATAAAAATAGCTTTGTGGGTGTAGTATGCAATTTTCATTATTATTATTTTTTGCTGAATGCTTGAGTGTTTTAGTTGCTCAAATTCCTGTTAACTGAAAGTACTTTGAATTTGCTAGTGGCCTCTTCTGTACAGTATGTATGTTTGTACAGCATTCAACAACCCTGAACCCTGATTTGTGGCTGAACTTGACTGGCATATGGGTGATCTAAATGCTATTAAAAAAGAATAATTTTGGTATCCCTGCTATGCTATTGGGAAAAAGTCTAAACTAAGTAGAGAGTTGTGCTCACAGTGATTGACAGTTTTGAATTTTTCTTCTGAAAGCCTTTTCTAGCCACAATGGATTCGTGGATGAGAATGTAAGGGTCTGACCTAGATTATTCTTTGGATTATTTCCAACTAGAAATAATTGGCATAAAAATAAGGTCCTGAATAGTGTGTTAGTATATGGCAGCACACATATATTTCTGTAACAAGACAGTGGAAATCAGAATGCTTGCTGAAATTTACAAGGCAACGTGCTAAGTATTTAGCAATTTTATTGTATTTTCATTAGATACTGATCTGTGAAGCATATTTGAGACAAAGGTTTAGGCATGACTTACAAGATATCATGCGTACAAAAAAATGTGTGGGAACATGTGGCACTGAGACATTTTCCAATGCAAAACAGGAACATTTGAAAGATTGTTTTTATTTCTCCTACTATTGCCATTCTAGGATTATTGATGACAGTGTAGGACAAGAGTGAACAATTTGTGGCCAGGTGTTTGCTTCTTATTTAGGATTTATTAATTAAAATATTTAAAATATTTATAACCTGTCTAATATGAAAGGTCAAGGCAGCTTCCAAAAAAGCACTGAAACTCTATTTCAGACAATAAAATAATTAAATAAAAACAAATTATATTGCAATAATACAGTAGAGTCCCACTTATCCAACATCGACGAGCTGACAGAACGTTAGATAAGCAAAAATGTTGGATAATAAGGAGAAATTAAGGAAAAGCCTATTAAATGTCAAATTTCATTATGATTTTAGAAATTAAGGACTAAAATATCATGTTTTACAACAAATTGACAGAAAAAGCAGTTTAATACATGGTAACGTTATGTAGTAATTACTGTTTTTATTAATTTAGCACCAAAACATTGCAATATATTGAAAACATTGACTACTAAAACATTGACTACAAATAAAGATAGAATTGCATAAAATGAACTTTCAGTAACAACACTGTTGGAAAGGTAAATCCATAAAAAGTTCAGTCCTGTGAAGATTTTTTTTTAAAATCTGTGATCCTTGTTTGCTTAGAAAGACAGCTGTGGAGCTGGGTGGGAGGCAGACTGCATTGGATAATACAGAACACTGGATGAGTGAAGGTTGGATAAACTAGACTGTATTGTACATATATAGGCAGTTCTCAAGTTACAAACATCCGACTTACAAGCAACTCATAGATATTAATGGGAGTGAGAGAACAGGCAGTAAGATAAATCTACCCCTCAGAAGGGAAATTCACCCGAATGAGTTATTATGGGAAACGATGTCTCCACTGAAGCTTTATCACCCATTCTGGTTCCTACAACAAGCCAATTTTTTTAAAAATCCAATTATCAAAGGAACAGAAAGTGAAGTGAAATCTTCTGAACAGGGGTATATGCAGCGAAACAAAAAACACAGGAGGAAGAGCCTCTGTTGTCCCTTGAGGTAGTTGCTTCACCCTGCTCATGCTAACAACTAACCCTGGAAGCATTTACCCTTTCCAAACCTAGTTGCAGAATAGTTCCAAATCACAATTAAGGGTATGTATCAGTAACTCACCCAGAGCACCTTGTAACAATAATTGTAAATAGACTTTAAATTCAGCCCATCATTTTTTCCTGATCATTTTTATTCAGAAAAACTAACAAAAATCTACAAAAAGACATAAAAAGCAAAAATACAAACCACAGGACAACATTCAAAGACAAAAACAATAGAAATAATTTTTCATAATACAAAAAACAAACTACCACTACTACTATCACAACTAATCATTAACTACATTCAGATCTAAAGTTCCTAGTCTAAGAGGGTTTACATTCTCTGCCTGATGGTTTAACTTTCTCAGTTTTTGAATCCAGCCCTTCATTTGACAGTGCTCAGGAAAGTGAGTGATCTAGGATTGCTTCCAGAGCCATCCATAGTATTCATGTCATTTTTTCTCGCCTCAATTCCATTCTTCAGGGAGATTAAGAGAGTGATCCTAAAACTGCACAAAAACTATTTGTTATTTGAACCTCTGGCTCTTCTCGCATTGCAAACAGCCTTTTGATTTCTGAATGATTCAGTTTTCAATAGGCCCTTCTGTGAGCGCACCTGGGAGCTCTGCATATGGGAATAGATGCAAGCAGAACACTGGGGAAGGAAGATTTACACCATTACAATTAGAAGGTCCTCCAGAAGTCTGGCCTTTGTTCTTGAGCAGTGTTAACATAATTAACCTCTTTTACTGCATCTCATTTTGCTTTAGCATGCACTTAGTAGTGATGACACTTTTACTCAGCTAGAGGCTCTTCCTTTCATTGGCAATTCAGACTCCCCATGGAGAATTCATGTGCTAAATGTCCAAGGCCTCAATTAGAAATGACAGCTCTTTGGCAAGAAATAGCTAACATCATGACAATGATCAACTTGCATGAATGACAAAGTGAGTCCACAAGAAGGAGTTATTGCTATGAGGACCTATATATGAACAGTACTTAGCTGAAGACCTAGAGTTATCTTAAGTCTCCATGTCATGTAGACAAGATGACTGGACTGGCATTTGAAACTTACTTTAGAAATGGCAAAGGCACCGCATCTTCCACTTGAAGAATAAGGGGCAGGCTTCATAGCATACACAATGTTATGTGCCACATCTCGGTAGTGTTTGCTGAACCAGTCTCTGCTAGAATAGCTCTGCCCAAAAGGAAATTTTTTTTAATTATCTTTCTAATTATCTTGAATTAATATTGGCTCTTCTTTCCTTCTGTTTTCAGTTGTCCCTGGCTGTCATTTCTCAAGATCTTTTCTATTCTTCCTATCATTTTGCTGAAGATGCTGCAGGTTAAGTCTGACATGTGCTACATGCAAAACATAGACTTCTACATTCAGTGTTTCCCTTTAAAATGTCATATTTTTAAAAACCAGATGGAGCTTTGCCCATTGCTACTCTGTTGTGAAGGAAAAGCTGGATCAACTGGAGGTTTTAGTTTAATTAAACTCTCACTATGGACATCCTTGTAAAGTTGTTGCAGAATTCTGTGAACTTTCTATAAGGAGTGGAATTTGTGGGCTTAAAATACTCTGACTCACCCAAAATATTTTATTTACAGGCTCCTTCCCTCACCTAAGACTAATCTTGGAGGTATTGTTCCTGTTGTGCGCTTCAAGTCATTTCTGATCTATGGAGATCCCCAAGGCAATGCTATTACAGGGTTTACTTGACAAGATTTGTACCTTCCTATAAAACAGAGAGAGAGAGTGACTTGTACAAGGTCACCCAATGGGTTTCATGACTGCGCAAAGATTTGAACTCTGTTCTCCAGAGTGGTAGTCCAATGTTCATACCACTACACCATGCTGGCTCTCTCTTGGAGGTATATAAAACGGAATTTCTTCCATTTCTGATCAGTCACTGGAGGTAGTAGGGATTCTTTCCTGGCTGTCATACCTTTTCCTTGTGTGGGGAAGAAAAAAATAAACAAAGCTAGCTACTCTTATCTGGCATGTTCATGTGCTGGTTAAAAATGCTTCATACCATCCTGCTGTGAAGAAGAGGGAGTGAAACTGATCACTTTCTGCTGCCACCTGAAAATAAGATGGCACTTTTGCATCTACCCTCAGAAATCAGAATATCAATGGCATATTGTATGGAAGAAACATAAGCATGCAAGTTATGACAAGAAAATCCTGGATAGTATATAGGAGAAGAGTCCCATAGTAAGGATTGTGAGTAGCACATCTTCTCCCTTTGCAATACAATACAAATTATTTGTTGTTGAACCTTGCTTAAATAGGGCTACCATACATTCTCATTTTCTGGGACATGGTCTCTTTTTCAGAACTAAAAACATGCCCAAGTTTTCTTACAAAGTCTAAATTAGATTCTGAGTTTTAAATAATAATGAAACCAACATTTCATTATTCTTTTTAATCTAAGTGGAGTCATATGCCATCTTGAGAATGTTTTGAGATGAAGTTCCAATGTTTAATAACTTTACGAGCTGTAACTGAATGGCCAGGAGGTTGATTTTATATCTCTCCTGATTGGTGCTCATGAATTTTTCTGAGAAAGTCGAAGTTAGTGATGAAAGTCAATGCCTTTTAAAATATAGATAGTATATAGTGCCTCAGACTTCTAAAACAATACTTCAAATGAACATATCTACAATCCCCTCCCATTTTCACCTGCTGTTTAACCAAAAAAGCAACAGTGTTAGACTGCTGTAAAAATGGACGTGATAGCAGGTTTTGTCAGCTAATGTGGGGTTATTCAGCCACTTTGAAGAAATATGTGATGCCCTTCAATCTATTCTTAAACTGCCATGAATATATTGGGTCTGGAGCTATTATGTGCTCCGGCCACCATTCTCACTGATTCACTATGGTAGATTTATTATTAGATTGTGGAAAGGCCATTCTGTGAAGAATGCTCATGAAAATACACCGACAACATCCTGCAGCAAAGGTCTGAATACAGGACCAAGAGGAATCCCAGTGTCTTCCTCTTTGACAGAAAGCTAAGGGAGGGGAAGAGTCTTGAAATATGGCTCTTCATCATGGCCATAAACAGATCTCTCAGGAAATTTATCTTAATGTTATTGCTAGTGAGTGCATTTGGAGAGCATCAATCAGAAGAAACACATTCAGTGTGGAAAGAATCTATAAATATGTGTAAGTGCAGGACTGCTTGCATTATTACATCATAACAGTAGGTCATACACAGAGTAGATATATCAAAGAAATTGGTAATGACAGTCCAGATTTTCCACTAATTGAGGTGGGAAGGGAAATTTGGAGGATAGTTGGGATATGGGGGCTTCAGACATTCTGAAGGGGGGAGATATTTGTGGTAGCAGAGAAGAAGGGGGTACATTTGTGTCAAATTCTTTTAATTTTCAATAAAAGGGAACAGTTATAAGCTTTCTGAAGAATTCTTATTAAAGCCAAATGTGTTTCATAACTATGACTATGGGTGTTGCCATGATACATTTCTTGGTATTGGGAATTGCCACAAAATGTGCTTGCATCCATTTCTAGGAGTCCTAGTAAAGTACCTAAAGTGAAAAGGAGAAGATAGTCATTATTCTGAATGCTGGATCTTCTTAAAGACCTGAATTAGTGGACAGCAACTGTTAAATTTTTTGCTTATTTTTATTCAGATATTTATATCCTGTCATAGATCATGTGAATTTCAAACAACTTATTGAGTCCAAGCAGGTTAAAAGACTTAAAATATTTTAGGATCTTTCCCTATATGAACTTGCCTAAACACTAAGATCTATAGGTGGAAGTTTTATCTTGGTCACCATTGCAGGTTTGCTTGGTGATTATACGGAAAAGAGTCTTTTCAGTGGCTGTTTCCATCCTCTGGAATTCTGCTTCATGAAATGGTAGGATGGTTTCCTCCCTGCTTACCTTTCCCCAGCAAGGAAAAATAGCTTTTTTTTTTTTGCAGGGGGGGGGGGAGATTTTATTCTTTTAAAGCTTGTGTATGTTTAAAAACATGTTTACACCGTTTTCTGTGCTTTTAATATTTTAAAGTTTCTATAATGAATATTTTTTAATTATGTTGGAATTTGCCTTTAGTCCCACTTTGAGAGAATATGCAACAAATAAATACTTTCTGAGCAAAAGAGAAATGTGATGTCTGCAATTGATTTTCCCTGTGTGACTTTTCTTACTAACATGTATCTGTCAAATTATTATCTTGTGTAGACAAATTGTTCAATTGGTCTTGTAAATATGCATGCAAATTTATAGATTATAAATACTGTTGTGTGTTACAAAACAGAGGGGAAAATTACAATATAAATAATGCCCTTTTCTTTTCTTTTCTTTTTTTTTAAAGGAAAGGGTAACAAAAAAACCCACAAAATGAATCAGATTAAGAAACCAATTAAAAACCACATTTTCTCCTGTGAACCGACACGGACCCTAGGATCTGCTGGGGAAACCCTACTCACAGTCCCACCACCGTCACAAGCACAGTTGGTGGGAATGAGAGAGAGGGCCTTCTCAGTGGTGGCCCCCAGATTTGGAACTCCCTCCCCAGGGAGATTAGGCTAGCACCCACTCTGTCCATCTTCCGTAGGGACCTAAAAACCTTGATGTTCCAGCGTGCATTTGATAATGGTTAGGCCCCTGCTGTTGTAGCCCAGCATGAGATTGGGCCTGTTCAACCTGTGATTGTTCCTACTCCTGACTCTGTGATTCATCCTGCACCTGCTGTGCCAAGAGACTCTGGGTTTGAGACTGAGATTCCTATGCAGCCAGAAGTGGAGGAAACTGCTGCCCCAGGCCAGATAGAGTTCTGGCTGGAGGATTCTGGGAACAGGCACACAATGGTTCCTAGCTGGCAGCTACTGCTTGCATATAATCTTCAATAAACAGCTTGCTTGCTTATATTCTGGGGCTCCAGTGTGGTTTTGAGGTACCTCTACAGCCTAGGGGTGCAACACCTGCCCATGAATGCCCACTCCAAATTGAACATTAGATTGAACTCAGCACTCTCCCCCAGCCCTGGTCCTATAATCTGCTTTTTGCACAACCCCATGTCCAGCCTTCTCTAATTTCTGACCTTGCCCACCTTAATCCTGGTTCTAGTTATTGAGGTTTGCTTTGATTCATTTTAATGTTGTTTTTATACTCTGCTGTTTTTAATTGTTTAATTAGATTGCTATATGGTTATAATGTTTTTAAATGTATTTTCAGTTGGCAAACTCTGTTGTTGCTGGGCTTGGTCCCACTTGTAAGCTGCCCAAAGTCCCTTCAGGGAGATGGTGGCAGAATATAAAAAATTAAAAGTATTTATTATTACTATCACTTACTTAGGCGATCCTTTGTAGCTCAAGGATGATGATCTTCCAATTGTAGTGTCTTGGCGGTGGATGCGTAAGTGGCTGTGGAGACCTATTCTTGACCCTCATGTTCTTCCACAGTGATGATGTCGGTTTCCAGATGGAAGGCGGTCCTGTTCAGGATTGGCTTGATGCATCTTACTCTTTGCACATTTCTCCCTTAAGCCCCCCATTTGTGCCTCTTCGAATTCTGCAGCACTGTTGGTAACAGCTGGCTTCCAATTAGAGTGCTCAAGAGCCAGGGCTTCACAGTTCTTGGTGTCTATGCCACAGTTTTTAAGGTTGGCTTTGAGCCCATCTTTAAATTACTTTTTCTGTCCACCAACATTACGTTTCCCATTCTTGAGTTGGGGGTATAGTAATTGCTTTGGGGGACAGTGATCAGGCATTTGGACAACGTGGCCAGTCCTGATTTTAAAACAAAAGAAAAAAGAAAACAAAGAAAATGTTTTCCTATCATTCCTTTAGCTGATATGGGGTTGCCGTAGTTATGGCTAGTTTTTTTTTATGCAGATGACTGCAAATGTCACATAGCATGTTTTGCTGATGTGGGGAAAAAGACCAACACTTTGTTATTATAGTATCATACGATGGTGGGTTATGACTGCTGAGGTAGGAGAGATCATTATCAAGAAATATTTGTCAACCTATGACAATTGTTCCTGATTATTCCACTTTTTCACCTGTGAGCATTTATGTAGCTTGGACATAGATGAATCACTTTCTAGCTGGCCTTAATGCTGACCTCAAGTAATCATCATTAATGTTGTGTGAGACATAATTGAATATATGTTCCCCCAGACAATGGATTCTTAATATTTATCCTAGCAGTGTTTGAAACAACTCAGCTGTAACGATATTGCCTGAAAAACATTTCCATGAGAGGAAATGACAAATATAGGGATTAAAAAAATACACCCAAAGAGAGTGTGATTATGAGTATCAGATGTTATTGCTTGAGGAAGCAGCAGGAAATAAATGACAGCCCAACACAAATAACAAAGCGAGTGGCACTGAAAATCCTCCGGTTCTGTGTTATTGTGCAGCTAACCAAGCAAGATCGTGTCAGCCCAATTTCTGAGTGATGGAGGAATTATTCTGATGACTGCAACTGAATGTAAGGCCAACTTCCAGGAGACAATCAGTGCCTTGATGAATAAACTGTCAAGGAAAAAAAACCCATCACAGTAAACTCCTGCATGGCAGGATTGTTCCACAAGCTCACTGAGCCTACATGCATGGCAGGAGCCTTCAAACAAGAAAATCTTCCAGGAACTCTAGCACCTGTTGTTTGTTTTCTCATATTCATTATTCTTTTTCTTTAATGTGCTCTCCATCCTCAAAGTTTCAGCCACAAAAAGTACACGTCAATCTACAACAACAGTGGACTGAGTTTTCTCTTTTGCTGAAGATATTTTGGCATGCAGATACAGATCACTGTTTGATCTGGGATAGGTGACCTGTTACCCTTCAGACATTATGGACTAAAAAACAAAAGAAAAGACAGACTTTTATTTTGCCTGTGCAGGCTGTGGCTGGTGGGAACTGTAGGTCAAAGCACCCAAAGAGTGCTACCAGATTAAAGGCAGTGAGCTGGCACCCTTCCTATCATGTAAGTATCAAGGAGTGACAAAAGGTATGGCATTAACCAACTTTAACAGAAAAAAATCAGAGATTATCTTCAGTTGTTTGGAGAAAAAGTTATTGGAGAGATCATTTCAGTGGCTTGAAATGAGGGAACCATATTGTTAATATTAGCCCAATAAGGGTTTTAAATGGTGACCTTTGCTATGTTGTGACTTGGTGAAGTTAATAGTAGTTTAATGACCATATGTGTGTGTGAGAGAGAGAGTGCATGGGAGTAGCTGGTGACTATGTGTTGTCGAAGGCTTTCATGGCTGGGATCACAGGGTTGTTGTATGTCTTTCGGGCTGTGTGGCCATGTTCCAGAAGTATTCTCTCCTGACGTTTCGCCCACATCTATGGCAGGCATCCTCATAGGTTGTGAGGATGCCTGCCATAGATGTGGGCAAAACGTCAGGAGAGAATACTTCTGGAACATGGCCACACAGCCCGAAAGACATACAACAACCTAGCTGGTGACTGTTCTATTCAGCTCTCAATTTCACTGTCAAATATACAACAATATAAATAGAGTCCACTAACAGCAAGAACACTTTGGTCTTTGCAAGAGCTTGGGAAAGTCTACTTTCTTTGGTCTGCATTTCTGGGAGTATTCTCTCTACCCCTCTCCCTAGCTCTGGCATTTACATCCAAGGAATGTGGAGATAAAATAGAGACAGAAAGGTAGAGCACAACTGAATCCTGATGGTGGGCACAGTATTGCTGCTGTCCTTTGTGGTCACTATCACTGGTAACAATAGTACTTCAGCAGTTTTTAAAGAGTTTTGGTATCACAAGTGAGGTCCAGAAATTGGCACAATGTGTATAGTAGATAGCTTGGATAGAAAAGTGCTATCTCCAGATGGCTGATCTACACATACTATTTATAATCTTAATAAAAGGCAGCAGAGAAGAGAACAATTTCCAGGGTTTGTCTAAAAATAATACTCACACACACACACACACACACACGTGCACTCATCTGTTTTGGAAGTAGGGTACCACAGTTCCTGATCCACCACTGAGAAGACCCTCTCTCTCAGGACAGCAGCTTCTAAGCACTTGGCACAGTTGACACTTAGCAAAGATGCATCTTAGAATATGACAGAGACAATTTAATGGGCTTGAATGGATTAGTGTATTTTAATTAATTTTTTAAAAGCAAAATAATCTATTTCAGTTGCATTTATGCTAGAGGTGAGGAAAACAGTTTATGTTAAATTGCCTCTTAAATTTAATGCCTGGATTAAAAACTTTTACTGAATGAAGCTGAAAAATTGTATCTATGATTTGCTCCTTGTCTTGTCCTTGTTTTGGATCTCATAGGAAAAAGCTACATGAATTTTTTCAAGCATAATTTTTAGCTAATGCATGCATACTATTTCTTAATTGATCTATATGATTTGTAATCCCCATTTAGACAGATACTGTAATTGTATTTACAATTATTATTATTATTATTATTATTATTATTATTATTATTATTATTATTATTATCATTATCATCCCATTGGAATTACTCTTCAATAGCTACTCTTGTAACCTAAACTTCCAAATCCCCAGCCTTGAAAAATTAACAAATAGCAAAAGATTTTTGTGAAAATCCAAGAGAACTAGGGCTTGTGTAAAGAGCCAGTTGTGAAATGAAATGACATAATTTTGGAATTATGTTAATGTTGAAATCCCTATTTAAGTCATTTCATTTATTTATTTATTTATTTTAAAAAACAATTTCTCCAAGCTGTCTCTTTTATCAGAATAAACAATTCATTTAACTGGAAACCTCATTGAATTTAACTAACTAATTCCCATTTCTGGTATGGGGGCAGGTATTATTATTTGGGGAACAAGGTAGTGAATACTATAGCTGCAGTAATATGATATAAGGTGAACATCACTATAATCATGTTTTGGCTAGGAAAGCAGGAAAGTGTTCTTTATTTTAAAATAGGTACCAAAAATATGCAAAATTCTGATCGCAATGCATTTGAGAAGTATGATGGAACTAGAAGCACCATCAAGGATTTCAATAGGAAGGAATTATTGCTGAACATTTACATTTACATTGAGCCAATTGTACTTGACTAGGATTTGCTTATTTAATTTGCATCCCGCCTTCTCTCAAATTCTAAAGTGGCTCACATCATTAGTAAAAATATGCAAATGAAAAGATAATCAGCTATAATATTAAATGTAAACAAATTATCATATTTAATCAGTGCTGAATTTTGAAAAGAAACACACTAGTAAAAGTGCATTCTTGTGTATGTTTGTGCTTTCAAGCTGCCTTAGACCTGTGACAATAGTATGAATTTCATAGGAATTTCTCTGGCAAGGAATATTCAGAGGTGGTTTTGCCTATTCCTTCCTCTGGAATACAGTCTATAGCACCAGGAATTTTTGGTGATCCTGCATCCAAGTGCTTATCAGAGCTGACCCTGCTATGTTTTCAATACCCTATGAAATTTTCTGCCTTTAGGGTACTCAATACTTTACATTAAAAGCCCTTTTCTTAGCAGTCTGCCAGTTGCCCAAAGTTCTACTGAATTTTTCTTGCAAAAAGGGTGGTTCAAGTTAAAATTTCAGGAAAAAATTTCATAGACTGGTAGAAGCATGAGTCTGATTGTTGCGTGATTTCAGCTCTGCAAAAACCATGGGTTCGTGGCCCACTATGTCAAGCCCCCAAAAAACCAAATAAGACACAGACAGGTTGAAGGCAGAAGGAACAGAGACATTTATTCACCTTGGTGAAAGCAGATGTCAGCAGAGTCTGCATTGTAAAGATTGACTTAATAATGCAAACATACAGAAATATTTATAACATTATGACAGCTGTTTGAAACAAAGGATTTTGCCACTCTGGTTGCTGATTAGTCCAGATTGTGGCTGGTTAGGATGCGCTTGCTGGTTGGTTGAGAAGTGCTATCCCCTGTCATTGTTGATTGGCTGACAAGTTTTGTGTGAAATTAAAAAAAATGTCACTGCACTGTTTGAGGTTTTGTGGTTGCTGTGTGTTCTGCCTCTCATAGGTGTGGAAAGGGAAGACTGTGGGTAGGGTTTAATCTAATAGGTGCTAATGATGGTAGTTTATTTCCCCAGCCTGGTGAAAACAATGGTCCATGCTGATGAAATAATAGGTAGCAATGGGAGTTAATAAGCCTGAATGGATTCTCAGGAGAAGGACAGAAGAGGGGTGTTGGGCAACTTTTGTGACCTTTGCTTTGGTTCCATTGTTAGGTTTCTGGAGGCATTGTTAGGGGATTATGCTTATTGCCTGAAGGGACGATGGGGATTTCCGATGCTCCCCCTTGTGAGTATATGAGTGCTTGCGAAACTTGTATGTCCAAAGTAAAGGTCATCCATGGAGGTTAAACAAATTAGGCTTCTGGGTGAAAGGCTGCTTTGGACTTGGCTATCAAGACCTTTCCATGGCCACATGTTTTGGGGTCCTTTTTGGGTTCATGAGGTTTTGTTGCATGATGACCAGAAGCTAGTGACAAATACCAGGAGGTGAATTTCATTCCTACTTGTGTACATCCTTGAAGCTGTCTAAGCCAGAGGAAAGCAAGCTCACATTGGAGTGCACAAAGATTGCTATAGAAAGGCAGTTTCTCTAAATTACTAGTGTCTGTCCTTTGGCTGGCAACAACCATATTTCTCGTTGCAATAAAACCTAAGAATATGGACCCTGGAGAACAAAAGTGATTGTAACTATATTTAATACAGCCATTTGCATATTCTAGATGATAAAACGATCAAATGAGGTGTTCCTTGGATCAGTATAAAAAGGATTTTTCAATATTGTAGTCATTAATTTTGTATTTTTCATAAAATACTCAGATGTCAGATAGTTTGTCTTAGTGCCAAAGCCCTGCTAGAAATTAGCTGATCCTACGTTGGAAGGGTTATTGTTAATGTTGGGGTAATGGAAGCTTGTAACTTGTTGGAAATTGGTGTCACATGTAAAATCGCCCTATTATCGAAACCCAAATTACAAAAAATAATAGCAATGAATCAATGTTATAGCAGTTCACAAAAAGGTGATGAGAAGCTTGAGAGAGATAGAGTTTCCCAGGTCTCTATAATGTTTATTGAGATTTCTTTTTAGAGGTTATTCATTCCTAAATGTTCAAGCACATTAAAACATATATAAAACCTGTACAATATATAAACCATGCCAAATGTTTAAAGTGCACCTCATCAAATAAAATGTCATGTCTCTAATGCCTCTGGATAATAACCACACAAAGACTGAATATGAGCCACCCATACATTTCCACAGCCTCCTGGGTGAACTACTAACCTGGATGCCATCTAGCTATCACGCACTATAGTAGCTCACACTGCACTCCTGTGCACATAATAATAATAATAATAATAATAATAATAATAATAATAATAATAATAATAATAATATTAACAACAACAACTTTATTTTTATACCCCACCCCATCTCCCCGAAGGGACTCGGGGCGGCTTACATGGGGCCTGGCCCGATAAAACAAACAAATAACAGTAACAAAGCAATAAAACATGTACTGGATGCCCTCCTGAACTATACTAGGAATGATGTAAGTGTGAGTAAACAGACTCACTGCAGGAGATCCAAATCTGTATGACATGTAATGCAGCAGATATGTCCTACTATTATCTTTTTCAAAATTTAGTAGTTTTTGGGAGGCCAAATTTGGTTTCTCCATAAAAAATTATCCCTTCTCTCCTGCAATCTACAATTAGCCTTATTTCAAGAAAAAGGTTGGCACAATACATATTCATCATGTTTCCAGAAGAATTAACAGCCATTTGGAGATGAATAGGTTAAAATGAATTTGACCTTGACAGCAGCAGAGAATGAAAACATGATTTTCACCTCTTCACAGCAATGGAGTCCTAAGAAATACTTGTGACATCTTCAAAACTATAAAATTATATGTTGGGAGATCAAATCATGAAATCTGATGCCATGCTGTTCATTATCAAAGTAATTAAGAAACAGCAACAGCAATGATAATGTGACATGTTCCATGCAATGTCACTTTTGGTTAATTCTGCTATTATGATCCTATGTGTGGCAATTTCATTGAGATATTTTATCAGTTCATTTGGAATTAGTACCAGATTACTGGAACCACAGTTGTTTCATTTCTTGGAAGCGCTGAATTTCAATCTATAGGTTACAATGTCTCATAATCTTTTCTCTCTCTTTGGCCCTTCTACCCAGACCAAATGAGGGCGAGAGTGAATGGACTTTGTGACATTCACACGACACAGAGTTCTTTTGCTCTACATGCTGGGTATGGCTACTTACTGTGTCATTGCCCCATGTTACATAAAGTCAGGGAATGCCCTTGAGCCTTGAACCTTGGCCACATTTAAAGAGTTGGGCTGGTTCCAATTAGAAACAGGCTGCTGTTGCTTACTTGACTGATCCACTTTGCCCAGACTCAGGTAGTCTAGGGGCAGGGAATGATGCTTACCATCTCCATCCTGTCTCCATCTTGGAATGATTATAATGCGAGATTGCTTGTGGCCTTTGACAAAGCATTAGAGCGACTGGAGAGGAAAAGGGGGGGTGGGCTGGTGACCTCTGACAAGAAGATTCCTAGATTGATGAGAATTTCCTCCATTTATGACTTATTTTGTGGCAAATTTGCACAGAAAACAGCACATTTCTGTGCAACAGCAACAAAATCAAACTGTATTTGTCTAGTTATATGTTCTAGAATATATGACTGGAATAACAAAGGTAATTCCATAATATATAAATGGAATAGCAGATATATCTCTGCACAAAGCCTGCATAATTTAGTTTAATGAGAATACTCAAACGGAGCACAACCAACAAGAATTCCATGAAATCTTTATAAGAGAAAATAATCATCACCAAACTTTGTTTCTCCATAAATATTGGACTTTAGCTTCCTGACAAGCTGTCTGTGGCTTATGGGAGCTAATGTAATAAACATTTAGAGTAGGGACCCTCCACTTTTTAGGTGGAGGGCTGGTTCATGATACCCCAAACTGCTGGGGGCCAGACTATGATGAAATAATCCAAAATTAGGATTGTTGTTGTGTGCCTTCAAGTCTAAAGTTTAGGACAGAGGCCAGGTAAATGACCCTGGAAGGCCGCATCCAGCCCGTGGATGCTTCTTAATTTGGGGACATCTGATCTAGAGGAATGAAGTTTGGGAACCTTGCAAACAGATTCACCCTTTGGGTTGACATAAGTCAGAAGCAACTTGAATCCTAATTTTGGATTATGTCATCATAGCCTGGCCCCCAGCTTGAAGGCACACAATAAAAACAAAACTAAAGATTCATTACAAGTAAAACATGGAGACATAATTAAAATCATGACAATGAAAGATACTGTATTTAGAACAGCAAACATAATTCAATTTCTGACTGTTAGGGGCTCACAAACACCATTCTGCCAACATTCTCAGAAAGTTCCATGGAAGACTGCTGCATCCATGATTTAATAGTACAATCACATGCCAGAGCAGCATGATCAATGTCCTGACTGGAAGTAGCTTTGTAAAAATAGGGAATATTTTTGATTATATAACAACTGCATCTCATGAACCAGTTGAAAGAATAGCATATGGACTTCCTCACATGTGCGACCAGAATTGCGGATTACAGTGATTGTGATAGTGCCCACCCAAGGGGAATGGGAACCTATTGCTCCATACCTTTTCTTTTTTAGGGGGGGGGGGCTGTGTTGCACTGAGCCCCTAGGGATTGGTATGATCATTCCCAAACTGGAACAAGATTTGGCACAATTTTTGGGAAAGGTCTTCTGAGGCCACAATCTCAGGAACTTCCTAGGAGCTTGGGAAGCTTATATTTAGACCTAAAAACATGGTGGGTTCCTGATGTCATTACCCATCATTTGAGCAAGAATGATCTAGGCCCCTCCTACAATGCCCTATATCCTTGGATCTGATCTTTAAACTGGATTATATGTGTCTCCACTACAGATAATCTGGGATAAGGAAATAGTCTGGGTTCAGATCCTAGGATATAGGGGCAGTGTGGAAGGGAGCCTTGTTACGGCACCTAGATTTCAACTTTTTGAAATGATGATGGTGATCTTTCATAGCATCTAATGCCTTTCCTAGGGATTCACAACCTATGGACTAAAATGTTAAAAAGAAGGATGTGGCAGGTTACATTATGTACCTCAGTTACTTAATGGAATCCAGTACTGTGCTAATCTAGATATCACTTTCCTGGTTGGGCATCATACTTATCTCCCACTCGGACATATCTAATTACTTGGTTTACCTGGACAGAGGTGACAGAGTACACCTCTCCCCAGTGGACTGTGAACTCTATTTGGATGGATGAAACCATGAGCTTCAGCAATACATTCAAATAGCATGAGGTGACAAGCTGGGCTGATCCCTCTAGTGGTGGGTATGGAAGAGAAGGGAGGACAGCACCATTAATTAAACTGGGAGGAGAGAATCCCTGGGGCAGTTAAATGGTTGGGAAAGGCAGGAACCTATAGTTTGGGCATCCCTGGTGTACTGCTTTGGCTCATCCTACAGACTGTCTGACATCCATAGCTTGATGCTCTGTTTGTGCATTTGTTGTTCAAGAAACAATTTGATCTTCCTTGGGTTATGTATTGTCATCTAGGTGGGAATTATATATGATGTAAGTGATTCATAGTTGTTGCATTTGTATTACAGTTATGACCATCCCACAGTGTCCAGTTTCTTGGGTTTGGTGCAACATCTCCTTTGCAACCATTGTCCCAGTGAAAGGGCAAATAATACAATTTCTAAGGGTTTTTGTGGAATTATAGCTATTAGGCAAACTGTAGAAAAATTATGACCTCTGAAGTGTATTTTTTTGTTTCTGGATACATTGTTCAGCAACTTTCTGAATGCATGTGTGGGGAAGTGACTTGGGGTGGAGATTAGTGAGGATGCCTGGTGTGCATTATAGCCTAAACATCCTTTTAGATCTATTATTCTGAAAGCTAGGAAGATTAATTACCTATTGTACGACCCTATTCTACTTCATTTGAAATATTGCAAAGAAAATTTAAGCAGTCAGTGCTCGACAGGTTAGAAGGCTCCTGGTACCTTTATGCATTCATGCTAGTCAGATTCAATTTTCCAGATTTTGGGTCATCTGTTTCGCCTAAATTCAGTGGACTGGCTAACCAGGTTGTTTCTTGTGAATTCTATTAGTATTCAACAATGACAAGAGATTCTGGCAACATAAAGACCGTATAATAATATGTTTACTACCACTTAAATAAAAGGCTCTAAAATATTTGATTAAACTAGCAGCCACACTTTTAGTTTCAAATTTGAAATGTGCTCTTGGAATCTTTGTTTTTGTTTCAAAAATGCTTGATTAAAGGAATACCCCACCATTTTTAAAGAAATACAGCATTCCGTATTAGATATATTAGATATGTGTTTTGAAGTTATGACAAATCCACAATCATAAGGAAAATGCCTATATTTAAATAAAAAGAGAGATAGAACAAATTATAAGATTAAAATTGCTAGAACCTACAGATCTAAATGAAGATTTTAATTTACAATCTCTAATATAAAGATTATTGTGGAAGATAGGACAGAAAATTGGAGTAACATTTAGAATGACTGAATCAGATGTTCTTGTGACCAATTTCAGAGAAAACATCGGCTCTTTTCTTTTGCTTTTGACTACTTGAATACATGCATAAATATCCAGGGACCATAGTATCTAGATCTTGTTAGCAGTCCATTTTTTTAAGAAAGAGTTCTGTAAAGTTTTAGAAATATCTGTGTAAAGGTATGTATATGAACTGTGCGGTGTAGAAAAATGTAATCTATATTTTTAAACAATATAATTTTGTGTTCTTGTTAACATGTTAAAAGGAATTATATTTGTATCTTTTAGTGTAGACCCTGAGGAACACCAACTCTCTTAATGGCCCAAATGTATTGAGCTTTTTAAAACAAATAAAGAAAGTGACCAGTCGAAGGAGCTTTGTCTCCTGATTTGCTTTGACTTCTCATATGTTCTCATCCAGTCCCTCCTTAAATGTGAAAAATCACCACAATTTATCTTTAAATAAGGGGAGAACCAATCTATGGACATGACATCTGGGAAGATGCTTCTATCTAAATTGAGACTGCTGAGAAATTTAGGTAGAATCAATAATTTTAATAGTAGCTGGTTACCTTTTATTTCACATGTCAATAGTTAGGCAGACAAGATGTGGCTTCTTTCAGCCCAATGCATCTTTACATTCAAGGTGCAACTGATTTAAGTTTTTTTAAATAATAATAATAATAATAATAATAATAATAATAATAATAATAATAATAACAACAATGGAAAAAATAAACCTGCCAGATTCTGCCCTTATTGAACATGCTGAAGATAAACCTAGATTTTATAATCCCTTTGTTCCAGTTTTCAGATCACAGGAAAATGAATGAAAAAGTGAAGATAGTCACATAGACCCTAACTATAGTAGCATAGAGACTTTCTTTTTTTGTATGTCTCTTTTTTCATGTGGCTTTGCTTGGCTGGTATTTTGTCACATTTATTCTTTATCTAATTTTGCTTTATTCTTTCTTCTTCAAATGCTATTTAGTGTCCTCCCAATAGATAAGGAAGAAAGAAGCTACAGAGCATTTTTAAGGAAAACTCATGATGTTCAAAATAATTTCCATGTGGAATCCAACAAAAATTATGAGACTACTGATGATGGCAGCATTTAGTTTATGTAACCAATTTAATATTCCCCTGGACTCTATTTGTTTTTACAAAATGCAGAAAGGTTGATTCTGTAATTGTAGAATAGGCAAGGAATATCCACTGTGGTAGGTTTCCTGCTGTGCAGAAAAATTAATATGAGTTTTAAATTTCCACTATTGATTCCTTTCTCACCACTTCTGATTTTAAATGTTCTGTGTTTGTGAGGGGAGGGTAAACAAACAAAAACATTAATGGTATAGCATGTTAAAATATAATTCATTATTCAAACATTGCTCAAAGTTCAGAATTTCATAGTAACACAAACAACATGTAGAATCTGCAGTGATGTAGGTATGGAAAAAATATAATGGTTATTATTGGGTTTGTATGTAGACTTCAGCAGCCCCTATTCCTCTATGTTTATAAGGATAAAATAATTTTGGAAAATCATTTTCCTCATTAAAATCCATTGCTAAAACCAATAGTCAGTGGAAGAGATACTAGCTTAATCTCTTATTTTTCTGCTAAGCAGGAAACCTAAAGTGAAAATAAATTACCAAAAATAACAATATTTACATAATCTCTACCTTCCACCTAGTCTAGAACTGGACTACCACTACCAGTCTTCTTCACAACTGTCTGTTGTTGGCATTTGCAGTCCAACAACACTGTGGTGGCTATATCTAAGCCCTAGATATTAAGGCCATGCAAAAAGTCATTTGTGCATCATATGTTGGATCTATTTCATAAGATTTGTCAATACGATGCAATATTAAGGAATGTGGGAGGCACCCACACAAAAAACTTAATCACAGAATCATAGAATAGTAGAGTTGGAAGAGACCTCATGGGCCATCCAGTCCAACCCCCCACTAAGAAGCAGGAAATCGCATTCAAAGCACCCCCGACATATGGCCATCCAGCCTCTGCTTAAAAGCCTCCAAATTCAAAATTTGGATTCAAAACACTTACCTATGACTTTTCAGAAGAGTTATGTAAGTCTTATAACTGGCTCCAGGTCTCTGTTGCAGGCTCTGCTTCTCCTTCAGAAGGGCTGAGTTTGGTTCCCCAAAGGCCCCCAAGGAGGATGAAAAGGCCCAGAGTCGAGGAAGAAACCCCACTCTTTCCCCAAAGGGGGCAGCAAGGGGGCCTGGGGTGGACGGGCGGGATGCCAAGCTGGATGGCTGGGCAAAGAAGAAGCCACTTTGGAACATGGTTGCCCCAGTGAGTAATAGGTAGAGACCACACTCACATTGCGGCTTTAACACCAGACCCAGTATTCTGAAGCAGGTCCTCACCTTCCCAAAGTACAATTCCCAGAATTTCTCCCTCTAGGTTTTGATGTTCATTCTCTAAAGGTATTTCAAGATAGAAGGGATTTGTTGGGAGTTGAATTAACCCTGTGAGGTAGGCAAAGTTGAGAGGTAATAACTCCAAACCTAGAAGGTTTTTGATGATGATGATGATGGTGATGATGATTTCAAAGGCTGGATTGGCAACTGTTGGGGTGCTTTGACTGTGCTTTTCCTGCTTGGCAGAAGGGGGTTGGACTGAATAGCCCCTAGGGGTCTGCCAGTGAAATACTACTGTTAAGTTTATGCTGGTTAAAATTCCCAAAAAATCAGTGGATGTGCAAATTTCTGAAACTTGGGGGAATGATGCCAAAAATGTTGTTCATAGTAACTTGTAAAAATTCCCAAAAATCAGTGGATTTGGGAAACATTCTGAAATGTGGTAAATTCTACATTTATAGCAATATTCATCCCAATAGCAATAAGAATGTGGGCGAAAGGAGACCCAGAAGCTTCCCCACTTGCGAAATTACATAACGAAAAAATAACGAAAATTTCATTATATCGTTATAGTTAGATAACACTTGCAATAGTTTACAAACACTTTATAAACTATTTCCCCATATTTATGAATGAGTATTGATCACACACCTCTACTAGATATAATCCCTCAATTTTTCTTTTTTGTTTTCATGAAAAAGCGTTAATCATGATAATATTGGAGAATAAAAATAATATTTGAAAGAATGGCCATCTGAGCTCATCTGCAGTTTGTTAACAGATTCCCCAGATTCCCCCTGCTGGAGTTGCTGTATTAAATATTATGATTGGCTCCCGAATTGCTGAAATTATCCAAAATATGAATCAACCAATGGAATTTTGCACACCACTGGTAAAAAGGTAAAAAGATAATAATTCATATATTTATGGATTTCACTTATATAGGGATCTCTGCCTCTAATCCTCATTGTCAACCTCAAGGCCCACAGGCCAAATCTGTCCCCCTCATGTAATTTTATTTGGCCCTCCAGATTCTGTATTTTCCATCATGACTAGAGCTGATGGGAGTTGTGATACAGTACCATCTGGAAGGCTGCAATTTGTCCTGTTTAGCCAGGATGGAGGGGTTTGAGTTTAGATACAAGGCTTGTGGATAGGATGTGTGATGTTAAAATGTCCTTTAACCTTTCCCCAACCTCAGAGCCACAAGTGAGGTTGGCTTGCAATTCTCATTATCCCCAGTCTGTTGGCCCTCCTTATCCAGGGATTCAATAGCCCTTTAAAGGCAACCATAAGGCTGATGTGGCCTTAAATGAAAATGAGTGTAACTCCACCAAATAGGGAGGGCTGATGGTATAACTCAGAAGTATACTGTTTTTAACTTGATTCAGCATACTGGTCTGTTCTTTCTGAGATCTGTAAAATGTAATGCCATAATGGGGCCGGGCTGTAGCGCAGGCTGGTAAACAGCTGCTGTAATAAATCACTCTGACCATGAGGTCATGAGTTCGAGGCCAGCCCGTGGCGGGGTGAGCACTCATCAATTAAAAATAAAATATAGCCCCTGCTCGTTGCTGACCTAGCAACCCGAAAGATAGTTGCATCTATCAAGGAGGAAATAAGGTACCACTTATAAAAGTAGGGAGGCAAGTTTAACTAATTTACAACGTTGGAATGTGGAAGTGAGGAAGTGCTGTCAGAGTGGCCAGAATCGAACATCCCCTCAGGAGAAGGTTAAATTGCCTCTGCGTCTGTCTGTCTGTTGTCTCTGTCTTGGTTTGATGTGTTTATGGGCATTGAATGTTTGCCCTATATGTACATAATGTGATCCACCCTGAGTCCCCTTCGGAGTGAGAAGGGCAGAATATAAATACTGTAAATAATAAATATATCTCTGATACATACACTTCTGGTATGTAGTGCACATAGTCATGTATAAGTCTAGAAAAGTTAATACAAAAATTAACCTCCCAACCTGGGTTCCTTAGCCTCTATCAAAAAAATGAAGAAATAAAAGAGCTTAGTCCATCCCAGAATAACATTAAAAAATCATTTACCCCATATATTCTCTCTGTATCGGTAGCATTTCTGGCTTTTTTGAGTGCATGGGTGGTAAAATTGTAGTGGTCAAGAGCAGTTGATTTCCTGAAACTGTGCTGGTGCTTTCCCTTCTCTGCAGAATAACCTTTGATTTATTCATCAAACTCTATTATTTTGGCCTCCAAGCCTATATGAGGTTGACATATACATGAGAATATGAGGTAATTGAGAATCAGCATGGTGTAGTGGACTGAACTAGGATTTTGAAGAACAGGGTTGAAATTCACATTCAACCATTTTGGGTAAGTAATGCTCTTTCAACCAGAGAGATAGTCAAAGGCAAAAAACAAAAAAAACAAAACTCTGAACAAATGTTGACAAGAAAAATATGTATATTTTTATGAATGTTTAATGTATTTAATTTTAATTGATTGAATGAACTGTATTATTTTTATATACATGTTTTATTGTAAGCCGCCCTGAGTCTCCTATTGGGTGAGAAGGGCGGGATACAAGTACTGTAATTAAAAATAAATAAATAAATAAACCCATGATAGGTTTGCTTTAAGTTCACTATGAGTTAGAAATAACTTGAAGGCAGAGAACAATATAATTATTCTGCCTATACATCTCTTATAATGTTTGTCAAATCTATCAGGGAGCAAGTGCCAGTGAACATATGGAAGGCTCCAGTCCTCCCCCCCCCCCCCCCAATTTTTACATTTTTATCACAGCACCATAAATGTAACAAAATGATAATAAATAGAAGGAAAGAAAAAAAGGAAAAAGAAAGAGGATGTTCCATTATGGCTGAGTCACCGTAGAATCAATCAACAGAAGGTAGGATTCATTTGTAATCTAATAAAATACTATGGGGAGAGATTCTACCTTATCATAGAATTACTCTGGCTATATCTTGCCTTTACTATGCTGTGTTTTTTAATGATCCATAAAGTTTGCTCATCTATAATGCCATGGCTAAGTGTTATAATGCAGTCTAGATAAGAGTTGTTTTAAATTACATTCAGACTGATAAAATGCTAGCTATTATGTGAGTTTTAGTCTTCCTACTCAAAAATCTAGAGACTTTTATGGGAACAAGATCTGTGCTCAAGGGTGGTAATTGGCATAAGAGTTTCAACTACTTGAAGGGATGACATATTGAAGATAGAGTAAGTTTGTTTGCTGATGCTCTAGAGACTAGAACACAACAATGGATTCAAACTACAGGAAAAGATATTCCACATAAACATTAGGACAATTTGCCCAATGGCAAGAGCTGTTCAACAGTAGAATATCCTGCCTCAGAGTGTTGTGGAGACTCCTTCTCTGGAAATTTCTCACCAAAGGCTGGATGACCATCTGTCAGTAATACTTAAAATTGTTCATTCCTGCAAGGCAAGGGGGTTGGAATGGATGTCCCTTGTCGTGTCAACCATTTTTATGATTTTATCATTCTAACTGAAGCCGCTCCATTAGCTGCTTTCTCACATTTGTAGATCTCATCCCGCTTCCAGACCTGACAGAAATACACACCAAAGCAGGTTTTAAAAACCTGCTTTGGCATATATTTCTGTCCCTCTCCCCCCCCCCCCCCCAAAAAAAAACCAGGCTTTCCCAGCGGGGTGTTTAGATGCCCTCCTGGTAATTACCGGGAGAGCACCCAAATCCCCAGACACCCCCCCTCCACCAACCAGCCTTAAAATGGTAAAAAACGTACCGGGCTGCCATTACACTGCTCTGGCAGTCCTACTTGCACATAGAAATGACGCACCAGGTGACTGGGGGGAGGACCAAAATTGCTCCCCCCCGCCTCCTGGAATGTCATTTCTATGTGCCAGTAGGACTGCCAGAGCAGCCCAGTAAGATTTTTTTTTTTACAATTTTAATGCTAGTTTGGGGGATTTTGGGGGATGGGGTGGGTGTCATCTCAGTTATTCATGGAGCACGAAAAACTGAGTGGACTGTGGGGACTGACCCCTGGGTAGTCCCCAAGGACCCAAAACTCAATTAGACCTGGGCCTTTCAGGAAGGCTCTGATCTAATAGAGTATCAAATTAATTTGGGACAAAGCAGAGTTTACCTGCCTTGTCCCAAATTAATTCTCTTTTACTGGAGGCATCATTTAGAAGCCTCCGGTAAAAGCCCTAGAGGCTCACATTTTGGTTCCTGTCTGCAAGGGTTCTCAGAGGTTAAATTAAAGCAAGCTGACATACCTATGTTGTTATGTAAAAGAGAATAATATTGAATGAGGGACCAGCAAACATTATGACAGAGCTACAGAGCTCTGGGTTCTGATTTCAGGAGGTGGCATGGACTGGGGAATCAAATAGTTTGCATTTCAAGAGTTGCCAAGAGGAGAACGAGGAATGTGAGAAAGGGAGATCCAACTGTATACAGATATGTTTCTAAGATATGCACAAGCATTCCAAAAAAAAGGATGGCTGCTGGAGGCAGATTTAGGGTTGAGGGAAATCATGCTTTTCAATTGTTTTAGATTTTCCTGAGTAGAAGTTGGGAAGTGTTATGATTCTAGCTAGAGCAATACAAAGAATACAAAAATAGATTGATCAAGGTACTCTGAGCCAGGACAGATTGTTAAGAAACTAACCTATGTTTCTGATTTAAACACCCCAAATTCTGGGAATCAGAGAGCAAGACAATTTTATCTTAAAAGAAGCTAGACAAACCTAGCTAGTAGCTTCACTATTGTTTAAACAAGAAACCTGAAGAAGCCACAGGCAAGGGTTTTTTTCCTCTCAAGCTGGAATATTCATAAAGGACATCATCACAAAAGTCCATGGATTTGCATGCACTGTGGTGAATCCACAGGGCCCCGGCCGGGGGGGGGGGGGGAGTGGAGAACCTGTCACTCTACGCCCTGCATCACTTGATCCATCAGGGACTCCATCACATGGGGGGAAGCAACTCCACCTGGCTTTTCCCCATTGTTCTGAAGGCAACATGGGAAGGTTCCACTTGCACTCCCCTTTCCTGATGGAGCCCAGACAGAAGTATGCATGCGTCATGAAATCGGCTCCGTCAGGAAAGAAGAGAGCAAGCGGTGTACAATGGGGGAAAGGAGCCCATCTGATGAGGTTGTAAAACAGCATATTATAGTGGTTTGAACATGGAAAAATAGGTAGATCCACAGTGACTAATTCTTTTGGGACTGATCCAGTGTGACTTGTACTGCCAGACCCTCAGCTGCAGCACAGGTGGGAGTGGGCTCAACCATCAGGTGGCACTGAACTTAGTTTGGCCTGTGGGACAACCCCTTTACTCTCCCTTTTTGTTATTCATGGCAGTCTCCAGGCATGGCATGGATTCTGCTGGTCAGCCATCACCTGCAGTGATGTCAGTAGGATGATGCGGGAGGGGGGAGAGGAGGAATCCACCCTCTCCACTCCCCCTCCCTTTCCCACTGTCATCTAATCACCTGTCATCCCTGCCAGCATCACTGCAGCCAATAGAGGTCTGGCAGGACCTATGTCACACCTGGAGACTGCTGAGTCACTCAGAAAGGAAGATGATGATAAGTGCTATCCTGTGTTCCTGGACAACATGAGCAAGATGGCAGTGTAAACAATTGCAGTTGATTCTGTCTTGGACCTGATCAAATTACTACCGTTGGCACTTGCTCTGAATTCTGGGCTAGAATTCAGAACACAACAGTTTTGGTTATAGACTCATGGTTGGAAGAGACCACAAGGACCATCCATTCCAACCCCCCACCATGCTGCGTTAAGGTTGTCCCATATCATCCCAGATCAGCTGAATCCATTTGACTAACACAGTGTATTAATTCAGGGACCCTTCACATTAAGTGATCAGTGTAGATATGTCCAAGGACTCTGGAGAACAGGATTCATATCCTTGCATGGTAATGTGTTCTTCTCATTTTGTGTCAAAAAGTTCGACAAAGAAACATGTACAGGTGCATTCATGGCTTCTCAGAGTGTTGGTTAAATAACTTTGCAACATTCCTTAATCAGTATCTTTTAAAGGTTTGGGAATACTAGAGGTGCTAACTCGCTATGCCAAGAATGCCATTCCTAACTAAAATCTCAAAAATAATGTTTCATTGAAAGATAGATTTTGAGGAATGTAGAGCATAGAATATACAAGGCAGTAGTAGACGATAGAATGAGAGTGTGGCATAGGACTCTGGAGATAAGATTTCAAATCTCTGCTTGGCAATGGAAACCCACTGATGAACTTGAGAAAGCTATACTCTTTCAGCAAAATGAAAGCAAAGAAGACCCCTTGACCCTGAACAAATTTTGCCAAGAAACCTACATGATAGGTTCATCTTAGGGTTGCCATAATAACTTAAAGTCACATAACAATAAACAAAAGATGGTAGGCTGGATGTTGGTGGTATGGAAAAAGGATCAAATGAGGTTTGTGTGTGTGTTTTTTAAATTAAGCTTGAGTAGGCCAAAAATGTTTAAGCAGTGAGAAAAATAGAAGAAATGATGAATTGGAAGTAAGCAAGGATTTTTCTAAAGTGCTCAAAATCAATATTGAGACTGTGTCTCTTTAAGTTAATGTCTGTTTCTTTTTTAGTTAATCAACGAAGAAGCAGCTTAAATTGAATAGAGATTGGTATAAATGAATTACTTCTGTACTAAATATATTTGAATACAGTTTATTTCTGAATGAATAAATTTAATGGAACTGAAAAATGAAGAGTCTGAGATTAATGTGAAAGGATAAAACTAATTGATTGGATTCTGTTGTTTAAAATTAAGGGACATTTTTTATTTCATTTAAAATGAAAGGAACAATTAATGTATGAGGGGGAAAATAAATGAAATTAAGGCTCCTGTGATTAGAATTATTAAGTGTTTGATGATCTGAGATATTGTTTGATTATAGTCTGATTGGTTTGTTTCATTGGGTGCTTAAAGACTGAATGCTCCTAGTTCTGGCAATTACACGTCTTCTGCTTTCAGCTAAAAACAGAATTTCAACTAGGTGTTATGAAGCCGAGTGGACAGTGTTATCTCTCTGCCTTCTATTATCTCTCATCTGATTACATTCCCTTGCCCCTGAAGCATCTACATAGCATTTTAATACTCATCTACAAGTGTGTACATTTATAATTAAAATTATTTTTTCATCACTTCCATTGTGTGGTTAGGAAATCTGTCTGCTTGGTTTATCTATTCACTGTCAGAATGGTATCCCGATTTTCCATTTACCTGACCATATTCTCAATAATGCTAGAAAATGGCAGATTTCTATTACCTCCTCAACCTTCCTTTTACTGACATCTCAAAGATACTTATTTGACCAATTTTTCCCAAATGTTGATTTCTCAAAGGTGGCAGAGAATGAAGGCTGGATCTACACTGCCATATAATCCAGATTGTCAAAGAAGACTAACTAGATTATCTGATTTGAAATGGATTATGAGAGTCTATACTAGCTTGTGAATTTCAGCTGAACCTTGAGCTGTTTCTGCTATCCAGATTCCAGGGGGCCTGTAGATCTGTTTTTCCATGCATCCCGAAAACAAGCAAGTGCCCAAATGGGCGTTTTTGGTCTGCAGCCAGAAAATGCAACTAGATCTGGCCCATTGGCAGCAATGTGGGGGCTTCACGAGCTCCCCTTCCTGTCATTGTTAGGGTTATCGGGATGAAAATGGCCACACTTGGAGGACCCATCTGCAACTGCTAACCAACCAAGTTTCATAATGTTTGAGTCCTACATGACTTTTAGGAATTCTTTCTTTCTAGAAATAAAATCTCCTTTAAAAAATTCCCCAAAAGGTATCACCCACTGGCCTCACCCTGTAACTCCAGGAGCAACAGTAGGGTACCATTCCTTCCTGCCAAATGATGTACCTCCACCTCACACAGCCCACTTTTACAATTTCTTTACTACTAATAATAAAACACAGCATCTTCTTCCAAAGCTTTTGCAATTTGCATTTCTTGTTCTCACAACATACTGGAAGAGGCCAGCAGTCCACCACCCTCAAGCAAGCAAGCAAGCAGCATATCCCCTTATTAAAAAAAAACACTCCTGTATGATCAACTGGAAAAAATCTTCAAAATGTATTGTGGGAAATCTAGCCATTTTTGGGAAACAATGCTTTTGGAGCACAATATATTATTTTAAGTCTTAGCATTTCAGAATAGGTAATCATCAGCTTCACTGATTCAGAAAGGCAAGGTGGTGGCAGCCTCAAAAAAGACAACGGAGGGGCTCATGGACAAAGGAAGAAGGATGACTTCAGGTCAGGCAGGCAGGCGGCCAGCAACTGGAAAAAATGGGGATTGGTGCTGCTGGCTGTGGCTTGATGCGGCTGGCTAATTGCCTGTGCCCACCCCTTAAGTTAACCACAGCCCCTTAAGTTAACCAAACAAGGAAAAGGTACCAGTAGGTGATGGGACACGATGTGCCAGAGAAAAGGGCCTGCTGGCAACATGTCCTGACCCAACTGCCAGTGGGTCATCCCACCCCACAAAGAGCAAATCAATTCCCTAAAGAAGGAAAGGGGAGGGAAAGGGAAGGAGGAGACCCCCAGAACGGCTGGGGGTCATGGGTGGAGTGGTCAGTTGCTGGCCACCACCCTGCCCCACAAAGAGTTAATCAGTCCCCTAAAGAAGGAAAGGCGGAGAGGGATGGGTCTACCCCAGGGTGGAATGGATGATTTGTGGGGGAAGTAATGGAATGTGATAGCCTCCCAGCTGTCTGACTGGCCCACCAGCCCACGCCGCTAAGGCTGGCAGCCATAGTAACATACCACCACTTCTTTGGGAGGCTGACTCACTCCTTGAGACAGCTGTCAGCTGCAGCTGCTCTGCTATATAGCCACCCTGAGTTTCTGGAAAAAGCCAAAGTTTTTGTGTGCATGCAACAGATCCTCTATGGGATTCCCTCAAGGACCAGGCAGACACTAAATTGCAGGTATGGGAGGGGGAGGTTTGTTGAACTTCTGATGGAGGAGAAGCTGTGTCTTTGACTCACTCCTTGAGACAGTTGTCAGCTCCAGCTGCTCTGCTGTATAGACACTGAGTTTCAAGGAAAACCAAAAGTTGTTATGTGATTTCCTGGGATTCCAAGAGCATCACCCACTACAGGATCCACAAGACATACTCAGAGAAGTTAAACTTGAAAAGAGAGAAGCAACTGCCCATTGCCACCTGGGTGATACCACACCCATCTATTCCATGGAACAATTCTTTAAGAGATTGACTTGCTTCTTGAGACAGCCAGCTATCCTGACTTCCAGGAGAAAGTAAAAGTTATTTTTGGCTGTGCTTTGCTTCCCCCTCACTGCTATGGAGGGAGCAAGCAGACCTTTGTGAGGAAGAGGATTGGGAGATCCAGACCCAAAGTGTGAGACAGTGGCAGCTGGAGACAGCAGCGAAGTAGTAAAAGAAGATCAACAAATCCTCTGTGAGATTTCCCCAAAGACCCAGAAACCAAACTGAATGTATGAGGGAGAGGTGGTAGTTTTGTGGAAATCCTGCAGAGTTGTGGGTCCCCCCCTCCCCCCGCCGGGTGCAGGACTCCCTCACAAATGGTGAAACCCTTTATTTTAAAAAATCCAAAAATGATAGGTAGGGAAAGAGAGAGAGGATGATGTATTTGTCTGAAATCCTGAACAATCGGTCAGGCTGGCAGTGATTCTGGCATGTGCCATGCTGTCATGGGGCAGCTTTGGGTAAACATAGAATCATAGAATCATAGTTGGAAGAGACCTCATGGGCCATCTAGTCCAACCCCCTGCCCAGAAGCAGGAAATCGCATTCAAAGCACCCCAGACAGATGGCCATCCAGCCTCTGTTTAAAAGCCTCTTTCTGATGTTCAGGTGGAATCTCCTTTCCTGCAGTTGGAAGCCATTGTTCCATGTCCTAGTCTCCAGGGCAGCAGAAAACAAGCTTGCTCCCTCTTCCCTATGACTTCCCCTCACATATTTATACATGGCTATCATGTCTCCTCTCAGCCTCCTCTTCTGCAGGCTAAACATGCCCAGCTCTTTAAGCCACTTCTCATAGGGCTTGTTCTCCAGACCCTTGATCATTTGAGTTGCCCTCCTCTGGACACATTCCAGCTTGTCAACATCTCCCTTCAACTGCGGTGCCCAGAATTGGACACAGTATTCCAGGTGTGGTCTGGCCAAGGCAGAATAGAGGGGGATCATGACTTCTCTGGATCTAGACGCTATACTCCTATTGATGCAGGCCAAAATCCTGTTGGCTTTTTTAGCTGCCGCATCACATTGTAGGCTCATGTTTAACTTGTTGTCCATGAGGACTCCAAGGTCTTTTTCACACGTACTGCTGTTGAGCCAGGCATCCCCCATTCTGTATCTTTGCATTCCATTTTTTCTGCCAAAGTGAAGTTTCATGCATTTGTTCCTGTTGAACTTCATTTTGTTAGTTTCGGCCCATCTCTCTAGTCTGTTAAGATCATCTCTCTAGTCTGTTAACATCATCATGCAAACCATTGAGAGAGAGTTTGCTTGCAACAGCCTTCCCGGCTGCATGACACTGGTAATTTAGTTTGAGTTTGGGGAAGAAGGATCAGTTGGTGGTTGAGGTAGGTGTTGGCTTTTGCATTGGTGAACTCTGAGGGGTGCTAGGAGAGCAGATGTGGCCCCATGCCACTGGTGTGGCGTGGAGTGTGGAGGTAGCATGTCAGAAAGACCAGAGAGGGAGAGGGTGGGTGGGTGCCTCTTTGGAGAATGAGTGCTCTCACACCGGGTAGAGACTTGGTGCTGTGACACTGGTACGTGCTGCAATGCCACATAAGAGTTGAGATAATTTAGTCTGAATTTGGGGAAAGAAAGATAATCTCTTTTAAACTGGTATAAAAGAAAGAAAAGACAAGTTCTGAAAGCAAGTGAGCCAGTCTGCCATGCTGACTCACTCACTGCACATTGGGCTCAAGATCTGGGAAGCCCAGGAATGGGAAATTGACTTTAAGGAACAACAGCTGTTCTACTGTAGCAGGGTTCAGCTAGCTGCATTGAGGGCTAACAACATCTCCTCTCCAGCCATGCTGAAGAGCCTCTCATTGGCCATTACACACAGTGAAGTGGAGCCTGTGTACCAAACATGAAACGCCTGAAAACCTAATGTCTTTGACCCCCGAACCACATTGGCCCCAAAATCCAACTCTACAAAATCAGAGCAGCTGCCTCTCAGGAAACCACACATCAATTATGCATTCTATGGTCTGCATGAGCTGTACAGCAGTGTGGGCCTTGTCTATGGCCTTGACATGGAGCATGGTCCAGTAACAATGCCCTGTCTCCATGTTCCCCTTTCTCTCCCACCAATGTGCAGTCAGAGAGAAGTAAAGCAGATAATCTGGATTTTATATAGCCCTGTAGACTCATAGAATCTAGCTCAGAGCAGATAATCTGGGATCAGATTCTGGGATATAGGGCAGGGTAGATCCAGCCTGATATAATACAATTTATTCTTTTACAATATAATACAAATAAACAAATCCACTAACAGTAAGAAAATTTCAGTCTTTTGTCTGTGTTTTTGCCCCCCAGAAGTAAATGCTACTTTGTTCAGTAAGATCTCTCCTTTGTAAGCCCAAAGGAGTCTAGAAAAGCAGAAAGCACTTGCTTTGCACAACACAATATTGCTCTTTAACTGGAATTGTGCAGCAAGTGATCAAGAAAGGAAAGGCATTCCCAGGGGCAAACACCTCCAACTGTTCTTCAGCTAGGCATTTTCTTGTTCACATCTGTTTGAAAACTGCAGTGTTCTGCTCATCCCCCTCCTACATGAATACATATGTGTAATACACACTTCCAAAATATTGCAATTTGATATCACGTTAATTGCCATGATTTTACTATAGGGAATCCTTGGTTTTACAATTTACTAAAGTAGTTTGTATTCTCAGCTGGGTGCTTTAGTGTTACAATGTAGGGGAATATGCTGAAATGCTGCAGCAACAAAAACTTTATGTATCACCACACTAAAAATTCCAAAAAAGGAACTATGGCAGTGAAAATGGTCTGAAACTATTGTAATTCTCTGGTATGGGCACCCCCTATCCAGGCAAAGTCTTTTGTTGTCAGAAAAATAATGATATATGTGTCATGTATCATGTTCCACAGTTGATGGTGGTTGGTGTCGGGCCTAGCAGTTAGTGATATCAGTCCTAGATCTAAAGGGCAGAGTAATCTCTAAGTAAGAATTTGCAGGCAAAATCAATTAAGGGTGGAGGCATGCAAGAAATAGGATGCAGCTGGGTTTAACTGGTTATAAGGAGTTAGCCTGGAGACTGTTCTTTGGGGGAGTGGAGTGGAGTGGAGTGGAGTGGAGTGGAGTGGAGTGGAGTGGAGTGGAGTGGAGTGGAGTGGAGTGGAGTGGAGTGGAGTGGAGTATTTGTCCTATCTGGCTGTGGATGCTGCTGTCCCCCCCCCCCCCCAAGGTCTGTGGATTTTTGGTATCATTACCTGTTTCCTGAACCCTGGAATCTCTGAATGTCTGGATTGGTTATTGACTATGGTATAGACTCTTGATCCTTGGACTTTAATCATTGAACTCATTAGCTATTAGACTGGACATCTGAAGCTATATTGGCATTTGCTATCAGTCTTTGTTTTTTATTCTGTGGCTGAGTGCTATCTTTGTTTTTTGTATTTGTTTTCATAGTACAGTCAGACAGTAAGTGCTGCTTTAATTAAACTGTTTGACCCAAGCTGGGTGTTTGTTTTGGTTCCCCTCTGCTTGTGTACTGGCAGAGCGCTGGCATCGTGACAATACGCAACAACACAGTTGCTCCTCTCTATGCATGGATTATGCATCTATGGATTCAAACATCCATGGGTTGAAAATATCCAACCCCCCCTCCACAAAAAGTTCCTGAAATCAAACCTTGGTTTTGCCATTTTATGTAAGGGACACTCTTTTTCTATCACATTGTATACAATTGGATCCAAGAATTTTTGTATCCATGACATGTCCTTGAACCTAATCCCATCAAATACCAAGAACCCAGTGCAGATGGAACATAATGTTGTTTGGCTCTTTGGTGAAATCAAGTCAGAGCTATTACTCAATACTATTTTTATCAGAAAAAAATCCCTTTATTAATGAAACAAGGGCCTTATCTACACTGCCATATAATCTAGTTTCTGAATCAAGATTATTCACTTTGAACTGGATTATATGGCAGTGTAGACTCATATAATCCAGTTCAAGGCAGATAAACTGGATTCAGAAACTGGATTAGATGGCAGTGTAGATCCAGCCTAATTTATAGTACAGTCCCATTTATGTCTCCTTACACCTGAAGTCTTGCTGAGTTTATTAGAGTTGCCAGGTAAGAGGGTATGGGTCATCAATGTATGCGGGAAATTTAGCAAGCAGGTAAAATGGATTTTTTAAAACAAGCCCACTGCTCCCTCACTACCCCAATCTCATTTTTGAAAGTGGTTTGCAAAGACGGAAGACTTTACAAGAATAAAACACGACGCAGTAAAACATCAAAAAATTTGGAAGCGATGCTATTGAAGAGATGAGGACAGTCTTCAAAGATATTTTTTTTACAAATTTCAAACTGTAACATGTAGGCGGATGAGAAAATGGAGAAATTGATACCTTCAGATGATCTATAAGAATACCACAGAATGCAAAGAGAACAAAAGCTTTAGATTAGAAGCTGAATTAGGCATTCACAAAAGATAAGGTGAAGAATGAGACACCTCTTTCTTTTTCTCAAACATTTCTAGAGGTCCTTGATGATGTCTTGATGGCCCTGATCTATTAAGAGAAAGTGACAAAGTTACACCCAAACTGTATCAGTAACCTGTGCACACCCTGGTCAATGCAATAAGTTTTCTATGGCCCCTTCTACGCTGCCACATAAAATCCAGATTATCTACTTTGAACTGGAATATATGGCAGTGTAGACTCAGATAATCTTCAAAACAGATAATGTGAATATGGAGGGGCCTTGGTAGAAACAGCTGTACATCAGATGGTGAAAATCTGGTATATGCACTACTCTACTACTAAAACATACAATATGCTATATTTACTCATGTGCTTTGAGCTTCAGTCCAGATAACATTACAGAATCACAGGATGTGTGTTTAAGAAAATGTTGTGCTAATGGTGTTACACTGCCTTTTATCTCTTTAAAGTATATGCTTGAAATTGTTTTAGTTTTGTGAATAGTTTAATTCTATGTTCTGTATTTCCTTTTTGTATGCATTTAGCTTTTGTTTTAAATTGTAAACCACCAATTTTGAGTAAATAAATACATACATATTAATAATATTGAGGCTCGTAGCATACATATTGAGCCTCCGATGGCTCAGTGTGTTAAAGTGCTGAGCTGCTGAACTTGCAGACCGAAAGGTCCCAGGTTTAAGTCCGGGGAGCGGAGTGAGCGCTCGCTGTTAGCTCCAGCTTCTGCCAACCTAGCAGTTCCAAAACATGCAAATGTGAGTAGATCAATAGGTACCGCTCCGGCGGGAAGGTAACTGCGTTCCATGCAGTCATGCCAGCCACATGACCTTGGAGGTGTCTACGGACAACGGCTCTTCGGCTTAGAAATGGAGATGAGCACCAACCCCCAGAGGCGGACACGACTGGACTTAAGGTCAGGAGAAGCCTTTACCTAGCATACATACACACGAGCATACATGCACACAGAGTGAGAGACAAACACATAGTAATTATTTTGGTTACATTTGAGAAATGGGAATGTAATGACATATTTTAACATACCTGTAGGCTGTTGCTAGCCTCCAGTAAAGGAGATTAATTGAATCAATGGATTTATGTAAATATTCACTATGGGCCTTTCCACAGAGTAATATAACCCAGAATATTAAGGCATATAATCCTCAATATCTGCCTTGAACAGGATTATCTGATTCGATATTGCCATATAATCCGGTTCAATGTGGATTTCATACAGCTGTGTGGAAGGGAACTAATTTAAGCTTTAACCCAATAGTTTTATTCTAAGGCTTTTCCACACTGTCCTAAATCCCTCCTGGGATTTTGTTCCAATTCCCAACCCAAATCCCAGGTTTTTCCTTGTGGGGTAGCTAGATGCCCTCCTGGTTCAACAAAAGGTTGGACCAGGAGCGCATCCAGGCATCCTCCAGCCCCCCATTTTCCCCTCAAAAACTTAACTGAGTGTTCTGCTGATATGCAAAAATGACCAATTTTTGAAGGGAAAATGGGGGATGGGACGGAGTGCCATGCCTCTCTGAAGAACCAGGATCACTGTGGGGATTGACCCCTGGGAATGCAGAAGCAGTCCCGGGAATCAACTCCCACAGACCCAGCACCTGCAAAGATCAGGACCATAGTTTAAGATCCTGATCTTTTTTTTTAAATTCTATTAAAGTATTTTTCTCAATAACATAAAAAAGGAAAGAGTATGGGAGGGAATAATGGTAGTAACATAAAAGGGGAATAAAAGAGAAAAAATATAGAGGGGAAGGAGGACTCAGGGCTCAAATTGGGGTTGGGGAAGGGGTATTTGGTTAGTTTCCAATCCTCTTTATTGTGAATTTATGTCTATAGTTCTCCTTTACATCTTGCTTTTTTCCTCCTCTTTCTTTTTAAGTTCCAGAGTGTATATTTTTTTTCTTAATTCATATTTATAATAATAACCTCATTTTTTTTCTTGTTTCATGTATTTTTTCAATAGAGTCCAGTCCATATTCTTTTTGAAATTGCCTTATCGGTGAGCTGACTGTTGTGCTAATTTGTCCATGTTCATAATTTCCATCATTTATGTCAGACATTCCTTTAATGTAGGAATTTCATTTACTCTTCAATGTTACACATACACTATTCTGGCTGCTGTTGCCAAGTAGTTAAGATAATATCTCTGTTTCTTTCTAAGTTTAAGGTCTGGATCTTTGCAGGTGTCAAAGTACTACAGAGAAAACTGGGATATCCCAATTTTCTCCAGATTAATCCTAGTTTTCCTTAGGGAAACCCATTACTCATCATGGGGCAGTGTAGATGGGCCCCTAGTTGGACCTAGCAATTGGGTATAGATCTGTAACTACAATAGTTACTACAATGTTTACTAATTAATTTGTGAATGGCCTTCTCAAGCCCTGAGGAAATTTACTTCTTGAGTCCCGATTAAATAGAAGTAATTACATAAAAATACACCTGCATATTGGTAAAGAAAAATGTGAATCCTCCTTCCAGGTTTTAGGATTAGGGCATTTTAGACCTCTAATTATAGATTTGCCTGGTATGCTATATATAACATTATCCATATATGAGCCTAAGTGCTCATATAAATATGATCCATGTTAAACACGGAAACTGTGCAGTTTAAGAATTTACAATTCAGCCAGGAAATAGGAATCCTACATCACATAGTAAAGGATCACATATTACATGCAATTGGCAGCCAATCCTCATAAGAACTTTGGAGCTTTTTTTGGCTGCTCCCAGTGATTGCCACCGATTGCATCCCACACAGAATTCACAGGGAATATTTTTGGACCTGCCTGTCAGAAAATATCTTGGTCCACAGAGAACTTTTTGTAATATTATTTTTTAAAATGTTAATTGTTGCGCTGTTAAGGTTTGCTCTTTTTTTGAACATTTTCTTTTTGGTATGTAGTATACACAGTTATAAGTTTTACTGTTCAAACGAATTTGAAAATACAAGTATTTTTATCTGAATGCTTGGGACCAGAAATATTTTGGAATACTATGCACAATGTGATATCTTGGAGATGGGACCCAAGTCTAAACAAGAAAATCACATAGCCAGAAAGCCATTATAAACACAACACTTTAGACTAATTTTGTGCATGAAGCAAAGTTTGTGTATGTTGAATCAACAGAAAGTAAAGGTTTATTATCTCAGCTACCCACATGGACAATTTTGGAGTTCATGTAGATTTTGGAGTACTTTGGATTTTGGAATTCTAGATAAGGAATACTTGGGAGTTGAAGTCCTGACAGAGTCACTGAGCTCACTGGATGACTTCGGAACGTCAGTAGTGTTCACACAGGGTTTTTGTGGGGAAACATGATGGGGAAAGCTGTGCACATTATTTTAAGAGCATTGGAGGGATGTCAGGATGTTAATGTAACCAATACAAATGTGCATTCAGACATTGTATGCTCATGCTGAATTTAGATTCCCACCCCTTGTTTTTCATCCTTAGCAACTTCAACAGGATCATACACCTCCTTTGCTATAAGAGTTCCACTGGCTCCCAGTCTGTTTCCAGGCACAATTGAAAGTGATTATAACCTATGAAACTTTATACATGGCTTAAGTCCAGGCCATCTCCTCATAGGAACATTCCCTAGTCCTGAGATTTCTCAGCAAAGGCATTTCTCTCAGGGCCCATCCAGACAGGCCCAAAACACGGGACCCGTCATGGATTTACCTGAGGTGTTCAAATGATGCCTCAAGTAAACCCGAATTAATCTGGAGTAAATTGGGATTTTCCCAGTTTACTCTGGATTAACAAAATACTTTCCAGGTATAGCCCTGTGGGGATTGACTCCCAGGACTGCTTCTGTAATCCTGGGGGTCAATTCCCACTGCAATCCTGGTTCTTTGGGCTCTATGTTTTATTCCCCCGCCCCAAACCTCCCAACATGTCATTTTCACACACCAGGAGTTTTTGCCAGAGGGGTCTGAGCATGTAGTCAGAATCCTCAAATAAGTTTTTTCAAATAAATGGGGGCTGGGGACTACATATAACCACCCCCTCCCCAGGGAAAGCCCAGGGTTTGTGGTGGGTATGGAATCTCAATCCTGGGAAGAATGGGGATAAACTAACCCTGTTCCTCCCAGAATTGAGGCCTGTCTGGAAGGGTCCTTAGTCTCATCACCTTCACATGAGCAGCTCTTAGGTTCATGAACAGGGCCTTTTTGAAGGCTGCACCTAGACTCTGGATCTCCCTTCCCATGAGACCTCTTTGATGTCCTTCAATCAGTAGCCAAATACTTTAAAAATCTGACTTTTTTATAATTGAAGGTTTTCGAAGAAAGAAAACAATGCATTGTGTTTACTGATTCTTTTTTAAAAACATACTTATCCTTTTTATGTGTTTGTTTTCAATTCTTTTTATACTGTGACTAGTTTGATTGCATATTGAAATTGTTTCAAATGTCATTATTTCCATTTGCGGGGAAGAGAGGCTGCAAATTAAGTTAACAATAACAGCTTCTGCCTGGTAGGCTAAGGCCCCATCTGCACTACCATATAAAATTCAGATTATCTTCTTTGAGCTTGATTTTATGGCAGTGTAGACTCAGATTTCAAAGCAGATAGTGGGGATTATCTGCTTTGATAATCTTGATTATATGACAGTATGGATCTAGCCGTTAAAAAGCATCACAGTTAATTCCATGTTGGGAGAAATTTACTAAATTTCACAAACTGAAAATAAATTAAAAAGAAAGACTCCTGGCTGATTTGCTATTCTTGCATGAAAGTGCCTTGTCCAGTTTGTTTCCGTCCAGTGAGGAGTAAACTCTGTCTAGTGCCCCATCTACACTGCCATATGAAATCCAGATTATCTGTTTTGAATGGGATTATATAGCAGTGTAGATCCAACCTAGGAAAGAAGCTAATTATTTCCTTCAAACAAACCCAACCATTTTGATAAAGAGCTAAAACAAGCATCAAACCATTTTCAATACTACAATAAGCAGTTTAAATATTAAAATGAAAAAGAGGATAACATTTCATAACTTGAATATCCAGGTAAAAATAACTGATGGTTGTAATTATGGTATAAAGCACTGCCTGGGCATTTAGTTGTTTAAACTCTCCCCTTTCTACGTTTTCTATTTCTTGGATCTTGGGGGAAATCATTCAAAGAAATGACCCGTCTCTACTTGGCATATTCATCACAGAATGATATACATGAATGCTTAGCTTTGTAATAAGAAGAAAATCTCATTTGTAGTGATCTCAGAGATGCGTAAGGTCAATAAGTGTTCTCGTAACTCTGGTGATATTTTACCAGCAGCTCAGGTCACTAATTAATAATCACCACACCTTTCACTGACAAATCTGAATAATGTTTATGTACATCATTAGGAGTCATCTGTTTGTCAGTGTTTTGACAGCCACTGTTTTTATGTTACATGCACTTCATTTTACTTAATCATCCGTGAGATATCCTAAGCAATGATTTACATGACTAAAAAATCAGATGAAATGCAGACTTTATTTGACAATGGATAGGCTTTCATTTTTCAACATTGACATCTATGACACACTGCAGAAACAGTGCATTATTGAATTTAGCTGGCTCAAATCCCAGTTTTGAGGAAAAGATTTGGTATAAATAAAGATTAACAACAACAAGCCTCTGTTTATGGCTTCTATCAATATACAATAGCAATCTTTTATAGATCTGAGGGCCTATCCAGACATGCCCAGAATGTGGAACCTGTCCCAAGTTTATCCAAATGATGCCTTAGGTAAACCCAAATTAATCCAGAGTAAACAGAGATTTCCCTGATTACTCTGGATTAATAACAGACCTGGAAAGATCTGGACCTTAATGTAAGGTTGGGATCTTTCCAGATGTGTGCCCTGTGGGGATTGACTCATGAGACTGCTTTCGCGATCCAGGGGATCAATCCCCATAGTGATCCCACCTCTTTGGGCTCCTGGAGCTTGAAGCAGCAGGATGGCACCCCCATTCTCCCCTCACAGCCCTCCATTTCCCCCCAAAACTTACCCGAGAGGCCTGGCTGCATGCTCAGGCCCCTCAATGGAAAGCTCCCGGTATGTCAAAATTACATGTTGGGAGTGGGGGAAAGGAGGAAATCCCAGTTCCTTGCTGGATTTTGTCATGTCTGGAAGGACCCTAAGAATAGAGTTGCAAGATTATTCAGATACATTCACATATATTTTCATCTACCCCCCCCCCCCCCCAGTGAAAGATGCCATCCAACCTCTGTTAAGGACCTCCAAAGAAGGAGAATCCACCATCCTTTGAGGTGATCCATTATACTGTTGAATATTTCTTTCAGTAAAGAACCTTTTCCTAATGTTTAAGTGGAATCTCTTTTGTTGCATTAAAAATCAGTTGGTTCATGTTCTCATCTCTGGAGCAGCAGAAAACAAGCCTGCCTTTTCTTTTCTATGGCAACCCAAAGGATACTAAAGATGGTCAACATTTCACTTCTCAGTTTGTTCTGCAGGCTAAACATATCCAGCTCCAAAGGTGGTTTATCATAAGGTTTTTAAGAGCTAAGATGTGACTGAGGATCATAGAAGAACTTGAATTGAGTTCAGTTTAAAGAACATGGAGAAGGGAAAGATCATAATATAAAGGCTGTTGCCTGAGTGTTTTCTTCCAAAATTGTAACTAGTTCTAAACCCAGTTAAATTGTAATTATCTTCTGCTGAAACCAGTGGAATGAAGTTGTTGCATAGAAGTTGCAGAAGTTGACCATAGAAGTGCCCTGGAGAAGTGTTTTATCTGGTTTTTTTAAGAAGCAGACTTTTATTATTTTTCCTATTTTGTGGGGCTCCTATGTCCCTAACCCCCATGAATGTGTGGGGCTGATTACATTGCTTAGCAATGAGCAGGGAAAATAGTACTTAAATGCTAACTGAGGTATAAGGCCCTAGGAAAGTTTTTTTTTTAAGTGTGTGTGAACCTTTCCTAATTTTTCCTATCCTATTTTTTAAAATGGATTATGAAATATTTCCATTTGGAAAAGCAAATAAATATTTAAGACAAAGCTTTGTAAAATGATATTTTATGTTGTCCTCTGTACAATGTCAGAACATTATGATTCCTAGTCTTGGCTTTCTTTTATAAATTGTTCTATGGGAATCAGTGCATTGTGTTTGGCACTATGGATAATTTGTGAAACAAGATAATTTTATTTAAATTAGGATGAATAAACTGAAGCTAAATCCCACTGAAGCGAGCACTCTTTGGATCAGCAATTCTCAACTCTGGAAACTGGTTAAGTTGCCAGCTGCACTTTCCCTATAGGAACAGGTGCATAGTCTGGGAATTCTCCGAGATCCATCCTTGCCACTGGTAGCCCAGCTAGAGTTGCTGGCTTGGGGTACTTGGGCCCAGCTTTGAATAGCTTGCCAGTTAATACCTTTCCTGGATAGGGATAATGTAGCCACAGGGGTCCATGTGATACATTTCAGATGAGTCTGCCATTGGAGATGACTTTGAAGTTGTAGCTGATGCAAACTGCATCATGTAGACTGTTCACTGGAATCCCATTCAGATGTCACATAACATCAGTTGAGAAGGAATTGCACTGGTTGCTAATAAAACAATTTTGGTTCCAAGTTAACATTTGGCTTTTAAATAAAGCCTTCAGGCCAAAGTGATCCAGGTTTATTCAGGTTTCAGATTTTTTTTATGATTACATCATTCAAGGTTGTTTCAATTGATTTTCAATTATTTGTGTTATATTGAAAAACTATTTAATATATTGTTAATCTTTTAAAATGTTGTAATTATTTATTGTTTTAAATTGATTTTATTTTTGTCACCCTGATATGTTTACTCACCATACAACAATTGATTGAATGACTCTACTCTAACTGGGACTAACCAGAAGATGACAACCAAAGTCCCATCTAAACTGCCATATAATCCAGTTTCTGAATCCAGATTATTTGCTTTGAACTTGATTATAAGGCAGTTCAGACTCATATAATCCACTTCAAAACAGATAATTTGGATTCAGAAACTGGACTACATGGCAGCGTAATGTGATGAAAGCTTTCCTTGTTATTAAAGCCACTGGAGGTATTGCTGAATATCTTGATGATTTCTTGTTTCACCATTTCACATCAGAATCTGCCTTTTGTGCAGATATGCAGTATCTGAACTGGTGCAGCCATATTGACAGCTGCTGCTGTTGCTTCCCCACAGTAATTGGGTAAGCACAGTGTGTTAAAATTGTCTATGTGTCTGTGTGGGAAGCTCCTTATACTTACTAAAATTACTCCTGAGAAGCAAACCCTGTCACAGTGATCACATCAGTTCTGACATTACTTCCTCCACATTCCTTCATCCATGAGAGGTTCCATGAGGAAAGTTTTAGAGCGTCAGGAGATTCTACATCCATTTCAATGTATTATATTGTAATATTTAATATTTAAGCCAGAAGTACTGTATTAATTGCAAAAAGCAGAGCGGGTTGATAGATTGGGCATCCCTTACTTGAAAATCCAAAATTGTCCACATAGCTGGCAGAGGCAGTGAAAATTTTGCTCATTGTATGTGCATCCCATTGTATGTGTGTATGTGTGTGTGTTATATATGTAATATATATATGATATTCCAAAATCTGAAAAACTTTAAAATCCAAAACACTTCTAGTACCAATTATTTCAGATAATGGGTAAGATATTCAACCTGTATTAAATTAGACTTGCTTATTAGAAAACATCTTTTAAATCAAATGACACTATTGATAATGAAATAAACTTTGTCTCTTTCCCATCTATGCACAAGTGAAACCAATCTGGAACTCTCCAGCTTAGTTCACTTTCAGTATCACAGTTGGAACTTGGATGATATGTACTGTATGTGTTCACGCAAAGAAAAAGGCTCACAAGATCAATAGGAATAATAAAGTTTAAAAAATCAGAATATTGTTTTAAAAACAGGTAAATGAGAGCAGTGATTAGGAATGCTTACTCCCAGTTTTGGCTGATACACCAGTTGTGCCCCTTCCTAAAATTGGAGGACCTAAATATGGTAGTACATAGGCTGGTAACCTCAAGGTTGGACTTCTGCAATGCACTTTACATTGTGCTACATCTGTACCAGGTTCAGAAACACAGCAGCCAGACTAGTTACAGGAACATCACACTCATACTAAAGTCATTCCACTGGCTGCCGATTAGTTTATAGGCAGTGTTGGTTTAGAACGCTAAAGCCCTACATAGTTTGGGTCTAGGTTAACTACAGAATTGTCTGCTCCCATACAATCCACCCACACACTTAGATTCTCATGGGGGGTGTCAATTCCATCCTGCCAGAACTTGGCTGGCAACTGTCACCCAGAGGACCTTCTCAGCCACCCCACAACTGTGGAATTACCTTCCAGAAGAGTTTCAAAAGCTAAATTAGCTGTTGGAATTTAAGACACAACTGAAGACCCACCTGCATTTTAACTCTGTGTAACTTGTTACGTGTATTTTAAAAGTGGTTTATCCCTTTGTTTTGATGATATTGTACCCTGCCTCAAGCCACAAGGAGAGGCGGGTAATAACATTATTATTATTATTATTATTATTATTATTATTATTATTATTATTGACACAACGACGTTGTATGACACAGCAAACAAGATAGATATGCTGGGTTTCGTTTCACAAAATCACAAGTCGAACACTTCCCAAGTGTCTAGGACTGTGTGATGTATTTTCGGATGATGCGTGCAGATCCCAGCAGGGTGGCCTTTTGCAGTTGGCAGATCGTGATTTTGTCAATGTCTGTTGTTTCCAAATGCCGGCTGAGATCTTTTGGCACGGCACCCAGTGTGCCCATCACCACCGGGACGACCTGCACTGGTTTCTGCCAGAATCTTTGCAGTTCAATCTTGAGGTCCTGATAGCGGCTGAATTTTTCCTGTTGTTTTTCGTCAATGCGACTGTCACCTGGGATGGCAACATCAATGATCCAAACCTTGTTCTTTTCCACAACTGTGATGTCTGGTGTATTGTGTTCCAGAACTTTGTCAGTCTGGATTCGGAAGTCCCACAGTATCTTTGCATGCTCATTTTCCCATACTTTTGCAGGTTTGTGATCCCACCAGTTCTTTGCTGCTGGCAGGTGGTACTTGAGGCATAAGTTCCAATGAATCATTTGGGCCACATAGTTGTATAACTCTGTTTGTATAAAGACACAAGTAAAGGCAGCAAAATATATTTGCATCACTCTCCCAGTTAGACCCACTTCAATTACATCAGCTGACATGCCTGAGTGAAAATGCCTTTGTCCATAGGTTGAAAAACAATGGAGTGGGAGCCAATCAATCTTTCCCTGGCAGAAAGAGAATGTGTGCGGTGCACACTTCCATTTCTTTCGATGTGCTCTCATTTTGACATAACATAAGTCCCTCCTATCATAATTTTCAATTAATGGATACACAAATTTTTAAAATAAAGTGATAAACATTTAATTTAACCCCCAGGCCTTTCTTCTTGATAGATGGTTTATGTTATTAGAATGGATTCATTCCAAAGACAGAAAGTGGCAAATAGTCACTGCCACCTATTAGGAAGACTTGCATTAGCCATTATATTGCCACCATCACCAAGAAAACCATAACTAGCAGTGGGAAATGAAATAAAGATGGAAATGTCTCTCCTAACAAACACTAAATAAGGAAGATGTGGTGAATGCCTGATGAGTTGAATCATGGTGCCAAACATCTATCTTTAAGAGTAAAGACTGGATTTAACTTGGTTTGCTAAATGAAGCATGCTTGGCACAGCCTCAATTTAGGACTCCTGTCGAGTTGATATATCTCTCTTTACTCATGTGCAATTCACCAAACACTTCCTGCCTTTGTTGAGAAAAATCTGGGCTGAGACTGTATGGAAAGGTTGATGACTAATCTGCCTCTGGAGGACAGTTGCTTTTTGGAGGTCTTTGGAAGGTCAATGTAAAGAAAATTGCACTAGTGATTTTTCAAATATTTTTCACCCCAACCTCAGGGCTCAATAATCCTCTAGGGAGACCTAGTAATCATTCTCTTTCACTGCATTTTTGCCTTTGGATAAAAATGAGAGTTTTAAATGACTAAGCAAGGTTTATACTGCTATGCTCTATGAACAAACTGGCAGACTTTAATTGCATATCCTCATGTTGTGTTGTATGTTAGTAAGCTGCTCAGGGAAAGATTAATGTTAACTGTTGGGGGCATATGGAATTCAGTAATTTAAAGTAAATGGGAGTCAACCTTTTTAATGCTTTTCAGATTGTCTGTTTGGAAGCTAGATCAAGAAATCAGACTGCTGGAAAAAAATTATAACAGTAGTGTGTACATATGAGTGTATCTCTGATTCACCTTATAATATCATTTATTCCTACTAGTAACAACTAGTATCTTATACAATTATGCAATAGAAAATCCTTTCAATACTGCATTGAAATGACAGTCACTATTTAATATTGATTCAATTCTTTCAACCATTAATCACAGTCTTTGAATTTGAGGAAGCTTTCAATATAATTGAAAGCCATCCATTATCAAAATAATCTATACAATTTATAGTAATAACCAGGTTACGATGCTAAGGGTAGGATGAGGTCAAAGGAAAAGTAGTACCAAAGAGACAGCCATCAAGATTAAAACAGAATTTTCTTAGGGCACTTTCAGACAGGGCTTAAACCCTCTTTGGTGCAAGTTTAAGTTTCCATTTCCCTTCTAAAAACCTGAGCTTTCCTGGGGGCGGGGGAAGCCCCCGCCCCGCCCCCAAAATAACCTCTAAAAAGTTAAACTTTCCTGGCCACCATTATGTTTCTCCTTTCACGCTCCTGGCATGAGGAAATGACACACCAGGAGAAGGGGGGTGGGGGGAGGATGAGAAACATAGTGGCAGCCAGGTTATTTAACTTTCTTTTTAGGGTTATTTTGGGGTTGGGTGGATTGGGTCTGGGGATTGCATGAAACGGTCCCCAGGCCCAATCACACAGGGCCCACATCATGTGTTTAATTCATTCTATGTGCCTGGAAAGCAAGTTTGATCGAGTGCGGAGGGACTACTGAGACCTTTACACCCATACCAAATGCGGCTTAAAGCTATTTAAGAAGGGACCTTTCTGGGAAGGTCCCAGCTTTGTGGAATGCCCTCCCAGAGAATTCAAGGCTGCCACCACTCTTTTATCATTTAGGAAAGGAGTGAAAACTTTTATGTTTGAACAAGCCTTTGGGAGAAATTAAAATTTTAAATGGACCAAGAGTCTCTATAGATCAGTGGTTCTCAACCTGTGGGTCCCCAGATGTTTTGGCCTTCAATTCCAAGAAATCCTAACAGTTGGTAAACTGGCTGGGATTTCTGGGAGTTTTAGGCCAAAAAACCTGGGGACTCACAGGTCGAGAACCACTGCTTTAGATCCAAGAGTACAGGAACTTGGCTCCCTTTGGGGTTAATTAATGGTTTAAAATAAATATGTTATATTTATAGATAGGGTTTTATCGCTGACAGTTTAATATAATAAGGTTGCTATAAGGAATTTATCGGATTTTAATCAGTTCTAATTTTTACTTTGTATGTTCTTATTGTATTGTTTGCCGCTTTGAGTCTCACCTTAGTGCGGGAGAAAAGCAGGGTAAAAACTGATTCAAATAAATAAATTAAACAATTTGGAATAAAGCAGGGAAACTGTGCTTTGTTCCAAATTAATTTGGTTTTACTGGAGGTGTCATTTGGATGCTTCTGGTAAAACTGAGACAGATCTCGCTTTTAAGGCCTATCCAGATGAGCCATAAGCTTCTGTAGTGAGCAGTTTTGATAAGGAATCAAAGGTATTAGTTTTTTAATGGGGTCAGTGTATTGATGCTTGTGCTGTTGGTAATAGCTGTAACCTGCCTCTAGCTGTGAGTAGAGGCAGGCAAGAAATACAAATAATAATAATAATATAGACACTTGGGAAGTGTTCGACTTGTGATTTTGTGATACGAAATCCAGCATGTCTATCTTGTTTGCTGTGTCATAATAAAATAATAATAATAATAATTAATAATAAACAATAATAATAACTTTATTTGTATCCCGCCCCATCTCCCAGAAAGGACTCGAGGTGGTTTACATGGAAACACAGTGCAAGTGAAATACATAAAATATACACAGAATTTAACCAAAAACACTAAAACACTGAGTGACAAGAATGACAACAAACAGGTTAATATATGGAACACATTAACTGAAATAAAATAGCAATAAAATACCTGGTGTCACCAAACTCCCTGTATTTCCCTCCTGAAATGGAGCTCTGCAGTGGACTTTTGGTGATAAATGGTCCTGAATTGGAAATCTGAAGACACACGCCTGAGATCCAAGAAAGGTGCATAGCCTTTGAAACAAAGAAGTGCCTAGAATATATTTATAAAGTCTGGCTAATTAAACCTTTTTTTTTCCTTTGTCTAGTTTTATTTCCAGTTCTGATTTTTGAGGCAAATCCCTTCTTTTCATCCTTTTTAAATCTTTCATATAATTTATGATAACGAAACCAGTCTTTGATACCCAGTTCATATTTTCCCCTCAATGCCCATTGGCGATCAGTTCTGATAAGTAATTCCCCGTAAATTTTACATCATTTTTAGAGGTGGGTCTCGCAATAGCTTTTATTGGTCTCAACCACAGAACTTGAACCTATCAGGCAGGAGTGGACCTCCAGTTGCTGTTGGAAAGTAATTCCCATAATTCCCAGTCAGTATGGCAGTGATCAGAGATGACAGTTGCATTCCCATATCTTCAGGGCCATGACATCACATCTATGCTACAGGTTTCTCTCAGAGGGCTGGGGAAAATGCACATAAAAAAAAATCTTCAACACTTGTAGATCAACAATAAAACAGAGAGCCAAATGTTCCCCATCTCCAATTTATGTGAAACTAAGGGAATAAAGTGTATGAGTATTCTTGGACTGATTCAAATTCCTGCTTTTCTAATTGATTTGAAGAATAAGAAAACTGGCTTTGTGGACAACGCTCAATGAAGCAATTTACTCACAGAACCAAATGCTGTGTAACAGAGGTATCCAACATGTTGTACTTAGGATTCTGCGGTGGGCAACCAAAAACTATTAAAGACGAAGTCAAGCCAGTCATGATGGAGTTGATGTGGATGAGCAAGACAAGTAATCTGTGGATCTACTATATTGGCAAAATAACAGTTTTTTAAAGTTAGGGAAAGAGACAAGATATTAACATTTTGCTTGCCAGAGTGCAAAGTGTAGATATGCAAGACTAGTAAGGGCTATATGAGCAGGGGCAATATGAGGAAAGAGGTCGTCTCAGTCTCCAGCAACTATTTTCAACTAGCAATGGATGTAACAGCTGATACATAATGATAATAATAGTAATGCTGCTGAAGCATCTAAAGTTTAAATAATGTTCCACCAAATATAATCACTCATTAATACATTAAAATCCACTTCTTAGAAAGTCTTTGCTCTTATATTTGCAGGACTGGGAAATTAGAATTTTAGAGTTAGAAATGCCACTATTCTTTGTTTTGTATGCCTTCACATCAAACTTTGTTTGGGAGGGGGTCTTTGCTTTCTTCTGAGGCTGAGAGCATGCTACATGCTAAGCTCATCCAATGAGTTTCCATGGCTAAGCAAGGATTCAGACCCTAGCTAGAATTATAGTCGAATGCTGAAACCACTGCACCGTACTGGCTCTTTACCACCATTACATGTGGATTATAATCTCTATATCAGTTTTTGATCTAGAACAATTATCAAAATATCCCACATAAAGTAATATATGAATTCATTAAAATTGTTCCCCTGGATAATATGCCTGTGGACAAATGCATTCTTCCCGCTTTTGGAGCACCTTTGTTCATGGTAGCTTTCCTAGAGCAGGGCTTTAAAAAATCTACCTTCCACCTGAGAAATCTTTACATGACCCCCCAAGGAATAAAGTTATATAGAATTGGTTAAAAAGCCAAACATTTAATGATAATAAATCAGCATTTGCAAGGCTTGCCAGACTGACTGATTTTCCTTTTTGTGAAGTACAGCTGAAGCACTTTTCTGCAGAATCCATGATAAAACAATGCAAGTTGTTCATAACAGTTTTGTGTAAATGAGTGACATTCAGAAACCTTTTACTGTTGCCAAATTTTATGACTCTAACATTGAGCTAAGGAGACCCCATTTGGGGTTGGGACTCACAGAAGCAGTGTTCTAGAGGAACACAGGAAGCTGCTTTGCATCAAGGTCAACAATTCACTCATCTGGCTTAGTACTGTTAGCAGTGATTGTCCACGGCCCTTCTTTATTTCAGAGATTACATTTTGCAGCCCAGTTTGAAGATACATAAACTTGAGAGTCCTCAGAGCTTAGAAATATACTGGTACATTGAAAAGTAAGTGCTTACAAGCCCAAAGTCAACAAAACAGTTCACAAGTATTCTAATTACATGTCTTTCTTACATCGTTTTCCCTAAAAACCGAGCATAGCAGCGTAGGCCATATGTTAAAACATGAAATATTATTCGTACACCATTTATTGAAATAATGCCATTGCAATGAGAAATGAATTACACTGCAAAAAAAAGGAGATTGTTTCCACTCACTGAATTACAACAGTAATAATTAATCTGTAACTAGTTATTTTTGAGCAGTGGAATTGCTTTCATGAATTTTATTACTGAGTTCTGCTAACATTTCCTTTGCTTTAATAGTATCAGACCACCCTTTTCATATCTGTTACTATTTGATGGACTCTTGTCTGGTTAGATGTGTTGTACTTCTCTCTCACCATCCTACAGTCCATTCACTAGAAGAGGAGCAGTGCTTTGTTAGAGTTCCTGAACACATGACAATAGCTTGGGTCATTATGTATATAATTTATACACCACTATTTATTTATTTATTTACCCTAAGGCTAAGAGTACACTTCATCACTATAATGCAGTTTGAAGGTAGCTCAAGGTGGAATATACACTACAATACGCATTAAACAGAAAACAGCACGTTAAAAACTCACTAGAAAGTCCAAGACAAGCCATAAAATCCTTTGCAGCTGATCAGAGTATATGGAATCCAGGATTGAAAAATGTGTACTTATCAGGACAGAGCTAGTGCTTACACACTTTAAAAACCAGAAACACAGAGATCTAGATGGTAAACTGGTATCCCTCCCTCAAGAAAGGAAACCACATTGTTTCCTTGGGAATTCTCACTTTCTGCCCCTCTGCTTCTATTTCCCGTGCCCTGCCATGGTCTAGTGCTCCTACTAAATAGTAAGTGCCTCCTGGTGGAGTGACTGAGGGAAAAAACTACTTCTGGGAATAGTTCCTCTGCCCATTCAGCAGATACTGTGGCCACTGTCTCAGCAACAAACTGGTTCCTGGGGCGATTGGGTAGGTGCTCAGCAGAAGAACTGTTTCTTGTAAATCCACTTTCTAACACAATGAAAGTGGCTGTCTAGAACTGCCCTGAGTGTGTTAGTGTTCCTCAGTGTATACCTCTGTGCATGATTGTGTGTTTGTGTGCATGTGCACATGTCTGGGAAATGTATGAGGGATTAAACATCAGCAAAGGGCTATAACATCAAGTTTGGAAAATAGCTCCTTATGGGCTTACCTACAACCAATGTGGTATTTGAGTGACCACCACCCCCTTTCCAGACTTAATCAAAAGCCCATTTACAGCCATATAATGCAGATTTTTTTTTGCTTTATTGATTAGTCAATTTTGACCATATCAAAACATGTGAAACATACAAAATGTACACACTTACCCATACATACAGTAAAACCATGTATAGATACTAAGCATCCCGGCCTACAGGCCTAGGTAGTTGTGCAAATACAGAATAAAAAGATTAAAATTAAATATTCCCTTAAGTTAAGGTTTGAGCGGGGGCAAGGGTAAGTGAAACTAGTAGCTTGTCCATAGTAAATTTTAAATTTGGATTTTGTTAATGGCATTAATGTCACAGCTCTCAGCTTCCATTTTCTCGCGGATGACCAGCGCTTTCTGCGTAAAAAGGGTCAGTTTTAAAATAGAGTTTTTATCTGAACCCTGTAGAAGGATGTGCATTTTCTCCTTATTCTCTAAATGAGTGTGGTTCTCAAGCAGAGGCTCTAAATAGAAAGATCGAATCCTGTTGTAATAGGGGCATTTTAAGAAAAAGTGTTCTGAGTTAGGGTCCATATGGTCAGTGTAGACTCACATAATGCATTTTAACTGAATTAAATTTCATTATATGAATCTACACTGAAGATATAATGCATTTTCAATCTGCATTATATGGCAATGTAAATGGGACCTTAATTAGCCTATACTCTTGGGGTGACCATATGTATAATTATAGAGTATTATGCAGGCTTGACACAGCAGTTGCACCCATTCTATTCCTGAAATATTTAAGGATTACGGTTCCAATTTCTTTCAGGCATTTCACAAAGAAATGGAAGAGCAGATTCACTGTTCTTCTCCAGTCACTTTGTGATGGTGCTGAATTAGTACCTAGCAAGTTGTAATTATCGTAAGGTAATTTTCTTGTCTTTTCTGAATTACGGGTTCATTTTTTCCAGTCAGACTTTCTCTTGGAACATTATTATCTGCCCAATATTCTATGTTAAAACTGGCCCCATGAAAAGACTCCCAGCTACCCACTTTTTAGTGTAGTCAATCTTATGATAATGTCACCAAGTTCTGTTTCATATTCTCACAAATTTTTCTAATGACATACCATTCCATATTACTATGTGGCTTTTATCACTTAGCTATCTAATTAATTGCTCGTTGGCCTCTGTATATTTTAGAGTTAGGAAGTGAGCATAAAAATAATTCTCATACTTAATGGGAAATCCACATGTTATTCTCAGTAATTATACCCCTCAAAGTCCATTATACATTCACAGTCCTTTGGAAGTAACACCCCTAACATTTCTTTTCCATTTAAAAATGCATTTCTTAGTTCATGTAAGCTTTAACTAGAATCTACACATAACTATAACATTCCTTGTCAGGACTGGCCCTCCTACTAGGCAGACTGAAACAGTTACTTCAAGCGGAAGCTTTTGATTATCTCAAAAGGATAGCAAATTGCTTGTTATTAAACTTGTTATTCTGGAACATGAACTGGTAGGGGTGGAAAGAAGTACCAGTGGGATTTTCTGCCTCATTTGACCAAATGCTCTGCTTGGCTTTGGATATTTTGTATTTTGAATTGCTTGGGGCTGGGTGCATTTTACTGTTCTGTCTAGGTGTATAGCTACACTGTAAAACTAAATTATTATTGTTGTTGTTGTTGTTGTTGTTATTATTATTATTATTACCTTGTTTTTTTCTCTCCACAAAGGGGATTCAAAGCAGCTTACATTAAATGCATTTCAATGCCATTTAAAATCTACAAATATAAATTCTGTTGTTTTCCTGGAAATACTTAATGAATTTGCAGGGGCCTTCTACACAAAATATACACAAACACTATAATCCAGTTTAGAATTGGTTTAAAATAAATTAGTTTTGCTGTGCAGCACCTACACAAACACCCTAGGAACTGGTTAAAGGCTGAGATGTTGGCCACTATCTGCAGATTGCAGATCAAAATCAAACCTAGGAATGGCAGCATCCATGGCTAGACAACCACCAGGGTTTTTTCTTAACCAATCCACTGCAATGTGCTATTGTGCTGCAGATGATCAGAATATATTTCAGTTTTGAGCCCTGCATGGGATATTCTCTGTTCAGCTATAGTACATTATCTGGCTTCTTCCGCATTTTTTGATGTTTTTTTAAAAAAACCCACATTGTTACTGGCTTGATGCATGTTGTGGCTCATATTGAGGGTATATATTTTGTGGCCTGTGTAGAACCACCCATAAGCAATGGCTTTTTCAGAGTAGATTGTCCAGATCAGAGGGAAAAATAATATTCAAATATATTTTTAAGGGTTGAGAAAAGTTTTTCTCAAATGTCAGGAAAGTATGATGAAGAAAATCCTTGAGAATTCTAGCTATTCAATACTTATTCTGTGCAAAATTTCCACATCAGTTTTGATTTGTGCAGACAATAACTTTTTTCTTTTCAGGAAATGGCAGAAATTGCAATTCTGTTTCTTGTGTGGAAAAAGTTGTCTCATTTGTCAAAAAGACATATGCATATTTTTCAGAGTATAGATCTTTGATTGTTAATAATCTGTGTAGTTTTTTGAGGTAAAACTGCAGGAATAAGAAAACTGAAAATAGCTTATTGTTTCATTTGAGCATGAAGTTAGCAAATAATTTACTCTGGTACGATTTGATGTCCCATTGCTAGATCACAGGAAGCACTTGGTGAATGTTGTTCACTGTACTTTAAGGAAAGGGCCACAGACTGTGTGTGGATCTACATGAAGCAGTTGAACTCTGCTTTAACTGCCATGGCTCAATGCTATCGTTTCCTGGGAGTTGCAGTTGTCGAAGTACTGGCACTTTTTGGCAGAAAGGGCTAAATACCTTTTAACTTCCATGGTTGCATAACATTGCACTCTGGTAGTTAAAGTGGTGTTAAACTGCATTAATTCCACACTGCAGATTTACCTTGTCTCCCTTAGAACTGTTGTTTACTTCTAGTTTACAACTATGTTTTGAAACTTCAATGGGCACAGCATAGCTCTGTACATAGATAATACACATGAAAATCCACTACAAAGTTCTGTTAAGTGTACAGACCATAAGTGTACATTTGTCTAGTGACCAATAATTGATACCATCATTTATGCACGGGAGGTGGGAAGATAATACCACAACAGCTGTATCCATTTCTGTCTATAGCCATTAGCCATTGTGACCACAATCTCTTTTTCATGAGGGCTGCTTTAATAAAACACTTTAATGAAGACTTTGGCCTCTTTCCTTTCTACATCTCAAAGTTCAGCACAACATGACCTTCATGCTGTTGTGATGCATGTGGTTGGATTGATTAAATACTCAGCTGATTGCACATTGCGGGTTGTCTCTTGTGCAATTACAGTTGCAGCAGCCTCTACACACAAAGTTTCCAGTTCACTTACAAAAGCATGATGGCTCGTAGGTACCTGAAGCTTTCCCTCTAGAGGAAGGAAGCAAAGATGTCATAAAGCAAGTCCAATGAATAACATACAGTATGTTATAAAAACACTTTGATTCATGTCCGAATCAACTTATTTGTTTGGTGCACAATCACTTACCTTATCCCAACATCTGTGAGAACAAAAGTCTTTTCAGGCAGTTATTTCTGAAGGGCAAACATAAGAGATCAGTACATAACAAAGCTGAAGAGGTACTGGAAAATTGGAGCAAATATTTACACAAACATTTTTTTTTTGTATCAAGCATTTTTGGCTTCAGTAAGGAGCCAGGCAAAAAGAGAGAAGACAGAGAGAGGTGTGCATGTGTGTGCTTTGGGGAAAACACGTGCTCTCAATCCTACATAATAAAGAACATCCTTTGGTTCCTTTCATTTTGTACAATTATTTCACCCCACCTTTCCTCCTAGGATATCAGGGTGATATACAAGATCAAAATGTATCACGATGCAGTAAAATAACATCATAAAATGTATAATAAAAAGGAGCATAAAAGGAGCAGAGAGAGCAACCACCTCGCTAATGAATATTAAGAAATCATTAATGCATCTGAATTGTTGTATTATTATTTTTATAGCTGTTCTTATCATCTTGGCGCATTTTATGGTGGGTGGGGTGGGAGTATACCTCTTTTTAAACATAGCGTTTCTCCTGCACAGTCCTATGCAGGACTCACCCTGTAATGATTTTTTTTTTTAAAAGAGACAAACGTATGACATCATATCCATTTTTCCCTTCAGCTAGCAAACTGTGAAGCCATTAACGGAGGAGTGTGACTTCACTCCAGGACCAAGGAGAATGAGCAGCTGGCCTCAGATCGAGAAAGCTCTAATTCAAACACATATATCTTCAATAATAGCAGGGGAAATACAGAAAATTACTGTCAAAATAAATTGCATTTTGTATAAATGCCATCTCCTTTCATGTTTGCCCCAGCATGATAATCCTTCTTTATTTAGTGGTATTGCCCTTTTGTCTTTAGAGACCTTTGCTGATGTCTTCTTTTATATTTTATATATCATTAAAATGACTTAAATGAGCAGACAATGTAGCTCCGGTGACATTCATTTTTAATTATTTACATAAATAAAGAGGTTTTCTTATTCCACACCTGCTCCAATTATCAAAATATATTTCCTCAATTTATAATGTGAATTTAATGCCTGGGAGTGCTGAGGGGAGGGAATGAGTGGAGGTAATAGCACTGGAAATGTTCTTACAACTGGAAATGGAGAGGGAAAGACTCACTGCAACGGTGAAGCCTTTGCTCTAATGTAATACAACACATTTAGTCATATTTAGATATTCTAAGATTTGGAGTATACCCACAAGTCTTATTTTTATTTATTTAAAGTAACACTTTGAGTCCATTCTCCATTTCTAAATGGCTTATAAATAGTTAATTTGACAGTTCACTGTGTTCGGGTTGCATCTACACTGTAGAATAAATGCAGTCTGACACTATTTTAATTGCCATGGCTCAACACTATAGAACCATGAGAATTGTAGTTTGGGGAAGCACCAGTATTCTTTGGCAGAGAAGGCAAAAGATCTTGTAACTATAGCAGTTAAAATTGTATCAAACTGCATTCATTCTACAGTGTAAATGCACCCTTAATCTTAAAATGTAATTAAGACATGGCACAAAAGGAAAAGAGTTTGCCACACTTTTCAGGAGATTAAATCCATTACATGTTGCCTATGCCTCTCTCCCTTTGGCACCAGGGCTACAGCAGTTTGGATGGAAGGAGAAGCTTTCACCTGTTTCTGGACCTAGGCATGACTAATGGAAGTCCTGCTAACTTTAATAGGGACATTTTAGCTATGACTAAGGCATAGAAGGTGAGAAAATACACACAATGAGACTCTCCTCACTGTAATCAACTCCATAGATGTAAAGATCCAATAACTAGTATCTATAGTATAATAAATGCCATTCAGAACAATTACTGAATTATAGTATATATCAGGGGTCCCCAAACTTTTTAAACAGGGGGCCAGTTCACGATCCTTTGGACCGTTGGAGGGCCGGACTATAGTTGGCCACTGAACAATAATAATAATAATAATAATAATAATAATAATAATAATAATAATAAAAAAGAGGGTTGGAGGAGACCCCTTGGGCCATTGAATCCAACCCCCTTCTGCCTTTGCGCACCAAAAGCACAAGCAAAGCACACCTGACAGATGGCCACCCAGCCTCAATGTTAATAATAATAATAATAATGGTTGTAAGAGAAGAAGTGACCCCTTGGGTCATTTACTCCAACCCCCTTCTGCCCTTCTGCCATGGGGGCTGGATAAACAGCTTCGATGGGCCGCATCCGGCCCCCGGGCCTTAGTTTGGGGACCCCTGGTATATATCATAGAAACTTATCCCCCCAACTAGAAATCATTGACTGATATCCATTTCAATATGAGTCCTTGCTGGCATAATGTAAAAATAATTTATAATTTATGAGGGTGGAAGAAGAGTTTTCTTGCCAGAATTTAGTATAAGTCACTCTTTCTAGTATTTTAAAGAGTTTTGCCTTTATGGAAAATACTTCTTAAAAGTAAGGTATTTCACTGCTTCACAGAATGAAAAACAAAACTAAACTAAATTTCATACACCTCTTAGCTAGAACTTATGCTTCTGTATCACAAGTTCTGTATCTGAGTAGAGGTTTACATTTTTGACTATTTTGTCCTGGTATGCAATTATCAATTATGTGGTTTTTTTCCTTTTTGAGAGAAAATAATAGACATTATTTTTCAGAATTAGAGTGTCCTAAAGTGTTCTGGGGAATTTTTCTTCATAGAAATAATATGTACAAAAAGACATATTGCTCTGTGCAGAAAAATCTCCTGGAACATTTTGGAATGTTTGTATAATGGAGAAAACTATACAAACTTCATGTTGCTTTATTGTTCTTTTCTGTGGGGCTTCCCAACTGTTGGTAAGCCAATTTTTGATTGAAAAATGAATAATAGATTCTTTCCATCCTCTAAATAACGATTTGCATCTTTCAGTGTCCTATTACATTCTGAATTCACCCTTAATACAGCATTTTAACTCGATTATACCTGGAGCCCCCATGGCACATTGGTTTAACTGCTGAGCTGCTGAACTTGCTGACCAAAGGATTGGCAGTTTGAATCTGGAGAGTAGGGTTGGCTCCCACTGTTAGCCCTAGCTTCTACCAACCTAGCAGTTTGAAAACACGCAAATGTGCCACAGATGGCACATGACCCCTAAGAAATTAGGACTGATATATAAAAAAATAGACAACCGTTGTTGGAAATGTAAGGCTAAAGTAGGATCATACTATCATATGTGGTGGACCTGTGATGAAACAATAGACTTTTGGAAAATGATAGACAAAGAATGTCAAACAATATTGAAAATGGACTATATGATGAAACTTGAAATATATCTATTGCGAATATGTGAAAAATAATCCTTCATAGACTCTAAAAAAGAAAAATTACTTATTTATTTGATGACAGCTGCAAGAATGGTGTTTGCAAAAATGTGGAAATTAGAAAAGACACCGATAAAGGAAACCTGGCTAAACAAAATAATGGAGATAAAGGATATGGATTGATTAACATTTATACTAAAGAAGAGCAGTGGTAAAGGTTTAAAAATGACAGATTGGACACTGTTAGAAGATTACATTAAAATGAACTATTAAATATAGACAAAGAAATGAAGACCTGAAGATAACTACAAAAAGGGAAAGGAAGACTAAATACTAAGGAAAATTATGGAACTTAATTGAAAGGAAGAAGAACGGAAGCCAACTCCCACTCCCATCTTTCCCTCCCTCCCTCTTTTTTGATTTTTCTTTCTTTTTCTTTTTCTTTTCTTCTACTTTCTTCTCTTTTCTTTTCCTTCTTTTTCTTTCTTTCCCCCACCTTTCCCTTTTGCCTCAATCATGATTTTACCTTTTCTGTATTAAAACTTTCATTAAAAATATTTTTTTTAAAAAAAGAAAATAAGAAAACATGCAAATGTGAGTCATGCTGGCTACATGACTTTGGAGATGTCTACAGACAATGCCGGCTCTTCGGCTTAGAAATGGAGATGAGCACCACCCCCAGAGTCGGACATGACTAGGCTTAATGTCAGGGGAAAACCTTTACCTTTACTATTCCTGTAGTTGTGTTTCTAACTCCATCAGTATATTTAAAAAAATAGACTAAAAACCAAAGGAAATATTGATCTTGGAAGCAGGTCCGCTGGGGATCTGGATTGTGTTGCAGGGAAAATAGATAAGACCCCACTGGTCTGAACCACATATATGGCCCAAGGACCACAAGCTGTCTCCATGATCTAGTGTGGTATCACTGTTCATTTTCTCATTGTTGCCAGTGAATATCTTTCCAAACATAGCAGTTCATCACCTTCACTTTTTATGGTGGGATCCTGTCCATTGGAGCTGAGGTTCCAAGCTTTTGGTCTTTCAGGTATTTGGGACTTAAAACTCCAGAAGACCTAGACAACTTGGTCAACTGTCAGGAATTCTGGGACCTGAAGTCCAAAACACTGGGAGGACAAAAAGTTGGGAAACACTGCATTACAGGAATCAAACTTTTAAAAATTCCATGCTGCTAGTATTGTAGCAGACTAACTATTCTATCCTTAAGCCATAGCAACAAACCTTTCAACTTGTGTCACAACAATGTCTATATCACCAGTTTGTATAAAACCGCCATTTCTCCTCAACCATTTTTAAATAATACATGCATTTCCAACATTGCTTTTATTTTTACTGCTTTCTTGAGGGAAACATATCCTGTCGATGACAAATACAGCTTACTTGGAACCAGGCTAAACCCTAAGACATTTTTTTTACAATGTCTTATACTTAGTACTTTAAAAATAAAGAATAGAGATGAGAAGTGCATTTCAAATATGCAAATTACCTTTTCTAGGGCTGGCACTTCCATTAGGCAGAGTGCAAGAGCTGCTTCACAAGGCAAGTACTGGGCTGTTGGCTATGAACAGTAGTAAAGTGTTGCTAAACAGATCTCTATGGACAATACAATTTGCCAGGTGCTCCTTAAACTGACCAATTACTTTCAAGAATCAACAGCAATGTCATAATATCAAATGAACATTCAGCTGTCTGATTAATTTTTAGATGAAAAGCTGTTGTACATAGAAGGTAGAGGAAGATGCCATTGTATGACTTGCTTCAGGTATCAACATATTTTAGGTAGCCCCAAACAGGGTAGTCCTGTTTCCCCTCCCCCATATACACCCAGATATTTTTCAGACCTTGACATAAAAAGAGAGGGAGTAATTTCTCATGGTGCTCTGGTAATTTGGAAGTTCACATGTGTATATACTTGTCTAAAAAGTGTAATTTATGTATAGGTTGATGCAGGGCTGTAGGCAAGGGCGGGCATTAGGGGTTCAACCTCCCCCCTGAAATTTTTCAGGTTTTTAAAAAACCGATTTACTCATGAATTTTAACTGGTTAACCAAATCCCCATGAGTGTCCACTGAAGTTTCTCAACGGAGCCTGATTTCTAAATTATTTTGTGTTATAGAACCACTCTTCATAATTTGCTAAAAAAGTTTCAACCCCCCCCCCCCCCCTCAAATAAATAAATGTTTTTCTGGCTATGGCCCTGGGTTGATGACATGTTTTGAGGGTAAAATTGTAGATTTTAGTATGACCCATGGATAAATTGAGAATCATTTCATGAAGAGGGAAAAGTGACTATGCTGCCCCACCACTGTCTTCCTGCCCTTGCCATTGTCCTCAGATAAGGGGAATTGTTTGTTTTAGAAAAAAAGTTTAGGTACATTATTAACTCTTATAAAAAAATGGAACCATCTCCTTCCCCGAGATAAGTGGAAAAAGGTGAGAGCTTAGTCTGTTATGGAAGCAACTATAAAAGGCATCAAGTCCCTCTACTTTGCCCAAGGGTCACTACCACTACCATTTTCCCATGCAAGCATCCAAAAGGAGCAGAAGCAATACTGTGACAAAGGGAGTAGAGCTGGTCAGTGCATCTTTTAAGTTTTCCCAGGATGAACTAAGCTCTCTTCTTTGGCTACTCTGCTCAGAGAAGAGGATGTCCCATCTCTTTTTAATAAGAGTACATAGGTATGTTGAACCAGATCTTTGGGCCTGTTTTTTTAAAAAAAGAAATTGAAACTTTTTGACATGAGTATACTGAGTATATTAGTACATCATTGAAGTCCTATTTAGCAAGAGTGAAACTGAGCAATGTGACTGGCTCATTCAATGTGGTTCTTGTTGGAATCACAGACGCCTTAAAGGGCCAGACTTAAAAGTGTCTTCAAAACAGAGTTTATTGAAACAAAAGGAAAAGGACGCAGGGATACTTAAATGCAGTTCCACTGATCAAAAACTCAAAAACCCAAACCAGACCCGGTCCAAAAGGTAAACAGAAATGTAATCCAGAATGACTGGATGCAAAAAGCCATAAGTCAAACCAAGTGCTCTAAGGCAAAGCAAAAAGGCACAGTACACAAATGGTTAACAGTGGGAGTTGCAAGAAGTGAAGCGTTGTCAGCCGAAGTCCAAGGTCGAAATTCGAGGAATCCAAAGCAGCGTTGCTCCAGTGTCCGCAGAAGCAGCGTCTCCAGCCAAACCGGTTCAAGGTTCAACTGCAGATCCGGTTCAACTGCAGATCCGAGTTCAACGCCGAACATGAAACAGGCAGCAGCAAGACTACAATAAACTTTCCCAATACACAGCAACCAGCACATGAATGCACATCAACACCTTGCCTTCTGCAAAGACTCCTCATCCCTGAACCCACTTTTATCTACAAACTATCATCAGAAGATGAACTGACCACCGCCCCATCATCATCCCCAACAGCTGCTCCCAGCTATTCACGTGAATTCCCTTGCCTTTCCTTCCAATTCCTCCATCTCCTGTCAAGATTTAGATCTCCCCAAGACTCAGTTGAATCCCCTGATTGCCAGTCTTCATCCCCAGAGAACCCCATAAAGGTATCACTAGTTGTTGGTGCCTCACAAATAGCTTGTACTTCTCTTATCTTAGTCCAATTCATGGTGTCTCCTTCTTCTCCTTCACTCATTGACCCATCGTTCCCAGAGAATCCCTCAAACGACTCCTTATCTGTAGGTGCTGTAAGTATGTCCCGGATCCTCTTTCTCTGCTGCTCATCATCAGATTCCTGCTCCCGAGTCACTCTTTTTCCCCTTCTGGCACCCATACTACTGTTTGTAACGTTACTCACAAGATCTACTACAACAGTTCTGCTTCTTATAGATGCCATAACATTCGAGCCATAGACAAGTGGTTCCTACAATGCTTTGATAACATATAATGGTTCCTCAGTGACTATAAGAACCAAAAGATATCTGGGATTAGACTGTAAGACATCCATATGATGAAATGTGAATTCCAAGAACATTTACATCAGAGTTTGGAGAAATTACTTTTTTGGTCTACAACCAAGAATTCCTCAATCAGATTTATCATGGAAACTAACTTTCCAAAACACTATTTTAAGACATTTAAGAGTTTTCTACTGTATCCATCGGCAGAACAATGCAGATGTTGCAGATACCACATATTTGCTCTCTGAAGTTTAGGCTTATAGTCAGAAGCTCCTTGATTAATTGCATCTTAATAACTCCTTGTATGCCTGAATACTACACTGCTGAGTTGATGAATTTCTAGATAGCCTGATTGATTGTATAGCGGGTGGGTGCATATGTTACTAGACTCATATAAATTATCAAGAGATGCTGGGCCATTGTAAACTCTCTCATCTGGGGAGAAAGACAATCCATTCCTCCACTCCAACATTTTGTTTTGATATTTGCTTTCAAGCACCTCATTGCCTGTTGTGTCTTGCATTGCTTCTTTGTAGTGGCATTCCTCCTGCTGCTTTTCATGTAGCTGTCACACTGTAGTGACAATCATTGCAAACAACAAAAGGATAGGCCCCTTTTTGATATGTTGGCTGAAATAGCAATTTTCACCCAAACTTCTGCTTCTTGTGGCACATCAAAGTGAGATAAGATGTATGTAGAGGCAATACAATCTTTACAAATAAGAGTTAGTAGAGAAGTTTAACATCTTTGCCTCCAGTTGGAATGGAAAACAGATTCTTTTTAACTACTCTTCTATTGAATGAAAGGAGTAAGGGATGGGCAAACTTGTCAGATTTTGGAAATGTTTCCAGAATCTTACAACCATTATATAAGTAAAGGTAAAGGTTTCCCCTGACGTTAAGTCCAGTCATGTCTGACTCTGGGGGTTGGTGCTCATTTCTAAGCCGAAGAGCCGGCGTTGTCCGTAGACACCTCCAAGGTCATGTGGCCGGCATGACTGCATGGAACGCCGTTACCTTCCCGCTGGAGTGGTACCTATTGATCTACTCACATTGGCATGTTTTTGAACTGCTAGGTTGGCAGGAGCTGGAGCTAACAGCGGCTGCTCCCGCCGCTCCCGGGATTTGAACCTGGGATCTTTCGGTCTCCAGCTCAGTGCTTTAATGCAGTTCGCCACTGGGGCTCCTGTATGTATAGGCCACATTAAAAGGTTACAACTGTACAAAATGGCACCCATTTATAAACTTGCACTCAAGAAGAATGGATAAAAAGAATATGGGATATAATGAATATGGACTACCTAACTTTCTTGCTATCAACAACACAAAATAAGCAAAAAAGAAAAAAAAAAGAAAAAAAAAGGATAGATTGGACACTGGTAAAGGACTGGATGAAGAAAGAAAAAGTTAGAATATTGTTATAAAGCCCTTAACATGAAGGAGAAGTGTCAACTGTCGACACAAAAAAATGAATGATACCAACAACATAAATAATACAAATAGTTATGACAACTTTATAGAGAATGGAAGTCAAGAATTGACAAGGATCCCGACCCCTCCTGCACTTATTACCCCTTTCCCCCTCACTTTCTACCAGCCCCCTCCCTACCCCCCCATTCCTCCTTCCCCCCCCCATACTTTCCTAACCCACTAAGATGGATTTTATTGTTATTTTCAAAATTTAATAAAAATTATTTTAACACAGGATTTATTTATTTATTTACATCATTTCTATCCCACCTTTCTCACCCGAGGGGAATCAAGGCGGCTTACAAATCTGGCAAAATTCAATGCCAATAAACAACAGTACAATAGGATAAAAACATAGAGCAATTAAAAACAATTAGGCATTAAACAGTAAAACACTATACAAAACTTAAAACATATAAAGTGCTTAAATCCATTCATCCAAAAGCTTGCATATAATCCTTGATCCAGACTGTGTTGAAGCCGTAAAAGCTTATTTGTTAAACTTTTGCGCACATAGCCAAGTCTTAAATTTCTTTCTAAGGATGGGTTAAAGGTGCACTGTTCATGATGCCATGTTTCCAATACACGTAATTCAGTCTTGAAGTGCACCTATTTGTTTTATTTTTAAAAAATTAAAAATAAAACAAATAGGTGCACTTCAAGACTGAATTATAAAAATAAATAAATGCCACTGTAAATAAGGGTCAAGCATTTCTTATCTCAAATTCTAAAGCCTGAGATACTCCAAAATTTGGAAATATTCACTGGAGTGACTGACAGGACACTGAATCAGCTTTCTGCTGTTCAGTATACTTAACCTGTGTTTGGCCCACAAACTAACCATGCCTTACCTGTGCAAATGCCTTCCTTGAAATACTAGAAAATGCACAACAGCACACGCACAACTTCTTACATGTGTTCATCTTATTGCTTTTCTTACAGCAGAATAACATCTTCAGGAATGAATACAAGGAACCATAGCAAAAATAGGACAGTGGTATATTTTCTTTCCAGAATTACTCCGTTTCATATAACTTGGCAAGAAACATGCACATCACACCAAACTCTGCATGGATATGGTGTACTTTATAACTAATCAGGATTTGGCCTGTGTTTGGGAAGGCTTTCCAAACATGTGTGAGGTTTATGATATAGGTTGTTCTTGTTGTTTTCACTGTCTACAAGGAATTGGATTGAGACCAGCAAATCTGTTAGTACAAGTGGCGGAGATGGTACAGTTTTATTCCCAAGGCTTCCTTCTGCTGTTTATTTTTCATGATAATTCATCAGCTTTCTTGTCTTTGTGGAGCTCATGAGTGTGGTTGCCTGCAGTCATTAAAAAGAGGGTACTATATGTCAATTTGGAGATAACATTATGCTATCAGATCTAAGGGGAATGTTTGCCATCAGAAATCAATCTTCCTTAAAACAACAGAGATCTCCCCCAAAGCTTTTTCATCCCCCAAAATCAAAATATTTTGCAATACCGGAAAGCTCAAAAACTCTTCCATGTGAGAGCTGACAGGCAACTGTAATCAAATTGTCAAGGAATTGCTCTGACTGTGGCAAAGCGAGAATGTTAGATTACATGTGTCAGCATGCGAAGATAAAGACTGCATAGTGAAGGCAGTGTTGAAAGCTTGATAGGGGAGGAGAAGTTTATCGCTGTAAACTATAACCTGCTGCAGACAGTTCTGCTACCTCAGCGTTCCTCTGTTTGCATTAAAAACCTTTATGATCAATAAAATGTCTCAGTTTTGCCTTTTTGGGAAAATACGTTTAGAATTCTCATGTCACCTGTGCTCGGCCAATTAAGCTGAAGACTAATTGTTATTCCAATGCCTTCAAAGTAATAAAGGATGTTGCCTTCAAACGCCTTGTGTATTACACTCCTCCTCCCCCCTTGTAACAGATTGGGCTGGGTGGGGACACTTGAAAAGAAAGAAATACTTATTTTATGAAAAGTATTGGCACAGAAGGAAGAGCATAGAACAGAGCATGGAAAAATTACTTCATTGAACTACAATTTTGTATGCAAAAATGTCTGTGATATAGGTATCCACCTCTGATAATACAGGAATCATTTTTTTAATAGATTCAGGATTTGTTTGTCATTGTTTCTTTGATTTATTTTGTAATGTATATTATTATTTATTGTATTGTTTATTGTGTTGTGATGTGTTGTTCTTTTATATGCTGTTTATATTGTATTGTTTTGGGCATGGCCCCATGATGGTGGCGGGGTATAAATAAAGTATTATTATTATTATTATTATTATTATTATTATTATTATTATTATTATTATGTTTAGAGAGAACAAGGGAAAAGGTCTCCCCGAAATTAGGCCCTTCTGGGTAGCGTCATCCGTGGAGGAGGTGGTAAAATCCTCCCTCCCCCAGTTTTGTCAGGATTAGGAAGAGCATTTTGTGACTGCTCCTACATTCTGGATCTCTGTTTCTAAGACCTCTTTTACACTGCCATAAAAATCCAGTTTATCTGCTTTGATAAACTGGATTATATGGTAGTGTAGACTCAGATAAGCAAGTTGAAAGCAGATAATGTGGATTATCGGCCTTCATTTTCTGGATTATATGGCAATGTAGAAGGGGCCTGAAAGAGTGTCTAGGCTACTTCATACTTGCCATTATTTTGCCATCAAATGAAGACTTTTCTGTTCCAGCAGATAAAGTGATACCTTTAGTTAAGAGTTTAGTTCATTCTGTGACTGAGATCTTAACTCAAATCAATCTTATCTCAAAGCAGATTTGCCCATTGAAATGTATTGAAATGCTATTAATCAATTTCTCCTTGAACCCCCCCCCCCCCCCCCATTTTTGTTATGCGTTTTTAAATAAGAAAATGTACTTTATAAATTACAAATAATGTATAAAGAAAACCCTGGACATTCACATGGAACAATAACAAAAGAAAGATCACTTTTAAAATGGTAGTAGCTCAAAGTTGTGGCAAGGAAGCACATATGAGGCAACAAAATATGTATTGGCCAGTGTAACAGCAAGTCAAAACCTCCACATTCACATGGAACAATAACAAAAGAAAGAACAACTTTTAAATGATAGAAGTACTAAGTTTTGACAAGGAAGCACAAAGCGAAGAGACAGAAGCACCATTTTCTTCATTCTGTACTCATTCTAGCTTCCCTCCCTCTCATTCTCTCTCCCTCCCACTCTTCATGAAGCTGAACATACCAGGAATAAAAAATACACAAAAGCAACTAACCCAAAGTTCCTCAAAGCGAACAATAGCAAAGCGGACATCAATCCCCCAAAATGGATAAGAGCAGACAGCAATCTCCCAAAGCAGACAAGAGCATGAGGCACAGAGGCTGCTCCCTTGAAGCCCTAAAGCCCTGTACTCATGTGCTACTATGCTCTCTGGCACTAGCTCTTAACTAAGAATGCTGCTCTTATGTCAAAGTGAAACCCAGGCCAAGTGCCGGCTTGTAACTCAAAACACTAATAAGTTGGTAGGCTCGCAAATTGAGGTTTCACTGTATTGGAGAGCTTATTGCTTTATACACTGAGCCTTACTGCTCTACTTTTATCTATGCTTTGAATCCATGCTTTATGTGGTTTTAATTCTATAGGCATCTTAATGTAATGTTAATATTAACTTTTTTGATATGTTTTCAGCTATATATGGTTTTACATGTACAGTAACAGTTCTGTATTTGCAGGACTGGTATGTCCAGTTTCATTTACCCACGTTTAAAATATTATGTCTTCTCTAGGCTTTTTAGGTCCTTTTATTCTATGGTATGCTTCTGCTAGAAGTCATTCATTTCAATAAAGTTGCTATTTTCTGCAGTTTTGTGTTTCCATAGTAAGTCCAGGAACTGGATATGGGAGTTATACTGTATTTTTTTAACTCTGAAAACTGCCTTGAGTTCCACTCTTTGAGAAACAGTGGGATATAGGCAAATGATTACTTATACGGACAGACCTAATTCATTCAAAGTGCTGTTGAAAGAGATTAACCACTTGTTCAGATTCCTTTCAATGGGGATTATACTAGAACGTGGAAAGAACTTTTTCCAGTTCCTATTTTAAGGTTAACCTGCTTCATGTGCACTTTCTGAACTAATGCAGCAACTGAAACACAGATGTACTTTGGGATTTACACTTCTTGGAATGTCCATAAGTATACAAAACATGACTATTAAGGGAACCCATGCACTAAAATGTGTATATTTGTGAAAATAATGTAAAAATGTGCATCCTATTGTAGGAAATATTTGGCAATACAGTAGAGCCTCACTTATCCAACACTCGCTTATCCAACGTTCTGGATTATTCAACGCATTTTTGTAGTCAATGTTTTCAATACATCGTGATATTTTGGTGCTAAATTCGTAAATACAGTAATTACTACATAGCATTACTGTGTGTCGAACTACTTTTTCTGTCAAATTTGTTGTATAACATGATGCTTTGGTGCTTCATTTGTAAAATCATAACCTAATTTAATGTTTAAAAGGCTTTTCCTTAATCTCTCCTTATTATCCAACATATTCGCTTATCCAACTTTCTGCTGGCCCATTTACGTTGGATAAGCGAGACTCTACTGTATTTGTAGTTTGCAGAATTCCAAATGAGTGCTTAAAACATAATTTGAAAATGAATATGGTAATAGAATCAGACAAATTTAATAGAGAAGGAATGGTAAGAACTCAAAATTTATATATTTGTCCATCACCAGTTAAGACAAAGTCCTAGAGGAAAGGTTTTGCCTTGTGGTTTTGGGAAATTGGTTTTGACCTATAAATTATAAATAAAAATCAATGGCTCACATTTTGTTCAGAAAATATTATGGAAACAACTAAGATACAGGAACACTGTGTAATTCATTTTCTTGAACCAAGCTCACTATTTTTTAAAAAAGAATTTGCTTTATTTTTATTTCTTTGTCTGATCTGTTGATTGTAATAAATTATTAATTATCCCACCTTTTCTTCTGATATAGGGACTCAAGGCAGCTAACGGCAAACATAACAGGATATAGAGCAAATGCACTTAAATGTGAAGATAAAAAATAAAATAAAATCGTTTGTGTCATGGAGCAAAAATATTAAAATACATTTAAAACAACTCGTACAAGCTACACATCCTTCCCCTAAATCCCACTAACCTCATCTCACTACATCAAGCATGGGCAAATTTCACCCCCCCCAGGTGTTTTCGGCTTCAACTCTCATAATTCCTAAATCCTGGAGGTCCAAAGTTTGTCCATGCCTGCACTACATCCTGCCTCTCACTATGAAAGCACTCTAATGCATTCACAGCTACTGAAGCTTCAATCAGTGAAAATGATATGTTGTTGCAGTTATCTTGCCTTGATGTGAGTCATGGTTGTCATGTCCTGCTTGGATAAACATGATTGTAATTTTCACAAGATGAAATTTTGAAGCCATATGAGGTCATAGAGGTAAGCTGGACTTCCAGTTACAGTTTTGGATCCAGAAGCATTTGTGGACTCAAAAAGTTATTACCATCTTTATAAACAATGCTCACTCTTGTAAAAATCCATGCTCCTATGGTTCTTTGAGTAAGAAAAAGTAGCTCATTTATTCAACATATGTCATAGTTGATAATATGACTTTTAGCTGTCTAAAGATTTATGTTCATATTTTTCTTTCCTTGTTTGACATCCTTATTTTCTTCTCAACTCCATTTTTCTAATTGGAAGGCTTTGTTTATGAAAACAGTGTCTTGAATAAACTTATGTAGTGCTGAAATTCATACATTGCTAAGTAGCCTGTGTGTTTCTCAATATTTTAGATGTTTTAAGATCAGTCTGAAATCCAGTAAGCAATCTCAACCTGTCCTTTAGAATTTCTGTTTACGAAAACTTTTTGCTTCCTTAGTTGTCAATTAACATATTATCATCCCATCTTCCCCTAGGTGGTCCCAGCTGCAGTCCACTGGGCAAAGATGTGCTTTATCTAAATATGTGATATGCATCTCATTTTTTGCTCTGCGAGAATTGTAATTCATCACTTTCATGTACTGTCTTTATGTTTTATGAATCAAAGCAGTAATTCCAGAACTGTGTTTTAGGGCACACAAATTGAGTAGAGGGGCTGTGAGAAACAAATGAAATAGTATGGTTTCTATCACAATGGGCAATCAGATTCTGATGTATACAGTGTTCCCCTGCTACTTCGCGGTTCGCTTTTCTCAGACTCGCTGTTTCGTGGGGAAACGGGGGTATATTTAAACATTATTTTAATTGTTATGTAGCCTTTCTCCCCCTTCCAACCCTTCCCTATCAGCGCCTGCTGGGCCCTTGCTCTGGGCCCATCATGTTGCTCTGGCTGCTTCCCTGCAGCCAGGGAAGAATGAATGCTGCTCCAGCCGGATGAGTGAGCGAGGGAGGGTGGGTGAGAGAGTGAAGGCCGGGGGCAGCAACAAAAGCTTGGAAGAGGCAGACAGATCTGGCCTCTGCCTCCACTCCACCCCCTCTTCTGAGTCCTCCACATTTCCCAGCGTGGCCCTACTTTGCGGATTTCCATTTATTGCGGTAGGTCCTGGAACAGAACCCCCGCGATAAGCAAGGGAACACTGTATACCTAAGATTAAGGTACATTCGGTTACAAGTTGGCAACCCCCACTTTTTATCTCTGTAGTAAAAGTAAAAGTTTTCCCTGATGTTAAGTCCAGTCGTGACCGACTCTGGGGGTTGGTGCTCATCTCCATTTCTAAGCCGAAGAGCCGGCATTGTCCATAGACACCTCCAAGGTCATGTGGCCGGCATGACTGCATGGAGTGCCATTACCTTCCCACCAGGGCAGTACCTATTGATCTACTCACATTTGCATGTTTTCGAACTGCTAGGTTGGCAGGAGCTGGGGCTAACAGCGGGTGCTCATTTCGCTCCCGGGATTTGAACCTGGGACCTTTTGGTCCACAAGTTCAGCAGCTCAGCACTTTAACACACTGTGTCACCAGGGGCATCTCTGTCGCAGCTATCAAACTGGGGTTCCAAACATTCAACCCCTTCTGCGGAAGCTGCACCCTTTGTCCAAGGAGAAAAACCCATAAGCAAACTGTCTTTTAGCAAAGAAAGATTTATATGAAAATATATACAAACACAACAGTCCTTGGCTTTTATCAGCTGCTTTCAAACGGCGAAACAAAATGTTCTTATCTTCAAGCTTTCAAGCTCCAACCTTTCAAACTCTCTGGTTTCCAGACTCTCGTCTTCAAACTCTCTTCGGCTCCACTCCAACAGGTTTCCAACAGCAACACCATCATCGTCACCATCACCTTCACTTTCACTATCACATTCACTAACTCAAGATTTACTCAGTCTCTATTAATAGCACTCTGTCTTTAGCAGGTGTCTTGATTGCTGCTGGTCATACATGGATAGGACATGATTCTTACAAACACTTATCCATTTAACATAAGAAATGACCTAAATAATATAAAACTCTGACAATCTCTGTACTTGTATATTTATAATTTTACTCAGATGAGATTTATACTGTATGTTGTGTTTATATTGTCTGTTTTGATAAGGCCAATTGACTGATTAATAAAATTGTTTTGGTGCAGTCAACTTCAACTTATCATGACCCTATAAATGAGAGACCTTCAGAAGCCCCGGTCATTGAACCCATTCATTCAAGTCCTGCAAACTCAAGTCTGTGGCCTCCTTGATTGATCACACCATCTGTAATACCATCTTTGCATTTTCTTACAACCTAATCTGCCAAGCATTATTGTATTTTCCAGTGAATTACATTGTCACAGGATATGTCCAAAATACAGCAGCTGTAATTCAATAACTTTGGCTTTCAGTGCGAGTTCAGGTCTCATTTTCTGTAGGACTCACTTTTTTTAGCACTCGTTATTCACATACATCTTCAACAACATATTCAAACATTTGGATTTTCTTTTTGTCAGATTTTTTTTACCATCCAAACTCTCATACCATTTTACAGTCTGGATTGATGGTGTTGGAATCTTGACATATAATTTTGTTCCATGATTTCTGGTTCCCAGCTGGTTCTCAAATTCCTGACTTGCCCGTAGCTGCATTCACAAATTTAATAATTTCTGTGGGGTGATATATCATTCTTATTCTAAGAAATATTTGCAAAGTATCCACCAGCCACATTTCGACTCATTATGTCTTTTAGATTTCCAGGGGTAGTCAATGGAAAGCATGAACCTGCAGATATCTAGATCATGGCCCAAAAATGAGATGGAGTGGTCTGAGCTAAAACAGGCTATTTTCTGATACATTACACCCATTTTTGTGAGCAGAGAATATGTGTAGGCCATAATATGAAATGTGAATAACTTATTTTACAGTTCCTCCTTTCCGCCATGACTGAACATGAGCACTGAAAGATATTTGGAGAATATCTCATATGAGGCTTTTCTCCCCGCCCCCCCCAGTTACAATCTCTTCTTTTTCCCTACAATATCTTTTCTCATTGGCATAAGTTTAAAATGAATACAATGCATTTGCCTTTTCATGGCAGGATGAAGTTTTGTTGTCTTTCATCTTAGTATGTTCTCATATGCTTGAGAAGAATCCTTCAGGATCAGTTAATAGGAATGAATAATTTCAGCAAGAAAGAGGTTTGGCAACTCTACTAACTTTGTAGCAATGAACACCAGTCTTCCTTGTCACTTGTGTTGAAGAATCAGAACAAAATCATAATCTTGTGGAAGTTCTTTAGCACCAGTGTATATTAAACACACACACATCACAAAATGAGTAATATTAACCCAAAGATTCGGAAGAATATTAAATCTCAGAGGCTATAAAGTGTGAGTAAACTAAGGTCACTGCTCTGAAATGTATGTGATGATTTCACCAAGCGATTTGGTTGACAAAGGTAAGTGAGTTGTGGGAAGTACCTGAGAGCAAAAAGATGAAATGATGTGATAGACTTTTGTGTATGTCTTGCTTAACGGTTAGGGAGCAAATCCTGTTCTTGATGATATAGTACTAAAATGTAGATCGGTGTATAGAATTATAACCAAAATAATATGTTACTCAAATAAATCATTGTTCACTTACACCTAAGAAACATATTCAGGGGAAAGCTGTATTGTCCAGGCAGCAAAACCAAAACTCAGCAAAAAGTTGAATTATTTTTTCTTCTTGAGAAATTCAATATTCTCTTCAATGTTCTCTTCAATGTTCTCTGGCAATCTAAGAGCTCTGCAGCCTCATAGAGACAGCCTGGATCCCAAGAGAAGTTACTTTACTACTGCTGATGGAGTTTAAATTTTACTGTCCTTTGCCACAGTCTCCACATGGCCAATAAAAGGAGTGACATTTTCTTGCACTGAGATCTCTCCAGATCAACTTAACTACCAAAAAAACCCTGATACCAAATATAACTCCAACATCGGTACTTTTATTTTCACATATGATCTTTTAAATGTCTTTTACTAGATGAAGAAGCTTTAAAATCTTACATGATATATTTTGAACATTTTGGTTGGCTATTGGTATTTGCCAATACTGGATGTTTCTGTAGTCACCTTACATCTGTTTCTGTCCATCCTATTACAAAATTGTACACTTGATCCTATTGCTTCTGTTGATTTCAACATTTAACAGGTGTACCAGGTGGGGAAAGTGTCAAGTGTCAGATAGTCATTATATAAATATGATGTTTTGTTACCAAGCGGTGCTTAAATTGGATTTCTTACTAATTTCTTCGAAGTGCTCCCTTTCATTTGTAAAAGATGAACATGCCACAAAAAGCAGGAAAATATGATAACAGTTGGCAGCAATATGAAAAGCATTTATCATGCCATTTAGTGTTTTAAATAACATGAAAACATAAAACAGCATAAAAGAATTATTTCTTTCATATTTGTCATAACAAGAATATTGGCAGTGAAATCCTCAGTCACCATTACAAAAGCTTTCTACTTCTACTAATTTCATGACTGTGGTGATGGAATATGACACAGTGTGCAAAAGAATGGCAGAAATTGACAGCAAAAATTATGGTGTGAGATTCTGGTCATTCATTTCCAACACTAGAACTCTGTGAATAACAAAACACTGATTTACACCTCCACAAAATACTGTGCAATCCAGCTTAGTTTTGTGCAGCTAATTCTTGTAGATATATTTTCATTTGTAGGTTAAAGCAAGAATTATTGGAAATGAAAGGTATTAATTATCTACTCACACGATTACTAGTTTTGAATAACAGGTCTAAGTCATACAGATGAATTTGTTCCATGTTGTTCATCTGAACAAGACTAATTCAAGACTAAGGACTTTATCACACAAAGTGGGCAAGCCAGCATTATAGCAGGCTCAACTGACCCTTTTGGCAAGAGTCCCTATCACACAATGCTGTCTAAACCCCACTCCCAGCCTGTCCTCCCCCCCCCTCCGATTCTCCCATCTGTAGCTATTAACAGGTACAAACATTGACAGCTCTCAGTCATACAATATTCCCATCACATGCCTTTTTTTGCAATAGGTCCCTTCCACTTCTGTGCTGGCATGCCAGCAGTAGAGTTGCATCAAAGACAGGGTTGTACTACTCTTCCCCTTCCCCCTCACTATTCCCAAGATGGCTGATTATCTTTTCTGGAGTTGTGCAATTGCACTAAAAACAAAAGTAGTAACAAAAAATAAGTATGGAGTTAAGAGGGTGTTTGGAAGTGCGATTGAAGGAATACAGATAGGCAAATCAGGTTTTTAACACCAAGACAGCTACCCAGCTGCTGTATGCTTCCAGCATTGATGGTCTAACATCTAAGATAGAAAAGCAGTAAGCTTCGTTTTTGAGGGCCCTCTTCCAGTTTCCCCAGATGTGTGCCATTTTACGTCCTACTGCTAGAATCTGGAGAAATCTCCCTGTCAACAGGAGCTCTTAAATATAGGCTTAAGGTTAGTGTTTTCGGTTTGGGCTCAGGTCTAATTAATCATTGAGCCCAGGATGAGTTTACTAGGATCTGCGGTTTAAGCTTAATTCTAAAAAAGCCTCTTCTATCAGCCTTTCTGTATCCTTCTTAACTCACCTAGGTTTCGACATGGCACATGAATCTATTAAATGAAGGCTGTGGGACATTGAGTTCTGTGAGCTGTGTTCTCTCTCATATGCTTTTTGGTTCCCCAGGCGCACTCTTTATGCACTATAGTGGGTAATGTGTTCCCCTCTGAATTGCTTCGAGGTAGATTTGTGGGACTCCCATATAACACCTGACTTTGCCCATGTAAAACCAGAAAGGTGAATGTATGTATCACATCTTGTTGTCCTACAGTTTTTATATGCAGACTCAATAACGAATTAATCCACTACTGAGAAACTTACCTGAGAAACTTAGACTAATTCTATGTAAAATTTTATTTAGGAGATAATATCTTCTATGTGACACATTGCCCTGAGATTAATCAGTTTTTATCAGTTTATTAATCTGTTTGCATTTTGTGTACTTAGCTATTTACCACTAGGCTTACCACTGAGCTATTTGGGTCTTTGAACTGTAATAGTTTTCATTGATTGATTGAAGAATACCTGCAGTGGCAATGTTTATAGAGCATTGGAATTTAATTTCCTATTAATTACAGTTTATACTAAATTAATCCGATGGAGTAATTTTAAAATAAAATCAGAGAAAGTTATTTTTAAAAAAGACAAGGAATGAATATAGGATTTATATGTTAGACAAACTATCGGATTCCACACAGAAATTTTAAAACATTTTTAATATTTCAGTCTATATACCATTTTCCTATCTCTGCTAAACAACAGTATTTGTGATCACAGTATCTTTTGGTGTCCATTTATGGTTTATTAATAGGCATGTGCAATTGATTTTAAAAATGTTTCAAAAGTCATTATAAAATTAGGGATCACTGGCATTTTGTTTCTAAAGTGTTTCTAAAGTATAGTTAGTAAAACTTTCATTACTATAATAAGAGTAACAAAATTTTGTAACTTTTCATTATAGTAATTGCGCAAGTTGGGAAACAATGGTAGAATATATATACAACTGTTGACCCATCAAGTTTCAGAACGTTTCACTTATTCACGGATTTTTGGAGAATTTTCAAGGTTTTTAGAAACAACATTTTTTTAAAAAAAATGACAAGGGCTATCTTCTTCAATTTTCTATACAAAGGCACAATATAACAAAGGATCATTCCCTCCAACTTTCAGAAATATTTATACATCTACTGGTTTTAGGGATTTTTTAAAAAAAAAATGACAATTTTTTAAAAGCCACAACAGCTATCTTATTGAATGTCTCGCATATTAACAAATATAAATTCAATTTAAGATTTTTTTTACAGCACAGCACAGAGATTTACTTAGTCAGTCTTAGTCTTAGTCAGTCCTCTTATTTACAGATTCAACAATCTATTGGAACTCTGGCTGGCTGCTGCTATGGAGGGAAAATAGCTCAATAGCTCTGGGAAATACAGTTTAGGGCAGGGCCTCTTGAATTCTCTGGCATAGGGCTCCTTGCCTTCCCAAACTACATTTCCTAGAATTCTGTGCCTTCTTTTCTAGAAAACTCTGCTTTCTCCCTGCTGCTTCCCTGATTTAATGTCAAGAGGCCATTAATTTAAAGAGGAAAGACCAGTGCTTTCTTGCACTGAAAGTAAAACTGACTTTGAAAGGCTTCTGAGATTTACAAAATGCAAATGAAAAAGTATTGGGTAAGTTTTGATTATTAAGTTTTTGGCACAGGTCATGCCCATGCATTGGGTATCACATCGTAAGTACAAATTTAATGAATTTGATATGATTTACAATGACTAACAAAATAATTGCACACCCCTAGGTATTAGCTTTACTGTGCTGTTTAAGTGAATTAAATGGACTTTTAGCGAGGTCTAAACGAATGATAATTATTTATAAATGTTTGTTGGAATGTAATGTTTGATGTTCAGGTGTTCAGACTTGAGTGGGACAAAGAACTAGATGGTTTAATACAGCATAATCCATGGAATGCTGCTTTAGCTTTAGCTTGTGCTTTTTCACCGCATTTAAAATTGAGATTGTTTCCACACAAAAAAATCAAACCTTTGAGTCATATTGAACACTACAGTGCTTTTTAAGGCAGCAGCTGTGTAGTTCAGTCACATATTGGCAATGCGTATTAAGTTGTTATACTCTGTCAGGCTTTCTTTTGTTGGAAGGCATGACTTATATTAATTTTGCCTGTGAAAACTTTGACTTTCAGAAAGGTTCAGAGATTTCTGTTACTCAATGGTCTGAAAATATTGCTGCTTTCCCCACTTTTAAACATATGTCTTATAGCCAATTTATAGCTGGACATTTTCTGGCCATTTGGGTGCTTGCATCAGCTTAGAATATATTGGATAATTTCACAAGTCTGTGAAATATACATATTATTGTGAATTTGCTTAATTTTTGTATTGTTTTCCCCTTTTTCTTTTCTCCTTCCCTTTGTGTATTTGAAAAATAAATGTTGTTTTAAAAATTCTTGTACCATCCACCCCCCCCCCCCCAAATTTGGCTACAAGTTCTTCCTTAGAGTTTTATGAGCAAAATAAGAGAATATTTTTGTAAACATAAATACCCTTATTGTAAAAAAAATCCACCCGGGGATTTGGCGTCAATGATTTTTTTTAATTGAGAAAATGACACAGGAAAGAAGATGATGCTTTCCCCTTCTTCCATCATAAACCTAATCCAGCTCACACAATTTGTAAATTCTGTGAATGATACCATACTATCATGTTGTAGTATTGTTCTCAAATGTTTTATGGGAAACAAAAATGGCTGATACTAGCTGTTAGCTGCCAGAAAGAACTTTCTTTACAAATGTAACAGAACTGCAGGTGGTATAAAAAGGTAATAATTAGGGGTGATTTTTCTCCCTTTTAATTCCTATCTTTTGATTCAAAAGTTCCCAGCTGGGAATGTATAGCTCACTTCTAACCTTTCACCTAGAATGTGCCTTTTTTCAAATATTTTAATTAAAATCTTTAACCACAAAACACACAAAAATAAAAGCAACAATACTTATAAGTACATAAACATAAACATACTTTGACAGCAACTGCCCAACAAGAATATACGTCTTTCTACAACTCTAAAACTACCAACATATACATAAATATAAATTGTCTTGATGTATACTGCAAAATTCATTTCACTACACTGGAACCACTGCTTCCCTCCACCACTGGAAATTTCAATTTAAAACTATTTTATCATCTCACTATGAAAATAATTCAGTTCACACATATTGAAGTGCCTGTCCAAGTGTCTTGATATTGGATGGAAAGCTCAAAATGACTATCTCTAAGCAGCAGTCATGAGGAAGTGCCATCAATATGAAAATGCAGTTTATGTCAGATGTTCTTGAGTAACTGAAGTGACAGAAGTCACATGCATCTTCTGATATATTAGAAGACTTATTTTTATTTTCTCCCAGCTGCAAGTCTGGTGGAGGTTCATGCTGAGTGAAAATGTTTCTTTAGTATCTGAGGACCTTACTAGCATATACATCAATCACAGTATTTAAGAATATGCAACTTTTTTTTTCAAATGATCATCTTCACTTTGTTTTTCTGGCCTTATTTTCTTTGCTGACTCTGAAAGCACCATGTTGGTATCTTTACATTGTGAATTATGCTCCTTTTCCAGCCTTTTAACTTTATGTTTTGTTGTACAAGACCATAAGAAAAGTGTTCTTTGATTAGGCTAGAAAATGCTTGGATTATCCAGTTTTCTATCCCCAAAGTAGCCATCAAATCTCAACAAGAACCTTGCAAGCAGGACATGATTGCAACGACATCTTCCGTATTATGGTTCCCCAGAAACTGGAATACAAAATCACAATGACTACATTGTTTTCAATAATGGAGGTGGTATGGAGCAATCCTCCTCTCCCCCTCCTGCTCTTATTCCTCCCTTTTTCCTCTTCTTTCTCTCCCTTGCTCCTGTCTAATGGGACCTAATAATCATTTTAATAAAAATTAAAAATGATAGTCATTAATAAAGAATTAATATAATAGCTATTTTAAAAAGGGTTTAAACAATTTATAGCTAACACATTAAAATTACAAACATTAAAATTATTATACACAAACCTGAACAATTGCAGTCAGTTTCTAAATGCTTGATGGCATAAAAATGTTTTGGCTTGCTAATGGAAGGGGGGCAAGTACGGGGGCCATCCTAACTTCTTGAGGAAAGGAATTCCAAAATTTGGGGGCAGCCAATAGACTAGGAGCCATTGATGGGTCAGCTTACCATGAATTTTTCCAATGTATCCAATCCTCATTTAAAGTTACACCAGCTGACAGTTGGAACCATATCTCGTAAGAGTAAATGGCACAGTTTAATCATGCACTGTATGACTCTCCCATCATTTGGCTTCATTATGAGAGATGGGGAAAAGATTCACATCATACTTAACTTATTTGCCTCTCTCATGTCTCTCTTTGCTTGCTTCCACAGTCAAAATTAAACAGTTCTGCAAAGGATTCGCTTCAGTCATTTATTAATTTGGGTTGTTCATTATTTGACTTTTCTAGTGGTACAAAATATCATCATCATCATTATCATCATTTAATTACTTATTAATCGCCCTCCATCCAAGATGCTCTAGGCGATTTACAAGATAAAATTGTAAAGGATAAAAATACATACATATAAATATTGATAAAATTAACATAGATTAAAAGATTAAATTAACATAGATTAAATTAACATAGACTAAAATATAATTTTTGATTTGATGAACAGACATGTACATAGTGTTACAAATGTAGCCACACCATGGCTTTTTATAAGGAAAGTATGATGATGGCAGTTTTATTTTCAGTTCCTTTTCTAGAAATGTGTTTTTTTCTAAAGAAATTGGTTTGAGATTTGCACTGCAATTCCCACAAACTCGGGAATTCTTTCTTGGCTGTCCAAGAATAGATCCCTGAGGGACCCTGTTGATCACAGCCCTCCTTTGCGAGACGGGGCATGCTCCCATACACAGCACATCTCCCTATCCAGGTGGCATCTTCTCACATATGCAGAGCTGTGTATTTCTTTGCCAGAATGTTTAAAAAAGCAGAGCACATGTTTAGTCTATGGGGCCTGTCTATTATGCTGAGTGCTCTCATGTACGTGCTCAAAGAGTGCATGAAATCTTTAGTACTAGATGGGGATTTAGAAAAGAGAAGAAACCCAAAGAAAAGCAGACAAGTGTGGGAAGTTGATTTAACCTTAACCTGACCTGATGGCATTTTTAGAGCACGAAAAATTAGCAGAGTGCTGACTTGAGCTCAAGGTGAGCCTCTAAGGGAGAAGCTGGGAATACAAATGGCAAGGTTGCAAGAAGACAAGAATAAAAAGGAAATGATGATAAAATGGAATTAAAAGGGTTTCTGACAGGTGAAAAAACAATTCATGTGCTTTTTTCGCTTTCTCACAGGGCACTGGAGATTCAATCCAGGGGGCTGTCTTACTAGCTGCAGACTTTCAGCATCCTGCACACATATTTCCAATGCATTTCCATTTTTAAAAATATTAACCTTCCCTCAAATACCATCAAAAATTGGTGCCCTTATTATGACTACATATTTGGTTTTCAAATGAAATTGCATCATTTTGCTAATACTTTCTTTGGATGTCCTTACTAAACAGTAAATGTAAAAAGAAATTGGGTCACCTTTTCTAAATCCTTCATTATTGTTTATTCCTATTGCTAACATAATTATGTGCCTATTTAGTTTCAGCAGTATTAGCTCATTCCATTTAATCATATGATGTTCCTGGGGGATGCTCTATAACCTCATTTGGAGCCATACCTTCTTACCAGCATGGGAAAATAACTATCATACTGTGTTTGTAGAATAATTTCACAATATGTGAAGTAGGGGAGCAAGGCATGTACTTGACATATATATTCAACATAGTGAATGTGGTGTAATAAGAAGAGGCTTTTTTTTGTCTTTGACAGACCACCTCTTCAATTATAAGGGGTCAGAATTCCACTTTTGGTTTTGCAAAACCCCTTTGAAAACATTGGGGGACATACTTTGGGAAAATATATTCTTTTAAAAGAGCTCTATCACTTATCAAGACTTCAAGAACCATTTTTGTCTGACATTAATTTGGGCATTAGTATCCATGTGTCATCTGCAGACCTGTGATTTCTAACACTGTATAATAACAACAACAACAACAACAACAACAACAACAACAACAACAACAACTTTATTCTTATACCCTGCCCCATCTCCCCGAAGGGACTCGAGGCAGCTTACATGGGGCCATGCCCGGACACAACAGCACAAAATCAAAACAAAAACAATAAACAAATCAGCCAACAATAAAACATCAACATGGTATTAGAGAGTCAGGACTAAATTCCCATGAGTACAGCTATGCATACAGATAATATTGATGAAAATTTTCCTTAGCCTCTGATATCCTACTTCTCCATGCACTAAGTATATAGGCAAGGTAACTATACAGTTCTTGATCCTAAAATCGTCTGAATTCTCAGAGGAATCCCAATGTTTGCAAAAAATCCCTTTATGGAAACCAAATTTGGAGGAAAATTCTTCAAGGAACCTACTGAAGAATTACCATGCTCAGTGGTCTTGGAATGATGATGGACTGTGTGGAATATGTTTTCACACAAACATAAAAGATGGGTGTTAGGTAAAATATATGTTTCAATGTATGGCTATAACAAGAAAAATATATCAACATAAACCAAGAATAAACATGATGTGATGTGTGTGTTAGGAGAAGCTAGACAAACAAAGGAAAGATGGGATCAAACCCGAATACAGAATTATGCAAGTCAGTGTAAAGGAAATATTCCAAGCTGTTAGTATTTTGACTGCTTTGATAAACCTAAACAAACCACTCTGGTTAAACCACTCTCTTTTTAAGTTATATGATTGTTGCTGAAACATGAGGGGAGCTTTTGCAAAGTCAGCTATCCCGTGAGGAAAGAATATTGAGACATATGGTGGGTTTTTTTTGTTATACTTATTTGCAAATATACAAGCTAAGCAGGTAAGAGCACACAGCCCTCCCCCCTTTTAAAGCAGCCCCTCGGGTCTATTTCTTGCTAAGCAACCAAACACATCTATGTATACAAAGTATACACAGCTCATTTTTGACCAACTTCAAACATTCTTCTTTCCCTCACTTGGCCTCATAGGAAGGACACCAAGCTTCCCGGTGGCAGAGAGATGTGACCTATATAGCTGAGTGTGACTGTCCATTAAACAGCTTCATTGCTTCATAAGCAATGTTTTGATAAGAAAATTACCTCTTTCCCCCCCAGATATTACTCCCCCATCTCACTTAAGATGATAAATCCTAAGGCAAATATTGGTGATTTGTTTCCAAGCATCTGACCTGTATTCCTTTCTAGCCTTATTCTGTTTTCTGTTTTCCAATTATTACAGTTCATGAGGTCATCCCATTTCTCTTAAATGCCTCCATTTTTATCAGTATTAATAGGTCTCAGAGCAGTAGTGTTATCAGCAGATTTTACCAGATACCAATACTTCACTTTTTCAAGGTTAGGAAAGAAAGTGTGGAATGGGGTGCAAACTTGTTGTCCAAGTTTTTGTTAGGCTCAGAAGAAAAGATTTGGAAGTGAAAGTGAGGCCAAGATTCCCCCCCAAAATTAGAGAACTATTAGAAGAATCATTACATGTTAAATGGGGATCTACCTGGCAATTGAGACTAAGGACACAGGAATAGAGTTGTGCATGGAATTCCTTTTTCCTTTGTTTCATTCATGTCTTTCGTTTCTTCAGGAGTATGAAACAGGAAAGCCCCTCCTGCTACAGAAATCAGCTGAAAACGAAAGCAAGTAGGAGTGGATCTCGGCTGCATCACAAAGTAAGAAGTGCTTGGCTGCAGGCCCTGGCAGGTGTGGGTGCACACCATACACACACTCTCATTGGAAAGAGTGTGTGCACATGCCTGGCAGGGCCTGCAGTTGAGCACTTCCTCTAGAGTAGAAACAGCAAGTAAGAAGAAGTCTCCTTAAAGCATGCACTGGGAAGGGGAGTCTGGGTGGGACCCCCTCCCCCATAATGAGCTAATAGAAAATGGATATTTCAGCACCAGAGAGCAAATACAAATCAGCACTGGCCTTGTCATACTCAACTGCTGAGTACGTCTGTCTTCAGTCAGATGAAGAATTTGTACAGTTTTTCCCTGGTCTGAAACCTGCTTGTTGTGCAATAAGCTTGGGTACGATAACAGGTCCTAATCGATTTAATAGCATCCTCTCATATACTTTATATAGATGACATAAGAGAGAGATTGGTTGGTAGCTCCTGGCATTGGAGGCATCTTTACCGGGTTTTAAAATGGCAATGATCTTAGTTTTCCTCCATACTCTGGGAATCTGTTTGTGTGGCAAGCATTGATTGTAGAATTTCAAAAGCCAGTTTTCAGCTTTGGGCCCCAAGTGTTTGATTTGCTCCATCATTGTCACCTAGGCCAGGTGCTTTACCAGTTTTACATCGCTTGATGGCTTCTCTGAGTTCTTTCAGGTTTAGAGGAGAAGACATTACTGGTGGGTTTCAAGTTCTGGCACCCTGTTGATTTTCAGCTTTATTAATTCTGCCCAACACAGGGAGGCAGCCAATAGAAGGAAAAGGATCCCAGGAAGTGAGGTTTTTAAAACCCTTTCTTTAAACCCAGGTCTCCTCTACATACAGTAGGGAATGGATTGCAGAAAGAGTGGTATCTCAACTCTGATGCTTTTAATCCAAATTTTGGGCGCTCCTGAAAAAATGGATCAAGACCCCCACCAAAATCCAGGCCACTGAAATGGATCACAGTTTACCTGGATTGTACAAACCTAACTTCTACTTGTGCTTTCCAAAAGGGAATAATTTCACAGGGTCAAAATATCTGAGGGCCCAAAAATGAGAGCATAAAGAGCAGTAAGTGTGGAACACCTTAATAAGAAAAAAAAACTGCATATCTTTACCAATGCATTTCAGCACTGTGTTTATTAAGAATGAAGTTCTTATATGTTAAACAACAGCCAAAATACTAAGATTAAAAATAAGTATGCAGATCAATGTGTTGTGTTACAATACAACACATGCAAATTCTCCAAAGGAAGAAAAGAAACAAGTACTTTTCATTACTTCCCAAAATATAATATTTTAGCATATTGACTTTCAAAATACTAAAATACTAAACTTGTGTTTTACTTCTTAGTCCAAACTATTTTTAAAAGAAAAAGAATGCATGATGGAACTAATGTAAGCAATCTGCTATGTAGCCAGACGAACATACTATTGATTCAATTATTGCCTAGAACACCTGTTCCACACTTAATCAAGATTAACAGTATTTTAAATCCAGTTTCTAATGCAAAAAGTTGTCTTGTCTCTATCTTGTTATACCACACGCACATCCATGTAAACCATTTTAATGCCATCTCAAAGCATTGTATATTCGAAAAAAAATGTAATCAAATAAAACATATTAAAATGTAAAGATTGATATACAAAACATTAAGGTGCATCTCAAGTTGCTTGTCCCAACTAAAGCAGACCCAATGAATTATGTAAGCATTTTATTAGCATTCAGTGATTGGTTTTGTAGCTCTACTCTCTTTGGCACACAACTGGATTTAAGGCCTAAATAAAACAACCATCCATCCAAACATTCAAAATCAGAGCCTGAAAACACAATGTTGAGACTGAAGAAAATATTTACTCAATGAGTACAGTATGGATGGGAGAATATTGTTCAGGAATAACATTTTTAATGACTTATATGTAGCTGATGATCTCTTACATGTAGTGGTACATGAATTTGTCAATGCTGTATCCATTCTGTATCAATTTTCATATGTATTCCATGATGACTCCAATTTCCACATCATTAAAACTAATTTTGTAATTAACTTTTCCTAACACACATACACACTTTTTCTAATATCCACATTTTTAATCACATTTTTGTAGGCAATTTTTGTGCACTACCCATTTTTGATAGAGCAATATAGCAGTTCCCGTTACATTCCAAACAAAAATCCCCATCACATTTTAAACAAAACAAAATCTCAACCCCTCCATCAGGAAGCAAGAAAACCCCCATAAATCAGCATTTAGGCAGTTCTGTGGACTGTGTGGATGTATGTGGAATAACATTGTTTGGCACTGTGATGCCAAAGCAGTATTGGGTTTTAGGTCTTTGAGATTATAATTGCATTGCAGACTTTGAATATCAATGGTACTCAAATGATATCTATATAAGGAAATTAAATTAGGCTAGGTTTTTTTCCCCTCCAAAATGTAAACCAGATAAAATCTTTCAGAAGTCCTAGTCAACTGAGGAGTCTGAGGGGGGAAAAATACTACCTAGGTGACAGTGATGTTTGGAGCTTTCTAAAGTGAAATAATTCAATTGTAGATTTGTTTAGTCTGAACTTTAAAGGTTCAGCAATTTAGATAGTTCTTTTAAAGTCAACCTAAAACCCAGAACAAATTACTGCCCCTCTTGTATAGAAACCACCAGCTGGTGCTACAGAGTTAGTCTCCTTAGAATATAAAGGGTTGTTGTGGACTGGAAATGCAATCCATCATTACTTTCTGTAGGAAACAACAAATAATTGTTGTGATTTTCTTCCTGCTGTGAAACTGTTTTTGAAAACCACTGAGTTTTTAAAGCCTATTCAGACTCTGGCTCTTATTTTGTTTAAAGTTTGCACATTGGCATTTTGCATAGAAATCAGTCCTTTTTGCACAGGAATCGGCATTTTCTGCACTGAAAATAATATTGCTGATCAGAAAATGCTATCTCCTGTGCAGAAAATATTGAATTCTGCTCAAAACAACCACGAGCAAATTTTGTGCAGCCTGCAAAGATTCTCATCAGTCCATTATTCTTCTCATCAGGTTACAACAGGATTTTAACTAATATTTGCATATTTGAAGATATTTTAAGCATCCATTTCCTTTTTTGTCTTTTGCAATCTTATAACCCCTAGATAAAACCTTGCCTTCTTTCCCCACCAATTAGATGTCTGCTTTTCTGACATTCAGTTGCAATATAGGATTGTAACATCTCTGAAACGTCTTAGGTAAGAAAAACTAAACATGCGTTTCTCTAAGAAAGGGCAGTTTCCATCACCTGCATTAGTAAAGTTTTAAGAATTGCAATTTATTACAGTTTTTTTCTTGCAAATTTTTCAGTTTTTTTTTCATATTTAAGGCCTTTGTACAAAAATTGTATTTGTTATTTGCTTCAAAACATTGTTACTGGAAAAATATTTTTATCAAACACATAAGATTTATATAAATATATTTTAGTGCAAACAAAATATTTGTCCAAACTCCCCAAATTTAAACAAAAACCCTGAATAAATTATCATAATTTGCCTCCTCCCATGTTTCACCAGCTGTCATAACCTTGTCTGACAGAAATAAACTTTTTGAAATATTTCATTTTGTGTGTTCAAGAATGAAATGAACCAATACTTACATTCATTTTCTCCATATATCAGGTACAGATCAAAGGCTGGCATTCGGAGGTGAATTTGACTCCAGATATTTCTTTTTTCTCAGAAATAAGAGATTAGAAAAATTAGAGATTCTTGAAAAATCCAAATACATATTTCCTTCAAGATAAAAAAATGTAATTGCAAGCTATATGGCTAACAACCGTTTTCCCTTTAATTTTTGTATGTCTTATGCAAGGGTACCTATGTCTTTCCAGGTTCTTCCAGGTTTTGATCAAAACCGTCTTCACCAGCAGGGATCCTCTGGCATGGATAAGGTTTCAACACCCATGTGTTCTATCACTTAACCTGCCTCTCATCAAGTTTTCCTCTATTGTTGGAGCTACTCATCTCCTGTCCCTTCCAAAGCTCTGTGAAACTCACCGTTAAAGTGGAGTAGAACATGGCAACTCAACTATGATGTGTCTATGGTAGTCTGACAAGTTGGTTTGATCTGCCCATCATTTTCATTCTCTATGATCACTGGCATGTGTGATAGACATCAGTATTGTAGAAAGCAGACAGTATGGAATCGTAATTAATTGATGGTATTAAATCATTCCTAAGAGAAAATGAGATTTTTTATAAAAAGAAATCGCAGTCATTAGCTTAGATTTAATCTGCTAGGGGAAACGGCCTTCACACCTAAGCCAGTGTCACAGCTTGATATTCTTTCAATTAAATCCATGCTTGTCTAAAGCAATGAGGATTTTGAGGACAAGATCAGGGCACAAACTAATGAAAGTCCCCACAGAACAAAGACATTAGGCAAAAGCTGTTACAAGAAAGAAATCACAAATCAGTCTTTAATATTTTCTCTTAAACTGGCATTAGCTGATTTCGGCCAGATGAGACGCAAAGTACAATTTCAGTCATGTAAACCAGAAAGGGCCAGACCTTTCTGCCTGTACACAAAAGACAAAAATTATGTTGGGAAATTTAAATGTCGGTTTAATGCCAACTGGGGACATGGATTTATGGAACAGCTTTTTCAGCATCGTTTTGGATTCTCTTATAGACCATTATGACTTGATTGGTCTTGGTGTGCCTCAGTCTTCCAATCTACTCTATCCTTTATAGCTGTTATAAATTAATAGATCCTTGTAATGGTTGAGAAGGTACGTTGTGTGTGTGAGTTCACTAGCCTATTCACATGCAACAGGGAGGGAAAAGGGAGAAACAAGACTTTGCTTGTAGTAATCATCTCAAGCACAAAGAACATATAAATAATGAAAGTCAATGAGAAGTGTTAATATGCCAAGCCTGGATAGTACTGGAGAAAAGTCCAAAAAACAACATGCAATGAACTAGCAAGAAGTGTATTTTCTTTGGTATGAGTAAATGAGTTTCCCATTCCCCAGTAGATGGACTCTCTCATGGCCAATACAGGTGACTGGCGGTAGTGATGTAGTAAATCCCATCTCTAGAAAACTGCCACTGCTGTGTCCCACTCTTCCACTAGTGGGAACTATCTTTGTCTACCTCCTTCCTTCAATCTTTTGGTATGTGTGTAGAGGCAGATGTCTTTCTCATTTATGTGAAAATGAGCATGAGGTTAGTTCCATTGTCTACTCTGTCATTCTCTCCTTCAGGAAGGGGGAAGGTGTGTGTGTATGTGTGTATAGCACAGCTACAGATTTCTACTTTTCAAACAAGGATGTTGTAATGTGGAAATGACAGAGAATGTACTACCATCTATGTGGCAATAACATCCCTCAAAAGAGAAAACCAAATCCATTGTGACTCATATGGCAGGAGCAGTGCTTTGTTTCTTGCCTCTGGTGGCAGTACAGTTTGGAATGTCAATTCCCTATAGTGTATTTCAGCTTTCTGCCATTTTAATGAGACTTACCATATGAGATTTAAGGACCTTATCACACAATGAAAATTCAGTGTCCTAAGACACTTTTGCCCCAGTTGATCCAAGGAGCTTCATGCCACCCATAAAACAATGTAGCCTCTCTTCTGGCATGGCTGTGTGGGTCAACTGAAGCAGCAGCATTGTAGGAGTCCCAATATACCCTTTACCTCCGCAATATCAGATTGTTGACTAATCCCTCCAAACCCAGCTCTCCCTTCAGATATCCCTGGGGTTGGATCTCCAGAGCCAGGGAGTGCCATTGAGGTCGTATGGGGGAGGAGGGTGAGATGTGGTCAGTTACAGTAATCCAGGGAGAAGTGCAACAGAGTCTTTGCAACCCCGAGGAAAGATAGACCTGGTAACCAACATGACAGGCCCCCTGGACTCAAAGCCCTGCTGTTAAACGCCAGATCAATAAATGGCAAAACATTAGCCATCCAGGACTTGATCCTGGATGAAGATGCGGATCTGTCGTGCATCACTGAGACGTGGTTGGATGAGCTGGGTGGGGAAAATCTCACCCAGCCCTGTCCACCGGGTTTCAGGGTGCATCAGCAGGCCAGGTCCGGGAGGCAGGGAGGTGGGATTGCAATGGTCTAATGGGAATCCATCTCCCTGATTATGTGTACTGTCCCACAATCTACTGGGTTCGAGTGTGTCCACCTGAAAGTGGGTGCCCAGGGCAGTTTGGGGATTCTGCTTGTGTACCGACCACCCCATGTCACTGCAGTCTCCCTCCCAGAGCTAGCTGAGGTGTTTTCTGCTCGGATCCTGGAGTCCCAGCAGTTTGTTGTGCTGGGGGACTTCAATATCCATGCAGAAGTCACCTTATCCGGAGCAACTCTGGATTTCATGGTTGCCATGATGATCATGGGGCTGTCCCAAGGGATATCAGAGCCCAGTCATAAGGCTGGGCACACATTGGACCTAGTTTTTATTGCGGGCGAGAATATGGTCGGTGTGGAAGAGCAAAATATTCTTCCATTGTCATGGACCAATCATCACCTGATCAGTTTTAGACTAACTGTGACCTCAAACCTTTGCGGGAGTGGTGGACCTATTAAAATGGTCCACCCCAGGAGGCTTATGCATCCTGATGGACTCCTGATGGCTCTTGGGGAGTTACCTGTCATGAAGGCTGACAATGCTGTTGATGCCTTGGTCTAGATCAACAATACTGAGATGGCCAGGACAGTGGACATGATCACCCCTGAACATCCCCTCTCATCTTGCAGACTCAAGCCGGCTCCCTGGTTCTCTGAAAAACTGGTGATGATAAAGAGGACGAGATGGAGGCTAGAGTGCCATTGGCGGATGACTCGTAGTGTACCTGACCAAACATAGGCTAGAGCCTCACTTAGGGCCTACTCCGTGGCGTTGAAGGCAGCCAGAAAAGCTTTCTCGACTGCCAACAGACCTGCTGAGTTGTTCTGGGTGGTTGGGGATCTTCTCCATCTCCATGAGGGGGAGGGGGTCCCCAACCACCCAGCAATTCGATGTTGCAATTTTGCACATCATTTTGCAGACAAAGATGCTCAGATATGCTCCAACTTAGACACTAGTTTGGCTGCAGTACCAAATAAGGTAACCAAAGCATCTGCTTATCTGGTTTTGATGGATTCGTTTCAGCCGGTTCAGCCGGAGGATGTCAGGGGGATCCTTGGGGCTGTGAGGGCGACCACTTGTGCTCTGGACCCTTGCCCTTCCTGGCTTATTAAACTTGCCAATGTGGGATTGGTAGATTGGTTTGTTAGAATCATCAATGCTTCATTTGATCAGGGACTTATGCCATTGAGCTTTAAACAGGCAATAGTAAGACCTTGCCTGAAAAGTAAGGCCTTGCCTCTTGATCCTATGGTTTTAAACAACTACCGCCCAATCTCCAATATCCCTTTCCTGGGCAAGGTTCTAGAGGGGGTGGTTGTCACACAGCTCCAGGGTTTCCTCGACAAGACCAACTATTTAGATCCATCACAGTCTGGCTTCAGGCCTGGTCACGGCACTGAGACGGCTTTGATCGCCTTGGTGGATGACCTCCGCAGAGAACTTGATAGGGAGTGTCTCCCTGTTGGTTCTCTTGGACATCTCAGTGGCTTTCGATACCATCAACCATGGTATCCTTCTGGGTCGACTCTCCGGAATGGGTATTGGAGGCATTGCTCTGCAATGGCTCCATTCCTTCCTGGAGGGTCACACCCAGTTGGTGAAGCTAGGAGAGAACTGCTCGGACCCCTGGCCTTTGACTTGTGGGGTCCCGCAAGGTTCTATTCTATCTCCTATGCTGTTCAACATCTACATGAAACCGTTGGGTGAGGTCATCCGGAGTTTTGGCGTACGGTGCCATCTCTATGCAGATGACACCCAACTCTACTACTCTTTTCCATCAAACTCCGAGGAAGTCCCTCGAGTCATGGACCAGTGCCTGGCCGCTGTGATGGACTGGATGAGGGCTAACAGGCTGAAACGTAATCTTGACAAGACAGAAGTCCTCTTGGTCAGTCGCTTGACCGATCGGAGTATAGGGTGGTAACCTGTGCTTTATGGGGTCACACTCCTCCTGAAGGCACAGGTCCGCAATCTGGGGGTCCTCATTGCTGATCCTTGATGCTCAGGTGTCAGCGGTGACTGGGAGGGCCTTTGCACAATTAAAGCTTGTGCACCAGTTGCGACCGTGTCTTGAGAAGTCTGACTTGACCAGGGTGGTCCATGCCTTAGTTACCTCTAGAATGGATTACTGTAATGCACTCTATGTGGAGCTGCCTTTGAAGACGGCTCGGAAACTACAATTAGTTCAAAGATCAGCAGCCAGATTGTTAACTGGAGCTAGTTACAGAGAGAGGTCTACCCCTCTGTTTAAACATCTCCACTGGCTGCCATTAAGTTTCTGGTCCCAATTCAAGGTGTAGGTGCTTACCTATAAAGCTCTAAACAGTTCGGGACTGCATCTCTCCCTACAAACCCGTGCTATCTCTAAGATCTTCTGGGGAGGCCCTTCTCTCGCTTCCTCCCCCTTCGGTTGGTGGGGACGCGAGAGAGGGCCTTCTCTGTGGTGGCTTCCCAGCTCTGGAATTCCCTCCCCAGGGAGATTAGGTTAGCACCGACCCTCGCTGTCTTTCGGAAGCAGTTAAAAACATGCATGTTTTGTTGTGCATTTGGTTAGTTAAGTCCGTTATACCTAGCCCTTACCAACTTTGAAATTTGCCCGGTTACATTATAGTTGACTCCCACCTCAAGATGTTTGAATGGGAGGCTTCAAGGCTAGATATTAGATAAATTTTGTTACATGGCTTATCTTATCATTATGCAGATTGAAGCACTCTAATGGAAAGGATACCGTTATTGGAAGACAGAAATATGTATATTATGCTGTTTGCCCTTTGCCCCGAAAGCTAGATTCCTGGGTACTGGTATAGGATTCTGTCTTCTCACCAGTGTTGAAGTAATATTCTGTTCCCAGTTCAATATTTTCCATGGAATTCTAACAGCAGTAACTTGTTCCATCACTGTAATCTGATTTTAAGATTGCCAAAAAGGTACATTTCTTTTATCTGGGCATTCTTCAGTTTCATATGTCTATAACAGGACCTCTCATATTACAGGTGTTTCTGAGCTCCAGTTCCCATCAGCCCCAGCTAACAGGGCTAATTATCAGAAATATTGAGAGCTGTAGTCCAAGAAAGTTTGGAGGGCTACAGGCTTTCTATCCTTGGTCTATAACTTCAAATTGAAGTTGGTTCTGTAAATAGTTCAATTCTCGACATTTCATAATTTGTGTGTGTACACACACAGAATGAATAAGTATGCATGTGAGTAAAATCTTCTGATTTGGTCCAAGCCCAAAGTAATTTTTAATGTGGGTATTGCAATCTTGGTTAATCCCAGATAATATTTTATGGGGAGATTACTATATGCCTGCTAAATTAATCTCCATGAAGATTGCTACTTAATGAAAACCGAGGGTACCTGTAGGGAGGAAGCATGATAGGAACATATGTTCTGTCCCTGTCCTTGAATTAAGGATAAGTATTAAAAACAAGTTATATAAGGTACTGACAGACAGCTAAAAGCCTGATGATGGCTTCAGCTCCAGAAGATATTCTTTGGCATGCAGCAGACAGGTATAATAATAATGTAAACTTTTTTGGGGTATTTATTTTCTAGGAGATGTCTCACTTTCATAAAATGAACAGAAGAAAACTGGCTAGGGAAATGCTTTACACACTGGAAAAATGTTTTGCTTGTCCTGTGGCTAGATGAGTTTGGATAGAATGAACTGGCATATCTGAGATATACAAGAAAGACAGGAAAACCTGGCATTTTTAAATAAATTCAAGTCTCCAGGGCCAGATGAATCACATCCAAGGATATTAAAAGAACTGGAAGAAGTAATTTCAGAACCTGTTGCCAGTCTGTTCTTTCCCTGCTTTTAAATCTATCCCCTACTATTGATGGGAAAACTTGTCAATTAATCAATTAATCTGTTCTGTTTCTGTGCTGGAATGCTGGAATTAAGTGATATCAGGAAATGGTATCCTTCTCCTCCTCTCCCATTCTCTTTTCCCCACAGTAATTGAGATTAAAGTTAATTTATGTTTACTAACCTTTGCTAGAATTATGAAGTTGCTATTCTTAAAAAATACAGAATGGCAGAACTATAGGAGGGCAGAGTTACAAGAGGATAGCTATATTACCACAGATTAGTGAACTGGCACTGTTGCACAAATGCAGACAAGGCTGTAGCCCGGGGGGGCGGGGCGGGGGCTAGGAGTCCACCCCCCCCCCCTAAAATTTTCAGGTTTTTTAAAAAAGCTGGTTTACTCATGAATTTTAACTGGTTAACCAAATCTCCATGACTTTCCACTGAAATTTATCTGTCTTGAGTGTCCACTGAAGTTTAGCGATGGAACCTGATTTCTAAATTATTTTGTGTAATGGAACTACTCTTCATGCTTCACTTTTAAAAAGTTTGTGCCCCCCCCCCTTGAATTTTTTTCTGGCTGTGGTCCTGATGCAGATTTGTGCAATAGTGAGGATGATCAGTCGAGAAAAGTGCCAGTGTTTGTGATTGTGTGATTGATGTGGAGTAGTGGCTTTGTGTGATAAAGTCCACAGTTTTTGACTACAATGTGGTTCTGTTGAGAAAAGGCTGGAAAGATGAAGAATAATGATAGTTAAGTAGTCCTTCTCTTGGCCATTGAGATGTCCGAAACATACACTTCTTGTTTGTGAGTGTGTGTGTGTGAGTGTGTGTATGTGTAAGAGAGAGAGTGAGAAAAGAAGAAGAAGAAGAAAGAAAGAAAGAAAGAAAGAAAGAAAGAAAGAAAGAAAGACAGACAGTTGGCTTTCTTTTGAAAACTACTGAGATAATGTGTAGAATTCCAAATCATGTGCTGAAGAAAAGAAAGCATGCACTTTTTAAAAACCGTGCAACAGTTTCATTTCAAAAGCCTTGAATTGTGCTAATAATGATCCCTACACACACACACACACACACACAGTATAGATAGATAGATAGATAGATAGATAGATAGAGAGAGAGAGACGCTAAAAGTGAAATTCATCCAGGTTTGTCAGATTTTTTGTCTGAGCCAGTTCTGACACATCAAACAAAGACTAGCTTTGATGGGATTGCAAGATGACCAGAATCTTTTTACAAATGCTAGACACATCATATTCGAAATATTAACAAAGAGCAAAGGGAACAGTTTGAACCTGAATTCTATTGAGAGAAGACAACTTTCTTATACTCATCTGTGCTCAGTGAAAGATAATTCCAGTTTGCTTTTTCATTATATCTTTGGATAGGAACAATTCTCTTAGGTCTAGACATTTCATTGCATTTGCCTTTTTAAAAAGTAAGAAAAATCAGCATTTTATTTCAAATCTCTTAAGAATAAACTTAGGAGAGCAGCTAAAACATTGATTTACAATATAGAACCCCGTTGCACATTTCATATAGCTGTGGGTGGATATAGCATACATTTTAGGAAGTCATAAAATAATATGAGTATTACAGAGCAACAAGCTACATTAGTCCAAAATACATAAGACACTTGACTATGGGATAACAAAGGCCACAAACTCATTTATTGGTTGCATCTGATAACAGGGTTGGCAACTGCACATGGTCCCTGGATCCTAGCACTGATCAGCCTATCTGCTGGATCAATGATCCTGAAACTGGTAAAGGCACCTGCAATCCATTTCCAACACCTCTACCATCACTAGAAATGTGGTTAGGAGGGGGGCATTGCAGAGGTGAGTGTCTAGCAGCAGATCTGGACTTTCCTGTGCAGCCTATTACCCTGGAGTCCCTGTAGGGACGCTACATACTGAGCTTGATCTATATATATATATATATATATATATATATATATATATATATATATATAAATGTTCTGATAGTTTTTCCCTTAACTTAAACAACAAAACTACATAACCAAAACACACCAAATTTGGCCACAAAAGACATGGTCATCTGGACTGTGTTTTTACATCAAAAAAACAAGAAAAATAAAGTCCTAATTAGAGGGTTAAGCTCCGCCCACTTTGTCTCCTAGCAACCCACTCAGCCATTTAATGGTGCCCAGGGCCTCTTCAATCAGGCCTCTTCCACACTGCCTATAAAATACAGATTATTTGATTTTAACTGGAATATATGGCAGTGTAGACTCCAGGCATTTCCACACAGCTATATTACCCATTTATAATCTTATATTATTTGCTTTGAACTGGATTATCCTGAGTCCACACTGCCATATAATCCACTTCAGTGTGCATTTTATACAGCTGTGTAGAAGGAGCCTCATATAATCCAGTTCTAAGCAGATAATATAAGATTATAAATATACAGTAGAGTCTCACTTATCCAACATAAACACCCCAGCAGAACGTTGGATAAGCGAATATGTTGGATAATAAGAAGGGATTAAGGAGAAGTCTATTGAATGTCAAATTACATTATGATTTTACAAATTAAGCACCAAAACATCATGTTATACAACAAATTTGACAGAAAAAGTAGTTCAATGCGCGGTAATGCTATGTAGTAATTACAGTAGTTACGAATTTAGCACCAAAACATCATAATGTATTGAAAACATTGACTACAAAACCATTGACTGCTAAAAGGCCGACTGCATTGGATAATCCAGAACATTGGATAAGCAAATGTTAGATAAGTGAGACTCTACTGTAATATGAAATATTTACTGTGGTATAATAATACAGAAGAATATAATCTCTAAAACCAGGACAGTAAATAAAGAGCAACACTCTGAAAGCAGGGAAATTGGGAATTCCAGAAAGGAAACAATCAGGGCCAGCTAACACTTCCCAACAAAGGATTCTCCCAGGCAGGAAGCAAACAGGCTTTGAAGCTGCAAGGCCATTAAATGCTAATCAGGGTGGCTAATTGCAGCATTCATACATGCCACACTGAGACTATTAATTGCTATTCAACCTGGCCAACCAAGGATTCTGCAAGGTAGAAGGTGACCAGGCTTGCAAGCAGCAAGGCTATTCAGTGCTATTCAACCTGGCCAACCAAGATTTCCCCTAGATAGAAAACCCCCAAGCTCTGAAGCCACGAGGCTATTCTGTCCCATACAACCAGGCCTAGAAAGGATGCCCTATGTAGGAAGCGGCCAGACTTTTAAGCTGCAAGACTATTCAGTGCAGTTCAAGCTGGCCAAACAAGGATTCCCCTACTAAGGAAGTAGCCAGGCTTCAAAGTGGTTTTTTGATTGAGGGTGCTACTCCAGCTACTCCAGAAAATGGCCAGGCTTTGAGGCTGCAAGGCTATTCACTGCTATTCCACCTGGCCAACAAATGATTCCCATAAGCCACAGCAACACATGGCTGGGCAAAGCTAGTATAAATATAAATATTCCAGTTTCCAGGCCAATGCCAACTACCCCCAAATTGTGACAAAGACACTTCTAGCTCATGAGTAGAACCGATATATAAAGGAAGAGTGGATGGGTCGAGTTCACAAAGGTAACGGCAAGGTAATTAAGGAAGAAAGCCTACTTATATACTTAGCTGATAGACCAGAGGGAAGAAGTATTCCCTCAGGTCCACCCCTTTCTGCCTGTCAGCTTGAACCAACAGATTCAAACTAATTGGCTGCCCTTTCCTGCACTCTCAGCCCAGCCTTGTGGTGCATGAAACCTGCTGGAAGAGGGGAGAGCCATGGCAGTGGAAAGAAGATGGCTGTTTGGGTTCATCCCCTTCTCCCGACTGCAATTGCCTCACCTGGTCAGATGAGTGGACAATTGTTCATGTAACCAAAAATCTGACAAATGATGATCAGAGTTTTGCCTCATTTCCCTGCCTGGCTAGCATTCTGAAGAAGAAGGCATGATAAAATTCTCTTCACCAGTTATTGGGATGATACACTGAAGTTAAAAATTCCTAACAGTTATTTGTATATGTTAATGTCATACATTACTCCATGCTATGCCTCCTATGTCTATCTTTGAGGAAGACTTAGATTTCAGAAGAAAGGGTTTTGATAAGATCTGTTAAATTTCTTTTGACAAAATGAATTGTGTCTATGTTCACATGCTAGAAAATTGCTATTGGGTTTGATCACAAGCAAATATATAGAAATATTTGATTTTTTCCTCACTCAAAATAGCTGAGAAATTTTGGGAGAACCCAATAGAGGTCTTGGAAAACCAATGATATTTGTCAGGGTCCTTCATTTTCAATTTGAATCCTAGCATCCCAATGGGCTATCACTCCCCCCCCCCCCCCAATTCAGTTTCAAATCCAGTAAATATTAAAAATTATTTGAACCCTCTTCCTATTCTTTCTCAATATTATGAACATGTCTAAAACTTCAAATACCTTGTATTTGGCATATGAAATATAAAGTAACTAAAAATAATACTAGTAGTGCCTTCATTTGAACAAAACAGTTTAATGTGCTGAATGCCAGTTTCATATAGAGTAATGATTTACCTTCCATTTTCAATAGAAATCAGATATACCTCTGTGCAGTGTGCACTTTTCATGATACTTACATTTTTCTTCTATTGATTTCTAGTGCCAGGATCCTGTTTTATTGGAAGTATCTTCCCCACCAATTGCAAAATGTCAACTCAGTTTACTAATACCACATCTTTTCCATCACTGGATTCTATTCAATTAAGTGCCCACCTTTGCCAGTGTTCAAAGTGCAGAGCTTGCCAAAAAAAGCAATACAGTATACAATATACAACACGGTGTTCATTGATACCTTGTGTTTTATCCAAATGAGATAGATTAAGATGACTGCCACTGCTTGTAGTAGCTGACAACCTGTCTGCATACAGTATTTATGTGTTAAATAATATCAGGCTTTACACAGATATGTGTAAGTTCTAGATATGCTGACTTAGAATTCCTAGTCAAATTCAGTGATACTCACCCCAAAGTAAAATTGTTTGATATTACAGTATTACATTGACACAGTTAAGGAAACTTCTTGTGGGGCTGACAATTCAAGCCCAAGAGATTACTCCTGCATTTTGGTATTCCATGCTGAATTCAGAAATAAGATATTTTCCATTCTTCCATTCCACTGTCCTTCCCATTCTCATCCATGCTAACCTGCTATAGATGGTGATGAAAGAGGATTAGATCTAAAGACTAGAACAAAGTGAGAAGTAGCAGTGGAATAAAGAGATGTGTTCATGTTTCTTATTTTATTTAAGGTAAAGGTTTTCCCCTGACATTAAGTCTAGTCGTGCCCGACTCTGGGGGTTGGTGCTCATCTCTATTTCTAAGCTGAAGAGCCGGCATTATCTGTAAATACTTCCAAGGTCATGTGGCCGGCATGACTACATGGAGCGCCGTTACCTTCCCTCCAGAACAGTACCTACTCATCTACTCACATTTACATGTTTTTGAACTGTTAGGTTGGTAGAAGCTGGGGCTAACAGCGGGAGCTCACTCCACTCTCTGCATTTGAACTGCCAGCCTTTCGGTCAGCAGCTCAGTAGTTTAACCTGCTGCGCTACTGGGTTTATTCATTTTATTCCTACCCTGCTCCATCTTACCTCGAGGCAAACATTAAATCCCGCAAATATAAAAGATCAAACAAATATACACAATTAACCATTAAAATCAATTAAACATTTAAATACAAATTTAAACCAATTAAAACATGTAAAACTTAGCACTGATCCCTTATTCACTTGATTCCCATATGTTATTTGTGCACAGTTTCATCACCCCTCTTAATGCGAAAAAGGTTTTGAAAGCTACTTTAATTAGAGTCCTGCTAGAGTATCGCCCCAACATAAAACCAATTGTGCAACTGATTTCCCTTTTGGAGACATAGGACCTCATAGGACAGGGTGGATTTAGCATCTGAGGACACTTTCACCCTGTCTAATGGATGGAGCTCCATGCTGGACATCATACTACTGTGTGACACCCAGCAGTCCCTGCCCCCAACTGAGTGAAAGCATCACTGGATGCTTTCCCCCAACACAGAGGGCTTCCTGTGTTGTGCTGGTTCCAATGAAGTGAGCACAGAGCCTCACCGAGAGGGTGACAATTTTCCTGTGTACTGGGGAAAGCGTCACGTAGAAGGAGCTGCATGTGGAGTGACAGATTTACTCCATTGCCACTCTCTTTCCTCCCGAATGCCAGGCGAAGCTGGATATTTTGTCTGGCCTTTATGATGAGGCCTCAAGCAAAAGTATTTCCTAGTGCAGTCAGTCATAGAATCATAGTATCATAGAATCAGAGTTGGAAGAGATCTTGTGGGCCATCCAGTCCAACTCCCTCAGCAGGAAAATCACATTCAAAGCACAGATGGCCATCCAGCCTCTGTTTAAAAGCCTCCAAGAGAGTTAAACAACAGCATGATTTCATATGACACCAGAATATGATTTTATGATGGATCAATTGAGCTGGAATTGCTTTAAAACAAAACTGGAAAATATATTTGAAATTCCTACGGGAATGTCAATAATTCTTGTTGAAATAACAATTTACATATACATATAGATTGAAGAATAGTAAATGTTTTTTTTAAAAGACTTCCTAATAGAATTCTAATAAAGCATTTAATTTCTGCTATACAGGTGTGTGTGTGATTATTTTAATGGGTGCTTATATGAAAGTTACTGAAGCTAAATATAAGAAGAGACCAGCAATACAACATTTGTTTATTCAAATTGAAATTCTGCTATAGTAAATATTTTTGGTTAAATATTATATTTGCATTTTGGTGAGTACTGCTGAAGTAAATAGGTTGAAAGAATATCCTATAAATGGACTTTCCGCGTTATACTATCTGCAGTCTTTTTCACAGTGATATCATGTTTATCTAATTTTGATGCTGTTGTTTAACTCTCTTATCATTTTACCTTTCTTTCAATTTTTTCTGTTTTACTTCTTTCATGTACATTTAAACATTGTAGCTTGCTTATTTGCTCAAAAGTAGGGAACAGTTATGGGCACCACAATTCAAGAAAGGTATTGAGAAGCTGGAATGTATCCAAAGGAGGGTGACCAAATTGATAAAAGATCTGGAAAACATGCCCCATGAGGGGCAGATTAGGGTGCTGGATAGGTTTAGATCAGAAAAGAGGAGCTCAAGACATGACATGATAGCCATGTTTAAGTATTTGAAAGCCTTTCATATGGAGCCAGCATGTTTTCTGCTGCTCTAGACGCAGAGGACACTGAGCAATAAATTCAAAATAAAGGAAAGGTATCCCACCTAAATAATGGGAAGAACTTGACAGTGGAATATGCTGCCCTGGAGAGTGATGTCCTTCTTTGGAAATTTTTAAACAGACTGCCATCTGCCATCAGTACTTTGATTATTTTTGCATGTTAGGGGGTTGCACTACACCATCCTTAAAAAAAAAAACACCCTCAAAACCCTGAGACATGAAGAAAGAAATATTTTTAATACTCAAAAAGGTTTTGGCTCTTGTCCTGCTTCTCACACAAATTAGGTAAGGATCTATTTTATCTTCTTTGTATCCAACTATATCCTCTTCGTCCTCTCTAGTAGGGAATCTGGAATATTGCCTGCATATGGAAAGATGACATGATCTTCTGGATCAACATTTTTTTCTAGCTTCGAACTACACAAAACCCCAGCATAGGGAAACATTTAGGACCTCAACACACTTACCAATTTAAGCATCCTAGAATGCTTGACAGACAATTGAGGGATATATGGGCATACAGCCCATCACACCGTCCCTCAACTTCCAGTGGAGGCCCCACCTCCAAATGACATGGAAATCTTCTAGGGCGCTTCCTCAGTAACATGGGAAGGCTATGTTGTCATTGGAGCCAGAACACTTTTGCCCTATTTGGACGATTCTTCTCCCTTGTAATGAGGGAAGCATCAGTGCAGGAGCGGTGCGCAGGGCAACAGGGTCATCCTGCGCACCTGCCATTTTGCCATGTTTGCTGTGTGTCCTTAGATCAGCCATGGGTATGCTCTGGTTCTTTCTCAAGAAAAAGAAAGACAGTGGAGTAGAAAAAAGTAAAAAATAGTCATTTATTAAAAACAGAACTCAGCATACCTTTGGATATATGAGAGGCTCTGGTATTGGAAAGCTCCAATATTTCCCTTGGAATTGTTCCCTAAATGACATTGTGAATTTCTGTCTATTGAATATCTTGGAGTCAGTTGCATCAACCATTTTTGTATCCAGTAATGTTTGATATTTCAAGAAAAAGAAATAAATGTCAAGACTAGAATTACATAGAAACATCAAAATACTATCACTATCCTGACAGATATAGTACATCATGCTGTATTGTTGTAACACTATATTGTCACAGAATCAGTTTAATGCATATGTGAGGCTACTGTAAGGCATACAAAGGAACTCAAAAACATCAAGTGTGTGCCCATTGATACTTAGATCTAAATTTTGATCAGTGTAGATTTGGATGACAACATGTTCCTCTGTATGCTTTCAGGTTTGGCAGATTTGAAAGCTTGGCTATGAAAGGCACTGGCTGAGGATCAGTTTTGAAAGGATAGAAAGGATTTTCATTTGTAGAGAGAATGAGGTAGAACTATCTATTCTCATGTTTTGAAGACAGTATTTTTGAAACTATGGCAGAATAGTCTAGAAGATCTTTTTCAAGTGACTTCAGTAGAGCACAACACATCAGAGGTTTCAACAGTCAGGGGTTCATATTAAAATTAAAAATTTGCCATGCTAAAATGTGTATGATATAAAGTTGAGGTCCCTGGCAGGGCACTCATAGGAGCACTCTCTTTGAAACTTTGCTGTTTGTTTGTTTGGACTACTTGACAGTTAGTTTGATCTTTCCCATCAACACATCAGTTTCTTTCTTGAGGAGAAATTACTCTGAAAATTCACAATCTAGCTTCAGTTTGTACCTCCCAAAGGCACTTTTTTCCTCCCTTCTTTCTTTGTACCACTTTGATCCACTTCAAATTACCTTCACTGAGGAGCCTGAAGAATGTCTTCTGGAACATGAGCCCTGGTGAACCATTTTTTAAAAAAACAAAATGGAAGAAGACCATTTTATAAATGTGCCAGGTGATGAGCACCATACAAATGTGCCATTGCATTTCCAGTTTTTTTTTGTTTTTTTTTTGTGAAAACTGGGCAGTGAAGGAGATTTTTGGCAAGAAATTCAACTCAATGAAATGTAGAGATAAGTTCTGAAGATACCCTGGACTTCCAAGTAGGCACATGAATGACCTCAATTGCAAATCAAGCCTGAACTCTCCCTAGAAGCCAAGATGACTAAATTGTTGTATTTATTTTGTACATAACCTAAGAAGAAAAAGTGGGAAAGATGAAGATCACATTATAGGTGAATAGACTCAATCAAATAAGCCACAGCCCTGAGTTTGCAAGACTTGAACAAGGTTGTAGATGACAGGATGGCTCAAAGATCACTCATTTATAGGTTCACCATATATAATAATAAATAATAAATATAATAAATAAGTCTATTTATGACAAATAAGAACAAGAATTATTGTACATGCTTTCATGAAGAAATGTTAAAAAATCTTTCTCAATGTCAAAGTCTATCTTGAAATACAGAGATTGCTTATGGTGTGCTCACTGGGTAAGACTTGTCATTAGAGCAAGAGTAAGAATGAGTTCCTTTTTTGATTGAGGTTTATACCATTTTGCTAAATTTCTTTGTGCAAAAGTAATGTCTTCTTCTTTTGTGAAGCAAACCACACACATGCCCATGCAGCAAGTAAAAACGAATTGGTTGATTGATCAAATGAGGCACAGAACTCACCCAATGTTTCTGATTTTTAGGAGTCCTTACAACAAGGTACCAGCTCTCATAGCTTATCCCATTTGTGCAGTTTTTGGATATTGTGAAATTAGCTTAGTTTATGCAAAGGTTCTTTTTACTAATGTGAAATATCTTTTGAGAGTGACAGAAAATAACTCACTACCTCACAAGCCATCAAAATGTTTTTGTGACAAACAAAGATTTGCACCCTTAAGAGGCAGCTAGTGGGTGTATGTGAGCACCTTGTCTTTCCTGGTACAATCATCTCTTTGGTTGTTTTCAGCTGGTGCAGCTCTCTACACTTTAGAAAAGGTTCAGGGGGAGACGTCTTGAGGTATCTCTTCTCATGCGGTCCCGTCAGCTCAGGAAGTGCAAGCAACCCAGATATTGTTGATAGGAAACACATACAAAAAAATAAAAATATAAAATAAAAACACACAGAGAGAACATTTGATCACCTGGAAACAATAACTTAAACTTAAAAATGTCAGCAATAAAACAATAGCAGCAACAAGATCTAAAATCTCTAATGATCCATAAGAAGGCAAACAACTGGAATTTTTTTTGAGAAATTGAAATAAGTTTTAGTTTGTTCACCAGTCTTGTCCCAGGCTACAATAATTCTCTCCCTCTCCCTCTCCCTCTCCTTCTCCCCCCTTTCTCTCATTCTCTTTGTGTGTAGAAACATTTCAAGGCCTAAATCTAATTGACCTCTGAATCAATGAAACATATTTTAGTGTAGACTTACCAAGTTCTCATCGATTCAATGGATCTACTGAATATGGGGTTAAGAACTGGATTAAGGTCATCTTGGTGTGTACATATTATTTTCCTATAGAAAATATTTATAGTTGCATGCCAGTCTTGTCATGCATCTGAGATCATTCTTTGCCTTTGAAAATAACAGATGAGTTATCATAGATTAACTTCTCCAGGGGATGAGAGGGCATACTATTGATTTTATCTCTACACTTTTAGGCACCCAAATGGTTTCTTTCCAGCACATTCATAGGAAAGTTTTAGAACTGCAGCATCCACATTTATTTCATGTTAAAATGTTTGTAGGCTTTTCAATCACCTTTGCTTCATGTGAAATCCTTCATCTGTCTTCATCTTCATGTGGAGAATTAAGAATTCTTATATTCTGGTGTTTAGCATTTCACAGGAAATACATCTAAAAATAGTCACTGGCCAGAATCACTTAATACTCTCTCATGGTGCATTAGTCTATAGTAATTTCAGAACAGCCTGACTATTTCACTTGTTTTGTTTATTGATTTGAAAAATAATGTGAAATGTAGAGAAGTGCTTCTTATATTTCCTGAACAGAGGAACCAGCAATTATTTTTCTTAATGGGTCATGAACCTGCACCATATTTGTACTCATTGGGTAAAATTATTTCTTTCCTTTTTGGAAACTCTTCAGGAACCAGTAGCAGATGGCTTAAGGACAGGCACTAGTACAGATTAACACCGTTTTGAGAAGCATTAATGTAGAGCTACCATATTAGTTTTGGACTAGAAGTCTGATAGTCCAGGGTTCAAATCTCCACTCAGCCATAGAGGCCCACTGGGTGACTTTGAACACACTCTTGGCCTTAGAGGAAGATAAACTGCCCTTTGAACCAATATTGTCAAAGAAAATTCCTTAGGATTATCATATGTTGGAAACGACCTGAAAACACACAGCAGAACAATGTAGAGAAAGAAGACTGAAGGGGGTAAAAGAAACTGTGACTATGAATAGATTCTCCCTACATGTCCGGGCACCTTTTAAAATGTCAGCTCTCTTCGACAGAATGACAGAAAACCCACATATTATTTTTCAGGAAAATAATGGCTTGAATACCCCAAAGGTCTCAATTGGCCTTTGAAGTGCTTGAATCAGCCGTCAAACCCCTGGATATCTACTTTGGTTTTTTTTCAAGTAATTTTTTATTCAAGACAAAATAAAGAACACAAATTATATGTAAAACCATATCCACTTCGAACTGAAATTATTACCTTATCAGGTGAATTAATTCACTTTCCTAGATTTTATGACCGTCTTAGATAAACAGCATGTAGTCATTTTGTTTTACTAGCACTGTGATCCATTTTATTGCCCTGTACTAGATGATGATTATAGGAAATGAGGGTACCTAAATAAATTTTATAAGGGGTTCAGTCAGCCACTGACCTTTGAATGATGTCATGGTATCCGTTTCTCCCATTTCATTCATTCCTTCATTCCTTTTGTTTCGGGCAGGAGCACAAAACAGGAATCCCTGCCCAGAATGAAAAATAAGTTTGACACGAAAGAAAGTGGGAGCAGTTACCATTTCCTTGCCTTCTTTTTGGGCCATGTGACACTCCTCACAAGGCCCATGCAGAATAGCTATTTCCTTCTGAGCTCTGCCTGTTAGGCCAATTGGAGGAGAAGAACACTGTCCACCTCACCTGCTGGGAGGAAAACATCTCAGAAATGATATCTTAACATCTGTCTTTAAACTCACTTCTCTTTTGCAAATGGAGAGGAAAGCATAACAGAAATAGTGGTATCGTAAAGTCTGTCTTTAAACCCACTTCTCTTCTGCAGATGAAGGGGAAAGCATAACAGAAATAGTGGAATGTTAAGTAACACTGATGCTTTTAATCCAGGTCGTAATGAAGGATATGACAAATCATGCCATTGCCAAAAATGATGGGAAGGAAAGGGGAATTGTCTCCAGTTAAAGAAGAAGTGAAATAGTGGAGCTGGGCACTGAGCTGTGTGTGTGATGTGTGGAGCATCTTTGACATTTGGCAGGAAGGAATGGTGCCCTGCACTGCCTCCCTCCTGCTTCTGCTTCTGCTTCTGCTTCTGCTCCTGCTCCTGCTCCTGCTCCTGCTCCTGCTCCTGCTCCTGCTCCTGCTCCTGCTCCTGCTCCTGGAGAAGTTAGAGGTGATGCCAGCAGGGAGAAAGACAGAATGTTTTTAAGGATATTTTATTTATAGAAAGAAAAATCCCGAAACATCAGGGGATGACCCAAACGTTATATAACTTGGTGGGCTAAAGGTGGTAGATGTGCCCTCCATGTGTGGCAATTTTCACCCCACTAGTCCTAAAACTGATGGGAAGGGGAGCCTGGGGAAGCCTACCCATAGTGTCCAATGGGCTGAAAATTTTCATATTTTTGGACACAGAATGAAAACACCCACTCGGAAAGGCATCAATTTTTGAAGACACTTCAAAATGAAAATGGAGGCTTTATGAATGAAACAAACAGAAACGGATAGCAATTCTATAAAAATGCACAAGTATATTACTGACAGTGGTGAGAACTTACTTGGGCAATTATAAATTGTTAACCTAGGCCCGTTCCACACAGCTTAATAAAATGCCACATTTTCTGCTTTGAACTGAGTTATATTGCAGTGTGGACTCAGAAAACCCAGTTCAAAGCAGATATTGTGGAATTTGCTGCCTTGATATATTCTGGGTTATATGGTTGTGTCGAAGGGCCCCTAGAGTTACATAAACTTGTGACTGTTTTATATTCACAATGCCTACATAGCCTCCAGTTTAATGTATATATAGGTAATGTGAAAGACTCCCAATTTGCATTTATTGAGCAGCAGCCACTGAAACTGATGAGAATTTGTTTCCCTCTTGATTGGACAGCAGCTGGATGATGATCCCAGAATTTTCAAATGAGGGGGAGTGCAATACGGATCCTGTTTTGTCTGCTACACTGGGAACGGTTCAGAGAAAAGGGGTGGGACTGTCAGCTGCTTCTTGATCAACAGGCTTCCATTGATTGCAATGGCTGCTGTTCAATAAGTGGGACTGGAGGGAATCAAGATGGGGGGGGGTACTGTGTAACACTATAACTACAGTGTACAGGCAGTCCCCAATTTATGAACAAGATAGGTTCTGTAAGCTTGTTCTTAAAAATAATTTGTTTGTAAGTTGAAACAGGTACGGTTTTTAAGTATAGCTCTAGCCAAAAAATCTATACTTTAGTTTTGGATAGCACAAGGAAGGGTTAACAACCTGTGAAGTTTGTTTTGCTCCGATTTGTTTCTGTGCTCCAATTTAAAAGATTTCACCTCATTTTCTGTCTTTGTGATTACTGGATTTTGAAAAAAATGGCTAGTTGTGAAAATAAGGATAGGCGAGAAAGCTTCAGTAGAGACACCTTTTCCCCCATGATAACTCTTCCACAAGTAAATTTTCTTTCCTAGGGGTAAATTTTTCTCACTTCCTGTTGTCTCACCCTCATTTTTACCTCTAAGTCTTTTGTAAGTCGGTTTTTTGTAACTCTGGAACAGCCTATATTTGCATTCATAATTTCCCAACAGATTTCTAGCCTGCATCTCCCACTTATTGCCCCACCAATACTTTTTTTTTGTAGAGGTTGCCCGAATCTGAAACATATTTGAAGGCATATGATATTTAAACCCTTGGTTTTATTCTGTGCTTGTGAGCTTCCATAGGAACCTAGCTACTTGTCACTAGATATAGAATGCTGGATTAAACAGTCTAACTCTGAAACAAAAAGCATATTTGTGTTTCTATTCAGACTTTTTCTCTTTCTTTCTCTCTCTCCCCCCCCCTCCCCTCCAATCAGATGGTCTTCCAGCATAATGATCCAAGCACTTATGATGGTGGTCATTACTAACCTTGTAATATGGATAGTTTTGAACTCCTGAAATGCACACTGGCTATAACCTCCAGAAGTTCATGTAGGCTGTTCTCCTTAGATTGACAAAATTGAAACACTGTTGACAAGCAGGGCACTGACATTTCTGAAGTGCTGCTAAAATTATGCCCTGGGTTATTATCTAGTTTCCCATGCCTTAATGTCAGCGGATACATGCCACCATTGAGGTGACACTAGCTGGCTTCTTGAGAGCTGGCTTTAAGGGAGAATTTTAGTAGATATAGTGTGTGACTGTGTGTATATGAGAGAGAAATTGAGAGTGAAAAACAGACAGAGAGTGCAGGGAGAGAAGAAGCTACTACTGCTAAATTTCTTTATTTTTTGCAGAGGATAAAGGTACAAAAGACTTGTCTATAATGATGTCTGGAAATTATAATTGTGGGTGATTTCAGGTATGATTTTAACAAAATGTCAGCTTTTAGTCTGTGATGGCAGAAAGGTGTTGTCGGAGACAAACACAATTCCTTTTAGAGGATATAAACATCAATTACTGTAATTTTGCTTCCTGATACACTAAGTTCTCTATCATAACCTTGTTTTTCTGGATTCTGATTTGTGCTTGCAGAAAAGGGCTCAGACCAGATGGGAAGAGCTGGCAGTATAAAAGGTGGGGGAGGCAGTACAAGAAGCACAAAGCAGATGTAAGTAGTACATATATCTTCTTTTTACACTTATTTCCCAGTTAATGTATAATGCAGATTTTGCCTAAGGTCAAGTATTCATAGAAATGGTATGCGTTCTTGTTTCTCTCACACATTTCCCATTGGTATAATAGCAAAAGACTTATCTCACATCTTATACAGCTGTTATCAATGCTGCATTGTCATCTAACAGGAGACAGGAGTGTCATTATTATTTTTAGAGCACTGAGATACCTCCTACACCCAAATACACACACACACCCTAAAAACTAATTCCAGAAAACAATTATCCTCATTCAAATTCACTTCTGTGTGTGATTTTCGTTCTTTTCTTGATTCATTTTTAAAAACATGATCACCCATTATTGCCGATGTTAGTTGCTAAGGCTTTCATAGAAATAATATTAGTGATGGGTATTTTTAAAATACACTTTAAACTGAATTTGGAAGTTAACATACTTCCAAATTTAGCATATACAGTAGAGTCTCACTTATCCAGCATAAATGGGCTAGCAGATTTGGATAAGCGAAAATGATGGATAATAAGGAGGGATTAAGGAAAAGCCTATTAAACATCAAATTACATTATGATTTTATAAATTAAGCACCAAAACATCATATTTTACAACCAGTCTGCCACTTGTTTGGGAGTGTGGCTGCACTTGTGTTGTTGTTGGGCATGTTGGCCCACTGCGCGTTGCTGCCTAGAGAAACAACAGTGGATCTGGGCGGGAGGCAGACTGTGTTGGATAATACAGAATGCTGGATGAGTGAAGGTTTGATAAGTGAGGCTCTACTGTAGTTAAAAAAATGAGATGCATTTAGTATATAGTCATGAAAATACAATTATAAAAATATTCATTTATTTCCCACCTTTTCCTCAATATGGAACCCATATTAAAAGGCAATAAAAGCTACAAAAAGTTCTACGTCATTTATTTAAAAGATAAGAAATATATAAAGTTCAGAACATGAAATCAATTAAAAGTTGATATTGTTATTGTTGTGTACCTTCATGTAGTTTTTGACTACGGTCAACTTAAGGTGAACCTATCAAAGAGTTTTCTTGGGTGAGAGTGTGTGATTCATCCAAGATCTATGCAGACAACAGAACACACTATTTAAAGCCCATCGCTGTCAAATTTGTTAAACCTGATGGCATAAAAAGGTTTTTGACATCCTGGTCTCTCCTGGGGGGATTCCACAGCTTGGGAGTAGCCACTGAGAAGACCCTCTCTTTTGTTACCCCCAAATATGTCTCTGAAAGTAGTTGGATAGAAAGAAGGGCCTCTTCAGAATAACTTGGAGCTCTCATGGCCATAAAGACATAGGTCCTGCAACAGGAGTTAGCCTAAAACCTATCTTTTAAGCTGTACACCACCCAACTTGACCATTTCCAACTTCCTGGAGGCAGAAAATAAGGGCAATTAAAAAAAAGCTATCGGGATGAAACTGGCCACACTTGTAGGCCACATTTACAATTGTAACTCTGCCAAATTACAGAACATTTTGGCCCACTGATTTTGAGTTTTTCATTTTTTACAAATAAATTGTCTTTTAAAAACCCCAAAAGAGGAATCCTCTTGAATTTCTCCACAGTGACAGAATAGGAGTAGTGCATAATTCCTACATGCCCAAATGCATGCCCAAATGCATGCACACCTACTTAGCAGAATCTGGAAAATACAAGTTGGATAATTTCAACAGAGGAAGATAGATGTCAATGAAGGGACACAAAGAAAAAGAGTTCTCAAAAAGCTAAGCTAGCAGCTAGTAGCTAGAATAGTGCTCCTATAAGTTTTAAGAAACAGAGAAACCAACCAAATCTGAGGACACATGTTTGTTCTCTCTCCAAACGCTATGTGATCACCGAAAAATGGAGGGCTGTGCATGGCTATATATAGCCATGCATGGGTCCTTTGATGGAAGGAATTCTATCAGTTGATGTCACCTGCTGTATTTTAGCTTACACATTCATTGAATCAAATATCATTTCATATACATAAAATAGAATCCAGCATGAATAAGCTGACAAAATATATGTTACAGTAAATTTAAACTACGTATCTGAAATTTTATATATGCTGGTTTTCCATTGGCTTAGGTTGGTTATTAACATTGAATTCTTAATGCACGTAGCCTTAGTGTCTTCAGCTGCTATCCTGTAGTGATTTAACCTAGGGTGTTTCCAGACAGCCCCTTTAAAGCAGAAGTTCCCGTACTTTAAAATGGGCCATCCAGATGATGTCCCAAAGAAAAATGAATTCATTCTCCACAAAACAGGAAAATCCTGGTTTGTTTTGAATTAATTTGCTAGTGGATTTATTCCATGCCTTCTTGGAAAGCACAGGACAAATCCACTACTTGTGCTGTCTGGACTGCTTGAGACAGTAGTCCCATGTTCTTCTGGACTAACTTAGTTCACAAAATGGTGAGGATACCAAACCCCTCCCCCAAACCCCCCAAAACCCCTTTGAAACTAAAATAACTTACCCAGCCTCCATTAAAGTGCTGGCAGAGCACTCCATGTGCATAGGGATGATGTGCCCCACTTCTCCTAGCACATCATCCCTATGCACCAGGGGAGCTCCGGCACCACTCTAATGGAAGCCAGGTAAGTTATTTTAGCTTTAAAAGGGATTTGGGGGGGGGGGAGTTATGGGGAGGATGTCTGGGTGTCTGGGTGTTCTCTCAGAAGGATTTGGGAGTGTATCAGGATACCCGCCTCAGAAAACATGCACTTTCTGAGGCATGTGTGGATTAGGACCCTGTAACATTCACAATTTTTAAATGCGAATTTTCCTGGTTTAAAGGGCCGTCTGGATGAACCCCTAGAAATACATTCAGTTGACTTCAGCCACATTTATTTCTGAGTAGACATATCTAAGTTGCAGAATGTAATTTTAAAGACATTAATCAAGTAACATTTTTTTCAGGATTGCAAATACTAAAAAAACTTGATAACAAAGTTGGCAATGGGATAAGTATATATTATATGAGTAGAAACTTTTCCATCACAGCCCCTGGAAAGATTTCTCACCAGAAAAATGAATAATACCTCATTTTAATAAATATTCATTTACTTAGTAATGATCTTTAGTACATTTTGCTACTGTGGGTTTGTGGAAAAATGTGAGATGAGTTCACCAATGCCATACTTGTTTCCTCTGACAGCTGAGCAGATGGATGTCTGAAGTGGTGCAGCAACCTTTTTTTATTTTTCCTCAGTTCATACATACATGCTTATTGCTTAGCATTTCTTTTCTAAACATGGGTGGTTCACACAGCTATATATGTGGAGTGTTCCTACTAAAAGCAGTAGACTACACAAACAGTGTATTTTAAAGGTGATGCAACTTTTATATGGGATGCAAGGATGGCTGAGCTGTGATGGTTCATTTATGCATGCTGGACACCCTCCTTTTTCATCTTCATTGTGTACTCTACCCAAGTGTGACCTGATCTGACCTAAGAAGTTACATTATGGAATCTTTTTAGAAAGTTGGCATATGTGCATATTTTATTGCTATATTGCTTCCTGTATTGAACATGTCCTCTCTTTTATGCATTTAGCTAAACTGCAATGATGTTTGAAATAAACCAACAAAACTCCAGTCCATGAGGGCTGTCCCTCCTTTCAGCAAATAAAATGCCAATATGATTTGCTTGCATTATATATTCTAGACAGATAGTTCCCTGAAAGCTGTATATATTTTATAGGTTTAATGAGGATCTTATTGTTTTGTCAGTTGTCAAATACAAAGCTAATGGAACTGCAGCTGACAAAATTGATCTGTTTGTATTATTAACATTCTATTCATGTTTTTAGTCCAGGCATATTTGGTAAGAATGCTTCTAGTTACATTATTTGATTTAATCAGGAAAGTCCTGACAGATGGATGTGTGCACAGATTGTGTTCATTTATAGTTGAAGACCATAACTATATGGTCTTCAATATAGTGCCCCCCCAATCATATATATAGAAAAGAGTTTTGTACTGAATTCCTAGATCAATGAAAATGAACATGGTCCTGTTGATCAAGTCACTTCTTAGCCAAATTTGTCTTGAATGTCCTAGATAACTTGAACCTTTTGCAACCCATAAAGGACTGTTAGTTCAAATTATGTTCTGTTTCTGGCTGGAAAATCTGTTGGTTCCACTTCTTCTGCATTTATCTTTTAAAAAAAAATCAAGCTTTGTTTTTGCCTAGAGGAAATTTGCAAATTTGGATAAAATCCCCAAAATATATTAACTGAACTGAAATTCTTCCCATTCTCCATTGACGAAACCCAATATATGCAGTCATAGGCAGCATTAAGTGTATCAAGTTATGCCTGTCTCCTATAATGGTATTAAAAATGAAGATCCTGACAATGGAGAAATGTTTGGTTAATCATTTTAAAGAATCCCTTAACTGAAACAAATTCTAAATAATTTCTTTTCACTCATTAAATTATGGGTTCCTATAGCTGATTCATGGCTAAGGGCGGTTCCAGACAGGACTTTAATGTGCTCCCAATCGGGTTTAAAAAACCCAATTGGACCTGCATTAGAGTCCACACATGCCCCAGAAAGCTCATGCTATTTTGAGGGTGGGGTGTCCAGATGCCCTGCTGGACTTTCCAGCAGAGCACCCGGACACAAAAGAAAACCCCCCAGAAAAGCCTTAAAAAGTAAAAATTACTTACCCGGCCACCATTACCCAGCTGCCAGCCCTATCCTGATACACCAAGAGAAGGAGGAGCCAGGAATGATTTTCCTCCCCCCTCCCCCGGTGCATCATTTCTATGCAACAGGAGAAGGCTGGCAGCAGGGTCATGGTGGCCAGGTAAGTATTTTTTTCTTTTAAATGATTTTTAAAGGGGTTTTGGGAGGGGGCTGTCTTGGGTTTTTCGGTCTCCAGAAGCCCAAAAATCCCAAGACAACTATGTGGATTGGTACTGGAAATTGCATGATGTGATCCTCAGGCCAAATCCACACAGTGCCCACAGTTGGAAAGACCCAGGTCTTATGAAAGACCCAGGTCTTTCCAGCTGTCAAATTACTTCAGTACAAACAGAATTTCCTTGCTTTGTGCTGAAGAAACTTGTTTTTACCTGAGGTGGTGTTTTGACGCCCCACATAAAAGTTCAGTAGAACACATATTTTCCACCCTGTGTGGCTGCTCCTTAACACTAAGCATCAAAAACATGTAAATTACTGGGTTAAAAGGGTGGTGGCTACATGATGCTAGTAATAAATCCATGCTGCTTCACTGCAACGGAAAAAACACTGGGTTAAAAGGTCCCTCTTTATCCTGATTTTGGACAGAAAATGCACATATTCGCTAGGCCTGTGTGATCAATGAATGTTTCAATACTCATTACAGAATTAGGGGGTGGGGAAAAATAGTTTCTAAAATGTTTTCAAAATTGGATGAGGTGTGTATCATAATGATAATGAATTAACTACTTTTTTTGTTACTTATTGTTAAGTAATAAAATTTAATTGTGCCAATAGGGAAACTTCATGGGTGCTATCTAGCAAAATGTATAATGTACATTCTGCAAACCTCTTGAGAAGACAGGCAAACGAACATCAGCATTTTGGAAAAAGCAAAGACCATTGTCTTTGAAGCAATGATCCTCTGTCATCAACTTCACTGAACCATTGTCCGAATGTCCAATCGCCATCTCCCAAAGCAGTTACTCTATTCTCGACTTAAGAATGAGAAACGGAATGTCAGTGAACAGCAAAAGAGATTCAAAATGGGCTTAAATCTAACCTTTAAAATGTGGTATAAACCATGAGCTGTGAAGCTCTGGCACTTGAGCATTGCAACTGGAGGTCAGCTGTTGGCAATGATGCTATAGATTTTGAAGGGGCATAAATACAGGAAGAAAGAAATGTGTTGAGAGGAAGTCATATCAATCAACTCCTTGTTGTGACCAGATTCCATCTTGAGCTCTGGAACTCTCTTCCCAGGGAGATCAGTCTGGCTCCTTCCTTGCCCATCTTTCATTGAGAACTGAAAACCTGAATGTTTCAGAGCATTTTTGAATAAACAAGCCTATCAGAAATGTAATCGGTTTACAAATCTATTGTGCACTTTATCATTACCCCTCACTCTATATGCTTCAACACTTTAATGGAACCATTTCCCTCGGTCTCTCCCTGCTTATCTTGATTTTATCTATGGACATTGCTGGTGCCATGTAATAGTTACCCTCTGTTGTATGTAGGTTAAAGTTATTGTTATATTTATTGTTATTTTACTGTTATGTTGTTTTAAATTATTGTTTCTACATTTTGCTATATGTTAAGTTATGTTGTTGTTTGGGCTTGTCCCTCTTGTAAGCTGCCCCGAGTCACTTCGGGGAGATGGTGGCGGGATACAAAAATAAAATAGTATTATTATTAAACCTGCTGGAGAGTACTTGGTATGTTTTGAGTTGGATTTATATAGAAATCCCACCCATCACAGGATGACAATTTCAGTTAAAATATGGGAGTGCTTTTCAGACTATAGAATGTCTGGAAGCTGAAACCAAGAACTTTTGTAGAATTTATTTCTCTGAAGCAAAGTCCATGTCACATGGAGTTTCCAAATGTGGACTAGGAACCCTTTTTATAAATATCACGCTAGCCATTGTTTTATTGAGGCTGTAATCTTAAAACATACTTGTTATCCAATATGCCTCATGGAACTCTGCGAGTCTTCATTCTATGTGAATAGAGATGGAAAGAACATTTGAAAGCATCTGGAAACATGTACAGTAGAGTCTCACTTATCCAACACTCGCTTATCCAACATTCTGGATTATCCAACGCATTTTTGTAGACAATGTTTTCAATACATCATGATATTTTGGTACTAAATTAGTAAATACAGTAATTACAACATAACATTACTGCGTATTGAACTACCTTTTCTGTCAAATTTGTTGTACAACATGATGTTTTGGTGCTTAATTTGTAAAATTATGATGTAATTTGATGTTTAATAGGCTTTTCCTTAATCTCTCCTTATTATCCAACATATTCACTTATCCAATGTTCTGCCAGCCAGTTTATGTTGGATAAGTGGGACTCTACTGTATATCCTTTCCTTAGTGGAACAAAATGTTGTTTCAATGTGTTGTCGAAGGCTTTCATGGCCGGAATCACTGGGTTGCTGTGAGTTTTCCTCAGCAAACAAGAGTTCTTTCTCCCACCCTAGACCTTCCACAGATATATAAACCTTCCACACATTAAAAAAAAATCACACACAGGCGTCTTCCAAGAAAAATAAAAACAAAACAACAAAAGTCTCATGGCGATCAGCGAGTGGTGACGGGGGCAGGACTGTGAAATCTGGAAGCCCCTAGTCATAGACTGGCACATGGGTGGTGGATATGGACTCAGTCGCTCTACCTCAAGGTCCGAGGCAGTTGAGTAGTCCGGCAGCTGTATCCATGACTGAGCAGCCCTTTTTAGGATCACCCCATACGGGGAAGGGGCTAGAAAAAGTGCCCTAAACATAGTCTGCCTCTCTTATCCTTAACTGGACTGCCGCGTCCAAGGGGTCACCACTCTGCGGCCAAAAAAGAGAAATGAACTTTGGAACATGGAACGTATAGACACTGTTGGATAACACTGACAGTGAATGCCCTGAACGCAGGACTGCTATCATTGCAAGGGAGCTAGGACGCTTTAACATTGACATAGCAGCCCTTCAGGAGACCCGGAGAGCAGGAGAGGGACAGCTGAAGGAAGAAAAAGGAGGCTACACCTTCTTCTGGAAGGGACTGCCTGGAGAAGAGTGAAGAATACACAGAGTTGTCTTTGCTATCAGAAATGACCTGGTGAAGCACCTGACTGAAGCACCCATTAGCATCAATGAATGACTCTCAATCTTCCGAATTAACCTTGCCAAAAACCAAAAGGCAACCATCATATGTGCCTATGCACCAACACTAGATGCTGACAAAGACAGGAAAAATGGAAAATGTTATTGTCAGCTGGACACCGTCCTATCGAAGATACTTAAGGAGGACAAAATCATCCTCCTGGGGGACTTTAATGCAAGAGTCGGACGGGACTCTGACTTATGACCAGGGATCATAGGAAAAGACGGAGTCGGAAACAGCAACTTGAATGGCATCTTGCTTCTCACCAAATGCGGAGAGCACAGCCGTGTCATCACCAACATGCTCTTCCACCAGAAAAACAAGCTCAAGACATCATGGAAGCACCCCTGGTCAAAGCATTGGCACCTCTTGGACTATGTAATTACACATGCCAGAGACTGTCGCAATGTGCTTCTCACAAGAGCCATGACATGTGCAAGCTATTTAACCTCAGCAGACTGAAAGCCAAAACCAAGGTCACCACAACATCTATTATAGAACTCCAATATGCCGATGGCAGCGTAGTCTGTGCGCACTCAGAAGAAGACCTACAAGCCACTCTAAACACCTTTGTAGAAGCATATGAGAAGCTCAGCCTCTCATTGAACATCGAGAAAACCAAAGTGCTCTTGCAACAGGCACCAACTAATCCCTCTGCAATGCCAGGAATACAGCTTAATGGTGTAACACTAGAAAATGTTGACCATTTCTGCTACCTTGGCAGCCACCTCTCCACAAAAGTCAACATTGACAGTAAAATACAACACCGCTTGAGCTCTGCAAGTGCAGCATTTTTCCGTATGAAGCAGAGAGTGTTTGATGATCAGAACATCTGTAGAGATACTAAAGTGCTTGTTTATAAAGCCATTGTCCTCCCAACCCTGCTCTATGCCTGCAAAACGTGGACGGTCTACAGACATCATACTCAACTCCTGGAGCGTTTCTCTCAGCGTTGCCTCAGAAAAATCCTGCAAATCTCCTGGGAAGACAGGCGGACAAATGTCAGCGTGCTGGAAGAAGCAAAGACCACCAGCAATGAAGCGATCCTCCTACACCATCAACTCCGCTGGACTGGCCACGTTGTCTGAATGCCTGATCACCGTCTCCCAAAGCAGCTACTCTACTCCGAACTCAAGAACGGGAAACGTAATGTTGGTGGGCAGGAAAAGAGATTTAAAGATGGGCTTAAAGCCAACCTTAAAAACTGTGGCATAGACACTGAGAACTGGGAAGTCCTGGCCCTTGAGCACTCTAATTGGAGGTCAGCTGTGAGCAGCAGTGCTGCAGAGTTCGAAGAGGCACGAACAGAGGGCTTAAGGGAGAAACGTGCCAAGAGGAAGGAGCGTCAAGCTAACCCCGACCGGGACCGCCTCCCACCTGTCCTCACTGCAGAAGAATATGCGGGTCAAGAATAGGTCTCTTCAGCCACCTAAGAACCCACCCCCGAGACACCAGAGTTAGAAGACAATCGTCCTCGAACTACGAGGGATCACCTAAGTAAGTAAGTTAGTAATATAAACCTCACTAGCCTAATTTCCAATATACCTCACAACCTCTGAGGATGCCTGCCATAGATGTGGGCAAAATGTCAGGAGATAATGTTTCTCTAACATGGCCATATAGCCTGGAAAACTCACAGCAACCCAAAGTTGTTTCAGTTTGTTTTTGATAAAAAAAATATTAAAAATGTTCAAAAGGGTTCTTATTTAGGATATAAAGAATTAAAAGCAAAATAATTTTTTTAGAGAAATTGAAACAACTACTATATACAGTAGAGTCTCACTTATCCAACATAAATGGGCCGGCAGAATGTTGGATAAGCGAATATGTTGGCTAATAAGGAGGGATTAAGAAAAAGCCTATTAAACATCAAAATAGGTTATGATTTTACAAATTAAGCACCAAAACATCATGTTATACAACAAATTTGACAGAAAAAGTAGTTCAATAGGCAGTAATGTTATGTTGTAATTAATGTATTTATGAATTTAGCATCAAAATATCACAATATATTGAAAGCATTGACTACAAAAATGTGTTGGATAATCCAGAATGTTGGATAAGCGAATGTTGGATAAGTGAGACTCTACTGTAGATCCATATAGGTTTGAAGTTTTATGTGATTAATGCTTAAAGTATGACTTTGAAATGGTGTGTTCAATTATGTTCCTGCTGATTTAAGGTCACCACGTCCCCACCTCTCCCCCTATTTTTAACACTCACTGAATATTGGAGGCAGATACAACACAGTCCTTCCATCCTGGGAAAAACTGTATCCACTAAATTTGGCCAGAGCAGATGAAGTATAATTTTGTAATGTTTTAAAAAAATACCCAAAATCACACATTGAGAATTTTTTTGATGCATGAATTTGTTCCTGACTACAGGAGAAAGCAAAACATAAACAGATATTTTGAGCCTTACCTCTCGCTTGTGGAGATTGGAGAAAACTGATTCCTCACTTTAATGACAGGTTTCCAATAGGCAGAACTCTGCTGATGGGATATTCAAGTCTACAGTCACTCACACTTAAAACTGCAAATATAACTCATTAGTCTTTTACTAAACATTGTCTGGGAATTGTATTAAATCTAAAAAGAGAGGACAATGCTGGTTGCCTGCATGAATAGAATGGGCAGTGATCCATTTGTGAATTTAAAAGTCATTTTCCCCTATTACACATTATACTCTTGTGTTCACATCCTTTTATGTGTTAAATGAAAAGGTCGCCTTCCCCATTATCTGGCAATTACTCTTTTCAGTGTGAAAATTCATTACCTGCTGAATAACTCCTTTGGCTGTCACATATTTCAGCAATCCGCAAGCATTTCGTTCTTCTTTTGCAGCTCATTCTAGCTGTGACATGCAGCCAGAGTAGAAGCTGAAACAAAGAAGTGGAAAACATGAATTATAAATATTGTGACTTTGATATTCAGTTAATGTAAATATTTTGATGAAATTGCAGAGTGACACTGAAACACATTACTGCTTGTTAGGCAAAGAATACATTCAGCAAAGGATCATAAAAATATTCTTTTATACTCAAATCCTGTATTCCTGTTATCCTTTAATGATGGTCTGCAGACAGAATATTAGGCAGATAACTTTTTTTTGTTCTTTGAACTGCAGCTTCTACAGCTCTTTGCCATTGTCCATTACAGGTGGGAAATTGGAGGGACAAACATCTGGAATGCAACGGTTCCTCACACCTCTTGTAGCAAGTACAGTACAGAAGGTGTGCTTGGATATATCTTATGTACTAATATAGCTTTTAGATTAGTGCTTTCTTAGAAATTTGATGTGGGAGATAAACATGCCCCCCTCCTCAGCTCCATATTTATTCCTAGAATTACTTACAACTGATTCTTTCTTTCCTGGAAGTTGACAGTAAACTGGTTATGGCCCATGGAGCATCAGCTTGATACATGATACCTAACTCTGTTACATGTGCATCTAATTCATATCTCATGTTATACTTCAGCCTCTTCCACACAGCTGTATAAAATCCACTTTGAACTGGATTATATGGCAATGTGGACTCAGATAACCCAGTTCAAAGCAGATATTGTGGATTATCTGCCTTGATATTCTGAGTTATATGGCTGTTTGGAAGGGCCCAGAGGGAAACTGTAGCTGGTCAAGACTATGATATTCATTGTGTTATTTTACCTATATCTACCTTGATGCATGACCCACAGGTTTCTTTGGGTTTACGTCCAAATTAGGATGAAGAATTTAGAGATGGAAAGGAAAAATGCTATGATTTGTTTCCTGGCTAAAAACTGGTTGTCCCAGGACTTGGGAAACCCAACCAGTAGGAATAACACAGTGACAAGTATCATGAAAATGACTTTGCACAGAAATACATGAAATATTGTTTTTGCATAATAACATGTCTGGATTCTGAGATTCTCAGGAGAACACCCTTCTCTCAGTCCCATCACCACTGCAAAGATAGTTAGTGGGGATGCAAGAAAAGGGCCTCTTGGGGGGATAGCCCGGACTTTGGAATTTCCAGAGAGGCTAGAATGGCCACCTTTCTATTGTCTTTTCAATGGCAAGCTAAAACTTCTTTATTCAGGATGTCATTTAAAGCAAAAAGGTTTTAAGAATGGCCAAAAGGTGCTGCATGGGATTTGGAATTTTTTAGTTGTTGTGAACTTGTTTTGATAATTATTTTAATAATCATTGTAATATTTAATTCTATTTTAATATTTTTTTTGGACTTTTTTAAAAATTGTATGGTTTTGAAGGCCCATGTACTGAGAAAAAAGCAGGGTAATAATAATGATGATGATGATAATTATGATGATGATGATGATGATGATTTGTGCAAAAACATGCTATTTCTAGACTGACGTGGCTTGTGTGTGTGTGTGGATGTGCACAAGATTACTATTTTTATCTCAAAATATCAGCAATCTGGCACATGAAAAATATACCCACATGGTTTAACTATGTAAGATTTTTTGCTGTACAAGTTTCCTGGCATCATGTCCAACAGTTGTAAAATAAGTTATACTAGCTTCTCTTATAATATTGAAATTTCTGTGAATTTGTATTTACATTTATGAATGACTGAATAAGAGCCCGCAAACCTATCTTCATAGTCTGGCAGCACCTGGACCAAAGAGTTTATGAAGCACTGGAGACTGAGGTACAGCTTGCACCATGCTCCTAGTTGTGTGGTACTTTGAAATAAGCCATTGTAGGACCACAAGTAACATTTTAACTCCCTGTTCTCAGGGAAACTCACAACCAGGAAAGTGCTGAAGACATCATTTCCCAGCAGTCCAATGTCTTGTTTCTCCAGCTTCATATAGTAGGGTTTTTCATATGAATAGTAATTATAACTATTGTGTTCTATCATTGTGGTTATGATAACAGTGTAGAATGCTGGCAATTGATTTTTTAGCATTAATTCCTTCTAAAGTTGAATTTCTAAGCATGGCTTCATATGCTTAAGGCAATAAATATGTTGGAATGTTTGAGAAATGCAAAAATAAGCAGATAATTATGTCTAAGCAATGCAGATCAGGTCAGGTCAGAGTATGGATAGCACAAAAAAGTAACCAGAATCCCCTAATTAAATCCCTTTATTTTCTGAAGTGAGAGTCTTGGCTACTATATATATATATATATATATATATATATATATATATATATATATATATATCCCCTTCTTAGTTGATTGTAAGGGTGTGAAATAAATGAAAAAAAAATGTTTCAGTACTCATTACTACATTTGGGAGGGGGGCAGAGAATCGAATCCAAAGTATTTCTAAAATATTGGAAGCGATCCGTATCATAACTATTAACTTGTAACAAAAAAATTGTTACTATTTCATTATTTCATTGCACAAGTGGGGGAGCTTCCAGGGCTCCTTTCTCCCTCATTTTTATAGCTATTGGAATAAAACTTGCCACAGTTGTAGAACACATTTAGCACTGTTTCAGAATATTTCAAACATCTACGTTTTTTTATGAACAAGTTTTTTTAAAAAAACTACAAGAGATATCTCCTTGAATTTCTATTATCAATTATAAAATATAACCAGGTCATCATTTCCCGCAAGTTTCAGAAAGGTTTTCACCTCCACTGATTTTTAGGAAACTTTAACCAACATAAATTTCACAATACTATTTCACAGGGCCATCCAGTTCAATCCCCATTTTGCCAGGCAGGAAAAGCACAGTTAAAGCACCCCTTAGAGATGCCCATCCAGCCTTTGAAACAATAGGAAATCTACTAGGTAAACTTTGGAGTTTCTGCCACTCAACTTTGCCTACCTCACAGGGTTGGTTCAACTCCCAGCAATCCCCTTTTATCTTGAAATCCCTTTAGAGAATGAGCACAGATTTTCCCCCACCAAAACTTCCAGGGAGGATTTCTGGGAAATGTCTTTTGCGAAGGTGAGGACCCCTGTGTTAGAGAATACAAAAGGCCCCACCCTGGGAATTTTCCAGAATTCTGCTTGCTTCAGATTAATCAGCTGACTGCATTAAAGCCTCAATGTGATTAGTGTGGTCTCTGCCCCCCTCTTTCTGGGCTGGCCATTTGCCAGAGGGGTTTCTTCCTTGCCCAGCCATCCAGCCAGCCATCCTTCCCACCTAACGGCCTCCCACCCTGGGCCCCCCTATCAGTTCCCTTTGGGGAAAGGACAGGGCTTCTCCCTTGACTCTAGGTCTTACCATCCTCCTCGGGGCTCTCTGGGGGAACAAAACCCAGCCCTTTTGGGGGAGAAGCGGTGCCTGTAACAGAAACCTGGAGTCACTTATGAGACTTACATACCTCTCCTAATAAGACATAGGCCAGTGTTTTGAATCTTAAGTTTTTGCGTGGATGCCACTTGCAGTTCAAAAATCATGTCGTATGTATGAATCTTATGAAATAGACCTGAAATACTATGCACAAATGACTTTTTGCACAACCCTAGTTAGTTGTGGAAGTTGCTTTCTATGAGTTCCTTGCCAGTGATTTAAAAAAATTGCAAAATATGGCTTTTGTGGCTGAGGATTTTCTGAAATAACTTATGATTGCCCAACAATCTAGGCCTAAAAGCTCATTAATCGTAGTCTGTGACAAGACTTTGCTCTGCAAGTTACACCATGTAATGATGCCAACTGACTGCATTTATTGATCTTTTTTTTCTTTTGAAACAGTTACGATACAAAGAAAGATGTCAAAAATCCTCACCAAATTTAATCATGCTTCAAAACATTATCACACATCCCTTACTGATTACTCACCAACTGACAATATTGTTCTTTCAAAGAGACAAATGGGTTGAAATAAACTTGGCCTTGTGTCAGGAAACAGTCTATTCATGTTCACAGATTGTCAACACCATTCAAAAATCACAACTCCAAAAAACACATATCGTCAAGATTGCTCTGTGATTATTCTATTCTCTTTTGGCAAGATTAATGGTCCAGATGATATCTTTTGAATCTGGGTTTTTGTGGCCAAGTAGCTGTTAATATAGTGATCAGCGCTTTAGTATATACATGGGCAATAGGTAGATAGATAGAATGAGTACAGAATCTGGCTACCCATATGACTATATCAATCTGTCCTGTCACAAAAAGAGGACTTTGCAACCTTGAGCAGCAAGTTCAGAAAGGATCCTGTACTTGTGGTTGCCTGGACATAATACAATTCCATGTTACTGAAGGCCCTGCATTATTGCATTTTCTAAACACATGTGAGGTTCTATTCTCTTTCAAGGAAAATGAAGTAAAATATCCCAGAACTTCCTTCTCAATGTGGTGAATTCAAGAACTGAATATATGGGATGGAAGGCTGAAAGAAAGTACATGATGTACAGAGTATTCACTGCCCTATTCACTGCAAGTTCAGGAAAACACTTGAAAAAAGTTCTCAAGACTCTATAAACAAGAGAATTCCAGTCGGTGATGCCTGGGTTTTCTATATAAATGAGTGGTCAAATGAATTATGGAACAATAGGATAGGAGAGATGACGAGTAATCCAGTGATCTCTTTGGACAGCTTCTGCTAAAGACTGGTTTAGCATGGGTTCATTCTAATCTAGCCCCTTGCTATGAGGCCACACTCCCAGCTTGTCCACTATTCCTAGTTATGACACTTCCTTTAAAAAGTCAGCCATCAATTTAAAACAATCACACAGTCCAAAACTATGATCCCAGGCCATTCTAATTGTCATTTCACTATTCCTTATTCTCTTATTGCACTAGGATTTGCTATCTAAAAGCTTGTTCCCATAGCCATGTTTTTTACTTTCTTCCTGAAGGACAGGAGGGAGGGGGCTACTCTAATTTCACTAGGAAGGGAGTTCCACAGCCGTGGGACCACCACTGAGAAGGCCTTGCCTCTTGTTCGCACCAGCCAAAGCTGTGAAGCAGGGCTTCCCCAGACGATCTTCATCTCCAAGGTGGATCATAAAGGGAAATACATTTCAACAGGTATCCTGGGCTAGAACCGGCTATAGCTTTCCACACAGAACTAAACAACTTTGCCCTCAAAGACTTGCAATCACCCACAGAAGTGGCTTTCTGTTCTATCTCAGATGCTATTGATTTTATTGTGGGCTGAGATATTTATATAAATAGCAGGATATAAATATTTTAATTAATAATAATTGATACAATGATATGTGCGGGCCTAGCAAAGGGATGCCATGACCCTTTCCCATGGTGGCCATTGAGCAAGGAATTATAGATAGATAGATAGATAGATAGATAGATAGATAGATAGATAGATAGATAGATGGATGGATGGATGGATGGATGGATGGATGGATGGATGGATGGATGGATGGATAGATAGATAGATAGAGCGAGCTTTGGCAGTACTCATTATACAAATGGCATAGCACAACCTCTGTGTAAATCAGTGGGAGTAGATTTATACTATGCAACTACCATGTAGGATCCTAGTCTAAATGAAGTTTTCACATACTTTCATTTTTCAGGATTTCTATTCATTTATGTTTGAGAGTTACATCTGAAACAGTGGCTAGCTGTTCAAGAATTTGTGTGCCTTATGGCCTTAAGTTAATGGGTTTACCTAATTAGTGATAGGTAATGGGTTTACCTGAGGTGTCCAAATGATGCCCCAGGTAAACCTGGATTAAGCCAAAGTAAACTGGGTTTTCCCAGTTTACTTTGGATTAATTAAACACCTCAACAGATTCGAGCCTTACTGAAAAGCCCAGGTTTGTTGAGGTGCTGGGCCTGGGGGGATTGACTTCTGGGATCCCGAGGTCAATCCGCACTGCCATCATGAAGGAGTGAGATGGTCCTCCCCTCCTCCCCTCCAGCCCCCCGTTTTGCACCCAAATCTTACCCATTGAGCCTGCTAGCAGTGCAGGCCCCTCTGAAGAGTCCTCTGGATGCTTAGAAATGACATGACAGGAGGTGTGTGTGTGTGGGGGGGTGGAGATGGGATTTCCCTCCTTCCCCCTCCTGACATGTCATTTCCAAGCATCAGAAGGACTCTGCAGATGGGCCTGTGTTGCCAGCAGGCTCCTAGAGTAAATTCTGAGGAAGGAATGGGGGGGGGGGGGCTGGGAGGGCTAGATGCCATCCCAGATCAACCTGGGATGACATCTAGCCACCCGTCGAGGGAAAGCCCAGGGTTGTGGGAGGGGATGGCAAAACCAGAAGGAAATGGGTTATTTTTGTGTAGAAGGGCCCTTAGAGCTTTCCCTTTACTACAGTTTGGAGGTGAGAGAGAAGAGAAAAAAAATGCATGTTAGAAAAAATTGATAATTTGGAAAAAGTAAACCAGCAAGATAAGATTTTGGAAGTGGTCGCATACAAAATAATTAGAACTGTTGCACAGAGAAAAGGAGTTAAAAGATACCAGCAGTAAAAATGACTGCTAAAGCCAAAAGTTATTTTTAGCCCCTGAATGAAGAACACATTTTAAAGGGCAAAATGTACTGCTCAGCTTTATTTGGAAGGATTTAAAATAATGCAAACTAAATTAATTTTTGTCCCTTTTTTAAGAAATGAGGAAAAATAGCCTTTTCTTCCTCTCAAAATACTCTAGTATACAAATTGTATTAAATAGTTTATTGACTGGATTAAAGGTCAGCAATTATACCAATCTGAGGAGTACTTATTGACTTTTCAATGCAATAAATAATCTGATGAGAAAAGAGTTTATATTTCAGAAAAGTTTTATAATTCTCTAATAGTATCCTTTCTGACTATGGATAATTATTATATCTAGCTAGGTCCATCAAAAGATTTGTCGTGGAATTATCTGGAAATTGTATATACACCATAATTCATTGAATATAACAGAATACTTTATTCAAAAAATCTGAGAAAAAAATAGGATTGCTCTGTAAATTATACAGAGCAATCCTATAAATGTCTTCTCAAATCACCAACATCATTGTTTAAAATTTCATTCAGATCTTTTGTCAGTCCCATTGAAATAGCTGTCAGAGCACCTATCACTACAGGGTCTGCAGTTGTCCAGAAACTTCCAGTATTTAATGCAGGGTAAATCAAGTTGAAATGGTTTAGCCCCATTCATTGGAAAGTTAAAGAATGCTCCAACGTTTTGATGAAGCTCTGAAGCAGGGCCACACTTAGGATAGAGTGTGGCCAGCAGATTGGCTCTGAAAAAGCGATTGTTTGATCCCACCGAGTTGGCGAATTATCAACTGGTGTTGATAATTTACCATTCCTAAGTAAGGTCTTGGAGAAGGTGGTGGCCTAGCAACTCCAGGGGTTTATGGATGAAGCTGATTATCTGGATCTATGTCAGTGTGGTTTCACACCAGGATACAGGGCTGAGACAGCTTTGGTAACCTTGGTAGATGACCTACACAGAGAACTAGATAAGGGCAGTGTGATCTTCCTGTTTCTCTTAGACCTTAAGCAGCATTCAATACCATGATCATGGTATCCTTCTGGGACATCTGGCTGGGATGTGATTGGAAGACACCGTAATGCAAACTAGACCACTGTCCTCATGGCTTGGCATTGCCATACTATTTTCCCTGTGCTCATCAGTGCAGCAAAAAGGGGACACTATCGGGCTCATGTTGCCCCCATCATGACTGCTTCTTTTCCCTGTTACATAGGGGACTTTGCTGATGTTAGTATGGGGTTCCCACAATGGCCAGGAGCTCTCTCAAAAACAGGGAAGAAAAGGTGATAGTCCAGCAAGACCAATTGGTTTTGGCCTGATTGGACAATATAGACTCTGGCCAGAAGCATTTCTGTTCCGTTCTGGCCCTGGAATGATTAGCCAAGTCCTGAATCTAAATATACAGCACTGGATATTCCATGCTTTAGTCATTTAAGAATCAAATTAGAAGCAGTGCTTTTTGAAGTGATAACCAACATCAGATCATTTTAATCCAAACTTTTCTCTACTGTTATGCAATTTAAAATAAGCTCACTTTATTTTGTAACTGATCACAATCAAATAAACAGGCTTCATTTGTGAATTTGATTGTAATTCTACCCACATCCCATTATAAGGTTGCTTATAATAATAATTTATAATCTTATATTATCTGCTTTGCACTGGATTATCTTGACTCCACACTGCCATATAATCCACTTCAGTGGGCATTTTATACAGCTGTGAAGAAGGGTCCTCATATAATCCAGTTCTAAGCAGATAATATAAGATTATCAATAAACAGTAGACTCTCACTTATCCAACATAAACAGGCCGGCAGGATAAGTGAATATGTTGGATAATAAGAAGGGATTAAGGAAAAGCCTATTAAACACCAAATTAGGTAATCGTTATACAAATTAAGCACCAGAACATCATATTATACAACAAATTAGACAGAAAAAGTAGTTCCATGCGCAGTAATGCTATGTAGTAATTACAGTAGAGTCTCACTTATCCAACACTCGCTTATCCAATGTTCTGGATTATCCAATGCATTTTTGTAGTCAATGTTTTCAATATATCGTGATATTTTGGTGCTAAATTCTTAAATACAGTAATTAGTACGTAGCATTACTGTGTATCGAACTACTTTTTCTGCCAAATTTGTTGTCTAACATGATATTTTGGTGCTTCATTTTTAAAATCATAACCTAATTTGATGTTTAATAGGCTTTTCCTTAATGCCTCCTTATTATCCAACATATTCGCTTATCCAATATTCTGCCAGCCCGTTTATGTTGGATAAGTGAGACTCTACTGTACTGTATTTACAAATTTACCACTAAAATATCACAATGAATTTAAAACACTGACTACAAAAACATTGATTATGAAAAGGCAGACTGTGTTGGATAATCCAGAACATTATATAAGTGAATGTTGGATAAGTGAGATTCTACTTTAATATGAAACAATTACTGGGATAGAATAATGCAGAACAATATAATCTCTAAAACCAGGACAGTAAATAAACAGGAATTCCACACAGGAAACAATCAGGACCAGCTAATACCTCCCAACAAAATATTACCATCATCAAAGTCTGGCAAATCCTCTGTTTTCTCAGGGCCACAGACAGTAGAAGCACATAAAATATCGCAAACAACACCACTCTGAAAACAAGGGAATTCCAGACAGGAAACAATCAGGGCCAGCTAACACCTCTCAACAAAAAAATTCACTCAGGGAGGAAACAGCCAGGCTTTAAAGCTGCAAGGACATTACATCCTAATAATTTTTCCTAATTGCTGCATTCATACTTGCCTCCAACAGAAAAAAAACCAATTAGAAATATTGTATATTCACAACCTTTAGGAAATAATATCCCCTGATGGCACAGCGTGTTAAAACGCTGAGTTCCTGAACTTCTGGACCGAAAGGCCGTAGGTTTGAATTGGGGGAGCGGAGAGAGCCCCCACTGTTAGCCCCAGCTTCTGCCAACCCAGAAGTTCAAAAACATGCAAATGTGAGTGCATCAATAGGTACTGCTCTGGCGGGAAGGTAACGCCGCTCCATGCAGTCATCCCACATGACCTTGGAGGAGTCTACGGACAACGCCGGCTCTTTGGCTTAGAAATGGAGATGAGCACCAACCCCCAGAGTCAGACATGACTGGACTTAACATCAGGGGAAAACCTTTACCCTTTACCTTAACTACCACCAATTCCTCAATACTTTATTTCCCATACTACCAGACTTCGCCACAGCAACGCGTGGCCGGGCACAGCTAGTATATATATATATATATATATATAGAGAGAGAGAGAGAGAGAGAGAGAGAGAGAGAGAGAAAGAGAGAGAGAGAGAAAAATGAGGACATCATAGTGACACAGAATGCCCAGACTTTCAGGTAAGGGATTATTAATGGGCCTATCAATAGCTGGAGATGGCTTAATCACGAGAAGATGGTGGACTACCAAAGCATATCACATGATGTTATCTACTCTGTGCTGGTTTCCACCTCTGTGCACTAAAGGCCTATGCCTACGTATGTCACGAGGAGAATGTTCATCCCAATTTCCATTATTTGTGTTGAACCTTTATAAATATTTACAGCTATGGTGAGGGTGGCATCCAGTATGTACATCTTTTGACAATATATGCACTTTATTGAGCAATTGAATAGGTAGCTGGAGCCAGGTGTGTTGATATTATCTGTGTCAGAAAGCATTTCATTTATTCAACATCCCTCAGATATTCTTTCATTATTTGCTCTGGCTAATCTTTATCCACTTTAGAAATAAATCATTGTAGAATAATAAATCTTGAAATGAATTTGAGAGCTTGGCAAGGAAAGCCGTTTTTCTTTTTTCTTTTTCACACAAACAAGCAATATTAAATGTTCACCTGCTATGTCTGTGCGACGGCAGTGATGAATTCCCTGCTTCATGGAACACCAAATCCGCATTTCGATTGAAGGATTACTCCATAAAATGATGCTGGTTTTGATCTCTAGGACTTTTGGTTCCCAAATGCTTTTCAAATCATCATATTAATTTCTGATTTGATGAACATAAGGCATCATATCTTTCTTCACTGAAATCATGCTTTTGCATGAAGAAGTGAGTTCCACATGGCCATCTAACAGCATTTCTTAAAATGCACACCTGTGCCTGTTTTTCTAGACCCCTCTAAATTGCTGCCATACTTTTGGATGGACCAATGGAAGTACCAACAGCTCTCCAGATACACTGCACATAGGCACATGTGGGAACAGGAGTTAGTTAGAGAATGGGGCTTACCACACAGGCATGGGGGCACAGAGGTAACCAAAAGATTGAGAAGTCTGGGAGCTATGAAAAGAAGCAATGAAAGATATTTGAAACAGAGGTTAAAGGTAATCATTTTTAGCAGCACCAACAGCTAAGATTTTATATTGCCTGGTTAGTTACAAATATATGACTAAATATTTCCACCTCTTCTAATGTTCTAAACCCTACTGTGGCAGCCAGCAGCCACACCAAGAGATGGAGGTGTGCTGGACTGCAGCAAAATGAAGTTTCCCAGTGCTCTCCAACAGTGATCTGGAGTGTGATGTGGAATTGAGGCAACAGGGCCATAGCCAGAAAAAAATGGGGGGGGGGGGGTGAAACTTTTTTTTAGCGAATCATGAAGAGTAGTCCCAGAACACAAAATAATTTAGAAATCAGGCTTCATCACTAAACTTCAGTGGACACTCAAGACAGATAAACTTCAGTGCACACTCATGGGGATTTGGTTAATCACTTTATATTCATATGTAAACCTGAAAAATTTGGCGGGGGGGGGGTTGAACCCCTCAACCTCCCCCCTTGGCTACAGCCCTGTGAGGCAGCAATACTTCTTCTAATTGACATACCACAAACAGCTTGGGAGAGGACAGAGGCAGCCCTAGGTTTTTTCTCTATGTAAGCAAACCTAGGGATGCCCCCCCCCAATTACACCCCCCCCAACATACCGGCGGCGTTGCACTCTCCAACTGTGGAACTACGAAGGCCTCCAGGAAGGCTTCGCTTTCTCGCGAGATTTTGCAAAATCTCGCAGAAATCTCGCAAGAAGAGCGAGGACTTCCTTGTTCCGTGGCAAGCGACCCAATGGTTGCTGCCGCTGCCGCCGCCGCCACCACCACCACCTAGAAAGTGCCCCCCAAGGGCTGTGCCCCAAGCAGTGGCTTCAACAGCCTCCATGATGAACCGGCCCTGGGAGAGGAGGAGATAGAAGCATCATCCCAATATGTTCCTGTTATCAGTAGAGCAGGTCTCCGTTGCTTGGAGTATCTGCTATGGTAGGAATTTTTTTTGGGAGGGGATTTATATTTGTAGTAATAACTGTAGTAGTAATAATGCATGAATAGAGGGAGAAATGTGCCAAGAGGTAGGCACATCTGGCAAGTCCTTGTCGATACCACCTTCCATCTCAAAATGTATGTACTCATTGCAAAACACCATGTGGATCTACAGTCACTTATAAACTCACCACTAAGACTCTACTCATGGAAGAAAATCACATTCATCCATGAGTGATCACTAATGATGACAATCATGAATATGTAGTATTGCTGAATATCGACCAGTTAGAGATTTGTAAGTCTCGGTTATAGATTTTAAGGTGTTTTATTCTTTCACTTTCCTATTCAGTCATTAAAAAAAATCAAAACAGAATTTTTGTATTGCTGGGGATTTGTCTTGAATTCAGTGGGGATTTGTCTTAAAATACAAGCAGAAGCTTTTCAGAATACCTTTTTGTCAGAAGGGCAATGAGGAGAGAAAGAAAATCTCTCCACTGCTTATAGGACCACATTGTGCCTTCCTCTTGATTTCGTACAAACTTAACACTTAAATGTACACAAAGCACCGAAAGGTATAGTGGATTGGACCTGGTAGATCAAGGCTCAAGTCCCACTGAATTGTGGATCTTACTAGGCGACTTTGGATTCTTCTTTCACTCACACACATCTTTTCTTCATACAGAACATATATGAGGATAACATGAGAGGTGCTATCTTGTGTGAATTGGACAGTCATCCTGAGAGGGAAAAAATATGTGCAATACAAACATAGCAGAAAGGAGCAGTGTTACAGCAATTGCTTTGGCTGCCAGTGTGTGTTTTCAGAAAATGATAGAATATAAAATACAAACATTAATCAAAAACAATTTTTTTTCAAAAGTAAGCCCTGTTGAGATGAACAGGGTTTGCTCTCAGTTAGGTGTGGAAGGACTGCAACCTTATTGGTAAAAGATGTCACCACAAGTCTCTCTAATCAGAGTGCATCAATTTATATTGTGCTAGTTGCTGTCACACACTGGATATCACATCCAGGTTTCATAAACAACCACTATTTTGTTTTTATCCCACAGGCTTTATCCAAATATTTCACTCAACCTTTGGTAGGTGTCTTGAATTTAAATTGATCCATGAATGAAAACATCTACTGCTGGATGATTCTCCCACCCAATTGTTTTTGAAAGAATGCAGATGTTCAATTAAAGAAATGTTTAAAGTAACTAGACAGAAGCTGTTTTTACATCTGTGAAATGCATAAGATCATATACATTAGACAGAGAACAAGCAAAACCCAAATAACAACAAACTCCAAATTGGCAAACACTGTACCTTGTCAAAGTGATGGCTTGGTTTCAGCTTCCATCCACTGAAAAATGTTATTTTTATTTTAGTGTCTTCAAATTGTCATTGATTTCTCTAATGTAATTTAATTTCTGATGTAGTTAAAATCAAATCTGCTGAGCCATCCATCTACAAATCTACTTGACTTTACAAGGCAGCTCTCCCATCGGTCTGCAAATCACTTGGACTCGAATCTGGAAATTAGAGACAGGTTTTCTTTTGTGGAGGAAAAAAGTGATTGATAATAGTGAAAGACTATACATTGCTGCTTAGAAGCAAATTCCATAGTTTCAATAAGATATGGTCCTAGGTAACTGTGTTCAGTCCTCTCAACCTATGCTGTGATGCCTCTTGAAGTGTTCTTTCAGCCACATATTTTCTGTCACAGATTGGACTTGACTCAAAGCTTGACTAATCAGATCAGTCTGAATCAATATTTTTCTCTTGAACAGCTGAAATTTTAGAACACCCATTTCAAGGAAGCTTTAAATGTTGTAGACCTCAAGTCATATTGTTTTACTCATAACAATGAATCCATGGTATGATACTGTGTTTGGGATTGTGTTTTCACATTGGGAGACAATGGTGAAATGTAGTTTGAAATAAATGATTGTAGAAAGAAAATGCAATTTCTTAATTATCTGCTTGAAAGTTCTCACCTGCAATACTTTCACATAAACGTCATCTTTTTTGGAGGTGAGGTGATTATCAGTGAAAAGTTCCAGAAAAACAGTCATGCTTAATCATTCCTGTTGACCCCTATTTTTTTTTAAAAAAATGTTGCAATTATGCAATTAATTTTGAGAGTGGAATAAAATGTAGGTATTGGGGCTTGGAGTATATGTGGATGGGGAGGAGTAGGCAGATCTATTCTTGGCCCTCTTTTCTACTGACAGACTACTGCTTTTAAGCTAGATCTATTTGCAATTTTTCTCATTCATCTGAGAGGGAGAGGAAAAAAACAGTTTTGTAATACGTATTTTTGCTGAGTAAGGTCCTTATGCAGATTTTGCAAAGGGTGATACTTTGATACAGAAGAAATGGATATATGCTACTTCCTGTACAATAGAAGGTTTTTCTCTCTCTAATGACCCATCTTCACTACCATGCAATGCAGTTTGAACTGCATTATAATGATCAATGTAGACTCTGACCCCATCTACACAGGCTTTATAATCCACATTGAAATGGTTTATGGGGGGCAGTTGTGATGGAGCCCATTATATCTATGTGAGATTTCTATGTGGTGTACTAGTGTGGACGGCACCAATGTATATCTGCATTTTGATAATAATAAATAATGTAATATTGCAAAACTATAATTATTACAGAGGGAGATGTTACTGAGAAGAATAACATTGCACTTCTGCTCCAAAAAAGATATCAAAACAGTTCCCATTTATACATTACTTTGGTGGGGAGCGGTGGGGGAATCCTAGCTGTAAAGATGTCAGAAAGGGAGAGAAATCTTATTTTTTTTAAAAAAAATCCCACCTCTTATACCAATTGCGGAGATGTGGAGATGGAGGTTGTTTTTAAATTAATTAATTATTATATATTTTATATCCTCTGCCACCAGTTATTAAAGATGTTTTTATTTAAAAGCTGCAACCAAATTATAGAGGTTTTATAATGCTGCCACCAGATGTCAAGGGGATCATCAACTCTTGCCACCACTATAGGGATACCATAGCCACTAGCTACCTAGAGAGGAGACTTTTAAAAGTTTATGTTTCTTCTTTCTTCTTCTTGTTTATTCTTGATGTGTGTATATATGACAGAGACTGAGATGTTTGAGAGAACAACAACACGTTTATTGAGGCAGAAGCTTAATGGTTACAATAACTTTTCTTCTTGTTTGAGGCACGTTACTAAACAGTTGCAAAACTATATTAAGGTGTTCCAAACTTCTTAAAACATCACTTCTTTCTCCACTGCCTAAACCTGCAGTCACCCTGTGAATTTCAGTCACAGACTATCTGTTCCTTATCTGGAAACAGACTGCCTTAAAATAAGTCACCAAACTTATTTTAAAATTGACTCAAAAATCAACCATTTGAGCCACCCTGATCCCTCAACCAGAATCAGTCTCCCGGTACCTCATAAGGGCACCGACTCTAAAAACTAACCTTCCCTATGGTTCTCTGACCACAGACTCTCTCAGTTTCCCTCCAAATTCTACTCTTTCTTCAGCTAACCCAGTTGGCTCTGCCCCCTTTTCCATGGCAACCAGCCTCTGAGTGCTGAGTAACTGAAATATTAACCCTTTTAAAACACAATTAAACATGGCATCTGTAAATAAAAAATCACACTTCGTTACACTAGCCTTCTACATTAAGAACACCTTACATTCTGAAAGGGCCCAGACTGCTTGAGGGCTTTGGTCTCTTGTTAAGCAAACAAATCACTCCTCTCATCCCATTTCATTTTTTCTTTTTTCCGAGATTCAGTTCTGTATCTACATAGCCCAAATTTTCTGTATAGATTGTCCCCAGCAAATTCTCTCTCTCTCTCTCTCTCTCTCTCTCTCTCCCCCTCCCTCCCTCCTTCCCTCCCTCCCTCCCTTACCCTCGCTGTCTTCCCAAAGAAATCACATGAATTGGCTGTCTAATGGGATGCATTTATTCCTGTCCTGATATTTATTCTCTTGATGCAACCAGCTTTTATGTTTTACTGCCTGAAAGAACAAGAAAGGCACCAGAATGAATTCTAAAAAATTGTCACCGAAGCATATTCTTAACTTGAACGCTAATTACCTTAAAATGGGGAAAATTGCTAAAATCTAGCAAATATATAGCATAACAAGTTAATTAGTAAATTGATCCCAAACTCTGGGTGTGATTATTGGACTTAATTTATCCTGCCTTCATTTTAAAATTCAACCTCATTTTACAGGACCAATTTTCCCTATATTTTTGTATATTCCAAATACAATTACAATGTGATGCATAGCCTTTCAGATTAAATTTAAATTTATGCTGTATAGAGCATTAGATTAGGATTCTGAAGACCAGGCAATGAATTGAATACTGGATCAGGATTCTGGAGACCAGAGCTTTAATCCCTAATTTCCTGTAGAAATCCACTGGCTGATCTTGGGTAAGTCACACTCACTCAGACCCCTTCTATATTGTCACATAACATCCAGATTATCTGCTTTGAACTGAATTATCTGGCATGTAGATGCATGTATACAGTTCAAAGCAGATCTGTGGATCATCTGTTTTGATAATCTGGACTATATGGCAGTGTAGAAGGGGCCTCTGACTCAGAGGAAAGCAAATGCACCTCCCCTTGACAAATCCTGCCAAGAAAACCTCAGGATAGATTTACTTGCATTGGTCATAACTTTGAATTTGGCACACAACAAAAAAATAACTATAATGCAACAGTACTCATATATTTCAGTTATGAGAATAAAATGAAATTTATTTATTTTATTTCCAATATTTTTACCCTGCCCTTCTCCCCGAGGGGACTCAGGGTGGCTTACACAACTGGCAGGATCACCACCAGCATATCATAATACAATAAAATATTAAAACAGTCAAAATAGTTAAATAACATATTAAAATGCAATATATAAAAAATTTAACACAGTGCAACGCCGAATATATATGCCAGTCATCCATCAGACCTTGTGCAAAAGCCTTAATCCAATCCATGTCAATGCTAACTGAAATGATATGAGCTATAAGAATACCAGGCTTACTATGATGTACTGAGCGAAGAAAGGAAAGAAGTAAACTCTAGCCTTTTGTACAAAACTACCTGACATCTTATCCAATCCAATCTCTTAATTAATTCAAGTACAAATAATGCTGTTTACTTGACCTCTTTGAAGGTATGTGTTAGCTAGCATTGCATATGGGACCATTGAATAACAAAACTTAAAGTATTTTCTAAATTGTGCATCCAATCACTACTGCAAATATGCCGCCTCCCTTTCCTTTTCAATTTATTGGACAAGGAGCATCTGTATCAAGATTTTCTAAAAAGACATCACTATGAAGAGCTGACATTTACTCAACAAATGATAGAGCCAGCCACCTGGAACACTTTCATAGCTACATTAAGGTCTGCACAGAATTTTTGCAAAGTGACAAAAATCAGCTCATACAGGGGAGATTTTATCCTTTAGGCTCTTGCCTGCTGCCAATTTTCTGGAGATAGTAAATATCTATAAATGTAAAGAACGGTTTGCTTTTCTGCTATATTTTTATGTTGTGCATATTAACTTTTTATACATTATGGGTTAAATATACTTAACCCAAAAGGCTATGTATGAGATAGAAGAGACTGATTCTCTTCCTCCCCGCACCAACCTTTCAATTAACATCACTGCTATGAATGATGTACACGTGCATGTGTTCAGGAAACATTCATAGGCATTGTTCAATTAAGATATGCATCAGAGAAGGATGGAAAATAATTTATCTGTCATGGATTACATTTCCTCGGAAGTAATCTAGCAAAGTCAACATGCCACCAGTGGCTGGGACCTAAGATGTATCTCTTTTGAACACCCGTTTTCTCCCTTTTCTTTCTTTATAGTGGTAGAGATTGTGGATAGAGTCAGGACTGCTATGCCCTTGCCTACATACAAGCACAATGTGTGGCTTTAGTCCTACTAATAATGGAAGCCTTCAGCTGCTCTGACATCTGTTGGAAACCAAACTATGCCAAGTTCTTTAGATACCCTCATACTTAAAGATAAAGCTAGTGGAAGATGTTTTTTTCCTGCCGCAAACCCATCTCTTTCTAAAACTAGACTGGGGATACATTTTTAAATTTCCATTTATTTATTTATTCAAATAGACATACATTTATAAGTGTTTGTTGCATACAGTGCAATAGTTCCCAGCTATTAGTGTTCCATAATCATTTTTCAGATAATATATTTTGTTTGAAGGATCACAATCTTCTATTTAAATAATATATATAAAGGTATTATAGGCTCCAAACTAATATCTGTTTCTTCCTTGTCTACGGTTTTATAGTTTCCCCTATATACATTTTTAGATTAATTTTACATTGAGATGTTGGATCATTGGTTGCTATTCATTAACAAAATTTTCATAAATACACATAATATATTGTTGATTGAGATGCAAATTTCCATCTAGTCCTCTTGCTTTTTGATTCATTGAGCTATCCCAACAAAGGCTATTTTACCCTGATGCATGATAGGGTTATCCCTGCCAGAACATATTCCTAAATGAAAATTTATTGGCTAAAGCTTTATGTGGTTTAGACATGACAACCTCAAACTCACTTTATTAATACTGGGACAATTCACACTATATTAAAAACAAAATGTGATTAATATTATATAAACAAGTTTCTTGTGTCTCTCCTGATTCTACACAAATGGTTCCCTGAAGGTTAACTACTGTGAATATGTACAATGTACTATTCCCTAAACATATGATGATAATTATGCTGTGCATGGGGAACCTCTCTGGTGCTGTCTACAGGCAAAAGGATTTTGCTTCAAAGCACATTTTCCTCGTCCATAGTGACTGCATTGACACCATAAACATATTTATTAAATCAAATTGAGAGTGGTGTTATCAGCTACTTGTTTCTACTATGCGAATTCACTTCTGCAATGATTACATGTACTATACTACACATAATTTCTGGCCCCATATCAGTGATTAGTCTATTTTCCCCATAATGGATTCTATATGTATTCCTTAATATGACATTGGTTATCCTCTTAAGTCAAGCAGATGGTTTTTTAATGCTAAAAGATGAAGATGTGCTGATACTGATATTCAAATATCCACACAAATGCACATTCGTAAAATAATGGGGATTGTATTTGCACAAATACGCCTTGAAAAAAACCTAAAGGTAATTGCATACTGTGAAAATGAAAATGATTAGCATTTCATTGAAGGAATGATGAGAAGATCTCATATCTAGCTGTGCCATCTATGCACCCCAAATTGTGCCCTCAACACCTAAGCCAATTTGAACTAGTTTTCCAGAAAAGTGTGAAGGTAAAAGGTTGATCTTTTAAATGCAGGTTTAAAACCCAGAGGTGAAAAAGAACTCAATAGGATTTGAATCCTTATCAGGTGTTATTTTAGCATTTTCTTTTTATATGTTCTTTTGTCCATGTAGACAACCCTTTTTGCTCAAATCTGGCATTATGGTATCATGCTGCTGCTGCTCAGTCGTTTAGTCGTCTCCGACTCTTCGTGACCTCATGGACCAGTCCACGGCAAAGCTCCCTGTTGGTTGTCAAAGCCCCCAGTTCCTTCAAGGTCAACCCAGTCACTTCAAGGATACCGTCCATCCATCTTGCCCTTGGTCGGCCTCTCTTCCTTTTTCCTTCCATCTTCCCCAGCATCATGATCTTTTCCAAGCTTTCCTGTCTTCTCATGATGTGGCCAAAATACTTCAACTTTGCCTCTAGTATCCTAGGTATCATACAATGTGTAAAAGGAGAGACATTCTAGATTAGCTAATCAATGAATATATAAACACTTATTTAATCCAAATGGATAAATATAAGATGTTTTTCAAATTTCCCCATGAATTGTTGCAAAGGATAGCAAGAACTATTGAGCAATGGAACTCAGTGAGTATGTTGATGGGTTTTGCCATTTTAAATAAGAAGATATAAAAAAGCAGAAGCAGGCTTGTCTTTTAAGTAAAACCCTTACTTTTCTTTGTGCTTTACAATCTGGAAGGCATGTTGAAAAATGCATCAAGTGCAGATTTAAAATGTTATTACAAAGCGTGACATAGAAATAGCAGAAGCATTAGGTACAATAGCTCAAGATTCACAAAGGAGAACTATTAAAATTTAAGCAAGCTACAGCTCAACTATATAAGTGGTTTCTTTCCCCAGGATCATTTGGATCAAACCAGAAAGGTTAAAGATTTTAAATATTTAGCAAGATGTACCTTTTAACCTTCACCCCTCTTGGGAGGAAATCTAAACTCTGCCCAAATCATTAAATTAATCCTTGGTGGCCTCTGTAAAATCAAAATTTCATTTCTTTAGCATGCAAATGATGGCATTAATGTTTGAAAATCCACAGTACAAAAGCTCTTCCATCTGTCTAATTGGTGTTCCAATCTGAAATATTTGACACAATTGCTATATAAGATGCTGCACATCAAAGTTAAGAAACCTGGAATCCAGTTGTTAGAGGTTGATAGATACTATAATTTGTTTTTCCAAAAAGGCTCTTAGATCTGCATTTTGTGAACCAGGTAATGCATGTGATGAATACCAAAATGCTGCAATTCAGTAAAGAGATTGAAGAGAAGTCTTTTTGTTTCTTTTCAGGATAGCTGCAGTCCACCTTTCTATCCAAATCCTGTTGATATTGTTATTTGGAGAATTTGGCTTCACTAGGAAATCATCTGTATATATTAATGCAATATTTTTACATACATTGTTGGGCACATTCTTACTTGAAAGAATAATCCATGTAATTGGGAAATCTGACTCTTCAACTGGTCAGTATAGTTTTATATGCTAGTTTTCTAGGGATGCTGCTATAAAGTATAAGATACTTTAACTTTCTTGTAGATGTAGAACATCTATGGGGGGCATGTAGAATATGTAGGCCGGGGGGAGGGGCAACAATGAATGTTAAGATTTGCTATACCACAATACCACAGTGCTGTTGAGAATCTGTAAAAAGCTTCAAAATAAGTTCTAGAAATTGATAAGTAAATGTTAAACAATGCTGAATAGATTAACAAACAAAAAATATTAAACTCATTTACACTGTCAAGACTGGGATAAATTTCATTTTTTGGAAATAATTTTTGAGTTCATGAAGATAGCAGATTCTTTTCTTGAAATAATGGGACATGGGAGTAAGAGAAAGGTTAAATTCATGTTACATTTATCAAAAATGGGACAGGAAATTAATTTGCTATCTATGATGCAAACTGCATTTGGAAAACTGTAGAGAGCACTTCCAGACATCACCAAAATCCATGCCAAAGTGGGTTTTAAAACCTGCTTTGACATGGATTCCTGTCCCTACTCACCCTGAAAAAACCTGGGCTGTCCTGGGGAGTGGCTACATGCCATCCCAATTAAAATCAGGATGGTATGCAGCCACCTCGAAGCCCCCCCCCCCCAATTTTCCTCTAAAATTAAAAAAAATGTACTTGGCCACCATAACAGGCAAAATCTCTCCTTACCCCCCCCCCCCCGGTCTCCAGGCATATAATTTCCTCATGCCAGGAGAGCGCGAGGAGCAAAGATGAAAGTATGCTTTTTATTTTTAGGGGGAAATTTAGGGTTTGGGGGGTAGGGTAGGTGCCCTCTTAGTCTTTCAGGCTCCAAGAGCATGAAAAATTGAGATGACTGTGTGGATTGGGCCCAGGAATCATGTGACATGGTCCCTGGGTCAAATCCCCACAGGGCCCATACCTGGTAAGACCTGGATCTTACCTCACAATTCAGGTATCTTACCAGGTATTTAATGGTTTGTTCCAAACTAATTTGTTTTAACCGGAGGTGTCATGTGAACGCCTCCAGTCAAAAAAACAAAACCCAAACATGTCCTGGGATATGGGCCTGTCTGGATGGGCCCAGAGTTTCAACATTGTCAGCAGGCTGGAGACATTCTTTCTAAGGAAAGGATAAATGTTCTGGATCTTTTATCACTTAGTAGGGGCATTTACATTTGTACAGCATGTGTTCAAAAAGTGGCTAGAATATTTTCTCCTTTTATAGGATTGGAACTCATGGAAAAACCAAGGATTTGATGTTCAGAACAGATAAAAAGTATGAAATTCGTGACAAATCATATAGCAGTGTCTATTAGGTTGCAAAATTTTTAAAAAGGGAATTTAGAAGGACAGGCCCATCTTAAGTGGGAACTTTGGCAACTTTAGGATTAAAGGTAGAATGCTACAGAATGTCAATTATCTTAATTACTGAAGGCATGGAAAGGTTGGGGAGGAGCTATTATATTCATCATGTCTTGCTGCTGGACATTCCAGAGCCACTTGCCCCAGGAAACTGGTCCTATCATTAGGCAGAAGGAGGAAATGTAATGGCTACACATTTTAAGCCACCTCTGCCATTTTGCAGTCCTAAACTAGTTTGCTGTCCTTATGGACACTATTCCAACTGCAATTTCAATTATGTTTTCTCTGTAGACTGGAGGCTGGTATCTTGTTGGTTTCTCAAATACTTAAAATAAATCAAGCTAATTTCCTTATTTCTGGTGTAGTCAGTTTCTGCTCTATATGCTCTGTAGTCATACTGTTAGTCTGGTCTTATAGGTCCAATAAGCGTGGCCAGCTTGTTATATTGTGAATCTGTTTTGCTTGTCTGACTTTAGTATGATCTAACAGCAACAGGAACTGTTTTTATAGCAATCCTAAGTGCTGAAAATGTTGGAAGAAATGCTGGCTGTTTGATAGAAGTCTTTTCTTGTTAATGAAAATTATTGAAATTGCTTGACTGGTCTATTGATGAATTAGAAAGCACATATTCAATCACTTTGTCTTTTAAAGACCATTCACCATTATTAGTAGTCACAGATCAATTGGTCTTACAGCAAAATTCCATCTACTATACAGATGCTATTTGCCAAGGTTTTTTTGTTTGTTAACCTAATATTTTTCTATGGCAAAAATGAGCACCTCTTAATGATTTTTCTTTCCTCCAGTGACCAAGAGAGAAAATAAACAGAAAGAGAAGGAAGCAAAAAGGAGCTTCAGATGCAATATTACTGAAAGAGAAAAAGAAATAATTTGGGAAAATATCTCCAGGTCAACAAGAAAATATCTCCAGATCAACAAGATGTGGACAGTCAACAAGTAGAGTGCACTAACATGAGTTCCATATTGGAAGAAAGGCAGAATTTTATAGAATGGATAAACATTTAAATTACTTGTAATTTTATTGATAGTTAAATTATACTTAAACTTTTGTAAAATATGTAAACCTTACCTACTCCTATTTTAACTTTTGTAAATTGTCTTTAATCCCAGGAAAAGTGGTATTATTACCATATATTTAATGAAATAATCTGGAAAGATTCGCTAGTGCTCACGAACCTCTGACTAACTCTGTCAGTGTCTTCTGTGTGCCTTTTATTTCTCTGCATGAGAATAACACATCACATAGCTGAGGAAAGTCTATGTAAATTCTCTTGATGTTGTTGGATTACAGCTACCATCAAACCTGATCAAATGCTGTGCTGCCTGGTACTAATGAATAATATTTGGAAGATTTCCCATCCATGAGCCTATGTGTTTCCTACTTATGATATGGTGAATTATACTGAGACCCCCATCTACATTGCCATTATAATGCAGGTTGAACTGGATTATATGGCAGTGTAGACTCATACAATTCAGTTCAATGCAGTTCAATCTGCATTATATAGCAGTGTAGATAGGGCCTGAGTCAGAACATTGGGCCATGTAGCTTAATCTTTTCTCTATAATCTGCTTAGTCTAAAGACTTCTTCACAATAACCTCCCCCTCTCCATTTTGCTCAGTTTCACCCGCAATTGCCAGCAAAACGGCAGGAGCCTGGTGTGCCTCATTGTGCCCCACATGCCTTCCTTCCTTTCCCCATCACATTTGGGGAAAGGGACAAGGCACGTTGGCACCCTGTCCCCATCAGATGGGGAAAGGGCGGCAACAAGTGTTGCCACCTTGCCACCTTGCCACGCTGCTGTGCCGCTACACTGCTGCATTGCCCTTTACCCCATCAGATGGGGAAAAGGGGAGAAAATGAAGGTACTCCATCGGAGTTACACAAAACACAACGTACTTTGCGTCGTTGGTGAGGAAGCATCTTGCAATGCTTCTTCCCCACTTCAGGGATCAATGGGGGGGGGGGGGAGCCAGTATCACCTGATCATGCTCGACAGGTCCCATCCCCAAAGAGGAGAAAGGGGCCAAAAGCCCTAAGTGTGATAAGATCCTAGGTCATCCACTTTGCAGCATCATTCCCAGTCCTGCTAACTAAAATCTTTTAACTAGATTCAGCCTTGCTAAGAAATTTCTTTCCTCTTACGGTGTAGTTGTGTATAGAAAAAGTACGCATCATTAGTCCAAGTACGATATGTTTGTGTGTATGTGTGTGTGTGCCTTTAAGTTGTTTGTCAACTTATTGTGACCTCTTGAATTTCATAGGGTCTTCTTAGGCAAGGAGTACTCAGAAGTGGTTTTGTCAGTTCCTTCTTCTGAAATATAGATTGCAACATCTGGTATTCACTGGTCTCCCATTCCAATCTTAACCAGGGATTACCTTGCATAGATTCTAAGACGTGGTGTTTCAGGGTTTTTAGGGATACCTACTGAATCAGTGCAGTTCTTGTTGAAGTGGGAATGATTGTATATAGAGTTGTTTAAATGTAATTGAGTCATGATTGTGCAATGTGTGCTGAAGATTGCATCATACACTGTGTGCTGCCTACTATGCCAGTGTGTAAAGGGTTAAACTTGGATTGCATCAGACAGCAGAGGATGAGATAAATAGCCCTCTACTTCCTATCTTTTTCTCTCTGTCCCTTCCCGTGTGTGCCTGCGTGAGAGCTGTGTATTGTCTTGTGAGATTTCCGTTTGTAAGTAAACTTTTAATAGATAACTGAAGACTGCAGCATCGTTATTTATCCAGAGCTTCCTCGTCAGCGACTTCTGCTGCATGTGTGTCTAGGAAACCGCTCTGATAGTTCTCTAGTTGTTTTTGCACATCAATTGCCATTAGCACTAGTAGGCAGCATAACCAAAGGTGAGAAATGCTGGCAGTACAGGCATCACATTTTGTCTGCCCCACTCTAGCTAATGCACAAACTCCCCTAACATGAAATGGAAAAAGTACCCCCTTGCCCCTCTTTACCATCACCTCACCTTATAATCTAGAGCAGGCATGGGCAAACTTCGGCCCTTCGGATGTTTTGAACTTCAACTCCTACAATTCCTAACAGCCTACTGGCTGTTAAGAATTGTGGGAGTTGTAGTCCAAAACATCTGGAGGGCCAAAGTTTACCCATGTCTGCTCTAGAGAGTGGAACACTGACTTTTTGTTTGGACACTGGTTGTTGCGGCACTAGTTGCTGCAAAATGTGAAGGCCTGGACTACTACTGTATAGCTAGCCCTTCACATTCACTTTTGTCACAGCCACAAGATGTCCAGCAATATGGGAAAATCACAAATATAAAACTGCTGGGTTTTTTTTAACCCTTCTCAGAATCTCTAGATCCCCCAGTGCTACTTTGTCAGACATTGACTATGGAGTTGTGCTGAAGGACCTAGATATTCATAGAGAGGTGGCGTCTATGAACTTCTAGGTCTTCCAGCACAAGTCTATCATCCTAAAGTAGAAATTGATATATGGTTGCATTGGAACATGAGGAAATTGACTTTAGAGTTGCATTGGAGGACCAAAAGACTCATACAGAGACCATGTTAATCAAATCTACAAAATGTGGAAGGCTAACTATGGTACTACTTTGCAGACTTTGGACAGCCACTTCCTTAAGTATGGCATTTATGAGAGCTCTCCCTCGGAGAATGATGATCCATACATAGTTCTCATATGCTTGACTGCCTGAATTAGTTACTAATAAGAGGTCAGCCTTGTGTCTTTTTGAAAATAGTCATTTAAGATTTATTTCAATCCTTTAAAAAAATCTAGCACTTCAGACAAAGGGAAGTTGTGACCCTCAAGATTTCAACATCTGTACTGTGTATGGAAAAACAACCCAGCTCCTCAAATCCACCACAGATTTGGTGTCTGAAACATTCTGGGTGTGTACGATATGCCTTAGAAAACTGTGCTGATGTGCATCAGTGTTGGGTTTTAAGTGCCTTTTGAGAATTTAGATTTCTTTTAGCAGCGAACCTGAACTTAACATTGTAAGACAAGTTTCACAACTTGTCAAACAACGAGACAAAATCCTACAGGGCATTATTCAGAACAAAATAGCCTCTGGCTGTTGAGGATGCAAGAACATCTGAGAAGAAAATGCTTTGGGTTTGTTGTTGTTTATTTATTTAGACTGCATTTCTCCCAAAATATGGTTTGTACAAAAAATAGAGTGAGACTGATGGTGGAGGTTTTCTATAACTAAGGTTCTACTCCAGCACATCTGCATCTCCAGGAAAGGCAGTGTTTGAACATCTGGCATATTAGTTTTCAGTGGGTGGCAATTTTCTACCCATATATAATGCCATTATAATGCAGATAGTATATTATTCAGTTCAATGCAGTTCAATCTGCATTATATGAGTCTACACTGACTATATAGTCCAGTTCAAACTGCATTATATAGCAGTTTAGATGGGACCTTTGTGGCCTCAAAACAGGACCATCCCAATTTTGGCCAATTGGCCATTAAATTGTTATTTCATTCCTTCTTGACCCCTCTCCCCACATAGGCTTTAAATAGCCTTTAATCAAAGCCATATGGTAACTTCTAATTTTAAAATAAGTGATATATGTGGTATGCCAAGGTCCCATTGGGATGGAATTAGTTGGATGAAACCATTGGATCCTTGGTAACTGGCACTACTCCCTGAGACTATTTGATAAGGGTAGATGATGCATGTATGCCCTGAAGATTATGGTCCTCTTGAAATTAAGAATTGAGAAATTGGTTCACAACATTTGTATTGCAGCCTTCTAAATATAGAAGAAAGTATGTGATCTTTCATGTTTTAAAACCGGAGCACCCATCATTCCTGAAGACCGTGAGACTTTACAGTTTTCTCTCTGTCTCTGTTTTCTCGATCCTCAAGGAAGTTTCTTGGCAAGGTATCCCATTGATGTCAAAATCAGACTCAGATATACTTAAAACAGATCCAGTGAAATCCAGGTGAGTCAAAGGAGCCATAACAACTTTCGCATTGAATTCAAGGGGCTTAAGTACAATTATGTTGTTCTCCATTCAATCCTTTCAGGCCCCTTTTACACTGCCCTATATCCCAGGATCTGATCCCAGATTATCTGCTTTAACCTGGATTATATGAGTCTCCACTTGAAGGAGTCATGAATACATAAGATTTTCTGTAAAGCACATGCAGTCAAAGGTGTAGTTGCAGAAGGTAGCCACTGCGACTAGAAGGATTCCCATGCTCAATTTCCTAAACTTACACACAGCAGTCTTGTGCTTTCACTTGCAACAAAGAGATAAACTGGTGTCACTAGAGCTCATCTCAGCAAGAGCCAGGGTCACCAGAAGGAGATATGAAAAGTCCAGTTTATTCCAGTTTCTGTTGCTTTGTACCTGTTTATCTGCGTAGTTATAGAGAGCCAATCAAAATGTATTAGGTAAGGTTAGGCTAATTAAGATGAACAATGTACGACACCAATCAAAATGTGCCTTTTGGATTTCTGTCGAACAATAAAAGTTTGCAGCCCCATCTTGGAGGTGCAGTAGTTCTCTTATGCCTTGAGCACAACTGTTGCTGCTTGCCGATCGACAGAATATAGCTAATCTTCAGAGAGATTCGGAGCCCCCCGTGGCACAGTGGGTTAAACTGCTGAGCTGCTGAACTTGCTGACCAAAAGATCAACGGTTTGAATCTGGGGAGTGGGCTGAGCTCCCGCTGTTAGCCCCAGCTTCTGTCAACCTAGCAGTTCAAAAACATGCAATGTGAGTAAATCATTAGTTACCACTCCGGCGGGAAGGTAACGACACTCCATGCAGTCATGCTGGCCACATGACTTTGGAGATGTCTATGGACAATGCCGGCTTTTCAGCTCAGAAATGGAAATGAGCACCAAACCCCAGAGACAGACACGACTAGACTTAGTGTCAGGGGAAAACCTTTACCTTTACCTTTTTTTGGAAAGATTAAACTCGCTTGGTGTGTTCCTTCCCCGGCGTCCTCCTGGGTCAGAAAGGGATGCCTGAGAACATGCAGAGTGCGGCCCCCTTCACACTGACAGATAATCTGGGATCAAATGCTGGGATCTAGTGGCAGTGTGAAAGGGGCTTAAGACTTCAGGTAGGTCACACCAAATTCAAAATAGTGCATATTAGTCTTGGCCACTTTTTCTTTCTTTTCTTCTTTATTGTGGAATAGAATTTAGGAGACGGGTTTTTTTAAAAACAACCAAGTGTAAGGTTTATTTTCCCCCAAGGTGCTTGACTTTCCCACCCTGTGCTGACATTAGATAAATAAAATCATATACCTCTTTCCGCATTGAGATGAAGAATCTTTCCTATTGCCCCTTCCTCAAATTGTCAAAAAGGTGCCAGCTGTAGCATGTTCTATAGCTCAGCAACAGTAGCCACTTATATTCCCTGCCATTATACGAGGGTTGAATGAAAAGTAATGCTTCCACCTTTGTAACTCCTCAACAGATGGAAGTACTGGTATGCCGCATACCAGTACTGCCATCTGTTGAGGAGTTACAAAGGTGGAGGCATTACTTTTCATTCAACCCTCGTATATGAAAATCTTGCATTTATTTTTACAAAAAGAATGGGTAAGGTTAAAGGCTAGAGTTTAGTTCAGCATGAGACTGCACTATTAATATTATCACACAATACATGATTCTGAATTACAAGAAGTCATTTCCTTAATCTTTTGGGAGATCTACCAGCAAACCTGTTTAGTTTAATGAGACAGTGGAAACGCCGGCTTCTTATCAGGAAAGGTGGAGGAATAAAATCTGTTTAATGGAACCAAATTTGACCACTTGTAAATTATCTAATAATATTTAAACAGGTGTCGGAGGCAGTACAATATACATCAAGTGTTCCTTAATACTAGATACTTAGTGCAAAGACAGACAAGGGCAGAAATTAGTTGTAGTGAACATCAACTTCAGTCCTATATCGACATGTAAGAGAGCAGCATCTATTAAACTCAGTGGAACTTAATCCTAAGCATGGAAGAATAGTATAAAATATTTGAATAATGGTTGAAAAATATGTTACTCAAGTGTTGGGAAATTTGTATGACAGGGATCTCGTAATGAGGAGAATACAGTTTAAGAACATAAAGTCTGCATGTATTTATTACATTTTCAAAAAGATACATTTTAAATCTCCTCAATTGGAAATAAAAAGCAGATACTAAAATAAAACAACCAGAATGAGACTAAAACATGTTGGAAGTCAACCCCATACTGCCCAAGTCGGCAGACCTCAAAAAGGAACAGTTAGTTAGCTTTAGAATAGGTTGAGGAAATCCCTTCCCTTTTGGCTCCTGAATGTCAGTTGGAATATATCTATTTGTTCTCCCTCTCTCAATCTTTCTGCTCTCACCCTGATTGGTGGTGTAGAATGGATACTCTTCAGATTGCCTACCTTTGTTTAAGACTTCTGCTTTTTCCATCTTTGCACTCTGACCTCTCTCTACTCTCTGTGTTTGAAGAGGTGTAGTGTGTGGAGGTTCTCCTCTTGTTTTGGAACTCAGAAGTTCTGGAGTTAGAGAGAAGCTTAGACCCAATTCTTTCATATCAAGGAATGTAGTAATTATTTGTAAATAAACTTTTTGGTAGTTTAAAAAATTATTTTTCAGCCACACAACAATTCACTTTTCTGCTTGCTGTGAGCTGACTGCTAATTAACTATCCTGTTTGTATTTTTGGATGCTCTGCTATTTTGGGAGAATTCCTTAGCAAAACAATCCTCAAGTCCTCCCTTCCCATTGCCTGCCCCCCTTTTATAAAAAATATACAAATAATTAAAAAGGCATGAGACATTAAGAACAGAATTGACTTCAAAATCAAGCTAAGGCAAGGTATCTATCAGAATATTCATGTACAGTAGAGTCTCACTTATCCAAGCTTTGCTTATCCAAGCCTCTGGATAATCCAAGCCATTTTTGTAGTTAATGTTTTTAATATATCATGATAGGTGCTAAATTCATAAATACAGTAATTACTACATAGCATTACTGTGTACTGAACTACTTTTTTGGTAAAATTTGTTGTATAACATGAAGTTTTGGCGCTTAATTTGTAAAATCATAACCTAATTTGATGTTTAATAAGCTTTTCCTTAATCCCTCCTTATTATCCAAGATATTCGCTTATCCAAGCTTCTGCCTGCCCGTTTAACTTGGATAAGCGAGACTCTACTGTACTTCCATTTTACTAGTTGCATAAACTCCTGCTAAATATGTCTTTTATGTGTTTTTATTTTTATTTTTATTTGAATCTTTTAAAGGGAGGGGATTTAGGGGTGTGGAAAGCTTTGTGGAGGGAGAATTTGTAGATTAATATTGTATCGTTTGGAACCCCAGTGGCACAGCAGGCTAAACCGCTGAGCTGCTGAACTTGTTGACCAAAAGGTCGGCGGCTTGAATCCGGGAGCAGATTCTGTCAACATAGCAGTTCGAAAACATGCAAATGTGAGTAGAACCGGCAGAAAGGTAACAGTGCTCTATGCAGTTATGCCAGCCACATGACCTTGGAGGTGTTTATGGACAATGCCGGCTCTTCGACTTAGAAATTGAGATAAGCACCAATCCCCAGAGTGGGCCATGAGTAGACTTAAGGTCAGCGGAAAACCTTTACCTTTACTTATTGTATCATTTCGGTTTTATTTTAGTGCCTGTTTATTATATTTTAATTTAATTGGCAAGATTTAATTTGTATCTTTTTGAAAACTCAATAAAAATTGAGGGGCGGGGCAAACTATTTTGCTTTCAGAAAACTTTCCATAACTAGAATTGTGCAAACATTAAATGTTGCTTAACATTTGAGAATGAAATCAGTACAAAATTGGAATCTCTGTCTACTATGGAGTAGACATTTGTGAGCCTGACGATGACTGAAAGGGTTTGAGGATGATTGTCCTGGGAATCCAGGAGTTATAGTTCACCCTTATCCAGAGTGCACTAAACCCAGCTGACATTAGATCTGGACCAAACTCAGCACACAGACCCAACATGGCCAACTGTGAATATAGGTGGGGGTCTGGGGGTGATCATCCTTTAATTCTGGGAGTTGTAGTTCACCCTTCCCAGAGAGCACTGAACTCAGCCAACAACAGATCTGGACCAAACTTGGCACACAGACCCAACATGGACAATAGTGAATAGAGCCAGAGTTTGGGGTTGATAGTGCTGGGAATCTGGGAGCTATAGTTCACCCTTATCCAGAGATCACTGAACCCAGCCAAAAATGGATCTGGATCAAACTTCACACAGACACAACATGGCCAACTGTGCATACTGGCAGTTTTTTTGGGAGTGACTGTACTTGGAATCTAGGAGTTGTACTTCTCCCTTATCCAGAGAGCACTGAACTCAGCCAACATCAAATCTGGACCAAACTTGACACACAGACTCAACATAGCTAACTGTTAATACTGGCAGGGTGTGGGAGTGATTGCCCTGGGAATCTGGAAATTGTAGTTCATCTACATCCTTATGCAATTGCTAATGGGAGCATTCATACAAAACAAAAGCAAAGACTGGCTTTTTTCTAATAAATACTGTTACACATTACCAAACAGATTTTATCAAACATTCTAAAACAAACAATGCCTTTTTCAAATAACCCAGGTACCGCCGGGTCCCCAAGCTAGTAAATAATAAAAAAGAAAATTGCATTTTGCACTCTACTCTTCACCAGTGCACAAACTGATGTGTGGCAAACCAATCCAGAAGTGCTGACTATCTGAATGAATTGTGGTGATGAAAGTATCATTAAATGTGCATTGAAATGTATTTTCTTTTAAGTGTAGCACAACATTGAAAAACATCTGTAGACAGATACCCATTCCTATACTCATTCTAATGCAAATTCAGCTTTTTTCCCCCTCCCACCTTATCTGTGTTGGGTAAATGACTGCACATTCAACAGAACATAAAACAGAACATAAGACATTTATACTAGCAGAGCAACACTAATGACTCTGAAAACCTAGAGTAGTGTTTTACCCAAACGTCCTTAAAATATTTTGCATAGTTGTTGTTGGTGCACTGTTCGATGTGGCCCAAAATGAGCATTAGGAAACTAGAGGTCAAGAAAGAAGTTATGACTGAAGAGTAAGTCATAACTGAAGGACCGATGAGGATGCTGAAGCAAAAAACCAAGCTAAAAGTTTGGATTGATGCACAGTGAAAGTACACAGGAACATCCTCAAAGGTGAGGCTGGCATAGGAAATCCTTCTATATTACTTCCTGTAAAGCAGTGGTTCTCAACCTGGGGTCCCCAGATGTTTTTGGCCTACAAGTCTCAGAAATCATAACAGCTGGTAAACTGGTAGGGATTTCTGTGAGTTGTAGGTCAAAAAAACGTGGGGACCCTAGGTTGAGAACCACTGCTGTAAAGGAAGATCACAGCTGTGGGCTGTGCTAACCAGTCTTACTCTCTAATAGGGATGTGTGTTGTAGCCCAGCCTAAGGTTGGGCCTGTTCAACCGGTGATTGTTTCTACTCCTGACTCTGTGATTCATCCTGCACCTGCCTTGCCAAGAGATGCTGGGTTTGAGCCTGAGATTTCTTTGCAGCCAGAAGTGGAGGAAACTGCTGTCCCAGGCCAGCCAGAGTTTCAGCTGGAGGATTCTGGGAACAGGCACACAATGGTTCCTAGTCGGCAGCTTGAACCACATTCCTTGATGGAGTCAAGGTTGAGTTTGCCTTTGCCAGATGGGCATTCTAGTGAGGATTTTTGTTGTGATAAGACTAATGAGCTTGACCGTGGAAAAATGATGTATCAGCAGAGAAGAGAACAGGAGGGTTTTTACCGCAGCCAGAGGTTGTTATTCAGAAAAATTAATGAGCAGTCTTCCCACGGCAAGAGGCCTTGAATTTACCTTTAAGAGGAACGGTGTTCTCTTGAGACATTCAGAGGTGGTAACTTTCCTCATCAAGAGAGAGAGATCTCTACTTCGTGCTCCATGTTCCTGTGAATTCCATGTTAATTCCTGCAGCCTTGTACCCCGATTCTTGTTCAAGTCTTGTCCTTGCTTCTAGATATTTTTTGTGTATCCAGTTGATGTTCCAGTAATTTGCAGTTTGGATTTCTGCTCCAATCAAGACTCTGCCTTGCATTCCAGCATTGATCCTAGAATCATAGAATAGTAGAGTTGGAAGAGACCTTATGGGCCATCCAGTCCAACTCCCTGCCAAGAAGAATCCTGTACTTTGGACTAATCTTGGAGTGTTGTCTCCTGTGTCCCAGTTTTTCCTCCTATGTTCCAGTTTGATTCTGTGAATTGGACTAATCCTTGATACCTTGCTTGGACTCATCTTGATACTTTTATTGGGACTAACTTTGATATCCTGTTTGGACTCTGATCTTTGAGTGACCTTTTTAGACTCTTGCTTCAAGATTCTCAAGTACTTTGTTCTTGTGGACTTAAACCCAATTTTATTGACTTTGAACTTTGATTTGCTACTGCTTGCATATAATCTTCAATAAACAGCTTGCTTGCTTATATTCTGGGGCTACAGTGTGGATATGAGGTGCCTCTGCAGCCTAGGGGTGCAACTATGTGTAATTCAGGTAAACGCTGTGCTGTTTTTGGTGTTCAATATTTGGTTGCCCCCCTTTCATTTTGTCAGGAGCTGCCTGAATTCGGGAGGGCAAAGTGCCATATTTTATTCAGCAGCCAGTAGTTCCATTTTCGCTCTGGGAAGATCCGGCTAATTGGCAGCAATGGGGGAAGTTCTGAAGTTCCCCTTTTTGTCATTTTTAAGCTATCAGGACGAAAATGGACACACTTGGAGAACAGATTTACCATTGCAAGCCCATCAAGTTTCAGAACATTTGGGTTAAACATTTTTAGGAAATTCTTAAAGTTTCTAGAAATAAAATCTCCTTTTAAAACCCCCCAAAAAGGTATCCCTTGGAATTTCTCCACAGCAACAGTTTAGGAGCAGCAGCAGGGCATTGTTCCTGTCAACTGTCATAAAGATCCACATATCCCACAATTTATAGGACATTTTCAAAGTTTTATTATTATATATTTCTAGTTATTACTTTTTATATGGGGGGAGATACGCTCAGTCTTCTTATGTGAAAGAAGAAGCACACACACATAAGCTACAAGGAAAATAAAAGACAGAGTCAAAGAGGTAAACAAACAACTTACAAGGGCTTTTTAAAATTATTATTTATTTTTAAATACATTGTTTGGCAGAGGGAGGAAGGCTGCTAGACTATTGCAGGAGTACACACTAGCCAGAGGGTACACACACAAGCCAGGTGAACTGGGGCAGTAGTGTACACAAGCCATAGTATACACAAGCAGGGGAGGGATATAAATGAGTCAGCCAAAGGGCTTTTTGTAATAATTTTAAAAGTATTTTTGAGGGGAGAGGGAAGGTGCAGGACTGTTTACACAAGGAAAATAGGGCTGAGAAGGAATTGAATTCTCCCCGTGGAGACTCAAAAGAGTCAGGCTATGCCCTCCCTTCCTTAAACCACCCACCCTCAGAAAAATAAAAAAATATTTAAACAAACACCCCTCAAAAATGTTCTTTCACAACACCCCCCCCCCAAACACACACCCATCCTCACTAAAATAATTTTTAAAAGAAGTACTGAAAGATCTTAAACTAAGAAAATTTAATTAAATTGTCAAAGAAAAAGATTGAAATTGAGTCCAAAAGCAAGCAGTTCTAAGCAGTGACGGCAGACCAGCTTGGTGAAAGACACGTGATTTGCTTTCTTGCTCCAATTGGTTTAGGCAAGATGAAGGGGGAAAGCCCTCTCATGAGCGTGGCTGTTGCCATGGTGCAAAAGAAAGCAACAGTTATTAGCCACTTCTTTGGATGCAATTGTTAACTCTATTCCTAGTCTGCAACTGATTCTCCTTCTGCATTGTTTTGGCAAATATGTTTTCTGTCAAACTCACATTCCAGTTGCACTGGGATTTTCATGAGTGCAATAGTTAATCACTCATGACCAAGTATGATTGTCTTCCAAGGGTAGAGTCTTGGCAGTGGGTTCGTGACTGTGAAGACCTATTCTGGATCCACATGAGCTTTCACATTAAGGACATAGATTTCCAGATGGAAGGAGTTGCTTCATGTGCCTTTCCCTTGGCACATTTCTCCCTTTCACCCTCTATTCATTCCTTCCCACAATCCATAGTAACAACTGACCTATAGATGAGAATAAAGTAAATGCTTTGAGAGATGGTGATTGGGCATTCGGACAATGTGGCCAGTCTAGAAGACAGATAATCATTGCTTCAATGCTGGTGGTCTTTGTGTCTTCCAGAATGCTGACATTTGTCCTCCTGCCTTCTTTCTAAGAGATTTGCAAGGTTTATTTGAAGGCAACTTTGATGGAATGTTTCCAGAAATCAAGAGTGATGTTTGTAGATGTTTTGCAAACATCTAATAGAGTTGGAAGGACAGTAGCTTTATAAACAAGCATCTTGGTATCCCTATTAATGTCCTGATACTCAAACACTTTCTGCTTCATTAAAAAAATGGTGCACTTGCAGAGCTCAGATGGGGTTGTATTTCAGTATCCATGTCAACTTTTATGGAGAGGTAACCTTCTAGGTAATGGAAATAGCCAACATTCTCTAGCATTATACCATTCAGCTTTATTCCTGGCATTACAGAGGGATTAGTTGGTGCTTGCTAGTAGAGCACATTAGTTTTCTCAATGTGAGAAATCAAGATCAAGATTTTCATATGCTTCTGAGAAGGTGTTTTAAGTAGCTTGTAGGTCTCCTTCTGAATAAACACACACTACATTATCTGCAGCACATTGTCAGCTTCCTGTCATCAAGGTGACAGGAAAATCAGTCCTAATAGCGGGCGTTCATTCCACTCCCCGGATTCAAACCTGCAACCTTTTGGTCCGCAAGTTCAGCTGCTCAGCGCTTTAACACACTGTGCCACCGGAGGCCCCTCAGTCTAAATTAGCTTAGTCCAAAACAGACCTGAAAGACTGATTACTGTATATTGAATTTAAAGATCAGCTCTTAAGAGTTGTTCCAAAGTGGACTTGGGAAATACTTTCAGTGCAGTTTGTCCAAGTATGAAGATGGAAAATCAGGTGTGACACCTGATCCTTCTTTAAATTGCCGGGAATGTGTTCTGTCAAACTAAAGTTCCAATTGCGCTGGGATTTGCATGAGTGCACAATGTGCTTGACTACTTTTTATTTGTATTTGTGGGTGTTAAGAAAACTCATTTTTCAAACTATCTTTTGTATCCTCTATGTAAGAAATCAAACAATATTGACATGATTGATGTCTTGTTGATATATTCATGTCTTTTATCAAATTTTCTACTTGTACTTGCTGAACTCCCCAAACCAATCAGTTATGTTCTTATCAATATATGTATTGTAAGATGATAAAAACCCTGAAGTCTTCTCTCCACCATTTTGGCAGACTGAGAGCAAGCAAACCCACACTGATTTGCCTTTGAGCTATATGCTGAATAGTTTAGGATCTTGGAAACAGCACAAGATGTGAATTTTAAAGAACTGCTTGCAGTATACATATAGCTATAGCATTTGAGGCACTAAGGAATAAAATCACAGAATCTTCAGCTTTAAATTATTAACTCTTCTCACAGTGTTGTTGTTATCTTGCATTTACCATCACCATTTCTTGATCAGTAAATATTTTGAAAGCTGCTCTGACGCTGGTTTGATGTCAGTAAGAGATACTGTGGTCTCCTGGCTTAGGCAAGTAGATTTGTTGACTACAGAAAGCACAATCTATTTCTTATTTTTATTTAATTATATTTCCAAACTTATTTTAACATTTTACAAAAGCTGAAACCAGAATGTTTAGAACACCAATTTATTTATTTTGAAAAAATGTAGGAAAAAAAATACCAACAGATATTAATTGTGCGGAAGAGCATAAAAGAAGGAGGCAAAGATACAAGTTATATCATTATTTTTCCTCCTGGCTTTTTGCTCAGAAATTACATATAGAATCTCATTACTCTGCTGACCACTAGTAAAGGGTTATCTTATACATGTATTGTTGTGCTCATATAGGCAAGGGGGGGGGGGGTTGGAGTGGGGTGGCGGCATCAAAGATCTATTCTCAAGTGAAGTCTAAACATTATAAACATATACCCCAAAGCTTTATTCCAGCTACATTTGACACATAGGATCTGTAAATTCTTTGTTGTCCTGAAGCAATTTTGAGGTGGATCAGGATGAAAAATGGATTCTTAATCCCAATAAGACAAAGGTACAGTTCATTACCATATTACTGACTTGGAAGAAATGCTCAGTCTGTTTTAAATAGCAGAGTTTGCAGTCTGGAGGAATTTCTGGATTGAACCCTGCTTTTGGACTCACAAGTAAACGTAGTGGCAAGACATACCCTTTTATCAAGTCATCTACATGGCTATTAAAATTTGGGCTCATTCTCAATTGGCTACGGATCTTCATATTGTTTCTTCACTTCTGCTGAGCATCCCAGTTTAAACTATGCCCCACTTTAGTTGGAGTATTCCACAGTTTTGGGTAATATGAACAGTTGGATTGAGTCCAATTCTGACTGGTCTGCTGTTGACATGGGATACTCTTGATATCACTTTTTCCTGTACTCATCAGAGCAGGGAAATTGTGACGTATCATTTATGTGTTCCTGCTGTTCTTGCCACCAGCTGGCTGCAGAACTCTGTGCAGGATGCCACACACTGGGCTCACATAGAGCTCTGTGGCTGTATGTGGGATGCTTAAGCAGAGTTACCAGTGTGGGATGACCACACTGGCAACTGTGGGCATCCCAGGCTGACATCAGGAAGGTGCTTCTGCTGATGTCAGTATGGGGAACCCAGGATGGCTAGGAGCTCAACAACATAGAAAGTGATCTGATGGTCCAGCTGAGCCAATATGGTCTTGGTTCATCTTGACCATGTATACTCCAACCCACCACTGCAATGGGTGGTGGGTTGGAGTATACATGCATGGACAACTTTGGTCCTCCAGGTGTTTTGACTTCAACTCCTAGAAATCCCAGCAAGTTTACCAGCTGTTAGGAATTGTGGGAGTTGAAATCCAAAACACCTGGAGGGCCATGTTTGGTTTAGAAAGTTGTATGTGGCCACATTCAAAGCCAACTCAGAGCACCTTTCCTCTAGATTGGCCCCAGATTTACCAGCCAGTGTAGAAACAGCCTCAATCTAATTCTCCAATGGCATTTTTCCCTAGAGAAACTGAATCTAATTCATCAACTCTACCCTTGAACACAGTCTGTATGTTTGAATTGATCCCAAGCACTAGGATCAATAAGCACGGAGTTCCCAAGATTCCAGTGGATGGTTCTGAAGTCTGTTCTAGGAAATCTGTTTTAGGAAGCTGTACCTGTTGCTGTACCTGTCAAAGCTGGTCTGCTGCACCATGGAGAAGTGGCATTAAGGTTTACTGGTTATGTTTATATGCATGCATGTCAGTATAACTTGCGATGTCATTCTCAAGTCCAACAAGATTTTAGTGTAATTTCTAAATTATTTTGCTACTTGCATTTCTGGACTATGAATGGCTCTCTGTTTTTGCCTATAGGACTCCATTTATGTTAGAGAGAAAGACATAATTTACTACTTGGAATTGTGAAGTGAAGAGTCTAATTTCATTTCGTGGTGTAATGAACTTGTCTCCCTCTGCATTCAGATGTAGAATCTTTAAATGAATTGATGACTCTGGATAAGTGTGGATAAATGTATAGATTTGAATACTGCACCCAGCAAATTAAGTACATTATTTAACCATCTTTGTGAGGAATATTCTTGAGCCATGCATACCAATGCAAACATGCTCAGAAATATGTTTACATGTGGATGGCACTTGGGAAAATCAGTTAGCAAAGGAAGCATTACATTTCATCCTATATACAAACAAACAAACAAAACAAATATTCACTAGTGGAAGCAGTCATAGAATGGATGTGGAAGTGCACAAAAAAGAGGCACGTGATTGAAAAATTATTTATTTATACATTTATAGTATTTATATTCCACCCTTCTTAGGGGACTCAGGGCGGAGCACTATGTACATATATATGGCAAACAGTCAGTGCCATTGACATACGACACACAGAGACAGAGACACAGAGGCTATTTAACATTCCAGCTTTTATTTATTTATTTATTTATCACATCACTTCTACCCCGCCTTTCTCACCCATCAGGGGACTCAGGGCGGCTTACAATATAAACATATACTGTTATGGTTGAGCCTTCGGGCTCCGGTAATAGAAGAAGGGGTCATAAGACTCCTCGAGAGTCAGACTCTTTCGAGGAGCGTGAAAGAAAACGGCTCCGGGATTTGTTTACAGACCCGACAGATGAGGACTCATTTGAGGGTTTTTCTGAGGGTTTGGAGGAAGAGATGGCCAGCTCGGAGGAGGACGACATGGAATGGACTTGTGTGAGGGAGGATTTGGGTGTTGGTGAAACAGGCAATGAAAGCATGGGAGGTGATTGGCGGGTTGCAGGATCAGACCCATGGACTGGCTGGAGGGATGGAGCGGGATCCACAGCTGGGGATGCTGTGGGGCGTAGTCAAAGGTGCTTAAGCTCTGATGAGGATGATGATGTTGGGGCACCTGGAATTGGGATGGCAGCTGACAGCGATGATGAGCTTGAACTGGGATAAATTGGGGTTTGGGACCAATGTCTAATTGCGTTGGGCAAGGTAATCTGGACGGACGCTTGGGCTTTTGTTGGGGAACTTCCTGAAGACGGGTGTGATTCGTTACTGGATACGTAAGTTTACCAAGGACACTGGGCATCGACGGCGGGAGGAACTGTGCGGGGTTTTTCTCTGTGCAACTTGTGTTTAATCTCGATAGCTTGGACTTCCATCGTCTTTTTGACGGGCAATATCTACTCGCACTGGATTGACGCTGGACTGACTGACTTCGATTCCGGATTATCCCTTCTGCTGGCTATCGGTGAGACCTTTGGATTTCTAGACGACTACGCTTGGCTATAGACCTCTGGACCGGATTGGGACCCTGCTGACTGCCGTTACCCTGACTGCTGTGCCTGGACCTGGATATCGTTGGCCGCTGAACCTTAAACTGAATCCTGACTACGACCACGCTTTTCGTTCGCTGCAGGAAGGAATAAACAAGCCTGGTTTATTCTCCTGCTGTTTCTGAGTAGCAGAGAGGAATCTGCTACCAGTCTGTTGTTTACATTCTGACTCCTGTTGATCCTCTTTTGTTTGCATTGTTTGCCAGGCTGAAGTAAGCACTTTTGATTTAATCCGGATTATACTTCTGTTTAACCCGGTTTATCCCTTTGAAGCGTTTAAGCTCAAACTGAGCTGTTTTTATTACTTATCACACTGAAGTCAAGTGTTTGCCCTGTTCTTTGTTTCCTTCGGGCGTTTTTAGTTCTGTAACCTCAATAAACTGAGTTTTGTTTTACTCGCTGGCGTTCTGTCTGTGACATATACACCAGAAAAACAGTTTACATCAGATTTAAAAGTCTTTCAAAATTAAAAAGTTACAATAAAAATTAAAATATACATTAAAAAACCTACATAATTATACATTTAAATATACATTTAAGGTACTTTTCATGTCCAGGTTGGGGGGGGGGTCTGTCAGTGAGTCATATATTCATATCGCGATTCTACTGCTACTCATGCTCAAATGCCTGATCCCATAACCACGTTTTTGTTCTCTTTCGGAAAGACAGGAGGGAGGGACCCTGTCTAATTTCGTTTGGGAGGGTGTTCCATAGGCTTTTGGCTTCCTGAGGGTATGCTCGATTCCGACCACAGGGGGAGCTGCTGTTTCATCATCCACTGTGACACTGAGTCATTGATGGAGTAGTTACTCATCTTCTGCACACTGCTGGAGATTTGTTTTGGCATCACAAATTAGTTAAATTAGCCTCCCCACATAAGTGGTACCTAAATTCCTACTTGACAGATGCAACTGCCTTTCAGCTGCATAGGTCAACAGCAAGCTGGACTATTTATGGTCAGAAGCTTACCCTGACCCGGGCTGGCTTTGAACTAATGACCTCTCGGTCAGTAGTGATTTATTGCAGCTGGCTACTAAAAAGCTGCATCATAGCTGTAATTCCCCCCCGCCCCTTATATCCCAGCCAGCCATGGCTTCAGAGCCTGATCAGGAGCTGAATTCTGACACAGAAGAGGCTTATTATGACTTTTCACCCAGTTCTGAGAACCCTTTGCAGCTCCAGGTGCCTGGAGAAATCAGCCAGGAAGAGCCATTAATTGGAAGGGAGTCTCCTACTCTTCCTCCCTTGTCTGTGCCAGATGTTCTCAGCTCACCTGAGAATGCAGATTTTAATCGAAGAGAATTTCTGAATTGTGAGAGAAGTGCAAAACAAGGCCTTCGTAGAAGTCAATGTCTGGCGTCCTGAAGGAATAATGGTTAGAGTTTCCATGGGAAATTTTGGGAGTATTGCTCTCCCTATTTTGGATTCAGTTTAGGATCCATAAAAGTGTTTTGCTCAGTGGCTTCTTTGCGGTGTCAACTTTGCTCTCCTTGAGGGAGGTTTTCCCGACTCCAGCTCCTGTTTGTTTCCAAGCCGAGTTCCCAGTTCCGTCGGGCTGTGCCGTGCCGCGACTCTCGAGTAGAACCGGACTTCAACCTAGCCTTGTTTCCTTGTTTCAACTCAAGAACATTCTAACTGCTTAGGAATGAACTTTTGCCCTTCAGACTTTGGATTATAATATTGGACCTTTTCTTTCACTTTATTGGACTAAACTTTGACTTTCCTAAAAGAGCTACATCCTCCTCAAACTCCATACCTATTTTCATCTGGATTTATATTTGCTTTAATAAAGATATTATATGCTATATTGACTCCTGTTTGGTTTTCGAGTGCTCATGCTTCCTTGGGGTGCAACACCCCTCCCAAAGAGGCACATTTCTAACTTAACAGAAGTGCTTTTTCTTTGTTTTGAGAGACCATCAATGATGATGGTAGAGAACTAGATTATTAGATGAAGCATGAAGATTTGAGGTGAGAATGGGGGCAGGAGATAAGCATTGCATCTTGCATCACTATTATCATAATGTGATTCAAACAAATAAACGCATATGATAGACAAATCAGAAAGAGAATAGGAAAGATAAGTTCATCTTAGATTTATAGCTCACTATTAGGCTTGGGCCTGGATGAATTTGAATGAAAGAGATTTGTAAAATTCGGTTGTTTGTTTTGTATATTCCCCCAAAAAACAGGATGGGCGATTGGGAACCAGAAAGCCAATCAAAACAGATCAATGGAACAGGATTTTTTGGCTACTGGAGAGGATGGAGTTAACTCTGCAATATATTTGAAGCAGGGGTCTGCAGCAAGGGCTCCTGGAGAATATGGGATTAACTGCAGTGTCTTTTCTCTCTCTCCAGCAGCAGCAGTAATAGTAGTAGCAGCAGCAGTAGCAGCAGCAGTAGCAGTAGCAGTAGCAGCAGCAGCAGCAGCAGCAGCAGCAGCAATTTCTTCTTGAAAGTTTCCTAGGCTCCTCCTCCAGAGAAGGCTCTGCTGGGAACTCACTTTCCCAGCAGCACTTGCATGGGGTGGACATTGAAAAGTCTTTGAGTTCCTCTTGGAGATGATGGAAGCTAAAGTTTCTCTCTCTCTCTGTTTCTCAGCAAATAAAAAGCCTGATTGTGTCCATGCTCTGATTGGCTGAGAATAAACACAACTGATGACGACAATTCCTAGAACCCTCTCTTGCGATTTGTCTTATTATAAAAAATGTTATGGTAAAAAATTAAAATAATTCTAAAATATCAGTAGATTGGCGAATTGTTCTGAAACTTGGCAGGTCTGCAGTTATAAATGGGGTCTAAAACTGAGGTAAGTTTCATGGAGATAGGCCTTAAAATGACTGAGGATTGAGCCTCTAAAGTTTCACATTGTAGTAAATGGGCCAAATCTTTACCAAATGAAAACAGTAACACCCGTCCTGATTCAAGTAACTTCCCAGTAAACAGAATGAGTGGTTAACTGAAAATGGAACCTGAAACAGCATGTCTTTTGGCGGAATTGCACAAGTCTAATTACTAAACATAAGACTGACTGACCTCTACAATATTTTAGCCGTCCTGCAAATGAATTTCATATACAGAGCAGAATAAAACAAGACAAGAAAATTGGTGTTTTAACACATAAATACTTACTTTGCTGATTTTGCTTTTGGTTTAATATGCATGTTAATTAAAACAGATTTTCCAAAAAATGCATTTAAATATTTACATTCACAAGCATACAAAGCCATGTTGCTATCAAATTTTTTTCTTGGCTGTCCTGAGATGTTTTAACCTTTGAAGTAAAAGTAAAAGCAATCCCTCTAATTCCATTTGCAAAGGCCAGCCAGACAGGCAGTTGAATTATTCACTATTTCACTTTCTTACAGCATAAATTTTGTGACATTTGTGCTATATGTCCAGCAATTCCTTTCATCCACGATGTGCTAATACCTTCTTCCTCTTTCTACCATCTTAGCTAGATGTCTCACTATGTACCTTTCCACACAGGTGTATAAAATCCACATTGGACTGGATTATATGGCAGTGTAGACTCGGATAATCCAGTTCAAAACAGATGTTGTAGATTATCTGCTTTAATATTCTAGGTTATATGGCTGTGTGGAAAGACCATAAGTTTAATTGTAGGTTTATTCTAGTTATCAATATCTTTATCTGAAATTATTTATTTTCTACTTTTTCTTCCTAAAAAAGTCAGGTACTTTCTAGACTCAACCCAGATTTTAGATTTTAAGTCAGACAAGGTGGCACTTGTTTAATTATTGTGTTCTAGAAGGCTTTCATGGCCGGAATCACAAGGTTGTTGTGTGTTTTCCAGGCTGTATGGCCATGTTCCAGAAGCATCCTCAGAGGTTTTGAGGATACCTCACAACCTCTGGGGATGCCTGTCATAGATGTGGGCAAAACGACAGGAGAAAATGCTTCTGGAACATGGCCATACAGCCTGGAAAATACACAACAACCCTGTTTCATTATTCTATGGTTAATCATCAAAATCCTCTGAAGGGGTGGTCATAAATCAGACCAGACCTGAAGTAATGTGACAACAGCAACAACAGAAGCAGCAGAAGCAGCAGAAGCAGCAATAGCTGTTGTCTTATGAATAGCTGATATCCCAAAGGAACTCCAGCTTACAAGCATGTAATATTTTCCCCAGATTTTCAATTATTTCCATTTTCTGATGCATGAGTACCTTGTGATTCAACTTCTGTTGTGACTAATTATAGTGATTACTGTATATCTTTTGAGGCAAGTTGCCATCTTAGTCAATGAGAATGCTTAGGGCTAAAACATCAGCTTATTTCAATGACTAAGTAGTACCTCATCACACATGCCATAAGAAACAACTGTGAAGTAGACAACTCGTGGCTTTTGGCTTGTCATTTTCTTTCTCCCATCCATCCCAATCTATCTAATAATCCCCTGCATCATTGTCTTCCCTTTTACATTTTTGGGGGGCAGATCATATACAACCATGAACGTTTGTAACCTCCATCTAAATGGAGAAAGGTAAGAATATATTTCTGGATCCACTGAACTGTGCAGTTCCCCACAATCTGTTCAACCAGTTCTAGCAAGGCAAACCCCATGCTGTGTCAAATTATGATTGTGGCTATGATTATTATTTTGATGGGCATCTCACGATCTGTTACACTACTTCTGGCAAGGCAAACTCAATGATCTGTTAAAACAGGACAAGCTGCATACAATCTGCAGACGGGTGTAACATGACATGTCAAAAACTATACCTCTGACACATGGGAAATGAGTGAAGATGATTTCCAATACCTTTTTCAAAAGGTTCTGTCTGCAGATCTTTTTCTTAGGAATGCCTGTGGATTATCTATGAAAGAGACCTTGCATCACGTGATGGGACCTGTTGGCATCAGTATGCAAAGGGTATCAGACATAGGGTAAAGACTGTGATACAGCCTTAAATCAAATCTTGAGGGGAAAATTTACTGATTAGAGGACTCTTTGGATGTACTCCAAAAAAGCAATTTTTCCAAACTCTGGATCTAAACTCTTTAATTGTGTCCTATTTGCCACAATTAAAGCTTTTGTATTTTCTGGAACATGTGCTGATACTTTGAGATTTTAAGCTAAAATATAAAAACATTTTCTCTAATTGTGCAATTGGAAGTCACTGATTAGAAATTTAATTATTTATTTATTTTCCTCAAAGGAAGCTATGAGCAACTTTAGCAATTTTTGTTGCCATCAGAATGTCATTCATAACTACCCAAATTTCAGTGTAGCATTTCTTTGCAGAAGAACTTTTTCTGCACAGAAAGAGAAATCAGTGATTCCCCCCCCCCCCCCCCCCCATAAAGTAAGTTCTCAATAGCTAAGATTATCATCAGTCTAGGAGTCTTCTTGTCATGATTTTTAGATGCTGAAGAAACATGGTTGAAATTTTTTTTGACAATTTTTCATGTTTCACTGGATAACAGCCCCTGCTATTTCCATGATAACTGCAATGGATAAACTTATGATAAATATACATATCAACAGAGATTCGTGTGGAAATTAATATGAAATCTGCACCAAAACTCAAGATATTTTCCTCCTATTAAGCCTGAGAAAAATCTCTAATGCCCTCAGTCCTCATTATAGCAAATTCTGACCTGGTAGTTTTATTTAGACTATTTTTTTAAATGATTCATTTCTTTAAAAAGACAACAACAAAACCATCTGTTCTTCTAGCAACTATTCTTTATGTCATTGGCAGCCAGGCACTGATGAATTTAAAATACAGTAGCAAGGAATCCATCTTAATACCAAGAGCATAAGAATCTTAAATGTACATTCTCCTCATTTCATCATCCCTGAGGCATTATTCAAAATCTAGGAAAAATATCATTTCGCCTCATTACTTTGTTTAAATATTGACACTTTTACATTTCATTTCTAATAAATACCCTTGGCACTATTCTAGCAGATAAATCCTTCCTCATATCAGTATTAACATGGCATCTCCACGTCCCTTTATTCTATATTGAGTTGGCTTGTTTTACATACTTTTCATGTCAGTCAATTTAAACCTCCTTGAACTGCAGCACAAGTGAATATGAAGTGCAGTATGTCATCGAATCTAAAAAGTTTTGTCTTCAAACGAACATAACAGATGCCATCACCAACTGATAAGTTACGTGTCCTCCTTCTTATGCCAGTATTTCTAAACAGGCTCCTGCTCTGAAGGCAATTGTGAGGGACATCACAAACTGTGTGATACTGAGCCACAACTATGAGCCATGTGATTCACTATCCTCTATATAAAGTTGGACAACTTTTAGAGATGGGCAGGGGCCATTTTTGCTCTACTCCAAATCTTGGCAGATCACATCCTAATTCCCTGATGGCCAGGAAATGGCATTGCCTACCCAGTCATAAATTTGGTCCTTGGGGTATATTTTTTATTTACATATAATTTGCTTCTAAAGCAATTAGTAGAAACAAGAAGTGGGTGTGTAGGTGGGGAGCACATTTAAATGGCAAATCTTGCCCACCAATAATTTTTCCAGGACATGACTTTTTATTCAGAAGATGCAACCATACTAGGAGTCTGAGGTTTCAGAGGTTGGAGGGCTTGAGAGGCCATATATGGCCCAAAGATCATACTTGGCACATGTTGCATATTGCCTTGATCTGCTGTAATTCTCAATGGAGCTCCAGCTTTAGAATGTAATTAGTATCCGTGGATCTAAGTGTAAATGGAAAGGAGTGGACATTTGATACACCACCTGTGTGTCAACAGACTGTGTACCCCCCAAATGAACCAAACCCCAGCTCAAAATCTATGGTAGGATCTCATATTGATTCATCATTTTTTCTGGATTCTCTGGGTGTGAACCTGCAAAGAGAGTCACATAAGTGGGACAACAGTGGAATGCTAAATATGTTCTGGGTTTTACTCCAAAATTTAGAGGACCTATCCAATGTGACAGACTTTTTCTGATAGTAGCATTCAGTGTCTTGGGTTACTCTTTTAAAGTTCAGTCTAAACCCAAAATCAGAAGGCTCCAGGTCCCACAGGTCCCTCATTACTCACTAGTGGTGATGTCACGATCTCACCTTCTGTTTCCTGCATGTTTTCTTCCTTTGCAAAACGTGCTTCTATCTTTCTGATTCAAATAAATGGTCTTTGTAATTTCCTGTGGTGTTGCTTTCTTCAGCTCACTGTAAAATAGACATGGTTGGTACCGTGTTTCCCTGAAAATAAGACAGTGTCTTATATTAATTTTTGCTCCCAAAGATGCGCTAGGTCTTATTTTCAGGGGGTGTCTTATTTTTCCATGAAGAAGACTTCACATTTATTGTTGAACCAAAAAAGAGAACATTTATTATGTACTGTTCAGTAGTTGTCATCACAAACCAGCACGACCATACAAACTGTGAATCCTATCAAGAATTTATTGTTACTATCACTAGTTACATGTACAACAATCTATGGTACATACATTTACTGATCCTGCATGCTCTGGTGTTCTGTTCGGCAGGCATGCTTCCAAACAAAAACTTTGCTAGGTCTTACTTTCAGTGGAGGCCTTATATTTAGCAATTCAGCAAAAACTCTACTAGGTCTTATTTTCAGGAGATGTCTTATTTTAGGGGAAACAGGGTATGTAATATACTTTCTATTGCATGTGGTTAGCAGTTTGCAGCCTCTCTGATATGTGAAATGCTCCATGGAAATGGACACATGATATCATTCTGCTTGCAGAATGTCATGCCATGCTTGGTAATGTAGGATCTAGGCCAGTGGTTCTCAACCTGGGGTCCCCAGCTGTTTTTGGCCTACAACTCCCTGAAATCCCAGCCAGTTTACCAGCTGTTAGGATTTCTGGGAGTTGAAGGCCAAAAACATCTGGGAACCTCAGCCTGAGAACCACTGATCTAGGCCAATATTTTCTAGAGCTCTTTGCTCTTAGGTTGTTGAGTTTGCAATATTCTGGGCATAAAAAAGAAATAGGTAGCACCATCTCCCATTTGGAAGAGATGCAGAGTGTGTGAAACAGTTTTTCTATGAGAGATTGAGAAAAAGAAGGACAGTTGGGGGTAGAATTCTAGCAGCTGAAGTCAAATTGATAGCAGTGTTGGCCAGATCCGATTGTATGTCTTTAAGTGTTTTTTAAAACTTTTGTTGACCCTAAGGTGAGCTTACATGGGTATCCTTGTCAAGATCCTTGTTAGATGGGGTTTGCCACTTGCCACCCTCTTAGGATAAGAAATGGTGACCTACAGATTTGAAATCTGTTCTTGGGAGTTATAATCAAACATTCTAACCACTACACCATGCTGGTTCTCTTCATGATTATTTTTAAAATGTGCATAAATCAGATTGTAGAAATGATATAAAGGAGATAGCTATCTCATGGTGCAATTGTGATAAAATCAGATACTGTAATGCAAATTTAGCCAAAAGGTATATATACATATATTTTTTAAAAAATATAGAAAATCATTAATAATTCTGTTTCACACCTGGTTTCAAATAGAAAAAAAGGCCTAGAGATATTTTTGACTCTCATAAATCTTGGACTGAGGATGCCTGATGTCTCTTTTTCAGTGAAATGCTTTGCCATGGGCGAACTTTTATCATCTCAGTTGGTATTCTTTTGTACCCCAATGCTCTGACCTTCTGTAGACATCTCAGAAACATACATTAGACCACAAGGGCACTTCATCATGTAAATGACAAGTTCAGCATCACAGGTAATCTTTTATTTAATGGCAAATTTCTTACTAGTGTGCCTTTTGATGGCAGTGATGAAAGAATCTGCTTTTTCTTTCCCCTTTTCCAGTTCCCTGTTGTTATATCTGACACACTGACAGTGGCAATAAGCTAATCTGCATGAACCATAATTCTAAGAGAAAATATTTTTACTAGATTTTATGTGATTTATAGTCCAATTGGATTATAATGCTGTCTTGATTTGCCCTTTATTTATATGCATTAATGGAAGGTGGAAGGACTCTCACATTCAATAATATTTCCTTAGCAAAGAAAACGTGCTGCTCATTCTTCATTACTTTAATAATCCAAAGAGATGGTAGAATGTGGACACAAATGAATTGCACCAAAAAGCCTTTAATCCTAACTCAGTTAATAGCTCTTTCAGAAGAGACTGGTGGTTTACAGAAGGTATCAAAATGTTCTGACTCACATTTTTTCCAGCATGAAATGAGGTCACCTGATAATGAAGATTTAACACTCCACTAAATGGTTTCCTTCCTTTTGTGGTATTAATCATTCCTTCTGAATGAAGCTGATCTTGTCAAGAGGCCAGGCTGAAAGCTGGGTAATGGGATTTGGAAAGAGATGTGGCAGGTTCTATCTTCAGTGCCTAGTTGAGTATGTCATGGAATTAGATGGCAGACACCCAGCTAGAGGAGTAACTATTAAGAGTCTCAGGACCTGACTCAGAGTATTAGGGTCTGACTTGTCTTCTCAAGGCAAGAGCACATCCCTGAAAACATATTTGAAAGCCAATATCCCGCTACTCCCACTATTACTTGTTGTTTCACTGTAGACTTTCTAGGGTCTGAGTTCTCCCCTCTCAAACAACAACAAGTTGCAGATACACAGGTGAGATAAATGGTTAGCACATGTCATTTACTTGAAAGCCATGCTCTGAGCAGTTGTGCTTGATGCCATCATTAATGCATTTGTGATCTCACCATTGTTGATGAAGTTAAAATTACAGAGCCTGGTATATTCTTGGCCTGGCAACACTATACATCTGGTCATCTATTATTTCTAACACCCCATGAAGTCCATGATGAAAAAAGGCAGGACAGTCATTCAACCAACCAATCAATCATAAATATGTAATGGCAAATAACGTGTTTGTTTAGCTATATGGGGATTTATGTCCACATGTCTTCAAAGATTTTCCCAGCTCTGTGAAACAAAGTTTCAGAAAGGGGTGGAGTGGTTGAGCATTTTAAGAGTGACCTGTTCCAGTACAGCAGCGGTTCTCAAACTGCTCCACAGAGCCCTTAAGCCTACAAGGCTTCCCCACCAACATCATAGCTTACAAGGCCTCCCCACCGCTGCCACCACAGCTTGCAAGGCCTCCTGCTACAACCACCATCATGACCTGTAAGGCTTCTTGATAATAATAATTATTATTTCAAAGACTGGATGGTACTCTGTTGGGGGTGCTTTGAATTGTGCTTTTACTGCATGGCAGAAACTGGGTGCACCTGGGTTTGCTGCTATCATCATCATCATCATCATCATCATCATCATCATCATCATCATCATCATCATATCATCATCACAAAGGCTGCATGGCCATGTGGATGCTTTAACTGTGCTTTTCCTGCATAGCAGAAGAGGGTTGGACTGGATGGCCCCTGGGGTCTTCCACAGAAAAAAACTACTGTTAAGTTTATGTTGGTTAAAATTGTTCTTCGTTTTAAATATTGTATATTTCTTTCATTGTTTTGTTATTTATTTATTTATTTTGCACTACAAACAAGGTATGTGCCATGTGCATAGGATTTTTTTTCATGGTTTTTCAGTTAGTTCACACAAACATTCTCCATCCATCTGTCACTGTGCTACAGATTGGACTCAAGTAAATGTATGTGTAGAGCCAGTTCCTGGGAATGCATCAGGGGATTGGCAAACTACTGATACACCAGGGACATGGGGAGATCTAAGTCTTGAACAAAGATGGAGGGACTGGAGGGATGATGGGTGAGGTTCATGTATGAGATCAAGATCAGCTGTGGATAATGATGACAGGGCGGAGGCTTCATCATCATCGGATAACGATGTGTAAGTTAAAAGTGGAGTTGGAAGTACAGACTCCTTGCAGAAGGCAAGGTGTCGTTTTGGACATTGGGTTATCGCTGCCTATTCTCCTGTTGGGCTTGGGTCCTGGCTGTACAGCTTCATGTTCCTGGATTCGATTTGGCTCTCGACGATGGCTTCGCTTGTTCCTGGCTTGGTGTTTCCTGGCTTCCCCTTTGGCTCCTGAATTCGGCTTGGCTCCTGACGACGGCGTCGCTACTCCTGGTTGGCTCTCCTTTTGGTTCCTGAATTTGGCTTGGCTCCTGACGATGACATCGCTACTCCAGGTTGGCTCTCCTTTTGGTTCCTGAATTTGGTTTGGCTCCTGACGACGGCATCGTTACTCCTGGTTGGCTCTCCTTTTGGTTCCTGTATTCGCCTTGGCTTTTGACGACGACTCCGCTACTCCCAGTTGGCTATCCTTTGGTTTCTGGATTCAGCTTGGCTTTTGCACAACGGTGTCATCTGCTCTCGCTACGGGTGAGCTTTTGGCCCTCTCCTGGCTTTCTGTGCCATAGCTTGGCATGACTATAGTTTCAGTGAACTCTTGGCTGGAGTTAAGACGGATTATCAGGCAGGATAATCCGGATTATTTTCTGTTCTCACATTTTTTTTGCCTTTTCTTGAAGCAAAGACATTTACTTTTACCAGGTACACTGAAGTTAAGTGTTCCTAGGTTCAGAATAGCATTTAATAAACGTTATCTTTACTCATTGTGTGTGGCCCTTTAAGAGGGTCTGTGTCCTGACAGATCTGGTCTGTGCCCTGAAGACAGAATGGAGACAAATCTCTCAATTTGAGTTTCTTCTGGTTTGCCATTTTACATGTCTAAAATTCATTCTTATACTCATTTTTCCAATATATATATATTTATATAGTAGGCCCTTTATATATGCTGCAGTTTGATTCCAGGACCCCCTATAGAAGTCCAAGTATTCTTTACATAAAATGGTGTAGTAAAAAAGTATCCCTTAAGACAAGATCAAGATTTTTGGATATATTTTCAAGCTGTGGATGGTTGAATTTGTGGATGCATAATCCATGAATATGAAATGTTGTGTGTAAATAGTTTAGCCTAGTATTCCTAATTTTCCCAGCAGTTTTCCTTAGCACTGTTGTGTGATTTTTTTAAAAAAAAGATGTTATCATTTGTGTGTGCTTTGAACTAATATACAAATTTTATATTCTTTTTTGTTAGAAAAAATGTGAAGTTCTCAGAATTGTGAATAATAGACATGTTATCTTGAAATTTGGTGCCCTGTTAGTTTATAAACACACTTGCTAAATCTCTCATGCTGTAGGCCTTCATTAGTTTTCTTATAATACACAGCTTTGTCCAAAATGCTGTAGCCCAAAATACTTACGGTGCTAAACAGATATTGCTTGAAATTGCATTTTCTGCTACCAAGGTACACCTGTGGTGAAGTCTTCCATGGAAGGGGTGGAATGCACTGAAAATCTTGTGGATAGAAACAAGAAGTTTTGCTGGGGCTCAATATTTTTTGATCAGTCATTCAGAGCCAGAAACTAATAGAGAAAGACTGATAGTGTATATCACAAACCTTTGGCAACAATCAGACAATCACGTAAGATGTCTCTGTTGACAAAACCAAAGAGATTTCTATACCACTAAGCAATGGTTGATAAAACATTGGCCATGGATGACAGATATGCATTCACTTCCTGTTTATAGCACAATAATGTTGACCTAGGGTGCATCTACACTGTAGAATAAATGCAATTTGTCACTACTTTAACTGCCATAGCTCATAGCTATGGAATCATGGAAATTGTTGTTTGGTGAAGCACCAGCACTCTTTAGCAGAAAAGGCTAAAAATCTTGTAAAACTACAAGTACCATGATTCCATCCCTAGTTAATTATTTCTTGTGCCCCAGCCTTTTCAAATCTCAGATGCCTTGTGCTGGAAAATAGCTTCTAAAAATCTGCAAATTAAATCCAGAACTTGTTTCTTCTGAGAATATCGCATATGAATCCAGTATTGACTATTTGTGTGCAATTAGTTTTCCCCACATCCATTTTTTATGAGCGTAGGCTCTCCCACCTCCAATCTTTATCTTCAAAATAATGAATTAAAAATCTTTGGAGTGGAACTTCTTAATCCACACACACATCATGTGTGACTAAACATCAGCCTATCACTTCAAAGCACATAAATAGGTTTTCATTAAGCACAGTTCCAAATAAAAAACAGAATGGGCACAAACTGTCATTAAACTAAATAACTTTCCCAAGAGATGTTCCAATAAATTATTAGAATGGCTTGTTCTAATTAAGTGCTATGTACTACCATGTCATGGTCTATAATCAACTACCAACAAGGCCTATTTTTTATTAGCAGTAACAACTGTTGCATATATAATAATTCAGTAATAGTTTTGTTCATAATTTTTAGAGATGTTATATAAGAATATTTCCTTATGGTTGCATGAAACATTCTCGGAGTTTTAGAGTTACTTCAAAAGTAGCACAATTCACTTGGGGGAAAAGGCTTCATCAAATATTTGTGTTATTTTCCATGCCCTTTTCCACCCTTGTTCTTGTTGCTTCTGGACACTGTTTTCTTTCTTAATATTTGTCATCACTTTCTTTAGCCTCGTTTGTCCTCATTGGTACTTTGGCTGTAGCTACCCATGCCTTGTTGTTCACCAACATTAATTACATCCTCATATCAGATGTGACTGGCACTCCAGCGCAATTAATTGGATGTCATGTGCCAAAGGATTTTTCAGACTTGTACCTCCAGAGCTTTCTCTTCAGAATATGAAGGATTTCATTCAGGTTGTATTAGTCTGAATCATTTTGTCCAATGACCTAACAATCTGATAGAGAGTAGAGACCAAGATAGGGCTTCAGTCTGAGTGACTTACTGCACAAAGTAGCAGGGTAGATTTGCTCACTTGGGATCAGACTTCCATCTCAATTATATCTTCTGCTTTCCCCCCACTCAATTAACTTCTTCCTCTTGTTTCTTTCCTTTTATTAGGCAAAGTGAGGCAATTATCTGAGAGAGCATTAGAAGTCTCCAGTAAGGGGTCTGATGCTTGATCTACACTGTTCTATATCTCAGAATCTTATCCCAGATTATCTAAATTATATCAGATTATCTGGCAGTGTAGACTGCTATAATCCAGTTCAAAGCAAATAACCCAAGATCAGATCCTGGGATATAGGGCAGTGTAGATCCAGCCTGTCCCAATCTCTGCTTAGGAACAAAACTAGAGGTGCTGCACTATCTGCACATAAATTAAAATTATCCTGTTATCCTCAGGCATGATGGACGGATGATGCTAAACCATCAGTGGTAATGAAATAAAATTTAGCTGGCAGTGCTGGAAATCCAGTGAGTATCTACACATGAAACTGGGACTGTGTGCATTCTGTCTCCAGTAGTGTAGCAGGTTAAACTGCTGAGCTGCTTAACTTGCTGACCAAAAGGTTGGCAGTTCAAATCTGGGGAGCGGGGTTTGCTGCTGCTGTTAGCCCCAGCTTCTGCCAACCTAGCAGCTGGAAAACATGCAAATGTGAGTAGATAAATAGTTACCACTCTAGCAGGAAGATAATAATGCTCCATGCAGTCACGCCGACAACATGACCTTGGACGTGTCTACGGACAGCACCGGCACTTCGGCTTAGAAATGGAGGTGAGCACCAACCCCCAGAATTGGACGTGACTAGACTTAATGTCAGGGGAAAACCTTTACCTACTATATCCTGTTTTTCAGCTCAGCACATTCCAACAGGGAAGGAAGGAAGGAAGGAAGGAAGATGAAAATTCCTTGTTTTCATTGCCAGCACAAACAACCCCGCATATGTATGCTTGCCCATAATGTCCTGCTCATGTACCGAGGAGGAGTTGTTTAAAGCTAAGGACAATGCAGTTGCTGTTGCCCGCTTTTGGTCTAAAACTATTTAGCTGCTTGTGATTTCTTTATTTTATCACTTTTAAACTTATTTATTATGCAATGCTTTTGACACGAAATAAAATAAAAATTGCCAGCACAGCTAGTGGACTAAATGTGGCAGCTCTAATAGTTGCTACCAACATTAAGAAAAAACAAATCCTGGTCTCCTCCTCTCTTCTGGAGAACATTTGAAGATGCTCAATGAATTGGCAGAAGAAGTTTGCTTTCATTGCTATACTACTTTGTAGTGATGGACTGACTGAGGCAGCAGGAAAATTCATTGCACACTCACACCACATCATGCATCAATCTATGTCATAAGGGAGGTGCTTCATCATATAGAAGCTTCTCCATAACCCCCTGTGTCCAAGTTGAGTATAGATGGTTGCCAGTATGTGATGCTGGTCAAAGAACTTGAAGACCAGCAGAACAATGGCATGTACTGACTTGCTTCTTTTATCTGGTAGATGCAGCAAGGCCATTTTATTGAGTGAAGCAGCAATATGGAATTAATAATCTCAAAGTCAAAGCTTTGTCAAGTGACTTCATAATCCAATAGAGAACAACTGACCTCAATCTGAGTGATAAGCGACCTCATCAGTAATAAGCGTGGGGTGATTTGCCAGCCTCTGTAGCAAATTGGTGGGGCAACGGGGCAATCATGGCACTCCCTGCCCCACTCAGAGTGATGCTTCCCCATCATATGTGGGGAAAAGTTGCTGAGTGGCTTCCCTCTGCACTGTTGTTCCTTACAGAACATTGGAAGCCTCCCATGTTCTGAGTGCAGCGCCATAAGATGCTTGTGCCCCAGTTCATCAATGGAGCCCAACTAGAAGCCAGCATGCCTCATATGATGGGAGGTGTTGGGCTCAGTGGATCAACTGGGGCACAAGCTTCCTACAATGTTTTCAGCCTCCAGTGTGATGAAGTCCTTATTACAATAAAGTGGCCGGGTAGACTGTTACAGAGCAATCTGGAACTATTCCAGAGTTCCTTCCAGCCCAAACATATCTCCTGCTTCTGCCTCTCTTAGCAGTATAATGGTTTTGATTGCTTTTCTACTTGCTGTTAGATGGGATCGTTCTTTTTATTTTCAAGCTCTTAAAAATGTCCTCAGAGTTTTGTATGAGCATGTCACTCACAACGTCCATGGTGGGAGCTTTTAACACCTTTTAACACTCTATGAAGCCAAACCAAGAGGTTTTTGGTCTTCTTGACAACGATTCAGGGGAACAGTGTGCAGAAGGTTGTTCAGAACACAAGATAGATTACTTCTCCTTTACCTTCCACTTTCCAGTCCATGGGCCCTTCCACACAACCATATAACCCCCCAAAACAAGGCAAAATATCCCATAATATCTGCTTTGAACTGGATTATTGGAGTCCACACTGACCTATATTCCAGTTCAAAGCAGAAAATGTGGGATTTTATTCAGCTGTGTGGAAGGGGCTCATGTCTTTTATATTTAAAAGGGACATTTGTGGATTCAGACATATGTTTCACATATCTCCTTTGATTTTCAAGCTAGATATGAGAAATTTAAATATTCTTTAGACCTATAGGGCAAGAAATAATAACAGTGCATATGAGCTTTTTTGAGAAAGTAGTATTTGATAAGGGTTGGGAAGTTAAAGTATTTGATAATGTATTTTCCTTTTTGGAATATTCCTTTAAAAGTAAAAAAAATGTTCCCATTCTAATCAATGAGAGTAAGATTACACATAGCACAATACATGTTTTAGTTAACTGCATTATTCCTTTTTCAAATGCAAATAGTAGCTGTAGAAAGAGCTAATTGAAGTGCAGATATTAAAAAAATAACCCAGGGCCAGTTTTTCCTCAACCTTTCCCCTTTTGTCACAGTCCCAAAGGAAATAGTCTTCTTTCAGCCTCTGTTTTTATGCATGTGGGATAGGAGATTGTAAGCAATTTGAGCTTTTACTTCTTGCTCTGAATATGCAGTGTTAGAGAAGATGGTTTCAATGGGAACATGGTATAGAAGGAAAGACCTTATTTCCCCACAGTCACAAATCTAATTTATCTCTCCTGTGTTTGTTATTTGCTCCCCCTCCAAAAAAGATCTATACAACTCAATGAGACATTTAGTTCTCTGTGTAGTTTGGCACTCTCTTTTCATAGTTGTGAAAGTGTATACTGACAGATAAATATTCAGTTAGATCTGGAAGATGCAAGCTGCACCTGTTTTGGTAATGTTGAACTAGTCAGTGTAGCCGATGGTGAGAAATGTTGGGAGTTGCAGTTTTGCAATACCTGGATCACTGCACTTTTCCTGCCAGAGTTAGGTGATTTGGGTAAGAGAGTTCATAGAATTTAAAATATGTTTAGATAGATTATGATTTTTTCATATTTTTAATTATTTCACTATAGATCCATATGTAATTCTTAGCCAGAGTTAAATCTGTACTAGAAATCTGGTTCCATTATTCTTAATTCTGAGTAAAGCTACCCAGAATTGCACTGCCAATTTGCATGAGTTAAAAGATTTTTTTATTTGTTTAAAATAGTTAACCAACTTTCAAGAATAAGGAAGCCAGCACTGTACTTCAGGAGAAAAGACAAATTTAAAAGAAGGCTTCTGTATGGGTTGCAAATCAACAGTTTCCCAACCATCACGAACATTTAGATGAAAACTGGAGACATGCTGAAAAACTTTAAAGGCAACCATATTCTGTACAAGACAGGATATTGCTTTTGAGGCCATAATGAGACATTTAATTCGAGCAATAAAGGCAATTACTTCAACATCCTGGAGCAGGTTGATTCTACCTAGCTCTTCCTAATTTTAATTGGTACCCAGCACTGCCAGTATCGTATTGTAAAAATGGAACATTCAAGAAAGAAACTTAGATTTGTTTTATAAGAGTACTAAATTCAAAAAGGTTTGATCACTGCATAATTATTAAATGCTGAAGTTTTATAATGATAACATTGTCAAAATATTACATAAAGCTTATTCATACCTTTTACAGATGGTTTTCATGAATCTGTCTGTTTCATTATAAAGATTAAAAATGGGCTGAAAAATAGGATCAAAATGAATGGATAAAAATAGTATTGCTCACACATTCTAGTGATAAGTAAAAAGACCTTCCTAGTATTAGATTGGGTACATATTTTATTCCAGAAGCCTTCCACCTATATTAGATTTTGACTCCAGAAAGCCCTAGCCACCTTGGCAAACACATAGGAATTCTGGGAGCTGAAGTTCAAAACATCTAGAAGGCCAATGTTTTATGAGACCCAACAAAAGAGACTGTTGCAGATATTTGCTCACCTTGTCTGTGAAGATAAACACTTTTTAACAGAAAAAAATATCTCTTGTTTGAAAACAGTGTATTTTCATGTGTAGATGTAAGTTCCTCTATTTAATATTCTTTTTGAAATCCTATTTATTGATATCCTCAATTGCTAGTGATTCAATGCAATATTTTATTACAATTGTAATTATTTCATCATTCTCAAAACAGTCCCTTAGCTAATTCCGTATATGGGAATCATACTATCTTAGAGTTGGATAGAGTTACAAGAGCCATCTAGTGAAACCTCTTGTCATTCAGAAATGCACAATTACAGGATTTCTGAAATATGCTCAACTGATTTCTCTTTAAAGATCACCAAATGTGTGTTTACTATTCACTGAGGCAATCTTGGCTGTTAAATAGTTCTTCTGGTAAATAAATTCTTCATAATGTTTTTCTAAGTCATTCATAATGGGCTTGATTTCCTGATCTTTGATCATATTTTTACTTACTTAGGCGATCCCTCATAGTTTGTGGATGATGGTCCTCCATTTCTTGGAAGACGCCTGTGCGTGATTTTTTTAATGTGTGGAGGTCAGTGCATGGCCGGTCAACACACAGTCTTCACAGATTGCGGTCCCAGCAGTGGTGTGATTAACACAACGAGAGTGGCTTCTCAGTCTGTTGCAGCCTTCTTCCGCCTTCACAGCCGTTGTAACATGTAACATGTTATCCTCCGCCTGCTCAGCCGTTGAGGTCTTTAGGTCTTCGGATTGTTCTTGGTCTGGATCCTCCCCTGGGAGCGTGTGACTCCCGTGGTTGTGCCCGCAGGTTCATTGGAACACACAAGCCCCCTCACCATGTCAAGGTGACAATCCATCAAGGGGGTTGATCATATCAGTTGCCCTTCTTTCAACATGTTTTGGCTCATCAATATATATATTGTTGAATTGTCAATCAAGGATGAAGTCATAACATTACATAGCTAATATATTTCAGCTAAATCATAACAAAGAATGCTCCAGAAAATGTAAAATTTTAAATCTGGTGCCACCCACACCTCTAGAATGAATGTGTGGAATTCTGAGGCTTCCTTACACTTGCAAAAAAAAATTGCACACACCTCGGATGGAAGGCTGACTGTCCTCATGATGTGGAGTGGTTTCTGGGGAGTATAATGAGATCTTTTTGCTGTAAACTGTTTTGAGGCAATGTTTGGAGATATTTTAGAGCAGTGTGGTCCAAACCAAGGCCCGTGGGCCGCATGCAGTCCACCAATTTATTTATGTTGGCCCTTGCCCTTCTTATTGGAAAAATATTTTAATTTAACATTTGGAAAAAAATGTTTATCCTTCTTACTGCTTTAAGTTTTTAAGAAACGGACATATAATGACCATATCTCTGGCCCTCAAATTCCTATACTAAAGTTTGATTGGCCTCAGGTAACTAAAGGTTGGACCACAATGCTCTAGAGTTTTCTAGAAAATCTGGAGTATCCTATGACTTTGGAGCAGTCTGGACAGCAGGAGCGGGTCTGATTCAGTCCAATTTGCTGTCCAGACTGGACATCACTCTTTCCCTGTGATCACCAGCACAGGAAAGTTATAGATTGTGCTGTGTTGTGATCATTGCTAATCCTAGCTAGTCCTAGCTTTTTCGATATGTAGACACCCCATTCAGATGTCAGCAGAGGTGACCTCAATGACCAGAAGCTCAGATTGAGTTCTGTTACTGGCTAGGAGTGGTGGTGGTGACACAGAGATACAGGCCACCCCAGTGGAATGGATGCACTTCCAGGATATTCTAACACATGTGAGCCAATTCTCTCACACTTGCAGTTTCTCAAGTTGCTCCTGACATTAACCCTTCCCCTTTGGAAATGATTATGCTGGATGGTTAAACAAATCTGGTTATGTGTCATAGTTACGACTGGTAAAATAGTCAGAGATGGTAAATAATGAATTTTTTAACATATAGATGTAGCTGATTTGGATTCTACATGGGAGAAAAGCGGGATCCAAATTATATCAATAAATAAAGTTCTTTATGCCTATTGGCTAACCAAATTAAAGTAACGCCATAATTGGGATTCTGGGACATTACACTATATTTTTCTGCCTGGCTGTCACAGTTGCATTTTGATAGGTATTTTAAGGTTATAGATATGGCTCAGCTTGAGACATTACATAAAGAAAAGAGCTAGTAGAAGCACAGAAAGTCTGCAACGGAAAACAAAGGTTGAGGGAGAAGGAAAGAAACATCATGGCAAGAACAGAAAGTGAATACTGGCTGCATTTAAGCAGGCAAAGACAAACTGCTTTGTCCTTTTCTACAAAGTCAACAGGCAGTCCCCAAGTTATGAACAAGATAGGTTCTGTACGTAAGTTTGTTGTTAAGTTGAATTTGTATGTAAGTTGGAACAGGTGTAACTCCAAGAGATAAATAGATAAATAACAGCTTTGGACAGCATAGGGAAGGCTTAACACCCCTGTGGTGTTTTTTTTGCTGTCTGTGCCCATTTAGAAGATTTCACCTCACTTTCTATCCCTGTGACAACTGACATTTGAAAATAAAATGGCTTGTTGTGGAAATAAGGATTTGTGAGAAAGCTCCAGTAGAGACACCTTTTCCCCATGATAACTCTTTCAGGAGTAAATTCCTTTCTGAGGGGTAGATTTCTCTCACTTCCTGTTGTCAAATCATGCAAGTCAGACAACCTATAGTTAAAATAATTCTGTTTGGATTATCGATGTTCAGCAGGGCAGTCTACTATCTCCCCCATTATCTGTCTAAGTGGCTATCCACATAGTCAATGTTGCTCGGTCACAGCTATTTAAGAGAAAGTAAATATATATCTGCTGTGAAAGAAAACTGAAAGCTTCTTCAGAGCAATGCATGATTGTGTGAGTTTCCTGAAGGAAATTGTTATGACCAGTTTTTAACACTCTCCTTTTAGAAGAGGTTGCTGCAGAAGGAGATTGAATTTATACAACTTTGTGGAGAAGAATGTGTTGTAATGTTTAATACTAGGGTCTACCGTCTGGAAATTAGGATCCTTTTTTGATCATTTTCTATAGTACTGAATGTGCTCCCACTATGGTGACTGTTTGTGATGGCTACAATTATTTTTACGTTAAAACAAAATAGTGATATATCCCCTGCACTACAATTATGATGCCACTTTTATTTGGGCAACCAAAATGAGTAATATACATTATTTATTTAATTTATATCCTATTTTTCCCCATGTGAACCCCATGTTAAAAAGTAAAACAGCTAAAACAGTCCAAATACAAAAAATGAAAAAAAGCATTAGTTCAATTAAAAACATTAATTTAGAACAATTCACAATCACATTTAATACAGGTAAATGCCACATCCTTGTTGACCATGAGACTTTAGGTACATAAAAGCTCCCCACCCCCAACAATGAAGAATGCTGCAATTTTGCTTTCTCATTACTCAAAAGATGCTAAAATATAAATGCTTTTAGTCATTTTAATTTGTAAAAATTAGAATATGATAGGCTTCTGGAAAAGTTGTAAACTTTTTGCACTAGATTGGGACTCACTATTCAGCTTCTGCAGAAAGACAATACAATGCAGTCATGGATTTGTAGCAGAACTGCTGACTTTAGACATTAATCCATGTCTGTGTGACCCAGGATTCACTCTGGAGGTTCCTAGCAGGTCTTTAGTTTCAGAGATATGGATAGCTGGATCCACCTAAGTCTACTCTGCCCACCACCAACAGCTGATGATATTGCATTGTGATGTCACATCAGGGCATGTGACCAGAAATATAATGTCACCCGAGAGCCTCTAGCATCAATGGTAGCCCCCATGTGCCCATGGCTCAGTTGGCTGTGTGAATGGTCAAAGGGCACTGGAGGAGCTCCCAAGCTGCATTGGAATGTTTCTGGTGATCTGGATTTATTTGATAAGTGTAGACACACCTTAAACTGTGATTATACATCAAAGAAAGGTCTGATTGAGCATTTCAGTGAGGTGGGATATATATTAATATATCTCTATCTCTATGACTAAGTCTTTAAATAAATAAATAGTGAATGACTTCACAACTCTGGCCAATTTATTTCAAAATACATTCCATTATGTCCGATAGACCTAGCATCCAAGCAAATGTGAGTTTGCTTGGAACTAAAGTTTCAGCCTTCTTTGCTGACTTCCCCTTGTATTTTACAAGTATTAGAGGACTACTATATTTATCTTCATACCTGCCTTCAGTAGATAAGTGCAAGAGGAATCTGGTGATTTCAGCAGCCTGACATGTCATCTTAAAGTCATTAGCAAAATGTGCTTTGACAAGGAAGAACTAAAATAGTGGCCTGTCATTGTATTTACATTAACCTTTATGCATACACCAAGGATATCTTAACCTTCAATTGATGTAATTTGGAATTTATTAGTCTTGATTGGTCCAATAAAAAAGAAGGGAGAAGTGAACAAGAAGCAGCTGTCTGGCTAGTAGTTGAATCCAATTCAAGTTGACTAAAAAGCATGTCCAACTGTGTTCAATGGGCTGATTCCAAAATGTGTGTCACCAGAATCACAGCCTAAGGGACCTCAATTCTTTTCTACTGCTAACATTTTATAACCATGCATTTTAGGGAGCAAAAGACTTGAGATGAAAGAGCTAGTCTGCTTTTGATAATCATTTCTTTCTGGATCTTCAAGGAAATACATTCATACAGAACTTGCAAGAGATGTTATCATTTTTAATGGGCCCATTGTGATAAAGAAATTGATCTTAACCAAGGGTCTAATAAAAAAACTACTATTTGAATTTGAACTAGATTAATACTGAGATTATTTTAAGTATGTTTTCTGCAAAATTTCTATGTGGCATTTTATTATAAAGCTACTATTTTGGAGCATTTCCATGACCAGAGATTGACAACGTATTGATTCAATGATCTTTAGCATCACATATCTCTGAGAGTTGTGCAGCTGTGACTATTGGCAGATCTGGGGCCATACTTCCAAGTAACAATGCAGCTCTGCTCTCCTGCATTCCTGCTGCTCCAGAGGTTTTCTTTTTAAAAATTAGCAGATGGATTTTTCCATTTGCTGTGATGCAGAACCCATAAATGCAGTAGATCGACTATACAAACATTCAGAAGCAGGATGAATTGTAAGTTATTAGGAAGCAGCCAAGCTGATCATAGAATGCAACCTATTTGAGAATTAGAAATGGAATCCAAAGTCCTTGTCAATGAAGCAAGTGGCATTTTCTATTAAAAATGTCATATTCAAAGAAGTTTTCTTTGAAGGAGGGCTTCAGTACAGCAGAGGTAGTCAAGTATGCTGGTAGTAGGACCTAACTGAGTGAAACTTTTCAGGAATGATGCCCTACTCATGTTATGTTGCAGTGGAGAAATTCAAGGAGATACCTCCTTTAGTTTTTTAAAAGACATTTTATTTGTAGAAACTTTAAAAATTCCTAAAAACTGTTGAATGTACAAATTTTTCTGAAACTTGACAGGTTTTCCAATCTAAATGTGTTCTACAAGTGTGGCAAGTTTTATCCTGATAGCCATAAAAACGACAGAAAGATAACCATCACAAATTTCCCCATTGGCGCTAATGGACCAAATCTTCCCGAAATATAAACAAAAAATTAGATTTTGAATTACAAATTGAAAGCAACCCCCTCATTTCAAATAATCTAATAGGGGTGTGCAAAATGAAACCAAAATTGATTTTTATCATTTCACATACCCTTGTTGGAGGATTTGGGGGTTTTATTTATGGAAAGCTTAAATGCAGAGGAAGGGTTGGGCTTTGATAAGTATTATGAGTTTGGGGCAAAAGGAAGGTGTGAACGTATTGTGTTCTATGGACCATAGTTGTACCACTATATGCATACTGTACATTAGACATGTGCATGATATTTGTCTCATTTGTTTCATTCATGTTTCTGATTCGTATCATCCATTTGGATGGCACAAAACAGAAAGACCCCCAATGAAACAAAAACTGCCTAGAAACTAAAGGCAGGTGGGAGCCAATATTGGCTCTAAACCTGCCTTTCAGATCATCCAGCTGTAGGCTCTGTGGGGCCCAGGTGTAAAGGCCCAAAGCCTGCACCCATAGGCCCAAAACTCCCAGGCCTACAAGTGCAGACTTTGGGCCTACGCACTGGGCCTCGCAGGTCCTGCAGCTGATTGCCGAGTAAGGAGTGATTCTTACTTGGCACTCGACTGTAAGTCCTGCAAGGCCTGGGCGCCTAGGCAGATCAGGGCCTCGACAAAAGTCAGGACACGAAACAGAACAAGGTAAGTTTCAAAAGCCCATCTCTACTGTACATACACTGTGTTTGTGTGCTTTTTTCTGTACATTTCTCCCAGAAATATACAATTTAACTTGAATATATTTGAATAGAAACCTGCATAGCATCGTTTTCAGAGGTGTAAACAACATTATATATCTATAATTATATAACTATATTTTTATCCATGTATGGTCACAAAAATTGAATTAAGTGCATTTTATTAAAATGCCCATATTCATGTGAACAAATCTCTCTCTCACTCCTAATAAAGGTTTTTATTTATTTCTTGATGCAAATCCTCACATAAATATAATCCCAATTTTGAGACTATATGGAGTTCCATTATTTTTCTTGCTGGAGTTTATTATTTTGCCCTTTCTTCACACCATTAGTATTTTCTTTTAGTCAGATTTATAGCCTAGTACCCCTAAGGCATATTAGTGTAATTTAAAGTAGTTTTTTTTGTACTTTGAAAATGCAAACCATCTTTCTAAAATGTGCTTGGGGGTATTTTTTTTTAAAAAAAAATAACAATCCTTCCAACCATATAGTATCCAGGCAGCCAGAGCTTGTGCATCTGTATACCTTTTTCTCTCTTTCTTATTTGGAGAATCTAGCCTAAGAAATACCATGGGTTTAATTTATAGAGCTGACAGAAAGACTACAGAAGGTAGACTGCTGAGTGCAACAGTCCTAATCTAGAAATCAGTTTGATCTGTCGTTCCACAAAATAGTGCTTTGGGTTGCCAAAGCTACAGCTATATTCTTGGCTGTGGCTCTGGGGACAGAGACATTCGGATTTCTCCCATTCATAGCTAGGAAATATCTGTAGTTTTAAACTGCACATCCCAGTTATGGGTCAATGACGAGATTGTAAAATGTCTCTTAAAATGGCAGTTATCAGTCCTCTGCTATTCCTACTGATACCCTTGACTTTAATTCCAAAACATTAGGAGAGCTATCTTGGCTTTTGTAGCCCAGCATTTTGTTCACACAATATCCAACTAGCTCCCTCTGGGAAGCTCATAAGACCCTACATCGAGAATTTATCTTACAAAATCGATTTATGCTAAGCTAGACAAGAAAGTGGCATATCTGTTGAATGTTGGATCCTTCAGTACATTAGGGGAATACTCATTCAGAGTTCAATCTTTTTAATTCATAGAAAATAGTTATGGATGGTGTGATCTTCAGATGTGTTCTGTCAGGTTCTATGTGGCCAATTGTCAAGATCTGGTAACTTTGGGCAGCTTTTTGTCTCAAGTATCATTTGAAGTTCCATTGGTGCTGACACCAATTTTCATCCACTACCTGCTCACTTTCCCATCTGTAGTCTTGGCTTAATGAGTGACTACTGTTGTTGGATGGGCAGTTATCCTCATAAATGCCCTTGAACCTAGTTATTCAAGTTGTAATAGGTTGACTATCCAAGACGCTATGCTGCTTGACACAAAGGATAAGATAGCTGTCTTCCATGGCATGTGCTCCAGCCAGAGCCGGCCCTAGGTATTTTTCAAGTGTAGGCAAACAGAATTTTGGTGCCCCCCCCCCCAAAACCAATCACTGAAAAAATAAAAGCGTTGGATAAGCAAAAATGTTGGATAATAAGGAGGGATTAAGGAAAAGCCTATTAAACATCAAATTACATTAAGATTTTACAAATTAAGCACCGAAACATGTTTTCAAGAAATCAACAGAAAAAGCAGTCTCGACTGCGCCCCCGTATGTTTTGCGCCCGAAGTGACCGCTTAATTCGCCTCATTGTTGGACCGGCCCTGGCTCCAGCTGACCGAATGGGCAGCTGAAATTTAATCTAACACTAGTAATGAGGGGAAAAAATGCTATGGAATCGTGAGAGTTGTAGTTTTGCAATGACTTTAATCTTCTCTACCAAAGAGTGCTAATGTCTTTTGAAACTACAACTCGCATGTGGATGATTTTGGATCTTGGAGCATTTCAACTTTCCAGACAGGGGAAACTCAACTTGAAATTCAGAATTCAAAATAAATAAACTTTTAAATTTTCATTTGTACCTCATATTTCATTCTAAGAACTAATGCTTTCTAACAATTTGAATAAAAACAATGGGTTTTTAAAAATAAAAATCTCAAGATACAAATACCCAAAATCATAAATCTTAAATAAATATTAATTGCAATCTAAAATTACAAATGTCTGAAATAAAAAATCAGAAATGTTTGCTAAAATAGTGGTAAATACAATACAAAGCAGAAGCAAACAAGAGCAAATTAAATACTTTCTTATTCCCTGGAAACCTGTAGAAATATATATCTTTTAACAGGTTTCTGAAAGAGGAAAATATTGGTTTTGGAGAAGGACAAACAAATTATGCTTAGAAACATGTTGTGAAAGAAAAGATGTTAAGTGTCTTTAAATGCAAAGCTGAGTTCAGCATGGAAATAAACAGAGTATGGAAGAAGGCACACAAAAGTCTCCAATGTGTAGCGGGGTCTGATAAACTATGTTGCACTCAGATGGCACCATTAATTGAAGATTGCTGAAAAGTATATATTTCTGAAATTAAAGTATCTTTTGGGAGACATATTTTTTCCATGGTGTTATTGTCAATGTCAGGTGAACCTCGAATCATTGAACCTCATTGAACAGATCCATAGTCTCAGGCACTGCAAGCCTTGTGCTTTCTTTTCCTTCTGAAAAGCACAGGATATTTTCTTATTATACAAATAATTTCTTTTTGAATAAGATAAACTACGTACAATGTGGCAGAGGATAGAACATGACCAGTGAGTGGGATGTGAGTGACAACATTAAGGTATATTAAACCTTTAGGCAATATATCTCATTTATCCAGGGAAGCGATGTGCCAGGAATCAGCAACTAGTACAACAAACAGAGGCATGGCAAAGAGACAGTTACAAACTGATATTCCTCTTTTATATTCTTCTCACATTGCCTCCCACCCCCCAAGCACCTAAAATAGAAAAGAAGAAATTCTCAGCAAAGTATTTCACGAATACATTTTTTAAAAAACCTGTTACTCAAAGTTAAAATAGTTCTATTTCAGGCCCAGATAGTGAATGGGCAGGCACAGAGTTATACAGTGTTTGGTGACCCTATCCAAAATATATCACCTGCTTCTGATTCATTTACTTCCTTTTTCCCTTTCAGGAAGAAGCCACTGGGAAGGTCTCCATATATCATAATAATCTAGCACTTAATTTTTCTTCTTGGCAATCCTCATGTGGTAGGATGACCTTATGGGTAAAAAAAACCACAAGACTGCACATAAGAAGATATGGATCATATTTCCTTCCTGAAATATCACCTGAGGCGCAAGCAGCTCAAAGACGGTTTCTTTACTAATGCATACTCTGAAATGGGGAAGAGGAATGGAACAGCATTAATCCACCATGCAGAACTAGATCTTGAAATGAAATTGTTGATGCAATGCCCCACTTGAATGCGCATATGGACTTCCATGAATCCATCACCATACCTTTTGAACTGCGACTTTCATCATCACCCACTGGTCATGCTGGCAAGTTGTTGGTTTTTTTTTTTTTTAGTAGTCAGACATGAAAAGAAAACAAAGGTAGGAAAATGTGCTGTTGAAGGCTTTCATGGCTGGGATCACAGGGTTGTTGTATGTTTTCGGGGCTGTATGGCCATGTTCTAGAAGTATTCTCTCCTGACGTTTCACCCACATCTATGGCAGGCATCCTCAGAGGTGGTGAGGTACCTCACAACCTCTGAGGATGCCTGCCATAGATGTGGGTGAAACGTCAGGAGAGAATACTTCTGGAACATGGCCATACAGCCCCGAAAACATACAACAATCCAAAGGTAGGAAATCTTCCCAAAATCTGCTTCTGTTGTTCACTATGGTAAAAATATTTTCCAAGTGAGTCTTATCTCCAATTTCAATCAAAGAAGAGACATTTTTGGCATCCCTTGTTCTTGGAAATCAGAGCAAAATAAGCTGAGATTTACATTACCAAAAATTTCAATATTTAAAGTTTAAATATCAGAGCAGTGTGGTGTTGAACTTCTACCTTCTTACCTGCGACTCTGACAGTACACATTTATTTTTTAGGAGGAATCAAGCTTCTGTAACTTTTATGGCACTTATTCTTCACACTGATAAAGACATGAGTTATTGGAAATATTTTAGGAGGCACTTGAGAGATGAATCAAAATGCTCTTTTCAATTCCTTCAAGCATTCTTTGGAAGATGACAGGTAGTCCCTTCTCAACTTTTCTAAACTATTTTTTTTTACTGCACTTCTGCTCAGATGGCGGAGAGAGTTCACTATCCCTGGAGGAGCAAAGACAGGCACCTCACAGAGAGTCCTGACATGATTTTTAAGGCTATACTACAGACTGGAAGTGGAAGACACTACCTCCTTCTCACAGTTAAGAGATCAGCAGGCCAGCATTCAAGGAGGTTTTTTCTCAAAGGCCCATGAACTGAACTCAAGCAAATAGGCTCCTGAAGCACAGTGTCCCATTTCTCTTGTTCCACAAGGTTTGGGAAAGATGAGATAGGATTTCATCTGACTCAGAACATTTATTTCTATTACAAGATTACTACATTGTCTCCATTTCATGATTTATGTCTTATTCATGGCTTCTATTTGTGTTATATTTTGAGATGGTTGAAAACTTAAATTTGTATTTATATCATTTTAATGGTTAATTGAGTATGTTTTGCCTGATCTTTGTATATTTGTGGCATTGAATGTTTGTCAGAATCAAAAACTGCACTGAGTCCCCTTGGGGTGAGATGGAGCAGGGGAGAAATAAAATAAACAAATAAATAAATAAACTTGTAGAATACCTCTTTTGAAAATGTAATTGTATTGATGTGATATAATATTTTCTTAAGTGTGGTGGGTTCTCTGATAAATAAAGGGTCTCCACAATGAATGGAATCTCTATTCCTCTGATATGAATTGCCCTACATCACAAATTTTGGGCTTCAATTGCCGCCATTTTCAAATAATATATCAAATTGTGATTATGAGAGTCAGAGCCTAAAACATCTGAAGGGTCAACATGTGTCATCCTTATCTTATGTAATCAGTGTTTTATTTATTTATTTATTTATTATTTATTTATTACAATATTTATATTCCGCCCTTCTCACCCAACAGGGGACTCAGGGCGGCTTACAATAAAACACATATATAAAATTGTACAATACACTATAAAATAGTTAAAAATTATTAACTTACATCAGATATTCATAAAACACATTCTAAAATACAGATGGGCGTGTTCAAGTTTAATACAATTTTCACTTATTTTGTATTATTTAAAATTGTAGGAGCCCCCGTGGCCTAGTGAACTAAAGCCTCGTGACTTGAAGGTTGGGTTGCTGACCTGAAGGCTGCCAGGTTCAAATCCCACCCGGGGAGAGCGCGGATGAGCTCCCTCTATCAGCTCCAGCTCCATGCGGGGACACGAGAGAAGCCTCCCACAAGGATGGTAAAAACATCAAAACATCCGGGCGTCCCCTAGGCAATGTCCTTGCAGATGGCCAATTCTCTCACACCAGAAGCAACTCAGGTTGCTCCTGACACGAATTTTTTTTTAAAATGTGACTACTTAGTATTGATTAAGCGCACATCTAGATGTATGCATATTTACAACCACATACAGATGCATATACACATGCACAGTCATATATAATGACTTTCAGATGGTGGTCTGATCTGACTGTGAAATTAAAAAAAAAACTACTAGAAGTTACTCTTTTCACCAGTGGTATTTGAGATTACATTACAAGTAAATTTGTCTCATCATCTTTTTATTTCCTACAGATAACTGGTCACGAAGGTTGTGGACATTTTATTCTGCTCCTAGACAGGTTAAGTGGGATGTTTTGGTCAAAGGGATGGTCTTTCTGTTTCTCACAGCTTCATAGCTATATGAAAGGCTCACATTGCTTTTTGGATTGTGGATGTACTATTTCAAATCTGCCTCCTCCTTTTCCGCCACATTTTGTGCCTCCTTTCCCCCATCCTTTTTCTTCACCTTTAACCTCCTCCTGCTCATCTCCTTCTCTTTCTCCTCCTTCTCTCATCACACATTTTAAAACATTTTATCAGCAATGAGCATAATTTTTTTTAAATGTACACTTCATTAACTAAATCTTGTTCTCTATTTTTAATGCCTTTTAATTATCAGTCAAGACGCATTTTATTTCTTTGTCTTATAATTAAATCTGAAGAATCCAACTTTTAAAAATGATCCTTGTACTCCAAAGATTCATGTTATTTTCTTCTTGTGTAGAGGCACTATGAAAGAGTGGTCCACTAATACTCTACTTTGGTAAGGAAACCCTATTGTGTTTGGCATTTTCAGCATTACTTTTTAGCTAATCTCCACATGAATTTAATATATACTGTGATATGCTCAATGTATTCCTAACAAAGAGAGCCAAAATGTGCTACTCTTGTTAAGAAGGCAGTGTAGAAAATTCATGCAATTTACTTTTGCTATAGTATCTCATTAAGAAGACTGTAAAGCTGATGTGAGTTTTATGATCTGAAGTGGTGCAGGGATAATAAAATATTATTTCATAGATAGAACACAATAAAAATGCATTTCATTGATGGAACACCCCAGTACTCCTTTTAATAAGCAAAAGGTATATGGTGTTAACATAAAATCTTTTCTGTGATCAAAGTATTGGCAAGGGGCTGTATCAGCTGGACCAAATCTCTTACATTTCTCTGTACCGTATTCAGCATTTAGGGCTAATTATCTCTGAACCCCATTGTAATCTATTGCTCATAGGCCTGGAAAGAAAATCATTCACATTCCACGACAGCTGTTACTTGACAATGGTTGATGTGTCTCCAGTGGGCTCGCTGTTCAGAATAGTTCTGTGTCACCAAGGAGAATGACCTCAGCCCAGTGTGACAGAAATCTCACTGTGAGTTTTTGAGAGCCATGGAAACTAACAGGCAGCATAGTTTCAGGTAACCAAAGGTGACCTGAGCCATGTGAGTCAGTGGCAGAGTTCCCAAATGTCCAGGACTACCCTTGACATGACAGGAATCAACTTGTTTATCATCTGTCTTGTTGCACAGATAAGAGATATGTGTATTGTCTTTTACAAAGTAAAAAAAAATGTGCTGTCAAAAACAGGGAGATACCAACAAGTATGATTTCTTTGTTGGTATCTTAAATAATTGACTTACAATTAATCAATTCAGTAGAGTCCCAAAATTACAGAAGAAATATTTGGAATTTACAACTTAAGCTGTGATGCAAGTTAGTGGCCAGACTTGACTATACAGCCCAGGTGATTATGATGATCAGGAGATGGTCACTGTCCTTGTGATATGGACAGGGCTAGACATGTTACAAGTTCCATGGTCTTTCCTCAGGATCCTCAAGCAAGCCAACTTGAAGTTGTGGAGTATTAGACTATAGTTTGGGCAGGGTACTAGACCAATGTACAAAAATAAAACCTTTATTTGGCTCCTCCGTCTAATGTATTTCTTCTTTTTCCTCTTTCATTCAGATACTAGAAAGCTGCTACTGTTTTTCAAAAACACATTTTCATCCTTGTGTAATGGTCAACTACATTTTATTCCATTTTCAGATCTGTTTGCACAAGACACTATGTGTCTCACAACCTCTGAGGATGCCTGCCATAGATGTGGGCAAAAGGTCAGGAGAGAATACTTCTAGAACATGGCCATACAGCCCGGAAAACATACAACAACCGTGTGATCACAGTCATGAAAGCCTTCGACAACACACTATGTATTTGCTTTCACAACTCATGATCACCTTGTTAGACTTATGTTATTCTATTGAGGATTAAAGAGCTTCTAGCAGAGCATGTAGCTTTGGTGGAAGAGCTCCACATCTTGCATGAGTAACTGTCTTGGTCAAGACATTTTTAATTCATTGGCTTTGGTCTGAGAAGTTGTTGGAAGTGTTTAAATAAATGCTTTGTTTAACAGGGATTTAATATCATTCTGGAAAATAGTGGATATAGATCAGATGACAATGAGAAATACTGATGTTTTGATCTGTACATCATGACTTTAAAATAACTGAAGCAACAACAGAAATGAAAAATAATGACCAGTATTCTAAATCAGATCAAGCCTGCTTAAATATCTAAAAACACTAGATCCCATCTGATTTTGGGAACTAAGCAGGATCAGCACTGTTTTTACTTGGGCAAGAAACACCAATGAAGACCAGAAGCTCCAGATTATATACATTTCAGAGGAAAAGACTGGCAAAACCACCTTTAAGTATTCCTATGAATTTCACAAGGGTGCCTTAAGTAGAGAGATGACTTGAAGTTATTTTTTTAGATTGGATTGTTTTAGATCGAATTGTGAATTGCTTTGAAAAGTTGGAAATACTGTGGAAGCTTGACTTAAAAGCATTCCAACTAAAGAGTGTTTTGAGTTAAAAGCTATCACTCAGTTTGGGTTTCACTTTGACATATGAGCAGCATTTTGAGTTAAGAACTTGTGCCAGAGGGAGCGCTAGTGCCAGTACTAGCATGAAAGTACAGGACTTTAGGGCTTCAAGGAAGGTGCCTCTGTACCTTGTGCCTCCGTACCTCCGGACCTTGTGCTCTTGTCTGCTTTGGGAAATTGCTGTCTGCTTTGCCCTTTTCCACTTTGAGGAACTTGGGGTTAGTTGATTTTGTGTGATTTTTATTCCTGGTATGTTTAGCTTCATGAAGAGAGGGAGAGAAAGCAAGAGAGGGAGGGAAACTGAGCATAGTATGAAGAAAATTATGTTTCTGCCTCTTCACTTTGAGCTTTCTTGCCACAACATTGTGATTCTACCATTTTAAAGTTGATCTTTATTTTTTATTGTTCATGTGAATGTGCATTTATACATTATTTGTTATTTATAAAGTAGATTTTCTTATTTAAAAATATATAACAAAAATGGGGGTGGAGGTTGGGAGGCCGGGACGAATTAATGGCATTTCAATGGGAAAATTCACTTTGATATAAGAGCAATTGGAGTTAAGAGCTCGGTCACAGAAGGAATTACAATCTTAACTCAAGATATTGCTGTATATGGTCAGATCAGAAATTATAGGTATTGGGCAGTCATGATCAACAGAGATTTGTGAGGGTGGGAGGCTGCTTCAAGCTGATGGAAATTCCCCATTCTTGACTCATGGAGGGTAGTGAAATGCTGACTGGAGGACAATGGCATAAGAGAGGGAAAGGAGAGGAAAGTACTAAAATTGGCACATGCTGTATTCATTCCTTATGTGAATCCCAAGAAAGGTGGGAGTCATTTTCAGTAGATTCGTGTCCTCTTTTTCTCTCTTGTCATAGTTGTTCAGTCCTAATCTGCTGCTAATAACAATAACAGATTGAGATTGGTTCAGAATCTGCTGCAGAATGCAATAACCAAAGGGCTGAGTGGAGTGGCCAGTCACACAGATATTATGACTATGATGAAAAACTGCACAGTTTTTGATGTTAGCATACAGTCTCTAAACAATTCAGATCAGGTTATATGAAGATATCTTTCTTTGCTACCTTAAGAGGAGGTCTAACTGGGTGGATCTGGCAATAATTCTCCATGTCTTTGCTATATTAGCCTTTGCTAATTCTTTGGGAGCCACCAACACTGTTGTGCTTCTAAAGGTGATTAAAAATACCATTGCCAAGGCATACTCTGGCATTTAAGTTGATTCTTCTGTGGATAGAGAAAGGGAGAGAAAGAAAGGGAATGAGGGAGGGAGAGGGAAAAGATTGCAGACATATCATTAATCACTTTATGCATTTATATAGATATAATTTATCCTTTTCTTGTCATATTTTCTTTTCGTCCATGTTTATGTGATTTAATAGTTAATTTTTATAGTAACAATTAAAATAGTAAAATAAATGAATAATATACAATGAATTTTGGGAGGTTTAACAAAAACAATGTTAAGGCCTGGAAATCACTATGGATGTCCACAAATAACACAAACCAACTGCATTGATTTTCAGCAAAACTGTAATTGTAACACACAGCAGGAGTTGCATTCAAGCATGTTATTGCATCAAATTAATATGAACTCCAGACCCGAGAGTCTCTTTTTGTACCAGGATTTGAACATCATTTTTTTAAAAATGAAGAGGGTACTGCTAAGAAGAAAAGGACAGGGCTGGCTAAGTTAAATCCAGGGGCATAGGATGATTGTGCCATTTTTTAAAAATCTAGAATGTGACTGTACTGAATATTTTTTGTCTCACGTGCCTGTATACTATTATGTCTCTAACACAGAGTTTTCTTGGCAAGATTTGTTCAAAGAAGGGTATGTCTCTGCTTCTTTCAGAGACTAACAAAATATTACTTGCCTATGTTCCCTGAGTGGGTTTTCATATCTTAAATACATGGTGGGACCCACATGTAAATCCAGTAGAAGAAGAAACACTATCATGCAGAACTTTTCTTCTATTGAGGATTGCAGTCTCTTGGTGTTTTTGTCCACACTTGCATGGTAGTGGTTGATGAAACCACAACTATCTATGGGCAAAGCCAGAGCCAGACCTTGACCATGCCATTCCCTTTCTCCTTTTACTTCTTCCTATTTCTACAAACCCCTTTCCTAACTTCATCTCTTCTTTCCCATCCAGCAGCTAGTGTCAGAAAGAATAAATTATTCCTGCAGTAGACTTTCTCCTAGTCTTGATTATGCCCATTGGGCTTTACCCACTTTCTTCTCCCACCACTGTCACTATTTCCCCTCCCTCCTCCTTTCTCTCTAAGTTTTTCCCATCCATGTAGAATTAAAATAGAGGTTGCATGCAGGTCTTAGGTGCAGCTCTGAGGTAGTTCTAAGACATTTTACTACCAAGGAGAAGAGATGGTTCCAACATGGTTCCTTCCTGGTGGCTCAAATACTAGTGAAGGAGTGAATCTGTTCTGAGTCTTTGGGTGCATTTACACTGTAGGATTCATGCAGTTTGACACCACTTTAAATGCTATTGCTCAATGCTATGGAATCTTAGCAGTTGTAGTTTGGTAAGGAACCTGTGCTCTTTGGAAGAGAAAGCAAAAGATCTTCTGAAACTATAATTCACAGGATTCCATAGCATTCAGCCATGGTTTTTCAAGTAGTGTCAAACTGCATTAATTCAACAGTGTAGGTGTGCCCTTAGTTCAAAGGAACCATCCATGTTACTGAATCCTATCCTCAAAGTTAGTTCAACAATGTAGATGGCTCCTTTGAATTTCAAATCACAACTCAGAAAACAAATCATAGAATCATGAAATCATAGAATTGGAAGAGACCTCATGGGCCATCCAGTCCAATCACCTGCCAAGAAGCAGGAAAATCACATTCAATGCACCCCCGACATATCATAACCCCACTGACATGACAGATACCAGCTGCTCTTCTTCCTGTTTCACGTGAAAAAAATCTAAGGGGCATTCAAATTTTACTTTAGCATTTGCAGGGGGAGCAGTTCTCTGTCACATCAGAAAGCAGAAAGCGAGTTCTAGTAGATAGAGGTTGTGTGACACAGTCAAATTTATCTATCAATAAAGGGAAAGGATAGGAGCTCAGAAGGAACGATGAAATAACTCCCAATGCTACGTATCTCAACACACACCAACTGAGGCAGCCGCTTCATTCTAACCAATGATAGGATTGACCTTGTCTAAACCTATGTCAGAGAACATGCTTTTAAAATTTTAGTTTAATCCTCTCTTTGATGAATAGCATTTGTGATGTTGAGGATCCCCTGGTGGCACAATGGGTTGAACCCTTGTGCTGGCAGAACTGTTGACCAACAGGTTGGCAGTTCGAATCCGAGGAGAGTGGGTGAGCTCCTTCTGCCAGCTCCCCATGTGAGGACATGAGAGAAGCCTCCCACAAGGATGGTAAAACATCAAACATCCGGGCATCCCCTGGGCAACATCCTTGCAGGTGGCCAATTTTCTTACACCAGTTTCTCAAATTGCTCCTAACACAAAAAATGGTGGTGTTGTTGCTGTTTTTGCTGCTGATGATGTGTACCTTCAAATAATTTCTGATTTATCATAAACCCTTTACTGGATTTTCTTGGCAAGATTTGTTCAGAGGAGGGTTTGCATTTACCCCCCTCTGAGTATGACTTGCCAAGGTCACCTAGTGGGTTTCCATAACTGAAAGGAAATTTGAATCCAGATTTTTAGAGTTTTAGAGGATCGCTGAAGAACGATTATAAAAAATTCTAAGATGAAACATGAGAAATTCAGTGACCTCAGCTATTTCTGTGTAAGCTTGAACCATAGTTGCAACCCTGTGCTTTTTGACTGTCAGAGGAGAAACAGCTGAGGCAAAAGTTACCTATTTACACTAGAGCCAGATCTCTGTTGAAGGCATGTTAATTTTTCATGATTTGTTTTCTCAAGAAATAGACTAACTCTAAAAAGCAAAACAGAAGAAAACAAACTACAGCTGACATTAGGCCAGAAACAGCAGCATCCATTGAAATACACTTTTTTCTTTCGTTCTTTCAAGGTGATTGATGCAATTTTCTATTAAAGTTACCTGTGCTAGAATTGTTTTGACTGTAATGATTTTCTGTCCTTTTAACTCAGCAGTCAGAGCAGGAAAACTGGCATGAGTCTCTTTGAGTTCCTGGATGTTCAAATGTGAAGAGGAAGTGAGCTGTAAACCACAGCAGTTCTGACATTGGGGACCGCCAATACAGGTAAAGCTGGCAAATACTAGGGACGCCATGCAGAGACTTTGCAGACTCATCTCTCAAGGCTCCGAATGACCTCAGCTTGCATGAAATCATTTGGCCTAGTTATGTTGCCAAGACTTGAGTTTGGATTCTCATGAGCTTAGCTAGATACTCTACCTAGAGACAAGAAGGATGAATCTGTCAATTCTAGTTTCTGTCACTTTCTTGTCCTCCCCTATTCTTAATCCTGAATTTCCTCAATCTTCAGTTTGCCCCTTGCATGTCTGAATGAACTATTATAGATAAAACACTACAGAGAAAATGCTCCTATTTATCCCCAAGTGTTGTTCATTGCTTGACTCTGTTCATTCACTGCCAAGTTTCAAATCTGGAAATAATCAAGGGTAAGAGAAGCAGTGCAATATGTGGTATATTAAATTAAAATATTATAATTCCTGCTGCTTACTGGGTATAAACATTCAAATTCATTTTTAGACATGCCATCTATTCTTGAGGGGTTTCTATATTTTTTTACATGTTCTCATTGTCAAGAGATTTGGAAAAACCCACAAAATATTCCTGAGTGTTGTTTTTATAGCTTTTAAAATTCACCCTGCATTGGCCACACAGCCCGAAAGACATACAACAACCCTGTTTAACTGTTCTAAGTATGAGGTTTCTATATTTCTATTTTCAAATAACTACACTTCACATTGTCTTTTGATCCTCATTTATTGTCACTGTTTAGCTGCTTGAGATGGGAGGTATATTATTTTATTATTACTATGTCAATCCGTGTCAAGCATTTTGAGCACAACTGGCATAACGTTAATATAGGTACCTCATTTCATGCAATATTACATATAACATATTCCTTGTCTTAATATTTTGTCTGCATTCAGCAGAGTATTTAAGTTCCTTGACTCTATTGTTTGTACAATGAGATGCAATATTATCAAAGACTGCAGAAGTTACTCGGGATGTGCAATCCATTAAAAATGGTTCAAAAGTCATTACAAAACTGGAGGCGATGGCACTTCGATTCCTAAAGTGTTCCTAAAATATACTTACTGAAAAATTAATTATGTTAATGAGAGTAACGAAATTTAGTTACTCTTTAGTTACAGTAATTGCACATGTGCGTAAATAAATTACTATAGCTGAGAAAATTTCATGGGCTCTTTTCTCCATTTTTAAAGCTATTGGGGTGAAACGTGCTATAGTGGTAGAACACATTGCCCACCAAATTTCAGAACTTTTATTTTTGGATTTTTGGGGAAATTTCAAAGTTTTTATAAAAACACTTTCTTTTAAAAAAAACAAGTGCTATCTCCTTGGATTATCTATACAATGACAAGAGATAACGGGATCATTCCCCCCAACTTTCAAAAATATTCATACAACTACTGATCTTAGGGAATTTTTAAAAAGTTTTAACATAAACATTTTAAAAAGCCACAACAGCTATCTCATTGAATCTCTCTCAGATTAACCAATAGAAACCGATATTAACTAATTCTACATTTTCATAGAATCCTAGAGTTGGAGGGGACTCCAAGAGCCATCTAATACAACCTCCTTCTACCAGGCAGAAGGACACCATCAAAACTACTGACAGATGGCCATCCATCCTCTAAACTAATTAACATGTTTCCCCTATAGTATGGGGGTTATCCATTTACAGATTTCTTCCCAGCCCAGCAAAGAGATTTACTTACTAGAAGTATCCTTCAGTCCTTCTCTTTGCAGATTCAACCATTCATTGGAACTCTCGCTGGTTGCTGTTAGGGAGGGACAAATCTCTCTCTCTGTGTTACCCTGATTGCTGCTTTCTGATGCTTATGCATTCTGGGAACTGTAGTTTAGGGCAGGGCCTTTTGATTTCGCTGACATAAGGCCCCTCCCTTCCCAAACTCTTTTCCCAGAGTTCTGTGCTGTCTCCAGAAAACACTGCTCCCTCTGTTCCCCTCTCCTAATGCTAAGAGAAAGGCCATTAATTTACAGAGGAAAGGCAAGGAAGGCACTGAGACAGCCTTTTTGGCTTTGCTATTTGAGCTTTACTTCCTTGCACTGAATATGAAAATGACTTTGGGAGCCTTCTAAAATTTACAAAACGAAAATGAAAAAGTATTGGGTAAGCTTCAATTTTTAAATTTTTAGCATGGACTATGCATGTGTGTCGGATATCGCATCGTAAGTACGAATTATACAAAACTGATCTGACTTACAACACTTTTCCGTTTTTTTTGCACATCCCTAGTAGTTACATTTTGAATGTTTCTAAATTGAGAAATGAATGTGTTTTAAAACCCAATGGGGTGGAGTGGTTATAAGGTTGGACTAGCACTAGGACCACTGAAGTCTACATTGATCAATGACTCTCTTCAAGTGATCATGGGCCATTCACACTATCTCAAGATGATCAAAACCTCTGAACCTAAAATTAATGGCTGGCATTAGAATCATAGAATCATAGAATAGTAGAGTTGGAAGAGATCTCATGGGCCATCCAGTCCAACCCCCTGCTAAGAAGCAGGAAATCGCATTCAAAGCACCCCCATAGTTACAGATTTGTAACTGTTCTGTATTCAATAATACCATATAGTCTTATTTAAGGACCTCATCAGATGGCCCCTTGTAAAGTGAGTAATAGCAGGAAAAATCATGGAGCTGCATAGGGAACCATCTTGCGGTGTTCCCTACTGTCAGGGTCCATGGTATCCCTTCACATGATATTTCCCCACTCTCTCCTGCTTCCTCTTCAACTCCTCTGCATTTTTTCTATGAGGAGTTGGTATATACTTGCTGCCACAACTCTGCTGGCATAAAGCCCCATGGAGTCCTGCCAGAAGTAGCCCTGTGCAGTGGAGAGAAGTGCGGAGAAGATGCTTCTCTTCCTGCATACCAAGGCCATACCAAGCCATCTTAAGAGCCAGCTACAGGAGATCCATTCAGCTGCCAACTGGGCACAATGCAGATTAAGGATATTATTCCATAGGAGGGGGGAAGCAAGGGAAAGTGGGGGAAAGTGTCTTGAAAAGTGTGGCCAGCCATCCCATGACATTTTCCCGTTTTCCCATCACTTTCCTCTGCTTCTTGCCACTTTCTTAAATCAGGAGTTGGGGAACACAATCTTTGCATACCCACGGGCAGCCACTGAAAATGGCTGTGTGTCGTGGGATGTCCTCTGTGGAACTCTGTTTTACCAGCATACGGAGATGGTAAGAAACAGGGGAAAGTTAGATGAGATAATATTGTATGTTTCCAACTCCTCTCACCTATCAGAAGCAAACCCCCTGTTACAAGTCTTTGTTACAGCCTAGATTGTTAGTAGGAGAGAATTGGAAACACTAACCTCTTTCATTTCAGTCAGCTTTTGGGCCTTAAGATGGACTGGGTGATATGGGGCACATCAGGGTAGGGGATGTTATTTAGTTTCAAGTTACTCATATAGAATGTTTGCATATATATGGAATGTTTGCGTGTGTGTGTGTGTGTGTGTGTGTGTGTGTGCATGTGTGCAAACATTTACATGAACTACCTGAAACTAAGTAATATGATTTTGATGGTTTTCTGAGTGTAGCAAAATTGGCCAGAGTCACAAATGTCATATATACCCCTGATATAATGAATGCAATGAATATAGCATCTGGTTTGCATCTACATGTACTTTACTTGATGGATGCAGCATCAAGTGATGGGTTGCCTGTGTAACTGGGCCATCATGGGTGAATGGCCTACCACACTGTTTTTCAGTATATCTAATTCATGCCTTCACATTGCTAGTAATCAAATAGAGAAATCTGCTGTAGAAAACCTAAGTGATAGATATGCTTGTATGAACTGGTCTTTAATGAAAGAATAAGGAAAAGAACATGGGAATAAACATATGGAAGGTTCAGCACAGATCTATTTATAAAATATGTTCTGCAAGTAGCTGGATTTTTCCTTATGCCAGAAACCCCTCACTGCTTCTACTTCTTTATTTATGAATTCATAACAATGTCAGACACCCTTGGAATCAACTTATTTTTTAATAATAAAAAGACCAGCTTGTCCTCTTTGAACTACATCTGTGCATTGGCTTATCAATAAATCATTCAAATGATCTTAGTCATCCACTGTGAAGCTGAGAGGCTCAACTTTGTCTTCACGGACAAAACTCTTTCTAAAAGTTACCTATTCATGGCTATATGAATATTTATACACAGGAAATTTTTCAGAGACTGTCTGGTATCAATTCCTTAAAGCAGAGGTATAATTGTTCTGAACTGATTTTATTTTTGGAACATTATGAAATAGAAAATTAAATATTCATTTATTGGTATACCCCTTAGTGCTGCTCATCTAGTTACAAGATAAAATTTAAAAGCAAATATAAAAGAATAGAGAGATATAAAACCTCCAGTAAGACTGTTTCTAAACATAGTGACATTTTAAAAATCTTTCCTTAGTTTAAAAGGCTTACTGAACAAATATTCCAAGTTCAAAGAAGGCACCGTCTCATCTTGGTGAACTAGAAGTAGATACAGCAATTTATATTTGGTACATGGCAACCATTTTCAGAAAAGACAGATAAATACAATTTTCCTGGATTATGAAGTTTTAGTTAACACTGGTTCAAACTATTTTATTTGTCATATGAAAGGTAAAGCTTCTGCCCTCATCTAGCCATCTTCTTCTTGTATCTTCAACACTAACGGTACAGCCTATGCATGAAAAATCCACTCCACTGAAGTTTTTGAAAGCAGACTTATCCAATTTTGTACCCACTAGACCAAGCTCAGGGGCATATTTGGATCCATATATTTCCATATTTGTGATAGATTCCAGAATATGTTTGATAAAGTAACACATTTGAAAAGTATACACAGCCCATTATATATGTGTGTGTATCTATATACAAAATATGTACAAATATGTTTTAGTCAAATTGAGCATTTCCTGATCAATGTGCTCTTTTGACAAATTTGCATAAAATAGCAGAGGTTTTCCATCAGTCTTCAGGAAATTGTCATAATAAAATGTTGTTAGTTTGTGGAAATCAAATCTGTCCATCATGAAACATAGATTATTGAATATACTAATGTGAAAAATTAATAATACTCAGATAAATAGAATTAACCTATCTCCTAAAAGTTCATGAGATTTTTAGGAGTAACAGCAGGGCTTGGAAAACTAAAAACAATTGACTAAGGTTCTGGTTGGGGGGGGGGGAGAGAGAGGGTCCTGGCATGTTAAGTATTAAAATAGCTTTTCCAATACTTTAAACTAGGTAAGTGGTTGTGATATCTAAAGATCTATATGATTTGGGTCAAGTTACTTAAAACTCTGTGGCTTAAATCCTATAGTAAGTCCCAGCTAAAATAGACCCATTGAATCAATGAGATTTACTTATGTGTTGGCCAAATGTTTAGGACAGTTCTGCACAATAATGCAGTTCAAAAACAACTCACAATAATGGTGGCCAAAAATGTGCACCACCAATGTGCCCTACAATACTCATCCAGGGTGAAACAGTGCTTTTAAAAATCCCAAGAAAGCCTGAATTCTTTTTTTTAAAGTGTTATGGCAGATGCCAGTGTATCTTGGATCCCCAGAGAAACAGACTCCACATAATGTAGAATGCATTGACACCCATATGCAGTGTGGGCTTGGCTGAGCAGCAGGAGGTTAATTGACCACCTAGGATGGTAAAATGATTACCTCTGCTGCTGTCATCCCTCCCTCCCCAATCCCATATGACTCTGGTGCACTGATAAACATGGCATTGGAAATAGAAAACAAAACTCCTGCGAAAGCAGTTTGAGACCAGGGTATGTGTTCACTGTTACCACCTTTTGGTCTCAAACTTGTTCCAGGCATGGGAATCCTGATCAACCTGCTGCAAAACTGATTCTTTCCATACTGGATTATAGTGTCAGTGTAAAAGTACCCCCTGACACTGAATGAATCGGACTTATCTAGTTGGAACTACAATATACAATCCTGTGTGTATTTATTAAGATCTGTAACCTATTAAGTTCATGTCAAATTGTTCCCCATTGAGTGTGTGTGGGATTGAAACCTAGCTCAATTTTTCCCTGGGATACATTTCTTATATATGATTACATTCTGCAAACACATGTCTACAAATATCATCTAGCATAGGAACTCTGTCCTGAAGTTTTGTGTTGAATCAGACATGGCCTAGCTTTGTACACATGTAACTGTTGAAGTGGGAATGATTGTACATAGGTTTGTTTAAATGTAATTGAGTTATAGTGATGCAATGTGAGCTGGGGATTGCATCATGCACTGTCTGCTGTACACTATGCAAGTGTGTAAAGAGTTAACTGAGTATTGCATCATACAGCAGAGGTGTTGATATATATAGCCTTCTGCTTCCTGTATTCTCTCTCTGGTTATCTGCTCTCTGCACTCTGTCTGTATGTGTATCGTCTTGTGAGAGTTTTCCGTTCGTCAGTAAACCTTTTTATAGATAGCTGAAGTCTCAAGCCTCGTTACTGGTGCCAGTGCTTCTACGTGGGTCTTCTGCTGCATGTGTGCTTATCCAAAACGCGCTCTGACAGTAACTGCCCTCAACTCCAGAGTGCATTACTTTTGCAATATAACAAAGAATGTCAGATTTGTACCAGGGAAATTGGTGTTGAAATCTCTACTTGATCATGGAAATCAATGGGTGACCACAACTTAATTTTTTTCCCCGCAGGTTAGTTACAAAAGAATGCGATAATCACATGCATATCATTGGATAAAGGCCTGGATACAAATTAAATAATTAATAATCATGATTTTTAAAAGCTATATATCTGATGGAGAAGCAGAAAGGCAATGTCAGTAAGCTTGCATATTAAATTTCTGGCTACCTTTCAGGTGGCAACTTTCTTGTTAGATTGGAAAAAGCACTCTGAAGTATGAATATGGACAGTATTATCATGCTTATTTTGTTCCTAAACATGCCATTTAAAAAATTCATAACATTTCCTCTCTTTTTTTTCTACATAAGGTTATGTTTAGCCTGCAGAAGAGAAGGCTGAGAGGAGACATGATAGCCATGTACAAATACGTGAAGGGAAGTCATAGGGAGGAGGGAGCAAGCTTGCTTTCTGCTGCCCTGCAGACTAGGACACGGAACAATGGCTTCAAACTACAGGAAAGGAGATTCCACCTGAACATCAGGAAGAACTTCCTCACTGTGAGGGCTGTTCGACAGTGGAACTCTCTCCCCCAGACTGTAGTGGAGGCTCCTTCTTTGGAGGCTTTTAAGCAAAGGCTGGATGGCCATCTGTCGGGGGTGCTTTGAATGCGATTTCCTGCTTCTTAGCGGGGGGTTGGACTGGATGGCCCATGAGGTCTCTTCCAACTCTATTATTCTATGGTTCTATGATTCTATGTGACTGGAGGGCATATTTTCAATTTTTCACATTTTGGGATATTTGTGAAAATTTCATGGCTTTTACCACAAAGCACAGTGTTTTCAATAAAAATGAAGCATGTCTGTGTGTATGTGTGCATACGAGCATGTGTGTAAATGAAAATATAATAAACCAACTGGCAAAACATCTTTTCATTCCTTCACAAGCTGAAACTCTGTTATAACATTTTTCCCCCAATGGGATATTAAGACCTGAACTTTCACCCTTTTACTGAAGATAACAACAATAGTTAGATTCCTACTGGCATAGGGTCAGATTTATTATTTCCCCATGATTTCAGACATAATGAAAACAGATTGCAAGTTGTAAAACCACATGGCTAGAATAACAATGTTTATGATTGAAAAGACTAACTGCTCATCAATTGAAATGGAAGACACATATTGTTGGGTGGTCCTCCTGGATATTATTGAAGTCCTATTGAGACAAGCAAGGAAAGAGAGTAGAGAGAGAAGGAAACTTGGAAATGCAGAGGAAAGAAGGAGCAAAGAGAAACAAATTAAGCAAAAACCAAAAAGGAGAGAAATGAACAGAAAAAGATGCATATTGAAAGATAGGAAAGGGATAAGGACAGAGTCACCCCTAGCATTAGACAAGCTGAAACAACCGCCACAGGTTGAGTATTAAATTGTTAGTTATCCATTTTATTACTTTTGTAAAGGTGAAGAGATATCCTTGTGGGTATTCCACTTTTGTTGGCAAGTGAGCTGCATTCTTGAGGGGAAGGTCAACATTTCTTGATCCACCCCAGTCAGCATGTGTCTCAGAGTTCATCTAGTTCTTGAAGGACAACTCCAAGGCCTTGACTATCCCTTGCTATTATCTTTTATCTTTAGATAAAATCTAGAATTGGGCTCTGCTAAATACACACATTCACTGACTGACTGGGTGCTAAACATGGCATCTGCTCACAAGTGCCCTATATTGGCATTATGGCAAGCAACATTGGATTTATTCTCATATGGAGGGGGAAACTGAGCTGCAATGTGTGGTATAAAATATAACAAATTAGCAGCAGGAAGGTCTAGCTTGCAGCCCTGCTTCCACTATACCTCACTAGTATCTCTCACATTTCAGCAATTTCTGTTTCTATTTTAGAAGGCCAGCTATCACCTCATGAGTGAAGTATGTCAAATCATACAGTAAAACAGGCCTCTCTCATATGGGAAGGAAGAAGGAGAGGGAGGTGATGTTATTGTGAGCTGAAGCTTGAAGTCTGTCAGAGCACTTGAAAAGAAAAGAGAAGTAGCAGCAGCATAGCATGCCAGGAATTAATCATTCCACCAAAAATTAAATAAAATATAATGTTTAAAACAACTTATCCTTTCAGGGTGATGATCAAATTTGTCCTCAGGAATGAATTCTGTGAGTAAGCATGAAATGGATTCTTATTACAGTTGTATACACAGGACCCCCAAACCTTTTGCAGGGTGGAAAAGGAAAGCTTGGCAGATGGTTTCTGGCTCTGATAAGTAATTAAATATGTAGCCTCAATTTGTTTAAAAGGAGAGGGGGATTATTATAAAAAAGCTTCCTTCCCCTTTGCTGTTGGGCTCAGGAACTCCTCTCATCACATTCTTTTTTGAAATGCAATGAGAATCCACTCTTGAACTTTTATTATGATTGTTTTTGGTCTGTTCACTTCATCCCAACAAAATACCTGCGTGTAAAACAGTGTCTCAATTTGACAGGATTATCCAGCATCACAGCTGCTTGCTGGGTGATCTTCTCTCAAAAAATATCTTTGTTTCCATAGGCAACTGCACTGCTATGTATAAAATGTATCTAGATTTACTGTCATGCCCCTGAGATAAACAATTGCTAGATGTATTACCATAGGATGAAAGGTGGTAATAGGAGGAATCTCTTTGGTTCAAAGACCTGACCAACATGAACTCAGGACAATGACAAATTGCCTTGAAAAATATTATTTAAGCTACTTGGTGATAAAGGATTTCTTGCAGAGCATTTGCATGATGGTTTTATCATCTCATGGCTGCAGCTTATGCTCAAACAAATTGGGGAAAGAGTGGATAACCATGCTTGCCAGTTTTCTGTACCTTGGATGGAACAGGGTATTGGAAGCGAAGAAGCATCAACACTTGTATGGGACAGCAATTAGGACAGAGAAAACCCTGTGGTGCATGCCTGCTGTCCTATTTTTCACTTCTGTTTCTTAGATCTATATAACCCAATGTATTTTGTTTCATGCCTGCTTGTAGAGGTCACTTAACTTTTCTTCTCAAAGGGCTTCAGTGTTATATTCTCCTTTATTTGAGAAGGGAGGATCATAAAGCTTCTCTACCTTAAAATGCATTGCACACAGAATCTTCAACCAAAGTTAGGTAACTTTTTTCATCTATCTACTCTTTTATCCGAGATGTTTAAAAAGTGTGTTTTCACTTTTTTTATCCCTACCAGACCATCCTGTATATTTTCTATCCTGTTTCCTACCATACATTCACATATAATACTGGCTATACTGCACTCCACTCTGTTATGGACACCAAATGTTCCTACACAGGGGAGGTCACAGAGAATTCGAAAAGAGGGGAAAAAAATGAAGTAGATGAAGGAAGTCCACTTCTACTTTTGGAAAATTGGCTGTTTTTGCAAACTTGGGGTTACAACAAATTTCCTTCTGGGGACTTCCAGGGGAGGCAATTCATTTTCCCAAACAAAACAAAATCAAATAAAACCAATGATTATTTTTAAGAAGAGAGACTACACTGTTTGAAAGTACAACACCAGCTTTGGAACCCTTTGCTCAAAAAAGTAGATTTTTTTAAAAAAACATCAAAATTGTTTTTAAATTTTCTAAAATCTCAGAAAACCCAATTTGGAGAATTTGGGGAAAGATTTCTCACAATCCAGGTTTATTCTGCACAAAATTCAAATATGATTTTTGTACAGCAAAAAAAAAAATCTGGGCAGAAAGCAACCTTCTCCATGAAGAAATTATTTTTGTGCATAAAAAATCAGGCTCAGATTTTGCATAGAATAAATCTTTCACAGTTTTCAAAGGCCTACTTGTAGAAGGAAGGAAATTGCTAAAGTTGCTTTTATTTCTTTCAAAATTTAAATACGCAATTACCTCCCTCTCTTCTTCTAGTCTGGAGGCATAATAGAAAATGATTCACAGGGACATTCCTTTCTTAACCATATTCCTGATATCAGCAATGATGGAAGAACTCGGGACCCAGGAAAGAAAGAGGGGAAAAAAGATAAAGGGAATGGATAGTATACAGGCTAATTTTCTTGTCTTATTTTGTCTCAATATAAAAAAATTAATAATTCCAAAACAAGATCGCATCTAGGGATGTGGACGACAAGGTAAGAAGAATTATATTCCACAGAGGACATTCATGGAAAATATATTGTCATATCTTATTGGAAGAAGAAGTAAAGGAAGAGAAGGAGGAGAATTTTTCCTAACTTGGTAAAGCTGTGGTATAGCTGAATTTTTGTCCCATGCAGTCTAAGGGATGATGAAAATGGTCTACAGTGTTCTCACTCTGGCTCACTAAGATGCCTCCTTGCAGATAGAGAGATTCTCTAGGGTAGTGGTTCTCAACCTGTGGGTCCCCATATGTCTTGGACTTCAATCCCAGAAAACCTTACAGCTGGCAAACTGGCTGGGATTTCTGGGAGTTGTAGGCCAAAACACCTGGGGACCCAAAGGTTGAGACCCACTGCTTTAGAGAAACAGTAGCAACCTCAGCTTTTCAGAAAGCCAGTCAGGCCCAACGTTTGGTTCCGAGGGGCTTCATTAAAGGAGAGAAATCACATGAAAATTTCTAGAGCAATGTCCTTAACACTTTAATGGTGGAGTACAAAAGACTTTCCTGAAATCCCTGATCAACTTGCTGTGTCAAATGCCACAGTAGAAAAGTGGACAGTAAGGTTCTAGAACAGCAGATCATCATTTGTTTCATCTGAAAATTCCATTTGAGTACAGTCGTCACAACAGGAGATCAAGATTGGTGAGACCTTCTGGAGCAATCATCATGCTCCAGCAAGGTTGTAGCAGCAACTACCATGATGATGGTGGCTGAATTTTTCATGTGGGGGAACCAGCTGAGTTAGGAAGATGACATACCAGAAAAAAAAAATTGCAAAACGACAATTGAATTGCAGTAGCAGGAAATGAATGGCAAAGAAGCAGATGGAAGTGGATGTGAGAGCACATTTTCTTGAGATGTTATCTCAATTGCCAAATGTTTGTGACCACATTTACAATTATAGTGTAATCCTGAAGGTAATAAAGGAATGTTTGTATGTTAAGAGCATGCACAGCTACCCACTCCATGATGATGTTTCCACTTCAGTGTTTTATGCAGGGAAAATACATCTGTTTTGCTTAACATAAATCTTTGGGACACAATGTTAGTTATAAACCAGCCAGGATAAAGTGGAAGGGATAACTTGGGAAGATAGGATATAAGATGCATCTCTCAAGGTAGAAACCAAAGATAATTACTATCAAATCGCACTTCAAATAGCAGTGGACTGAGTTTCTATTCCAGATCTATTCCATCTCTAGCAGTTAATATTAAAGCTTTTCAAGGTCAGGAATGACAGACTGGTAATGATGAGCCTGTAGTAGGTTTATGTTAAACTTGTCCCCAATGTTCAGGTTAATCTTTTCATTTGTGTTTTCCTCATAAATAAATACACAAAAAAATTTGCCCATGTTGCTCCCATAATCTCTGCTTTGTAAAGAACAAGGGGAGGGGGAGATAAAATCCTAGGTGATCTATTTTTTCTTAGAGGAGACTGATCCCACCATTAGAAAAATAGGAAATCTCACTAAGGCACTGCAAAGAACTCTCTGTTTTGAAGCAGAGGAAACAGAATAATTTAATATGAAGTTCCTCTATGTATATTGCAATGAAAAGGGGAAGGAGTTCTCATTGGGTTCTCAATATAGAGCTCAGTTTTTTTTGGTGGTTATGCAAAGGTACACAAAAGTTCAGTGAGTGAAGAAAACTCTTCCTCCTTTTTCTTTTTCTTCCAATAAGATATGACAATGTGCTTTCCATGTATTTCCTCCATGGAATCCCTTAAAACTTGTAGGGACCTGTAGTTAAATACAGGTCCCTACATTCTTCCCCTCCCCATCTTTCACACACAAACATAACTATAACCAAAGTTTTGGAAAATGACTATAGGTGCATCCCTCAGCCAGTACAGCCATTGCTGTACTGTACAGTTCCTTTTTTGTGTTATCTCCCTATTTTCATTATTTCATTTGGCAATAAGTTTCTCTCTAAGTGTGGTTTGTAGGCATGGGTGAATTTATCAGAATTGTCATAAAATCGTATATATTCCGATTTCTGAATGGGGAGATATGTAACTAAATTGTGGAGATATGTATTACTGAGCATTAGTTCCTTTGTTTATCACTCCTGCTGTACATTGGGACTTTGCCAGATCTGTTAGGTAGTAAGATAACTGTTGGATAGTGATGCTATAAAACTGCTCAGTTCTAATTCATACATACATAACTCCATTTACAAATAAGAAACTTCTTTCCATGATTCCAATAGTAATATTTTAGGCTATCTTTTGAATTTTCCTTTCAACAAACCTGAAATGAATCTGCAACGATAATTCTCAGAATGGTGAAGGAAATTTAAAAGCTTTCAGTAAAATTAGCCAATTTTTAAGTTGTTTTTTAAAAAATATCTTGATTTAATCTAATGTTAGAACATCTCAAAATAAACCTCATTAGAACTCAATTAAGTCACAATGATTTAACTGGATCTACTCTAAGACTAACATTGCATTTTTCTCCATAGCTAGAAATGACATACAATTTTAACAAAACAAAAGATACAGGAAAAGAGGTATTCAAGGTCAGGTGAATGAGAAATAAGTTATCCAGATATATCAAATCTTTCTGAACTGAGCATATATATATATATATATATATATATATGATAATTTCTTCTTCTTCTTGCATTCTTTACTCTGTTGCTTTCACTGGTCTGAATCTTCCACTTACTGTCCTCTTTGACCAGAGAAGCATTAAGTACAAACTAGAAAATTGAAGCACTAAAAAAATTAAGCTGAAAGGTTATTGTGCAGTGGGATATCGGAGATGATTTCCTCAATATTCTTTATTGCATAAAGGATTATTTTCCAGGATGTACTGTAGTGTAAATGATTGGGGCATCTCACATAGCTGTTAGTGAAATGACAGTCCTATGAAATAGTTGGTTTGTGATGTGTAGTTGACAGCCAATGGTCTGCTACATCCAATATGGCATGAAATGTTGTCATTCATATGACTGAAATGCATGCACATATGCCCTGGGGGATTAGAGCCATCTCAGCTGCTGAATGAACAGTTTAATGCTGCTCTGTTGAAAGCAATGGGTGGAATCTCAGGTGAGGAAGAGATAACTCCTCCTTTTTCTATACCCCAAAAATGCATGCATTGGCCTAATTGAATCTTTCCTGTTATCAAGGTCTGTTGGAAACAGCAGGTAAAAGTCCAGTTTCCCTCCTTATTTATTACTCAGTGATGGCATCTAAACAACTTCACATGCATTCCTATATAAGGTAAAGGTAAAGGTTTCCCCTGACGTTAAGTCCAGTCATGTCTGATTCTGGGGGTTGGTGCTCATCTCCATTTCTAAGCTGAAGAGCCGGCATTGTCCGTAGACATCTCCAAGGTCATGTGGCCGGCATGACTGCATGGAGCGCCATTACCTTCCCGCCGGAGCGGTACCGATTGATCTACTCACATTGGCATGTTTTCGAACTGCTAGGTTGGCAGGAGCTGGAGCTAACAGCAGCCGCTCCCGGGGTTTGAACTTACTCTGAACTGACCTTATTCTGAATCAGAAAATATTTTAGCATATTCCTATTCCTATATTACATATGCTAAAATATTTTCTGATTCAGAATAAGGCCAGTTATCTGTCAGCAGTGCCAGTCCCTACTTCTACTGGCTCTAGAGTAGGTTGTCCTCTAGCTGAGATAAATTTGGACTATAAATCAGATTTTCAGTATGATGGGATGACTAAATCCATTCTCATCATGAATTATGATAGCATCCATAATATATAATGTTGTCTGTATAATTTTGCATCCCAAACTTATTGTTATATTGAGCAGCAACCTATGAATATATTGAAGGTTTTGAGAAATGACAATATTGAAACTATTCCTTCCCCCTTTCAGTCTTACTGTGTTTAATTTCCTTGCTCCTTGCACTGAGTTTATTTATCTTTAACAGAAATTTTAGCCATACTTAGGGATTATGGTAGCCTAAATTGACTTTTTTTTTCATTTCGTTTAATGTCAACCTGTTTCATCTTTTTCTTTGAGAAGAAAGAAAGCACCTGAAGAGTCTGGGTAGATTAGCAGCATTTTAAATACTCCATTCAAACTTGGCTTTGAAAATAAGTCTCTTCTTTTGGTTTAAATTGCTTTGGCTATACTCCCACATTGTTTTTAAAGAATGTAAGGGGGTATATGTGTGCAAATGAGAGGGAGAGAGAGGGAGATTATCATAATGTAAACCACTTTGGGCACTCCTTAGGAAAAAAAATAAAAAATAGTGATTATCACACAACATCATTCTAAACCCATCTCCAATGAATCTTCAAATTGTATTAAAGTTGTATTAAATGAAAATGCTCCCCCGCCATCTTTTGGCTTCTGAATGTGCTTTCAAAGAGCCTTAAAAAGCGGGTTCTACAACTGAGTAAAATAAATCCTCTTTAACCATGAGTTTGGGGGGCTGTGATGTCCATTGTGGATGATGCTTCTCTTGCTGATAATGCCTTGGGGCATAGTGTCTGAAACTATTCCTTCTACTGCTGTAGTGATGGTGGTTTGAATACTGAGAAACATCACAGGAATTATAGAAAATCTACCCATTTCACAGGCCCTCCGCTATGGGAGTGATACCTCACATGGGGACAAGGGAGGGAACTTTCTCTACTATGCACCCTTTTATGTAATACTCTAGTATTATACAGCCCATAAGGACCACAAGGATCATCTAGCTCAACCCCTTGCTATGTAGGAATAAACAATTAAGGCATACCTGACAGATAGCCTCCCAGCCATTGTTTGCAAGACTTGAAAGAGACTCCACCACATTTGGAGGCAGCATATTCCATGATAACTGCTCTTACTGCCAGAAAGTTCTTAGTGTTTAGATGAAATCTCCTTCCCTGTAATTTGAATGCACTATTTTGTGCCTATGGCTCATGTCCACATACACAAAAATCTAGCCCGTCTGGCTGGCCCAGGAGGCTGAAGAATTATTCAGATTTTCTGTCTCCACTCCACAGTAATGGTGGTGGTAGATTCCAGATGGTTTAGATTGAAACTGATTCAACCAGACTGGACTTCTATCCTTATATGTCCTTTTTTGTTACTGTAGCTATGGTTAGGATCCAGAATTAGGGCTCATCTACACTGGGCAGTTTATCCTGGTTTGAAGCTGCCTAAAGCAGCCCCAGATCCAACATGCTTGCATTGAATTTGGGACTGTTGTCTGGGACTACTCCCAGTCTGCTGGAGCAGCCCACATTTCACTTCCTCCATGTCACCACCATCACATCTATTTAGCCAAAGAGCTCCATCCTGGACATTGTGGGTGCTATTCTCCCCTAGGGGAGAAGGGCGGGGTAGAAACACCAGAAATAAATAAATAAATAAATAAATAAATAAATAAATAAATTACTGATATCAGAAAAGGATGCACACTATCAGCAAGAAAAATTATCTCTCTTCTTGCTAGTCATATGAGCACCTTTGCTGATGTCAGAACAGAGTGTTCATGAGACCAACAAGAAGAGGGCAACCTCTTGCTGGTCAAATGGGGTGCCCTGTTCTGACATTAGCAGAGGCTAAAAATGATGATAAAAGTGATGATATGATGTATCTGCCTTCTCTGCACTGATAAGCACAGGGAAAGGGTGATAGCACTAGTGTCCAGTCTGGATAGTGTGTCAGGCTGAATTGGATCAGATCTGTCTTGAAGCTCCAGGATACTTCAGAATTTCACACAGATTCTTCTGTTTTCCCCAACTTTGCCTAAAATGGAGCAAAGCTAAAACTGGGCGGGGGGGGGGGGCTCGTGATACTCACCAGAAGCCCTGTGTATCATGGGGGCAGCTATTTGCGGGCAAATCCATGTTTTCTTTTGTTTTGTTTTTTGCCAGTGTGGGCAAGTCTTAAGATATACTTACACTAGACACATTTATATCAATGAGGCTGAATTTAATTATGGTTGAGTGAAACCTATTTAATTTTAATGGGCATTCTTTAAGAAACAGCTCAAGCTATTTCAAACCTTGCTGGAGCAAGTTGCTTCTTTGACTCACTCCAAGGTTGGGCAATTCTTTCCTTTTCTGCTGGTGATACAAGAAGAACATTTCTCGTGGTTTTGATGAAATTACTCCAACTCTTTCCAGTTACTCAAACATATTACCATTTGAAAGGCCCTACTCATTCTCTGAAGTCCTGCAACCATCCAGGTGTAAGTTGCCCTTACCTCTGGAATAACCAAACAAATATTATTCAGGTGCTGCTTTCCCAATGCTTGTGTATGTTAATTCTATATATTATGTAACTGATTTCTGAGAAAATGAATGTTTTTGTTTCCTTCAGTGTACATGTTTCAAATACTAAAACAAAACAAGCCAATTCATACTGTTCCCATGTGAAATGCACATGTTGTGATTTTCAAAATATCATTCCGATTTCTGAATTAGAGAACAAGTGAGAAACTTAATTTTTACTGTATAGAGCTTTTTCTCTCTTTCCCTCCAAAGGGTGAATTACACTGGAAGCTCCATTCAAAAAATGTCTTCAATGTTTGCATCTAAGAGATTTAAATTATTGAGGATTTTAACGTAGGAGACTAAACAGAATAATGCATGAGGGCAATAAATAAATAGACAAATAGAAAGTGTGGGTAAATAGGTAAAAAGCTCTTACTTAAAAACAAACTGATTGACTTGGGATAGATATTTTATTTATTTATTTATTTGTTTGTTTACAGTACTTTTACTCCGCCTTTCTCAACCCCAGGGGGGACTCAAGGCGGCTTCACAACATGGCAATAATACAATGTCCTTAAAAATAGATTACAAAAACAACCACCTAAATAGAATAAAATATTAAAATACAATTTTAAAAGTTAAAACATTTAACTCCAAACAACAGAGTAAATCACGTGATCCATAGGCGTAGTCCGGGTCATTCTATTAGTCAGTTACACATCTTTCGTATCTATTATTTCTTCTCATAGCTGAGCTAGAATTAGTCCTCCAACAGGTTGGTTTCTGATTTAGGTACTTTAGCTGCCTGACCAGCCTATTGTCTGCATTTGGAATGGATCAAACTTTCAGTTTAGGATTTGCTTCATTTCTCAACATTAAATTAAGTTTGCTCTGATTTTTTAAGTTCATATTTCACATTCTCTGTACCTTTTTAACAATAAATTGTTGTATGCAATTTTCTTAATAGAATGCATATTGAATCTTAACTGATTCAATGTGTACATTTTGATTACAATGTTATATAAATGTATGTTCTGTTTAATTGAAAACTTACTTCTCGCTTGTTTAGAAAGGAAAAATTGTTTTTAGCAGGTAGAAAACTGTTAATTTTCAAATGGAGGTGGAAAGCTTGAAACATGATCCGATACAAAAAGCATGCCTAGAAAACAATGCAAAAGGAAATGCAGCAATAGGTGTGCATGTGAACGTGTGGTAAGAAAAAATGTTGCATTCAGACAAGGAGGGAAAAGCCATTGGACTTTATGGAACTTGCCAAGTTGTGCGAGAAATGTTGCTTGGATCTTGAAAATAAAATCAGCAGATATATCAGTGAAAATTGCTATGTCCCAACACATTTGGCCAGTCAGGATGAATTCTTAAACCTAAAGAGAGGTCAGATGGTGGTGGTATTGGATGCCACATACACATTGAGTGAAGAGTTAAGAATGGAAACTTGCATCCAAATATGCACACTATTGAAAATAAAGCCCAACACTCGCTGATGACTGTTTCCTCATGTTCATCTCATTCATGCCCATTATTATATGCAAGCTCTCTAACCAAGAAAGTGCAAAATTCCATAGACATAAAAATGCAAGTTTCACAATTCCCTGGAAGGTATTATTTAAGAATATAAATAATGTTCTTCTGTTTTACAAGCAGGACTTAATATTTGTTCCTAAAGATAAAAGATGTGTCTTTGGATAAGTTTTTTAAATAGTTCCAAAATGGATCTCTGGGAATTATAGTTCTAACATAGAATTCAGAGATAGAAGGCTATGATGCTGATTATTTTTAATGCTGCATTGTGCCAACAGGCTTAGAGCAAAGCAATACTGATGAGTTACCAGATGAAGATGTGCTCACCTTTGCAGACATTCCAAGGAATTCACAAGACTAACATCTGAAGGAAGACAAATGGGACAAATTCTTTCCTCCCCAATACTTTAAATACAATTGTGCTTTAAATTCACTTACCAGTTACACATGTTTCCTTTCTATGTATAGATTCTAGCATGCACAGAAGGCTTCCATTTACATGTACAAGCAATAACAGAAGAAGGAAGCAGAAGGAGAGGCAGAGTCAAGGAAGAGGTCAGACATACACACAGGAAACAGATAGAGCAACATAAGAAAGCAAGGGGAAGAGGAGGGTGTACAATAAAAGCAGGCCTGTGGTCAGTGTGAATCTATAGTTAATTTCCACTGATTTGCACTGGAGGTCTAGAGACAACATCTCTCTAGCTATTGTTTTATGCTGTTTTAGGTAATGTTATGCTTTGAGTGTAAGCATAAGACATTTCTTTTAGGTAAGAAAAATATACACGAAATTTGTATTACACAAATGTTAGACTGGATCCTTCATGTAATATATGGGCCTATTATCATTTCACAATGCAGTTTTATACATATCTCAAACAATTTCTATCAAAAATGTGGTAGGAAAAAATCCTTGAATAAATAAGGGATTCAACATAGCATTTTTAAAATAGACAGTCCTTTGTGACAGAAAGCAATATTTCGTGAGACTACTTGACACGAAATGATTCACTATAGTATGTAACTCATCATATCATAAGCTATCACTCGTGGCCAAGCATTATTGTCTTTCAAGGGTAGAGTCTTGGTGGTGGGTCTGTAAGAAATTGTAGAGACCTGTTCTGAATCTGTATGGTCTTTCACAATGAGAATATCAATTTCCAGATGGAAGGTGGTCTCTGCAAGGGTTTGCTTGCCTTTCTCTTGGCACGTTTCTCCCTTTGGCCCACTATTCATGTGTCTTCAAAATCCTTAGCACTTTTGGTAATAGCTGACGTCCAGTTACAATACTTGATTGCCAGGGCTTCCCAGTTCTCTGTGTTTATTCTACATTTATTAAGGTTACCTTTAAGCCCATTATCCATTCTTAAGATGAGAGCAAAGTAACTGCTTTGGGAGACGGTAATCATTGGAATTCGCACAACGTGGTCAGTCCAGTGAAGTTGATGGCGGATGATCATCACTTCAATGTAGTTGGTCTTTGCTTCTTCCAGAATAATGACATTTGTCTACCTGCCTTCCCAAGAGATTTGCAGGATTATTCACAGGCAACACTGACAGAATCATTCCAGAAACTGAGAGTGATGTTTGTAGATGATCCCATGTTTCTCAGCAGTTAATAGAATTGGAAGGACAATAGCTTTATAAACAAGCATCTTAGTATCTCTACGAATGCCCCGATCCTCAAATACTCTGTTTCATTTGAAAAAATGTTGTGCTCGCATACCTCAGACAGCATTTTGGCATCAGTGTCGACTTTTGTGGAGAGATGGCTGCCTAGTTAGTGGAAATTTTCAACTAATGTTAGACCATTAAGCTTTATTGCTGGCATTACAAAGGGATTAGTTGGTGACTGCTGGTAGATTACTTTGGTTTTCTTAAGGTTCAGTGAGATACCAAGCTTTTCATATACTTCTGCAAAGATGGCTTGTAGCTCAGAGTACATTATCGTCAGCATATTTGAGTTCCATAACGGATGTTGTTGTGACCTTACTTTTGGCTTTCATCCTGCTGAGTTTAAAGAACTTGCCACCTGTCTGATATGTGATTTCCACTCCAGTGAGAAGCTTCCTATCAACAAGGTGTAGAATCATACCCTGTTTCCCCAAAAATAAGACAGTGTCTTATATTATTTTTTGCTCCCAAAGGTGTGCTAGGTCTTATTTTCAGGAGATGTCTTATTTTTTCATGAAGAAGAATTCACGTTTATTGTTGGACAAAAAAATGAAAATTTTGTACAGAGTTGTCATCAAAACCCAGCATAACCATATATCTGCTTTGAAGTGAATGATATGAATCTAAACTGTCATAGAATCCAGGTTTCTGAATCCAGATTATCTGCTTTGAAGTGGATGGTATGAGTCTAAACTGTCATAGAAAACAGGTTTCTGAATCCAGATTATCTGTTTTGAAGCAGATGATGTAGTATCTGCTTTGAAGTGGATGATATGAATCTAAACTGTCATAGAATCCAGGTTTATGGATCTAGATTATCTGCTTTGATGTGGATGGTATGAGTCTAAACCAGGCCTGGGCCAACTTTGGCCCTCTAGGTGTTTTGGACTTCAACTCCCACTGCGAGAGAAGCTCAACCCACGGTGTTCCTCATCAGGTAGATGTCCCTGCCACCGAGGGGCTCAAAGGCAGAGAAAGACCCAACCATTTGGCCCCTTCCCTCCCTCCCCTGCTCCCCACGAGGCCCAGCCCCGCACACTCAAGTCGTCCTCACCGGATTTCTCCTAAGTCTTCATCCACTAGGCAGGGAGCACCATCCCTGTTGCTGCTTCCCTCTTCTCCGTCTGGTGCTGGAAGCGCTCGGATGTACGAGCGGCAGGCAGGCAGGCAGGCAAGCAAGCAAACAAGAAGGGGCCAGCCATGCCTTCCTCGATGGAGGCAACGCCACCACACAATATTAGAAAAAAAGTAACATAGGGAGGCATTTGAATGGATTGTGAGGAGCCTTCCATGTTTCAATTATTCAAAGCATAAAGTCTAAATGTAAGAATCATGGGTGATGGGGTTAATATGCATCCTGTCTGAATACAGAATGTATCCAGTCCTTAAAAAAAAAGGGAAGCATAAAAACGGAGGATAACTCAATGTGATGAGGCCTTAAGCTTTTGTATTTCATCATTCTACTAAGGGAAGGGATGATTCCTTTTTTTGACAAAAGTTAACATATATTACTTACATTGACTCATGGATAAATCGACACAGGTTTTTTGGGTCAGTTTGTTGATGAAAAGTTTTAGACTTATATATAAGTATATAGAATAAGTGGTTATTTATAGCATTTTGACCTTTCAGGTAAAACAGTCTAACAGCTAAATCTAAAACAGGCAGATGTGTTGAAAGCCACAGTGTCTTCACGTTCCTAAGATTTCCAATGTTTTAATTAGAGTTGAATGAATAATTTGCAATGCATAATTTACTGAAGCAATCCAGATCTTCATGCTTGTATACACTTGTGTAAGAACTGTGAGCAGATTGCAATTCCTTCTAGTGAGCTCATTATTTAAATTTAATCCACAATATTTTTTTAACGGTGTGCTTTGATTGCAAACAATTTGTTTTGACTCTTCATTGCCTGATATTTGGTTAGCTGCCAAAAGCTATATAAGACACATAGCATTACTTCTATTCCCTAATTAAATGAAGAGGTCTCTTTTAAAATAAGTAAAGGTTACAAGAAACTACAAAACAAATAAGGAACACACACATATTGCATGTACATATCTTAAAGAAGCTGATACATTTTGAATCTGTGTCAGGATGTCATCTATATCTATCTATTCTATCTATATCTATATCCATAATAAAAGTGAAAACCCATATGTGTGTATGTGGCATGGATGTCTGTTCACACAGACAGCCTCCAGCCTCCACAAACAGGCTACACTTCCCAGTGCTGAGGAGCCAGTAAGTCACACTTTTCCACTGACATTGTGGTTATAGCGAGCTCCATGAACATGTAGCCCAAACCCTGCCAATGTCCTCCCCAAACACTACGAACCACCAGCCAAGGAAGGCTTTCATTTGGGGACCATTTCATCCTAGATTTTGCATTGTCCTCCACCACAGGCAGGCATCCCAGGGTTCTCCATTGGTGTGAAATTTGCATGACCCCGCCTACTGCCCTTCCCTTTCAAATCTGTCTGCAGAACAAACACAGCACAACTACACTTCCTGTAGGAGTTTGGGGGATTGACTCCACATGGTGGAAGTTGTAGTTCACCCTGCATCAAGTCAAAGCACTGTGACTCCTACTGGGGAATGTAGAGGAGTTGTAGTTCACCTAAACTCAGAATGCTATGAACCCAAACAATGATGGCTCTGGGCCAAACTTGGCATGCATACCTGATATACTGGTGGGTTTGGAGGGGAATTGACCTGGACATTTGGAAGTAGTAGGTACTGGGATTTATAGTTCACCTGCTATGAATGATCACTCTGAACCCCTCCAATGATTGACCAGGACCAAACTTGGCACACAGAGCCAACGTAACATGTTGGACAAGTTTGAGGAAAAGGGAGTTATAGTTAACCTGCATCCAGAGAAACAGTGACCCCCATCGACAATGGACCGGGACCAAACTTTGCACAGAGAATCCTCATGACCAACTGAACATACTGCAGGGGTTTATGGGAATGGGCCTTGATTTTGGGAGTTGTTCACCTGCATCCAAAGAGCACTGAACCCAGCCAATGACGGATCTGGATCAAACTTGGCACACAGGCTCAACATAACCTGCTGTGGATACTGACAGATGTTTGGGACAATTGCCCATGGAATCTGGGAGTTGTAGCAGTTCACCCCCATCCAGAGAGCACTGCAGCCAGGCAATGACCAGCCAACGACAGATCTGGACCATACTTGGTACACAGACCCAGAATGGCCAACTTTGAATACTGGCAGGGTTTGGGGAGAATTTACCCACGGTTCACCCACTCCAAACTGAGAATGCCTAACAATCAAAGACAAATAATGCCTTTTTCAAATAACCCGGACATCGCCGGGTTCCCAAGCTAGTATATTAATAAAACTCAATCATATTATGGCAGCAGGAAAATTGAGGCAGATCACTCTCTTAGAACATGGAAGCATCCAGTCAAAATAATTGGTTACTTTACTAGCACTTAGTAACTAGTAAGCTTAAAAAAAAATTAAGACATACAGGCAGTCCCCAAGTTACAAACAAGATAGGTTCTTTAGGTTTGTTCTTAAGTTGAATTTGTATGTAAGTTGGAATAGGTACATTTCAAGTAGACTTGTGTGTGTATCTGTTTTCCTTCGGTACCTTTGTTTCCTTCGGCACCTTCAGGAGCACCTAATGGGAAGGGCCCTCTTGGTATGAAAACCAGCCCAACATGAAAGCAAGTGGGAGCTGATCTCGGCTCCTCCTCTGCTTTTTGGGAGCACACGGGCACTCTATGTGCTCTTTGCATGGGGTTTCCCTGGGAGTCTAACTCTAATGCTTTTAATCCAGGTCTTATTGAAGGGTATAATAACAAACGATCCCATAAAGAGTGGTATCTTAACTCTGATGCTTTTAATCTAGCTCTTTATGAAGGATATAAGAACAAACAATACCAGAACCAGTGGCATCTTAAATCCTCGCAGGTCTGGTCTCCTCTTCCACCACCACCAACATGGAAAACTTTAGCAGCAGAAGCAGCTAGGCTTCCAGCTTGCATCCATGTAATGAGGGAGTGGACCAAGGCTAAGCACAGCCAAGGGCCAAGGAGCGCCACCCTCCTTCCCTCCCTCAGCCTCTCTCTCAGAGACACAGACCCAGTGCCGGAGGAGCCTCAAAGCCAAGCCATGTCCTGCCTCTCCTCTAGAGTAGAAGAGCATTAAAGAGCATTGTCCTTCCTGATGACGTGGAGGGGATTCTTGGGTCTGTGAGGGCGACCACTTGCGCTCTGGATCCTTGTCCCTCTTGGCTGGTTAAGCTGGCCAAAGATGGGTTGTTGGATTGGTTTGTGGCTATAATAAATGCCTCCTTGGGTCAGGGGTCAGTTCCATCCTGCTTCAAGCAGGCAGTAGTAAAACCACTACTAAAAAAGACCTCGTTAGACCCATCTGTATATAACAACTACAGACCAATTTCCAATCTCCCGTTTTTGGGCAAGGTTCTGGAGCGGGTGGTTGCCACGCAGCTCCAGGAATTCCTCGATGACACAGATTTTCTGGACCGCTCGCAGTCTGGCTTCAGGCCTGGGCACAGCACCGAGACAGCTTTGGTCGCCTTGGTGGATGACCTCCGCAGGGAGCTGGACAGGGGGAGTGTGACCCTGCTAGTTCTCTTGGACATCTCAGCGGCTTTCAATACCATCGACCATGGTATCCTTCTGGGGAGGCTCGCCGGGATGGGGCTCGGTGGCATGGTTCTGCAGTGGCTCCAGTCCTTCCTGGAGGGTCGTTCTCAGATGGTGAAGCTGGGGGATACCTGCTCGGACCCCTGGCCATTGACCTGTGGGGTCCCGCAAGGGTCTATCTTATCCCCCATGCTATTCAACATCTACATGAAACCGTTGGGAGAGGTCATCCGGAGTTTTGGAGGGTGTTGCCATCTCTACGCAGATGACACGCAAATCCACTACTCGTTTCCATCTAACTCCAAGGAAGCCCCTCGGATGCTGAACCAGTGCCTGGCCACTGTGTCGGACTGGATGAGGAGGAACAAGCTGAGGATCAATCCTGACAAGACAGAGGCCCTCCTGGTAAGTCGCCAGTCTGATCGGGGTATTGGGTGGCAGCCTGTGCTGGATGGGGTTGCACTCCCCCTGAAATCACAGGTCCGCAGTTTGGGGGTCCTCCTGGACTCAGCGCTGACGCTTGATGCATAGGTGTCGGTGGTGGCCGGGAGGGCCTTCGCACAACTCAAACTTGTGCACCAACTGCGACCATACCTCGTGAAGTCTGACTTGACCACGGTGGTCCATGCCTTAGTAACCTCTAGACTGGCCCCCCGTTTGTGGAACTCACTGCCCAGTGAAATTAGGCAAGCCCCCACTCTTTTAGCCTTCAGGAAAGAGTTAAAAACATGGCTATTCCAATGTGCCTTCGGAGAGTAACTGCTCTTTTGTTACTCCCCTCAACATTGATCCTCTAGACTGTTTTTCTATCTGATGTCCCTGTCCCCTGAGGTTTTCTATTTGATCCCTTTCTCACCCCGAGTTTTTTAATTTAGTGTTCATGCGGCTCGCCCCTGTTAGATTGCTTCTTGACTTTGTGTTATACTGTATATTTTATCAGTTGTGTTGGTTAATTGTATTTTGATATGTTGTTTTTATGTTGTTTTATACTGTATTGTCCTGGGCAGGGCCCCATGTAAGCCGCCCCAAGTCCTTTTGGGGAGATGGTGGGGGGGGGGGGTATAAATAAAGTTTTATTATTATTATTATTATTATTAAACCCGGTCTCCTTCTCTACAAAGGGAAAGGATCCAGAAAGAGTGGCAACTCTGATGCTTTTAAAAATCCAGGTCTTAATGAAGGATATGGAAGGGGAGTCTATGGGAAGTCCCCCCTCATAATGGGTTGGATAGGGTACTTTCTTAACCCCATTGCTGACACTCAGACTCCCTTGAAGGGAAGAAAGGAAAGACTCCTGGGAGAAAGGGGAGCCTTATAAGTTCACCATTGTCACCAATGGACCAAAAAGATTTTTTTTTTCCGGATGCAGAATGAAAATGTCCATTCAGCAGCACTCTCGTTTTGGGAGGCACTGGAAAACAGATATGGGGGGTTCCAGTATCAGGCAAGCAGAAATGGATAGCAATTCGCCTGAAATGCACAAACCTTATTTCAAATGTAACTTCAGTTGCCCCACTTCTTTCTATATATCTTTGGATAGCATAGGGAAGGATTAACAGCCCCGTAGTATTTGTTTTTCTGACTGTGAGCCTGCTCAGAATATTTCATCTCACTTTTTGTCCTTGTGATAATTGGATTTTGGAAAATTTGGCTTGTTATGGGAGCAAGGATTGGTGAGAAAGCTTCAGAGGAAACCTCCTTTCCCCATTATAACTTTCAGGGGTAAATTTCTCTTCCTAGGGGTAGATTTCTCTAACTTTCTGTGGTCTTACATCCATTCTTAACTATGGGTTGTACCTAGGTTGGATGTTTATAACTTGGGGATTGCATGTAGAAGTAAAGTAGCACATTTGACAACCAAGGAGAAAGTCAAATTGAAATGAGGGAAAATTGAAAAAAATGTTTTAAGAGGTATGTTCGGGGGGCAGGCGTAACCACTAAATAGGAGGATACAGTCTTTGTGCTTCATAGCTGTAAGACCATGCCGTGTAGAATTTTTCATCCTTTTTGTTTTAAGGAAGAATACTTCTGCAAAGTGTTTTGTAGAATCAAATGTATAGGGATTTCTGATACTACAGCCAAGGGAAAATGTGGTTGCTGCATCTTTGAATTTTTATAAGCAAAATTTCATTTTGTTTTCTGGTTTTTTCAGATTACTAACTTATATGTGTGCTCCCTTTATATTAACTCAGTGGAGTAGGCATACCTTAGGATCCTTCCCTCCCTTGGAATCACTGTGTGATTGCTTCCATTTCTAATGAACTCAGTGCTTTTCTCTGATATTCAAATATCCTGTTGCTGATCATCTGACTGAAGCATCTTTATATGACTCAATTGCTGGAACATAGCAGTTGGCTTTTGGGTCAAATAGCACAATACATCAGTATTGTCAGCTTTGAATTTATTTCCTTTTCACCTATTTGTTTATCTTGCTCCTAGTTCCCTCCTTCCGCAATCTTCCAGTGTAGCTGTCTTTGTAATAAAGCCATTAGTGCGGCTTGAGTAACTTACAGGAATCAAGGGGTTCTTGGAGAGGCCTGAGGCTTGTGTCATAATAATCCACTAAAGGACGAGCAGGGAGAATACAGAAAAGTTGGCCATGTCTTCTTTGTTCAGCTCTGTGGGATGGAGTGTGCCAGCAAGAACAGGGAAAGCTCAAAAGCAGAAAAGCTTCTTTGATGGAGCCTAATGATCCAGAAATGGTCTTTTCTCTAACAATGAAGTCACATTTTGATATCTTTTTTCAGTGTTCAGCTCAGGAGCAGGGAGGGGGCAGGATGAATGCTTCGGTATGTTATTCAACTGAAATTCCATTGTTACATGATAGGCATTAAAGGGTTTATGGTATAGAGTGGTTCTGGTTGTCTTGTTCCTCACTGAGTTATGGGAAATTCAAGAGCCAAGAAGCAAACATTTATTATTATAGTGTGTGTGGGTGTGTGGGTGGGTGGGTGGGGGAGTGTAGGTAGTTCCAACAGAACTACCCAAACTACAATTTCCCCCCATAGTGGAGAAGGAAGCACCTTTCAGAACTTCCACCCCATTTTGGGAGGAATGTGGGCAGGGCCTGCTGTGGATCATGTGATGGTGCACAGCAGGCCCCATCCTTGCCATGCAACGAAGCGGCAAAACAGGGCAAAAATGCTCCATGTGAAGAGGTGGTAAGAGACTGTGCTCAGTATATTATTGGGAGCTATATTTTGGGAGTTTCTTAGCTGCATATACATAATGTGTACAGTGCAACTCCCATATCCAAGAAGGATATATTCCTGCACTTCTCATAGACATGCAAAAGCATGAATAATAGCCAACCCTATTGAAATGAAGAACTCATGGCCAAAGAATGCAATAGAGTCATGCTGGATGACCTAGAAAATGCCCAGAGTGTATTTAGTTTGTTTGATGTGGATAAATTGACATGCCAGTCTCACAGATATGGGGGAAATACTATACAAGTGTATATTCTGTTCAGATGATTTTCTAAATATATGGAAGTTGGAAAAGGTGGTTAGAACAACTACTTCTACCACTGCTGCTATATTCATATTATTGATAAAAATACACTTCATTCAATCAGGATGGCAGACATGGGTTCATCAATGTTGTATCCGTCTATCATTTAGCTAAGGGTGAAGCTTTGTTACTGTTCATTGAGTCTGTGTCTTGGAATGTGGATCTGGTTCCTTCCAGTTTTTCCCTAACACCTGAACCAACTGCTATTCATGATTCCAGCCTATTCATGATCTCAAATCTACCTTATCTTCCTATAAGCACCCATGCTTTTAATAAATGAATGAAGTCGACTTCCATTATCTTATAAAACCAACAGTGTGATATAACTAACCCTTTACTTAGCAAATTCGTCTTAGTAAAAAACCTAATTTTTTTATAACCCATCTTATGATTATTCCTGGATCTTTACTTGTGTTTATCATGAAAACAACATAATTTACTACAAAGGTTTAACAAGTCCCATAGTGTCCCTTGTTTTAAAAAATCAACTGGATATTGAAATATGTGATAGGCAATTGGAAAATTGCTTTACAAGCATCACTTCAGCAAGGTTTCAGTCCTTTACATAAATAATCAGAATGCATCTTGATTCGTGGGAGGAGTAGGTGTGAGTTCATGTGTAAGAGGCAGAGTGTATCTTGCTGTGATTCTGTCACTTAAAATAAATTGCACTGGCATGTTGGATTCTTTGTCAGTAAATTTTCACACTATTATTCTTGAAAGGTAGTTTTTGATGAACATAGCAAGGAGAATGATGAAGAGGAAAATATGAGTAAGGGAGGATGGTATACTGTGAAAGTATGCTGCCTGTGATGATAGCTGTCATAAATACCATCTTCAGGCAGGAAAGGAATTTAGGTCCAGAAAATACATTTCTCTCAGCATCAGGAGTAAAGGGAAGACTGTTATCATCATCATCATCATCATCATCATCATCATCATCATCATCATCATCATCATCTTGTTACTTTTATATTCTGCCATTCTTTTGATGAGATTGAGGTAGTGTGTGAAGCTCTCCTCCTTGCCATTTGATAATCAACCTGTGAGGTAGATCAAAGTGAGTGTAACTGATTGGCACTCTCACCATTAAATCCCACAAGTCTTGTTGTTGCTGTTATTGTGATTTTAGAACCACAAACATAGGAGTAAATAACAAGATAGAAAAGGAAACTAGACCCAAGATTAGAAATGCAATACTTCACTCATCTAACTTGGCAGCTGTTGTGCTCTCAAAAATAACTGACACACAGCCTTTGAGATTACATGTTTTTCTTGAAATTAAGGTCAGGCTTCACATTAAGGTTAAGCCCTGCTCTTTTAGAAAAAAGAGTGATGGGATCTTTTAACTTCCACCTGAACAGCCACTAGAGGCAAGCCAAAAGGACCTTGGTGTAGCATCTGTGCTGAAGGCAGCATGCAATTATTAATAATGCACAGGATGAGAATGCAGCCTCTTTGTGGGTAAGACCTAGGGCAACGCAGCAGTGGCTCTTTGAAATACAAAGCCACAGAAGTGAGCAGACATGCCCGAGAACCTGGCAAATGAGCTCATGGCATGCCTGCACCCACATGAAAGCTACTTTCAGCTTTGATATCAGATGTACATGTCACAATGTGACTCTGAAGGGACTCTCCAAGCACAGCCTCAGTCTATGTAACCTTAAGGGAAAAGAGCATTCAACCACAGTTTTATATACGATTCCAAATCACACTATCTCCTTATTGCTTTCTTGATGTCTCTCTGTGAGTATACCTTCAGGTCTCCTGTCAACTCATGGTGACTCCATGAGGTTCATAGGGTTTTCGTAGGCAAGGAATACTGAGAGGCATTGCCCTCCTTTGAAATATGGTCGACATCATATTCATTGGCAATCTTCCATTTAAGTACTATCCAGGAATGATCCTGTTTAGCTTCTGAGATCAGACAGGATCTGGTGCTTTTAGGATGATTAAATAAAGAAACAATTCAGGCTTTTTCTGTTTTTGATTCAAACTTTTAACAGTTAGCATTGGTTGCACATCTAACCTCTTCCATACAGCTAAGTCAAAAAAAGGCATCCCAGAAAGTGAGAAACCTGGAGTTTGAGTGGCAGTTTAGAAAGTGTGAGGATGAAGACAGATATTTGGAATAATAACTCGTAATACAAAGCATGGACTGAATGAATGGGAAAATAAAAAACGTTTGCTGGTGCGGGGTGGAAGTGGTTACATACTGTGCATACCTTACAGGAAGTCAGGATAACAGCAACAGGGGGACACTTTTTGAAGAATGGCACTGCCCATAAAGACTTTAAAAGAGTTGCCCAATGTCCTAATCTGTGTCCCACAAATATTTGGAATCTGAGATAGTTCCATTACAGTTCACACTAAAAATAAGAGCAGATTTACCAACCCACTGGTGTCAAAACTACCAGCCTCCACTGAGTGGTGAAAATAATTTGGCCAAATTTGATAGCTTTAAATCAGGGTTAGGCAACCTTTCTGAGTGTGCATTGGAGATGTGCCTGTGTAAGCATTAGCACACATACATAATAAGACACTTGTCCCCACTCTTCTAAGTACAGAGATAACATTGCACCTTTTACCATACATTGCTGGCTCATACTGGGGAAAGTTTTCCCCTCTGACCAGTACAGGGAACAAAGCTCTGGAAGGTTTTGTCTGGAAAAAAATAACATTTGAAGCTTTATCATCATGCATGCATGAATAAGATCCTTAAATTCTCATTGATAAACGAGAAGCTGATAAAATGTAGATTCTGATCTCAAGGAGCAACTGACTCCTTCTGTGTATGAAGTAATTCTTCACTAATTTCTTTAAGGAAGAACTGTTATGATAAAATTCTTCAAAAACCACACCATTTTGAAAGCCTATCAACAATTTAGGATTTATTCTGTATTACTTGTACATGGTTGTTTCTGTATTCTATTCCCTTGTGTTTTCTGTGTGTATGTGTGTGTGTGTGTGGGGGGGGGGATTCATTGTTTCCTGAAATATTATTTCTGAAATATTAATGCTGTTTGCTGTGCATACATTTTTATGCAAATCACCATGTGCAAATTGTCCATAGAATAAATCTCCAATTACAGAATTTTCTGTGCAGAAAATAACTATTTCCTGTGTAGAGATAATACCTTTTCGCTTTGTGAATTTTGTGTCAGAACTGGTCTTAAACTGTGAATTGTCAGTATCAGGTTCTTCTCACCAAGGCTTCTCGACACTCAAAAACACTTTTTTTTTTACTATTTTCTGAATATTTTAAAATATTCTATTCTTAATGTGTACATATATTATATATAGTATGGATCTCTGATTACTCATTTGCATGTGCTACTGTTTATATAGTGTAGACATCAAATGATGAACAAGCTTTTTTTTTACATTTCCCACCTTGCCTGTTTTTTTAATTAAGCTGTGTAGAAGTTAAGCTTCTACAAGCAGACAAACCTGATCAGCCTGGTATTTCTCCTATATGTGTATATTATGGACAATCGGATTCTGTTTTGCATTCCCCAATATTCTGAGATCACCACAAATTTGCAGAACTGGGCAATTTTCACTTCAAAACAACTTCAAACAGCTCAAACATTGAAAAATGAAGTGTTTGTACCTTATTGTTCTTGGTTTCAAAATAATATTGACAAGAGAAACAACATTTCAAGAGAGAAATATTTGCACTCTGTAACCTTCCATGTTTAATATTTGCAACAGCATTGTTTAGATGGGACATTGGGTTGAATCCCATTGGGTAGGTAAGAATGCATAACTCCAGTATATATATAGGGACTCTTAAAGCCCCTCATTTACTACATATAGGGTGGATACTGCTGTGATGGATGAAGGTCTATTCCCCTTTAACCCAGAAAGTAGCTGACTGATGTCCCCCCCTCCATGTATGATCATTTTTGTGAAACAGGATTGCAACAGGGATCTTATTTCTGACTTTTGCAATAGAGATAATTCACAGAGATGGGAGAAGTTAATTTGCCATTTCCCAGTGATAAGAGAATAGGCCACCATCCCATTGATCACAGTAACTGAGGATTTGGAGGGTTTGCCTTGGATATGCTCTGTAGCTATCGTGGTTATGTAGGTCCCTTCCACACAGCTGTATAAAATCCACATTGAACTGAATTATATGGAATTGTGAACTCAGTTCACAAGCAGATATTGTGAATTATCTGCCTTGATATTCTGGGTTATATGGCTGTGTGGAAGGGCCAGTAGTAACACAGCATATAAAGGATTCTGACCGATATTTGTAGAAAATTGTAAACCATACATTGATATGCTGTTTGCTTTATAAAATGTATATCATATCTTCATGAGTAATGAGAACATCCCCAGTGAAATTTTCCCTGATTCCTCAAGTGTTTAGTGAAGCAAAGGGGGGCAGTGAAAATTAATCACCCTCAGTACTCTTATATTTGCTGTGTTACCATTCCCATGACAACTTGGTCTGCCTGTTTTCTTCGCATGCCTAGATTATATTTCTCAAGCTGAGGCTAAAGTTTTAAGTTATTGCAATGCTAGAAATTTTAGGACTGAAGGAAAGTTTCAGTTAGGTAAGAGATTTATTATGGGTACAATTATCTCATTTTGCCTCTCTGTAGCTATGTCCTGTGTAGCGTTTCTTGGCTGGAAGAGGGATGGGTGGCAGAAGATGAGCAACCTTGGCAGCGATGTAGACAATTTGCAGGAATGAGAAGGAATCCGGCAAATCAGAGTAGGGAAGCAGGCAAGAAAGAAGGGGAGCACAGACTAAAAGCACAGAGAGGTCAGGGAGTCAGTTGCTGGGGGGGGGGAGCTGAGAAAGAGCAAGAGGGGAGGTAAAGAGGAGCAGAATTGGTGGGGATGAAGCAAATACGCATTGATGAGAAGAGAAGATCAAGAATGTAGGGGAATTCATTTCTGTAGATTTCTTAGACTTGGGGGTGAAAGGAATTGATGGCCATGGACCTCCCTTCAAGCACCTGGTCATCATCTGTCAGAATGAGGAACCTATCAATGAGCAGTGGCAGTATTATGGGGCCGAGTCACCCTCTTCTCCTACTCTGATTTGCTGAAATCAACTGTAGCGCTGCTGATTAGTAGCCAGCTTCAATAAACCACTACTGACCAAGAGGTCATGAGTTCAAACCAGCCGAGTCAGATTGAGCCCGACCATTAAAATAGCCTAACTCATTGTTGACCTAAGCAACCCGAAAAATAGTTGCATCTATCAAGTAGGAAATTTAGGTACTGCTTATGCGGGGAGGCTAGTTTAACTAATTTATGACACCATAAAAATCATCCAACAGTGTGCAGAAGAATGAGGAAGTACTCCATCAAGGACTCGGTGTCACAGTGGATGATGAAGCAGCAGCTCCCCCTGTGGCTGGAATAGAGCATACCCTCATGAAGCCGGAAGCTGGAAAATATTAAAATTGCCTCTGCGTCTCTGTCTCTGTCTGTATGTCGTATGTCTAATGGCATTGAATGTTTGCCATGTATATGTACATTGTGATCCATCCTGAGTCCCCTTCGGGATGAGAAGGGTGGAATATAAATACTGTAAAAAAGTAAATAAAGAATAAATAAGAATGATGGTGATTGCGTCCTTCTGAACAAGGGATTGGGCCTAATAGAACCAAATCCTGCAGTAAAAGTGGCCACAAAGCCCCAAAGCTTCCTGCAAACCCTAGGGTATCTCATAATTTTGCTTATATTGGGCCAAAGTCATGTTAAAGCCAGAAAACATTGGATACTCACACAAGTCCATGTACATTGTGGATACAGATAGCAGTTGTTTTGAGGTGAATCTGTTTTTCGTTTTGTTAGTGTAAACAGACCCTTTCTCAAAAAGTTGTGAAAAATGAAGCATTTGTAGCCAGAAGCAGACCTACATCTGTGCAGGTGTTCTCCAGTGGTTACTACAGTTCTGTGTAGAACTGCATGTCTTGAAAATATGCATTTCATAACATTGCCATCCTTTAATGAGAACTCTCCCACAACCCCCCCCCCCCAAATGTTTTGTCACAATGGGAAGATATACTAGTGCTTTTTCTTGATCCCTGTCATGAAGTGGAAAAATCAAGAATTTCTATCCTTACTCTGATGTTATTTTCATTTTCCCCAAATGTTTTTAATATCATCTTTACTTGATGAAGAAGCCAATGAGATTTGAAAGTTTTTGTCCCTCTTTATTGGCAAAATAAAAGGATAATCAATGAGCATTTTGGATTGTGTTTAATGCTCAGCATGTCTACTCCAGCCTTTTTAATTTCTTAATTTCTGTATTAATTTCTTCTATAGCAATTGCTTCATTTTGTATTATTATAATTTTTATAAATCATGTGTAAGTTCCTTGAGAAGTTCCTCTTATATCAACATAATGTGTTTTAACTATATTCCAATAATTTTAATTTGAAAGTTGTCTTGCGGATCCATCTGGGAAGAAGGCCGGGTTTGATGATGATGATGATGATGATGATGATGATGATGATGGATACTATTTCCCTACCATACATGATTCCATTTGATTTCAGAAGCTGATTCTGAAGGAACTTCCATATGAGTAAACATGTTTAGAGCTGCAAAGGGATCCATAGCTCTTCATTTCCACTCTTAACGCTCTGTGCTAGAAATAGTAAGCTTAATGCTGAATTTTTAAGGTCCATAAAAAGCTTGCTAATCGTATAAATGGTAAAATGTTTCTAATGTGCACAATATTTAATGACACTAATTATGATACAACACGTTAATATGAACCTCTGCATTAAAAATTACTAAGAGTATAGTACAGTATTTTGAAAATGCTTAAGTACATAAGTGCAGCATATTATTAGATATGTGCACCATCTATATTTATAATTAAGATGCATGATCTTTGCTGTTTTGTTGTCACGCTGAAAACTCTGCCTGTCATATTCTATTGCTTAATTATGGAAAAAGACTATATGATTTTGGGTTCTGCTGATTAAAGCAATTAGTAGTGAATTCTAACCAGATGTTTTTTATAGAATATATGTAAGCTTCTGTGCAAGTCTGAAAACCAGACTTCACATATAGTGAATATTTCATGTTCTTTCAAACAGTGATGCCAATTATTTTTACAGAGGGAAATTTGTAGACCATCTATGCACCAGTTATTACATTAGCATGCTGCAAATTATTTTTCAAATTTATAATAGTTGTTTAAAATCAGATCATTCCTAAGTTGTGTCAAGTACACTGTAAATAATTATGAATAATGTGTCTCCTCTCACCTGCACTAGTACTATGTATCATTGGAGACTTCAATTATTTCTGATTTACATCACCATGAAACCAAAAAACAGGGGAAGCTAGGAAGCATGTTTTTTCCAGATGGAGAGCTTGGTGCAGAATGCAACCATATGCTAGCTCTTCCTGCTCCCACTTGTCTTGTTAATGTGTTCTCATTCACCAGTACTGGCCCAAGGTGTTTTGCTTCTTGAAGCAAAGTCCAAAGGACTTCGGATGGATCAATTAAAATTACACTTTAAAAAAATCTTTAGGTGCATCTGTATTGTAGAATGTATGCTTTACCTGCCTTTCTGCTATGTGGACTAGTCACTAGCTACTTTAAAAAAATCAAGACTCCTGACCTCCAGAAAGACTATTTGAGGTGCCCTGGAGAGAAAGAGAACATAGCTCATCATTTTGAATCTATAATGTGTACTAGAGGGAGACAAAAACTCATGTTCTGATTATTGTGAGGCAAATTAAATATCCTGGTTGGATATTCCTGTCATAGTCAGCTTTTCTTCTGCTTATATGTCCTCAGTTCAACACAAATCCTTGTTTTACCTCTCACTGGAAAATTGGAAATGTTATTCGTTGTCCTATAGCAATTCAGCAAGAACTGCCTGTATACTGCATGATTTTATATTGAATGATGGAAAGGAACACATGTAAGAGCCCCACATTTGATATTATAATCCAATTCTTGAGTGCTATTGAATATTAGGCAGAATAATCTGATAACCAAATCCTTCCATGTTTATAAACTTCATACAGTTAATTTGAGATATGTGGAGGGCATTATCTTTCCACTAGTACCTTTTCAAAAATTGTACTTTCAGAGTACAATAACCAGTGTTGTAATTAAGTGTGAAATGAAGTGGTGACCTTATACACTCTACACAATTCTGTGGTAGACATCAGTGACAGGCAGCCCAGGAAAGATGAACTCCAAAGAACATTGTCTGCCATTACTGATCTTACTGAAGAATCCATGATGATCTTCAAGGATCTCAGTAGCTCCCAGGAACATACAGGCCTTTTTACTTTTCTTCCTCTATCATTCATGTTGGATCTTCCTGCATTGTACTACGTCCATTCTAACACTTTGACCATTTTAACTGTCACCCTCTGGAAATCTGGGTTATGGAGTTTGATGACGTACTAAGAGTTCTCTGCTAGAAAGACTTATAGTTCAGGGGGCAGTGGACTACAGCTCACAAGCAGTAATTTTTCAAACCACAACACCAAATGACAAATGTCATTCTGCTACAGAATGGAGCCCTGGCAGTTAAAGCAATATTATATTGCTCTTATGGTTTCATGTAGATACAAAACCCACCATAACTAGGGAAGACTGGGTTCACAGTCTGCAATTTCTGCTACATTTGAAGCCAAATGTATGGAAGGTTTTTAGTAATGGGCTATCAGAAATGTGCTAGAAAAGGTAGTTCAACAAATTTGCTCCCGTCTGCCCCCTTCCCCTTGCCATCATTCAGTTAGTCCTTGCATAGAATGTATACAGACTTCGAGTTCATTGTTGGTTCTTTCATTTACTGGAAGCTTTGGAACTGAGAGGCCAAAGCCTTGCCTTGCAGACTTATTGAGGATTTTGCCTTACATGCCCTGAGGCTTTTGTAATACCAAAGGAAAGCTATCATGAGCAATAATGGCTTCCTCAATCAATTAATGAAATGGAAAAACTGGGCTTATGCTTAGAACAGAAAATTGCTGAACAAAATATTAGCACAATCAGTTGGTTCTTTGAAAGAAGGGAATAGGAATAATAAATGTTGCATATTCATAAAAATGTTGCTGAGGTAGAACTATGGGAGGCTATTGAAATGGGAAAGTTGTAATCCTTACTCTTACCAGGAAGAGAAAGAATAATTTTTTTCTTGAAAAGAACAAAAGCCCAGCCAGACTGCATTTTGTATCAGATAATTGAGCTGATAATTACTCCGGAGAACTACAAGATTGTGATAGCTGCCTTCTTTATCTGTCTTGTTCAATTTACAATTCATGGTTTCCCTTTGATCATTCATTTTATACCCTTCCCTAACATGACTGATTAAGTTAAACCCACATATTAGGAATTTATCATGGGTGGGTTTTGCAGGATCAAGTCTGGTGGTGAATACACAAGTCAAGTGAATATGGCAGAGTTGCAGTGGCCAAGTTGACAAAAGCTAAGTAAAAAGCTGAGATGAAGAAGCAGAACAGTGAGTAAAACTAAAATCTGGATCATAATCAGTTGATAAACATATACATCTTTGAGTTCTTATCACTGAATGCCTCAAAACTTGATGAATTGAGGATATGTTAGCTACCAGAAAATGTTAATCATGCTCTTTGCTATGGTTGGGAAGGTCTCCTAGTTTGAAAAATAAATACTTAATTTCTGATGAGCTCTTGGAGTCTGTATTCCAGAGACAGATGAGAAGAAAGGCAAGAGGGAAGCCTCAAATTACCAGTGTAATTTACGCTAACATTTTTATTTGTTGGTATCCTATTAGTGGCATAAACCTGTGCTGAATTTATTTCTGTGTATATCTTTTCTTGGTTGCTGTAGAGAATGGTATTCCCTCCCTATTCACACAATGATAAAAAATACCCTCACTAGATTCTAACCCCATCCACACAGGCACTATAATATGGCTGGAAGCCAGCTTGAGGTTGGGAAAATGTTCACTCCCAATATGACTTCCTACTTCACTTCAGCCATGTTACAAATATCACTGGAAATTCTGGATCACACATTAAAATGTGTGGAAGTTGATCACTGTATAAACAATGCAGTGCTGCAAAGCAGATGAAACATTTGGAGCTAAAGCTGTAGGAGCCACAGACAGAAGCTGGATAAACAGTTCATATGAAGGTAAACAAGGGCAGTGATCTCATGGGAATGCCTAATTGCTCTCTATTGCCTGTCTGTCCTGAAGACAAATGCCTTTTTAACCAATCCATTCTGCAGAAGATCCAAGGGAAAAAACTCCAGGGTTTGCATAGACCCAGATCAGTGCAGTTTGTGGAGTCCATGAAAGCTTTCAGCTGGTTCCTGGAGTGCCTGTGTAGGCATCCTGGAGCTAACCAGATGTCTTTGATCGACATCCTGCATCAGAGTAAATGGCTGTGTGGAAACACCTTTACTGTTGAGATGCCAAAGCCCCTCCCTTTCCTGTCAGAAGCCAGCTGATCAAAGCTCATGGAATACCATGAGAAAAATTATGGAAGAAACAATATAATCTAGACACTTGTTTGTAAATCAGATAGATAGGATCAGGTATTATAATCTCTGTGACAAGTGTGAGGTGGACTTAATTAGCATCCTGACTGTTCACTCAGTATTCTGACCTGTAATATTTTTTATTTAATTTGTTGTGTTAATTTATATTCTGCCCTTCTACCAATACTACAACTGCCTAAGATTCACACACTTGTGTTTTCCCAGAAAAGCTGGTGAAAATGTTGCTAATCTGTGAGTTCTGGAACTGTTTTGTTGGCATACACACACACACACAACTTGATGTGGAGTTTACTGTTGGTATATTGTTACAGTCATTGCTCTATGATCATTCCGGGGGTGGGGTGTGCAAAGTAAACACCTCCTTTTAAACCACTTCTCTCTAACATCTCTGAAAGAGAACATCAAAAAGTCTGTACAGCTTATGACTGTGTTTAATAAAGTTACTGCTGACTTGCCTTCACTTAATGTTTGACATTTTCTGCCAGCATAACATGTTTGTGTTTGATATCTTCCTTTTATAAAGAGCCTAATAGGGAAGGACTTGGAGGACTTTCAGATGGATTCAAGTGTGAACCAGTACTGCTAAAGCCATAAGGTAACGAATATAATGAGGACATTGCTACATCTGTGCTCTCCGGCTGAGTCATACCACAAAGGCACTTAAAATGAGCTATGGTAGGAGTTTGAGGCTTTGCTTGTGAAACACGGGATAAGTTTTCTTGGTACTACAAAGAATAGTTTGAAGCAACAAGGACCAATAAAGGGGAGAAAAAGAAAGAGCGGGTATCCCTATTCTTCAGAATCATTATTCCAGTTTTAAAATCAAGTTAACAAGTACCTTTACATGTGCAATTGTACATTTTTGCTTGCTGAGCAGTGAGCATACTTAGCATATGGTTGTATGATTGTATTACTGTAGTTCCACAAGTACCACCATTTCACATGATCCTAAATCCTGTTTGACCGAGGACCTCATCCCACAAGGGAGGGAAAAAGTGGGCAGAATTGTCTTCTTAGAGTGGCATTCCATGGCGTTCTGTTTTCAAATGGAGAATTTAACAACATTTTCCATCCTACCTTAAAATCCAAATGGTTCCCATCGTACTTTAAAATAAACAGTTTAAGCCATTCCTATGCATAGGAAGAGCAGTGGCATCGATTCCTCCCTGACTTTACAATTCTGCCATTTCCATACACCTTTAAGATAGAGTACCATAGACAACATACACAAATACTCTTGCATCATTTGATGGGCTCCGTGGCACTCAATCTTTAAAATGTATAGAAAGAGAGGGGACCCTACACCTGATGAGATCCTTACTTACATGTTGACTCATAATTAAACAATTAATTCAACAGATGTATTCTAATTGGGAAATTAATCAACATGACTCCAGCCATGAGATTCCACATTCTTGGATGGCATGTAACTATTCATGAGATATTTCTATGTACTATTTGGGACTGTAGAAGCAGTCACTTTACATTACCAATTTCACAGTGGGACAATAGGGAGATAACTGAACTGGCAGATAAAACGCTACAATGTTGGTATTTCACAGAAAAGCAGTGCAACTTAATACAAACTTCTGGATTAATGTATGAATTTAGACATATTTTATTACTCTATACAAATCCAATGTAGATAATGTCTCCAACAGCCTAGCCAAACTCAGACATTCTGGAGGAGATTAACTAATCATTCATCAAGATCAGGATGCCCTGGGGGAGGTAGAAGTGTGTGCTTACGCCTCACCATAATCCTCTAACAAAGTGGTTCTGGTCCCCACTTTAGACCTGTATGAGTCTGGGTTCCTTGGAAATATACTTTATGGTGTGTTCATGGTTATAATCCATTTGGGACTCATGCATATATATTTTAAATGAAAGTAACTAAGATGCACTGAAATGGAGATGTGCAGATATTGTCCACCACATCTAGGAACATCTTAAAATGTAATATTTTATATATGTGCTTTTGAAACTCTTCCAACATCCTGCTGTGAGATAAGCTCACCCCAAGGAGACAATGCTGGCAGGAAAGACCCCATCTGGATAAACAAAAAGGCCAATCCCATGAGGGGATCCATGTGGAGAGACATGCCAGACACAAGCAGTACTTTGATAAAATCTGTATGCCTTCCATTGAACTGTTTATGTTTACATAACCTCCTCATTTTCTATGCGGCTCATCCTTTTTGTGTATGCCAGAATTAACTTATAATCCTATTTTGGACTATATTTATATATTATCTTAAATCATTTCCTCAATCCAGCCTCTTCCTCCTTTATGACAATATTTACATATTGTCTTAAATCATTTTGCCAATCCAGCCCATTCCTCCTGGGAATGGCTTGAGCTTCACATGGACAAATGACAGCTCTTCATTTTTTCCTGCCATAAGTTAGACTCCATCTATCTCTGACATCACAGGGATTCCCCAGCCAATGAAAACTCAGATCCAAACCTGAACATTTTCTAGCCAACCAGGAAGGACGTGGGGATTTTGAATGGCTATCAAAGGGGATGAAATGTGTTGCACTGTATTGCATGAATATACTTGATTTCCTTTGAACTGAAACTCTATATCAGGCATCATTTCGGGACTGAAAGTAATAAACTTTTGTTCCCATTGCCTCAAACTCAATTTGCTTGTTGATCGGGTTTAAAAGTAGCACGGGTTTAAAAGTCCACTTGCTGGGCAGTGGACCCTCATCCCGATCTTTTGGTGGATTGCTGACTTTTGGCTTCACAACCACCTAGTATGATCTAGGATCTTATAATCACAGGAGTTTTGCGAATTTTACATTAGCGGGGATTTATTATCATATCTGCCACCCCTCAACCTTTAACTACTATCATCACAGTAGGGTAAAGATATGTCTATTTTAAAAAATGCACATGAACATGCTTTAATCAACCAAAGAATATGGTCACAGATACGGTCCTTTGGGAAATGTGTGTATATGTATGTGTCTAGAAATAATTACAAATTTCTGTGTTAGAAAAAATTCTTCTAAACAGATACAGAAATGAGTCAGACCTTTGATTTAACAAAGAAAAACTTACACATGAACCTGGCAGATTTGCACATTCTTGTCAATACCCCAAAGTAAGCACCATTGAACTCACTGAAATCTACTTCGTGAACTGCATTGCCAAATACTGTAGAGAGAAAGTTTCTAACTAGTTCTACATTTGTTCTCCCTCCCCATGATAGGTGACAGGTGCCAAATTTTCCTCTGCTCCACAATGTTTATCAACACAGATGCCCTGTCCTCCTTCCTGTCTGGTTCCCCTACCAAAAATGGTCATGGCAAGTCTGCTCTGTTTGTGAATGAATAAAGAAAAACCCATCACAAGGTGGTTTTATCTCCAACATGCATTAATGTGCAGATTTGAGCAGATGCATGACTGGAGCTTCCAGTCATTTAGATGAAAACTGCTTTGAGTTTGCTTCATTTAATTTTGTGTATGAACAGATTGGTGGGAGTTAGGCTAGTGGAGAACAAGTACAGCCTTTCAGTGCAAATGATCCTAATTATTATGGGATGAGTATGTTTATAAACAAAGATAGCTCAGGCATCAGGGAATCTACATTCCCACCAAAAGCAGATCATTTTGAGAAGTGTTGTTTCTGTACCTCCAGATCAAACAAGCAAGAAACAAAGCTCCAAATTAACTGTTTTTCTTTTTTAAAAAAATAGAAAAGCAAAGTGAGAAATAATACATTGGGCTTCAGTTAGGAATGCCAGTTTTTAAACTACTTGCAGCCATCATGCCTCTAACATTTGGTTGATGTGCTTTTATTATACGGAAAGCTGATGATTTTGATCTTTATGAATTTCAATATGTCCACATGACTCAGACTAACATACAGATCAAAATTTGCTCAGATTTCATAAATTTCTCCAGAGTGCTTTCAGAATTGTACATGTATTGCCAATTACAATGCATATTTTGAATAAATGTGTACTTAAGTTATATTTTGATAGTTTCTTTTTTTTAAAAAAATAGAAAGGTCCATTAATGTAGGGATGGAATTGTGATTAAAAATAAAGCAAAATGAAAGTGATACTGCTGGAAATATTTTTTTGGCATCCCTAAATTTTCTTATAATTGCTTGTCTTGTAGCTTTTAAATATTTTCCCTGCTGATTTTTAATCCTTTTGTTCTTCTTTGAGGAGGGGAGATGAGACTGCATGGATATTTATTATTCCAGCCATTTGTTTATTCTAAATAGGACATTTTCCCCACCCCTTTTTGGTATAACAAAAGAAACGCAAATTGTTTGTTGCAAATAAATGTTATTAAAAACTTGACAGGAATACAAGCTTTGTTTGATACTTGCAGTTTAATGAAATCTTTCTTTAACATAATGCAACATGAATGTAAGACTTCATTTATTTTAAATTTTTTTTCATGAAAGAAACAAAAAAGGGTCTCCCCTCCTTCTTTCTGGTGGGAATATAATGTTTGCACATTTCTAAATGTGCACATTTCTCATTTAGTGGGGAAAAGTTGACTTTTATGTAGAAAAAACTTTTTTTTAAAAAGAAAGAAAGTCTTTCCACTGTTTGGCAAAGGTGAAAACATTTGGAATAGTCAAGATAACTTGGTTCCAGATCATCTAAAAGACTAGAGAATTTATCACATGAGGCATGCAAACCAGCTTTATAGCTGATATCTTTGCATAACATCATAGCCATACTGCTTTTAGTCTGCTTGCTCTCTGTGATTCACTAGCTATTAAAGAATAAAATCAATCCATACTTCCTAATCCCATAATGGTCTCATCACCTACTTTGGTGTGATGGTCACTTCCACTTCTGTGCTAGCATGGTGGTAGTAAAGCAATGTCAGGGGTGGGATTCTCCTCTTCTTCCTCACTTGTCCCCTTGCTATTCCCAAGCTTGTGTTTTTCTTTCCTTCTATATTCTAAATTTGCTTTTTTGCTTTTAAATGCTGGAATTGTGTAATTGCACTAGAATAAATTAATAAATAGCAACAATAATAATTGGGGAGAAGCAATAGCAGGATTACAACAGTGTGTAGAAGTTAAGCATGTATAATCCAAGAAAATGGTTCTAAACTGTGTTCAAAAGTAAGGGGTACTGGCGCTTCATTTCTAAAGCCTTTTCCGATTTTGAGGGTAAAAATTTCAAAACTTTATGAAACTTTCAAATCTTTGTAAGTACTTCATTAATGGAGGTTGCACATGTTTAATAAGGAAGACATTATTGCCAGTGGGGAAACCTCAGGGACTCATATCTCCCTGATTTTTAAAACTATTGAGGTGAAACTTATTGCATTGGTAGAACACATTTACCACTGTTAGCTTACCAAATTTCAGAACGTTTGACTTATCCACAGAGTTTTGGCAAATTTTCAAAGTTTTAATTAAAAAAAACCATTTTTAATAATAAAGAAAATCTGTTCCTGATTTAAAAATGTTATTTCCCATTTTGTTGTGTGGTCTTTACTTTGAAAGTTATTGTTCTACTCCAGAAACTTTGTTTTGTGGGAGAAACTGTGTTAAATTGGTGGAGACTCAACAAAGCAAAATGTGCTATATAATATATATAGGACAATGTCCCTTGCACAAAGACAAAGTTTTAGCAGTGTAATAAACTTTCACCATGTTTTTATGACAGAACCAATTAGAAACTGCCATTTATAACTCAGGAACAGAAATCATAGTACAGACACCATCAAAGGAATCAACGGCACCACCAAAACTCTACTGACATCTAATTAATATGCTTTCCCTATTGACACACAACCACACAATGTAGCACAGATTTATACTATTACTTACTGTCCTTTTTGCAGATTCCATGATTTTATATACATTATAATAATTAAACTATCTCACAATGCCACAGCTAGCTGCTCCAGCCCAATGCATTCTGGGAAATGTAGTTTAGTGCAGGCATGTGGCTTCTCCTAGCTTCCCATTAAATTACTATAAATAGGGCTCCGTTCTCCCTCATTTCTAAAGCTATTGGGGTGAAACTTGCTACCATAGTAGAACACATTTATCACTCTTTTCTTATCAAGTTTCATAAGGTTTCACTCACCCACTGATTTTTGGGGAATTTTCAAAGCTTTTTAAAACATGTTTTTAAAGACAACAAGAGCGATCTCCGCCTCCGCCTCTGCCTTCCTTCTCCATCAGTCCTGATTGGCTGAGAGGCATGCCAAAATGTTTGGCTTCACCTCTCAGCAGGGCTTGCTCACCACTACATCTGAAGACAACCGAGACTTAAGAATTGTAGGTGCCTTTTGATTCAAATTCTTAATATTGGGGGGGGGGAGGGCAGCAAGCAGGTGGGTCAAAGCTCACCTCAAAGGTGTTAAGCTTCTGAATTAGATCTGAATTCAAAGAAATTTTGAACCAAATACACAACCCTAGTGGAAGTATGATTATAGAATCATGAATTGGTGAATTCGTGTAATTGTGTTAATGAACAGAAGTGCTACTTTAAGGTTGCTCAGCACAGTATGTATCCTCTATCAATTATTATTATTATTATTATTATTATTATTATTATTATTATTATTATTATTATTATTAGCGACATTTATATCCCGTCCTTCTCACCCCGAAGGGGACCCAGGGCAGCTTACAAGTTATATGTACATACAATAAATTATATTATTAGCCTAGCACAATAGAAGCATTATATATTACTATATTGTATTATACCACTATATTGCAATATTATTAGTAATATTACGTTATATATAACATGTAATATTATATTAACATGTAATATATTATCAATGATAATGTAATTGTAGTGGAATAGTGGGTTTATGTGCTAAAGTACAACATTTCCTTCTGCAGGCAAAGTTGAGTTTTAAGATTTGCAGGGGCTGACTTTTTCTCAGTCCCACCACCATCTTAGGTACATTTGATGAGGCCTGAGGAGAGAACCTTCTCAGTGGCTGCTCATAGGCTTTAGAAGTCTCTTTGTGCCGTCGCGCCTGGGGCTGTAAACTCTTAGTGAAAGAGGCATGGACGTGACATCTTTCCCCAGGGGATTGCTTCTTGCCCTCCTTTAGGGAAACTGGAACTCCCAAGGACCAAAACACTGTAGTTAACTCAAAAACTGGGTTTATTGTTCACAAAGGGGGTAAAAGAAAATATACATTACAGTCTTTGGTTGTTTAAGTCCATGAAGCTTGTCCAGATCCCTCTTTCTCTGGCTGTGAATGCCGGAGCAAACTCAGCCTCAGTCCAATGACCTATATCTGAAGACAAGAGTCTTCCTCTGTTGCCAAAGGACTGATGTGAAGGCGCTTGAGACTCCTCAACGTTGTTCAGGTTGGCCCTGAACATGAAGTGTGAGTCCCAAGGGTAAGAACCTCAGAATTGGTGCTGAGAGGTAACTTTTGAAGGGCTTTTTGAGCCAAGTCTCTCTCTCACGTCCATCTGGTAGAGAGCTTGCTGGTGGAATAAAAAGGAGGAAACACAGTCCTACTCCAGGAAGAGGTGGAGCCAACAGTTTAGCTGAGTAAGCAATATAACAGGTACAAACAACATTGATTGACAGATATAAATAACCAATCCAACTACATTTACAGGGTAAGGGCAAAATCAGGCATGATACAACAATTCAAATCTTGAAACTTATAGTTCCAACATATAGATGGCGCCACTCGCGCCGTCACACTCTTCTATGCAAGATGCATGCTTTCTTTCCACTTACATGTAAGACTGTTAGGCCTTTGAATTTTATGTATGAAGCAATGATGAATTGGGTGCTGTGTTTTTAACTTTATTGCTTAAAAATAATATTTACTGTTTTTGAAATAAATGTTATTTTAATTTTTATATGATTCTACATTACCTTGGAATCTTCAACTTTGGAAAGGAACTTCCTTTATTTGTCCCATTGCTTCTTCAACATAACTGTTTTTTGGCTTGGTAAAATGCTAACAAACTATTCTTGTGCCACTTCTAACTACATTATTTTAACAAATATCCATACAATTCCACAAAGAATATATTGCTTTTCATATCCTAATCCAGGTTCTAAAATAAGAAAGCAAATGAAGGTTAAGCATTGATTTCCGATTCCACTGAGGAGTGGGTAATACAATTTATTTATTTTAACCCACTCTGGTTGAGATTTGGTTTCACGCTTATTTGATCTATGATTTATCATTTTTTTTTCTGTTTTGACTACCAAGCATCTGGGGTCTACACCAGAGACAGGTAAGTTATTTTTAATGGAGGACTAAGTGGAGTCTAAAAAAATGTCTGCAGGGCAATTCAGAATTGGAAATTATTTGTTATTTCTCTTCTTGCAACCGCTAATTTAAATCAGTAGTGGCCAGCAGCCAAATATGCAACAACAAACAAACAGAGAATTGAAACAAAGCCAAGAACCAAAGTATTGAGTGTACGACATGGGAATCTTTTGTCAGCTATAAATACTGAACACTAAAAGCAATACAATTTTATCCCTGTGTTTATTTCAAAATTTGCACTACTGGTGTTTGTATGCTCATACATTGAAACTCAGTGGAATTTATTGCATCTGTAGCTGTAGCAAAAGAACTAAAAATGAACACTTAAAAAAGGAAGTATTATCCAAATTCTGATTAAAATTGATTTCATTTGGACAAATCACACCTTCTTACTTATTTCTTCATTTATTATGAATACTCATAATATCCACAGGCTGCAGGTTGTAGTTACACGAGAACTTTAAGTATGGAGTTCCAAAACTTTTCATTTTCACAAGGAATGATCATAATTAAGGAGCCTAAGCCTCTTTGGATGCATGTGAATGCTTCTATGCTAAGACAGTAGTAACCATAACAAGATTGAATGTATATTTTCCTTCTGTATATTAATCTGACTATCTGGAGTCTTCATTTCTGATATTGCATGGACTTAAAAAATAGGATGATATTGGTCTTCATATAAGTAGTAATAGAGAACAACCCTGAAGATATCTTAATAACTTCTAGAAGAAGTTGCACAAGATTCAATTCAGTTGTCCCTTAAATAAACAATGTAGCTATACATGTCACAGAAGGCAAGTTCAGAGTATTAGTAGCAAGTAATTTGGAGATGCTATTCATGAAATTTCAAGCATGCAGCAATGAGTGCATGTACTGTATGTGTGTTCAAATGTCTGTAGTGTTATAAATATGAAAATAGCACTAACAATAACAGATATTGTAATTTTCAAAAGAGACTGTGATGAAACTTGGATGTTTTGTTCTTATCTGTATAGCCTGAACTATAAACATCATGGAGACACTGCTCAACTACTGCTTTATAAAACCAAGTATATTTTGTAAATATGTGCTGGATATCATATGTTGTAACATCTGGATAACATCAGCATTATTCTCAAGTGAGGGTTGTTCAGTGTGCTTTGTCTGCAAACCTGCATAAACGGGAGCTATAAAATACTGGTGTGTAGGCTGTGAGCCCTTTCCCATGTTGTCTAGAACTTTACAAGAAAAGTACCCTTCACAGCATATGGAGGAAGACTTCGTCATAATTTAATTTCTATTCCAGTCAGTTTTAAAGCCAGTGAATGTAAAATGAAGTTTTCTGCATTTTGGCCTAGATCCATGTTTTAGCCTCCCGTTTGGACGGCCGGGGTCTGGGCGGAGTGGCTGGCTGGCCACCCCACCCTACAAGGAGCAAGGCTGGTGGTCGAGACTCATCATCTCTCCCACACATTGGATGATCTGCTTGGTGGTGTTTGTTTACCTAGATTCTGGTATATCCTTATATGTTTTGGTATGACTTGTAATGTCTTTCTTCATTAGATTTGCTTTTGTATTATCCTGCATGCATGTTTTATTGGGTGTACATTATTTATTTATTTATTTCCAATATTTCTATCCCGCCCTTCTCACCCGAAGGGACTCAGGGTGGTGTACAATTGGCAACAATTTGATGCCGACACATAATTAAAATCAAACAGCATATAAAATCTATTACAAACAATTAATACAGTATAAAATAAAAAACATATGGTTAAAATCCGTTCATCCAATAATCTCGTGCTTTAGCCATACATCAGTCTGGGTCGTCTTTGTCATTTATTCGTTAAAAGCCTGAGCACATAGCCATGTTTTTAGGGCTTTTCTAAAGCTCAAAGGGGTTGGGGCTTGCCGTATATCTTTGGGGAGGGTGTTCCACAGCCGGGGAGCCATCACCGAGAAAGCCTTGTCCCTTGTTTCCACCAGCCGTGCTTGTGAGGCAGGTAGGACCAAGAGCAGGGCCTCACCAGATGACCTTAGGGATCTTCCTGGCTCATAGGAGGAGATACGTTCAGACAAGTAGATTGGTCCAGAACAATTTAGGGCTTTATAGGTCAAAACCAGCACTTTGAATTGGGCTCGGTAGCATATCGGCAGCTAGTGCAGCAGGCTTAACAGGGGGGTAGTGCGCTCCCTGTATGCCGCCCCAGTTATTAATTTGGCTGCCACCCTTTGTACTAGTTGGAGCTTCCGGGCCGTCTTCAAAGGCAACCTCACGTAGAGAGCATTGCGGTAATCCAGACGGGATGTAATCAGAGCGTGGACCACCATGGCCAAGTCAGACCGCCCAAGGTACAGGCGCAGCTGGCGCACAAGTCTTAATTGTGCAAATTCTCCCCTGGGATTCCAGTCTCAGAGATGAGTCCAGGAGAACACCCAGACTGCGAACCTGCGTCTTCAGGGGGAGTGCGACCCCGTCCAACACAGGCTGTAACCCTGTATTCTGTTTGGCCCTACGACTGACCAGGAGGACCTGTGTCTTGTCTGGATTCAGTTTCAATTTGTTCACCCTCATCCAGTCTGACACAGCGGCCAGACACCGGTTCAGGACCTGGACAGCCTCCTTAGTGATAGGTGGGAAAGAGTGACAGAGCTGGACATCATCTGCATACAGATGACACCGCACCCCAGCGGCTTCATGTAGATGTTAAACAACATGGGGGACAGTACTGAACCCTGCGGGACCTCACAAGTCAATGGTTGTGGGGCTGAGCAGGTGTTCCCCAAAGACACCATCTGGGAACGACCCTCCAGGAAGGACCGGAACCACTGCAGAACATTAACCCCGAGCCCCATTCCAGCAAGGCACCCCAAAAGGATACTGTGATCGACGGTATCGAAGGCCGCTGAGAGGTCCAGCAGAACCAGCAGGGATACACTCCCCTTGTCCAGTTCCCGGCGAAGATCATCGACTAAGGCGACCAAGGCTGTCTTGGTACCATGCCCCGGCCTGAAGCCAGACTGTGCTGGATCCAGAAAATCAGTATCATCCAAGAATGCCTGGAGTTGTGCGGCCACCACACGTTCCACGACCTTGCCCAAAAAAGGGATATTGGAAATAGGCTGATAGCTATCCAACTGAGTGGGGTCCATTGATGGCTTTTTCAACAGTGGTTTGATTACAGCCAATTTAAGGCTTGCTGGAAATATGCCTTCCCGAAGGGCCACTCGGCCAATCCCCCTCTGGCTTCTCTCACCAGCCAGGATGGGCAGGGGTCTAGGATGCATGTGGTAGCCCTTACCTCTCCAAGCACCTTGTCCACATCCTCAGGCTGAACCAATTGAAAAGAATCCATCAAAATGGGACAAGCAGGTGCTCTTGCTACATCCTCGGAGACTGCCGTTAATATGGTGTCAAAGCCAGAACGGATCAAAGCGACTTTGTCCACAAAGAACCGAGCAAATGCTTCACAGCAGGCTGCCGAGTTGTCAGGGATCCCGTCCTGGGGGATGGGATATAACAAACCTCTGACAACTCAGAACAGCTCCACTGGATGGTTCTTTGCAGACGCAATATTAGCTGCAAAGAAAACATTCTTTGCAGCATCTATTGCCGTGGCATATGCCCTAAGATAGGAACATAGCCGTTTTTGGTTTGGTTCACTCGGCTTCGAATGCCAGACACCCTCTAATCCCCTCTTCTGTCACTTCATCACTGCCAGCTCCTCGGTGAACCAAGAAGATGGTTACTCGGGTACTTGAGAGGTGACGTTCCGGAGCGATCGTGTCTATTGCCCTAGTTGCCTCCTTGTTCCAGAGGGTGACCAGAACATCAATAGAATCACCAGCTGAGGTGGCGGGAAACTCCCCAAGAATCGTCAGGAATCCTTCTGGATCCATAAGCTTCCTGGGGTGGACCATTTTAGTAGGTCCTCCACCCCTGCGGAGGTTGGGGGGCACAGCAAGTCTAAACCTGATCAGGTGAGCTCCTCCACACCGCCACCTTCCTCCCATCCCTGGCAGAAAACCATGTCAAGTATGTGCCCTGCTCTGTGGGTAGGGCCAGATACTAGTTGGGACAGCCCCATGGTTGCCATGGCAGCCATGAAGTCCTGAGCTGCACCGGAAGGAGTGGTCTCGGCATGGACATTGAAGTCCCCCAGCACAATGAGCCGTTGGGACTCCAAAGCCAGGCCTGAGACTATTAGGAATATATTCATAACCTGTTAGGATTATGATACCAATATGGTTAGATATTAGTGCAGAGTAGCAAAAACGCAGAAGACTAGGGGTTTATGTGAGCAGAGGTGAGAAAAAGCAAAATAGCCAGCCTCCCTTTCCCTTTAAAGAGTCATGCGCATAAAATAAGCATCAGAGACAGCAAAAGTAAAATAGTAAAGATATGTTTACTCACAATCTTGTATGATGATGGTCATACAGGTAAAAACATCTTAGTTCCAAAAGAATACAGTTAGGATACTACATATCTCTTAAAAAAGAGTAACATCAGCATGGCATGGCTGGATCAAGAAAACAGGAAGAGCAGAGAGAGAGCAGGAAGAGAGTCTCCCCTTTTTTATGCCCCAAATTCTAAAGGTTTACATCACTTCCTGTGTGTTCCCAGAAAGAATACCCCCCTTTTTCATTTCACATGCGCAACCCTTAAAATGGTGTCATCAACTCTGGAATGCAGCTTGGCTCAGGTTACTAAGCAACAAACAAAACTAACTACATAAACCATCCCACATTGAAAATGCATGCATGGTTGCTTAGATAACCCAACAGAGACCACTCCCGCTAGCTCAGGCAGGGAGACTGTAGTGCAGCGGGGTGGTCGGTACACTAGCAGAATCCCTAAACTGTCCCAGCCCCCTATCCTCAGATGAGCACATTCAAACAAGGTAGACTGCGGGATGGGGCACCTGGCCAGGGGGATGGATTCCTTATAGACCACTGCAACCCCTCCTCCCCTCCCTCCAGATCTTGGTTGATGCTGCACGGTATACCCTGGTGGACAAAGCTGGGTGAGATTAGCTCCCCCAGCCTTGTCCAACCAGGTCTCCGTTATGCACGCCAGGTCTGCACGCTCATCCAGGATAAGGTCCTGAATGATTGCAGCTTTACCGTTGACAGACCTGGCGTTCAGCAGCACCACCTTCAGATTGGAGGGCACCCAAATTTACTGTGTTAGGACACACATAATTGGGTGTATGTCATTCATATAGACTATAAATTTTGAATTTTTATGTGATTTAATAGTTTAATATATGCTTTGTGTTTGATGCTGCTGTGTTTGAGACCCTGCATTCAGTATTACTGTGTGATCGGGTTTTGAAAAACTAGTCTGTTATTTAATGGCTGCATATGTTATTCTCCATGAACATATGAAAATTTTCCCCCATTGATACCAGTTTTAATTATCTCCTATTAATTGCAAAGTATCACCCTCAAAGCACCAAATTCTTCTTCATGTCCATGCAAACTGAAGACAGATTTTTCAGATCTGTCATGAGCATATATTCTGTTTGTAGTATTTTCCTTACAATTTTCCTTAGCTATAAAGGATGTCCAGCTTTTATGGAATTATGACATCTCTCATATATACATTCAAAGATACTGAATGCAATATTTCTCACAGATGAACATTAAACATTGAAAAGCTGAACACAGTAATTTCACTATTCCCTGGGCACATAAAGTTCAGAAAATAATCTGCTATGGGCACATGTTTATTTCCCATCAAATTCAAGATGTCACACTTGGCCAAAATGGAGGGAGTGAAAGCTTATGGATAAATGATAAAACAGCAAATGGACACTTCTCCAATCTTCATTCTCTTAATCATTTCTGATCAAATGAAGAGGGAAACTGGTGACACTGAACAGATGCCTTTGGAAGGAATCCATGACATACATCTAGAAGAATATTTATTAGAATAATCTATAGTGTGCTTTCCACTTCCCAAAGTAATACTATGCAATGACATTCAAAGAACCCACAATTATTGATCAGCAATCGGAGAACATCAAAGTCAGATTTAAGTGTCAAGATTGATAAATACTCAACGTTAACAAAACTTTCTTTACAGCAAAAACTAAAAAGAAGAGAGAATATGCCAAATTAAATTTCTTGAGAAAGAATTCCTAAACAAGGTCATGGCACATAAAAGACCCACTCATGCCGTCTGACCGCCCTAGTATATATTCATGATGGGATGCAAAGAAGAGTCTCACCTTTAGATATTAGGGTGAGGACTAACTGATTTGGGAAGAAGTGGCCCTTTTAATCTGCTGGATCTAAACTATTTAGAGCTTTAGATAATAATTCTAAATTCTGAACTGCTCCCAGTAAGAGCAATGACTGGGTTCACTGGTTTGGGGAAAAAAAACTTCTCCCAGGTGTTAACCCTCTGCAGGACTTTTTGGGTTAAAAGTATTAAAATGGACAATTAACTTAAAGCTACTCCAAAAAGGAAAATAAGTTAGGTTAAGGACAAGCTGATTATTCTTTATTAAGTGAACAGAAATATAACTGCCGAAACACAACAGAGCAGACTGTGTTCAATACTAGCTGTTTTTCAACAGAAAAAGACAGATGCTAAAAATCCTACTCTTGACCAGTTAAAGGAACTTCAGACTAACACCAAGGGCGGTTCAACCATTAGGCGAAGTAAGCAGTTTCTGAAGGCACCATCCTCTAGGGGGCGCCAAGGAGGCGACGAGGCACCTAAGCCCAGGTATGGCCTTCCTGCCTCCGCAGCCTGGCCTGCCTCTGTGGCCACGGCCTGGCCTTCGCCCTCGAGGCCAAGACTCCAGGCTGCTTGGCCATGTTCCAGAAGTTTTCTCTCCTGATGGTAAACCCACACCTATGGCACGCATCCTCAGAGGTTGGAAGGTCTGTTGGAAGCTAGGTAAGTGGGGTTTATATATCTGTGGAAAGCCCAGGGTGGGAGAAAGAGCTCTTGTCTGTTTGAGGCTAGTGTGAATGTTGCAATTGGCCAGCTTGATTAGCATTTACAGTAGAGTTATCATTTATCCAACATAAATGGGCCGGCAGAATGTTGGATAAGCGAATATGTTGGATAATAAGGAGGGATTAAGGAAAAGCCTATTTAACATCAAATTATGTTATGATTTGACAAATTAAACACCAAAACATCATGTTTTACAACAAATTTGACAGAAAAAGTAGTTCAATACACAGTAATTCTATGTAGTAATTACTGTATTTATGAATTTAGCACCAAAATATCACGATGTATTGAAAACATTGACTACAAAAATGTGTTGGATAATCCAGAACGTTGGATAAGCGAGTGTTGGATAAGTGAGTCTCTACTGTACTACTACTGAGCTTCAGCTTCTCATCCATTCGATACTCCGCTGCCCACCCTGCAGAGCCTGCCTCCCCGAAGGAGCAGAAGACTTGCATAGAGCCCTTCTCTGGCCCTTTGCCAGGAGACACAGCTGAATTCCCCTCCATTTCAGCCAGACTCCCAAGAACACACCCTCAGACACAATCACAGGCCACCTACCCACACCTGTGAGATGTGCTACTCAAACACTGTTGCATCTGCGACTGTGGTTCAAAGCAGCCAGCCCTAGCCTTGCAGAGCAACTAGAAGCAAACATCCAAGCCACCTTTAGGACAACCTGACTCTGTGTTATATTCTTACTGACTCTTCTCTGATTGAGGGTTGCTGTGTGTTTCCCAGCCTGCAGGACCAGAATCCAGAAATATTATCTCCTGACGTTTCACCCACATCTACGGCAGGCATCTTCAGAGGTTGTGAGGTATACTGGAAAAAAAACTAAGCAAAGAAGGTTTATATTAAACATCTGTGGAATTACCAGAGTGGGAGAAAGAATTCTTGTCTGTTGGAGGCAGGTGTGAATGTTGTTAATCACCTTGATTAGCATTAATAGCCTTGCAAACTTCATGTCCTGGCTTCTTCCTGCCTGGGGGAATGCTTTGTTTGGAGGTGTACGCTGCCCCTGATTGACTGATGTCTGTAATTCCTCTGTTTTCAGAGTGTTGTTCCTTATTTACTGTTCTGATTTTTGAGGGTTTTTTTTAAAAAAAATTGGTAGCCAGATGGTGTTCATTTTCATGCTTTCCTCCTTTGTGTTGAAATTGTCCACGTGCTTGTGGATTTCAGTGGCTCCTCTATGTAGTCTGACATGGTGGTTAAGAGTGGTCCAGCATTTCTGTCTTCTCAAATAATATACTGTGTCCAGGTTGGTTCATGAGGTGCTCTGCTATGGCTGACTTCTCTGCCTGAATCAGTCTGCAGTGCCTTTTGTGTGCTGTCACAGGAAAGGGAAGGTGGCATCTCTAGCCCTCAAGGTGTTTTGGACTGTAACTCCCACAATTCCCAACAGCCGGTAGGGAATTGTGGGAGTTTGCCCAGGCCTCTACACTGTATATATAATGCAGCCCAACACAGCTTTAACTGCCATGGCTCAATGCTTTGTGTTCCTGGGAGTTGTAGTTTTACAAGGTCCTTTAGCCTTCTCTAGACTGGTGCCTCACCGAACTATGAATCCTATGATTCCATAGCCTAGAACATGAAACCTATCCACACCTTTACTTTATTACAGAGTCAAGGATGGAGAGAACTTGGGGCCTTCCAGATGTTTCCTGAACTGTGCATCCCATCATCCATCACCACTGTCTATTTTGGATGATGGGAGTTGCAGTCCAATATACACCCCAATATACACTTTACCTTACGTTGTTGTGAATCATGCCATCATCGCCTTCACAAAATGATCCCTAGTCTGTGGATGCATCTGTACTGTAGGATTAATAGTTTGATACCACTTTAACGACTCAATGCTATGGAATCATGGAGCTGTAGCTTTGCAAGATCTCATCATCTCTGCCAAAGAATGCTGATGTCTCAGCAAATTACAACTCCCAGGATTCAATTGAGCATTGGGCCATGGCAGTTAAACTGGTGTCAGACCAGGATCATTGGGTTGCTGTAAGTTTTCCGGGATGTATGGCCCATGGCCTGCCTCTGCAGCCTGGCCTGGCCTTCGCCCTCAAGGGCAGGTCTCTAGGCTGCCTGGCCATGTTCCAGAAGCTTTTTCTCCTGACCTCAGAGGGTGTGAAGTCTGTTGGAAGCTAGGTAAGTGGGATTTATATATCTATGGAAAGTCCAGGGTGGGAGAAAGAGCTCTTGTCTGTTTGAGGCTAGTGTGAATGTTGCAATTGGCAGCTTCCTCCCTGGGGGCATCCTTGGTTGGGAGGTGTTAGCTGGCCCTGGTTGTTTCCTGTCTGGATTTCCCCTGTTTTCAGAGTGTTGTTTTTTATTTACTGTCCTGATTTTAGAGTTTTTTTTTTAATACCGGGGACCAGATTCCCTTTCGGTGGCCTTTTAATTCCTATGGATTCCTAAGGACCCTCAGGGCCACACAGCCATATAACCCAGAATATCAAAGCAGAATAGCCCACAATATTTGCCTTGATCTGGGTTATCTGAGTCCACACTTCTATATAATCCAATTCAAAGCAGATAATGTGGATTATCTGCCTTGATATTCTGGGTTATATAGCTTTGTGGAAGGACCCTCAGTACTCTTCCACACAGCCATATCACCCAGAATATCAAGGCAGAATAACCCACAATATCTGCTTTGAACTAGGTTATCTGAGTCCACACTGCCCTATATCCCAGTTCAATGTTTGGTGCTAAATTTGCAAATATAGTAATTCCTACATAACATTACCATGTATTGAACTGCTTTTTCTGTTGATTGATCTATCTATATATATAAAGGAGTAATGTGTCCGTTCCTCCCGCTACAACAACAAAAGTACAAGCCCCAGAACCTAGAAATTTGGCAACACAACCCACCATCCGTGCCCCTAGGTTCTGACAACAAAAAGAAAAATAAAGTCCTAATTAGAGGGAGAGGAATAATTGTTTTTATCCAGTTGCTGCCAGTTAGAAGGCTAAGCTCCGCCCACCTGGTCTCCTAGCAACCTACTCAGCCCAGAGGACAGGCAGAGTTAGGCCTCACCTAGGCCTCTTCCCCACTGCCTATCAAATACAGATTATCAGATTTGTACTGGATTATATGGCAGTGTAGACTCAAGGCCCTTCCACACAGCTATATTACCCATTTATAATCTTATATTATCTGCTTGGATCTGGATTATCTTGAGTCCACACAGCCATATAATCCTCTCCAGTGTGCATTTTATACAGCTGTGTACAAGGGGCCTCATATAATCCAGTTCTAAGCAGATAATGTAAGATTATAAATTTACAGTAGAGTCTCACTTATCCAACATAAACACCCTGGCAGAACGTTGGTTAACCGAATATGTTGGATAATAAGAAGGGATTCAGGAAAAGCCGATTAAACATCCCATTCCCTCACGACCCTATCTGCTGCCAAACTGCCATACATGTCTATGCCAGGCATCCTCAGAGATTATGAGATCTGTTTGAAAATAGACAAGTGGGATATTTATTTCTATCTCACCAATGATATCCAGGATGGGACAACTCTTATCTGTCTCAGGCAACTGTGAATGTTCCACTTGGCCACCTTGATTACCATTGAATGCCCTTGCACCTTCAAGGCCTGCCTACTTCCTGCTTCGGAGGGGGAGTCCTTTCTTGGGAGATGTTAGCTGGCCCTCAGTACATCATGTCTGGAATTCCCTGATTGCTCAGTGCTGTTCTTTAGTTAACTGTCCTGATTTCACAGATTTTTTAAATACTGGGAGCCACATTTTGTTCATTCCAGGCAGGCAGGAACCATTCAGGCTTTGAAGCTACAAGGCTATTCAGTGCCAATTCCAACATTCACACTTGCCTAAACCAAACAACAGTTCTTTCTTCCACCCTGGTCATTCCACAGATATATAAACCCCACTTCCTTTCATTACAACACATTTCACAACCTCTGAGGATGCCTGCCATACACACAGGCGAAACATCAGGAGAGAATACATTTGGAACTTGACCAGGCAGACCACAGAACTCAGAGCAACCCAATACAAAGAGAAACAAAAATAATAAAATAAATACAAAAAATACATAAAAAACAAAATGAAATAATACAATTAAAAACATAAATAAAAATAATATAATAAAATAATAAAATATAATACATACAAATAATAAAATAAAAACACAAATAATAATAAAAGAATAAAAAATAAAATAAATACAAATAATACAATAAAAATAATAAAAACCACTAAAATAATTAAAATCTCTAAAATTAATACAATAAAATACTATAATAACAAAAAATAACTAAAAATAATACAAGAAAATAATAAAATATAATAAATAAAAAAGATAAGTTATAATAAATTAATTAAAAATACAAATAACGTCAAATAAAAATTTCACAACAATTTTTAACCTATACCACTATGCCACAGCAACGTGTGGCCGGGCACAGCTAGTAGCTTTATAAACAAGCACCTTGGTATCCCTACAGATGTCCCGATTCTCAAACACTCTCTGCTCATTTGGAAGCCTACTGTACTTATATTGCTCAGATGGTATTGTATTTCAGTGTCAATGTTGACTTGTATGGAGAGGTGACTGCCAAGGTAGCAGAAATTGTCAACATTTTCTAACATTACACCATTAAGCTGTATTTCTGGCATTTCAGAGGGATTGGCTGGTGACTGCTGGAAGAACACATTGGTTTTTCAATGTCCATAACTTATTAAGAGTAGCAATAATAAGAACTCCTGACGGTCACATTTAACTTGGCTATCATTTGAAGGGATGGATACAGGAGCACCACCAAGCTGACTATCCTTAGCTGATGCAGTTACTGAAGGCATAGAGAAATATACTTTAGTGTCATCAACATACCGAAATACCCTGTTACACCCATTGGATTATCACTCTTAGTGGTTTCTTCTTGCTTTGGAAATAGTATGGTAACCTGTGGTTTGCCACATAACTGTCTCATTTTGAGTGGTAACTATTTATTTATTTATTTGCAGTATTTATATTCCGCCCTTCTCACCCCGAAGGGGACTCAGGGCGGATCACATTACACATATAAGGCAAACATTCAATGCCTTAACATAGAACTAAGACAAGACAAACACGGGGCTCTGAGCTGGCCTCGAACTCATGACCTCCTAGTCAGAGTGATTCATTGCAGCTGGCTGCAGCTGGTTGCTCAACAGCTTGCGCCACAGCCCGGCCCCAAATGTCAACATCTGGGACTTGCCTAAATGATAAAACTGGACCTTCAATTCCTAAAACCCTCAGGTGTTCCAGAAGGATACCATGGTTGATGTTTTTACATTCAGTTGAAAGGTCCCAAAGTACCAGCAGGGACACACTTCCCCTGTCAGTGATCAGTCAAAGATCACCCACTAATATGACCATAGTAGTCTCAATTCTATATTTTGCTCTGAAGCTGGTTTATAATGAGTCTAAACATTGAATATCATCTAAGACTTGAGTTGGAAGGCACCTGCCATCTCTATCACTAGGCCCAGGGAGGGAAGATTTGATAAAAGTCTGCAATTGTTAAGGTCCAGAGAGGGTTTTTTAAGAAGTAGTCACACCACTTCTTTAAAAATGGATGGAGACTTTCCCTCCTGGAGAAGTGAATTAATAATATAGTGTAATTAAGATTTAATCCCTGGGTGGCCAGTTCAGAAGCATAGGAATTGAGATTACAAGTTTCTCTCCGTGTGCAATCTAGCAACATGTCCACATCAGCTGTTCTCACAAACTGAAACTGATTGCATGTAACCCTGGACATTCATTGCCAACTTTTGCTATACTGATGGCACCTAAGTTGAGTTGCATCCAAGAGATTTTATCTGTGAAATGATCATATAACATCACAGCAAATTGTCAAAGGCACTAGGATTAGATTTGGGAGGATGCCTAAGCTAGACCTGTCACCACTTTAAATACTTCAGCTGGATACAAATCTGCAGATAATAACAAATAATAAATTTTATGTCTTACCTTACAGGGTAAAATTGTGATGACTCATGGGCCATGTAGTCCCGTTCCTAGTACTATTGAGGCAGATGAAGAGGAAAACTTGGGTTTCCCACCATTTCTGCCAGATTTGGAGCCCTTGCACCTGCAAGATGTTTGCCCACAAGAAGTCAGCCAAACAAGCCTTGAGCAGAAATCTCCCCCATTTTCTCGCCGGGATTATTATAATCAAGATAGGGGCGCTCGAGAGGTGACTCGCTGGAGCGCCAGGATAGCTGCCAGACAATTAGCTGATTAAGTCTGTTTCCCTTGGGAAACTTTAAGGAGTCATGCATCTGGACACAGTATAGGTTTCGGTTCTTGTTCCCCAGAGAAAGTGTTCCTTGGCGGGAAAACAAGATCCTATATAGGTGTTTGCCCGCACAGAAATCCTTGCGGAGTCAATTCGTCGGCTTGAGGAGTGAGATCGTGTGTAGACTTCGTACTCCAGTTCCCAGATCCCGGATCAAGTTTCCAGCCCAGCCTTGTACCATGGACTTCTATGGACTCAGTTCTTGATTCATGTTTGCCTTGCTTCAAGTTTGATCTTGCCAAGTCTCAAGTCTTGCCTTGCCTTGCGTTTTAAACCACGGACCTTGCTTCTCAGATTCAAGCCTTGTTTTCCAGTTTCCTTCGGATTTACCTTAAGCCTCAAAGACTATGGACAGTTCCCCACACTATTGCTTGCCAAATAGTGTGTGTTTCGGTGAAGTGGATTATAACTTTGGACTTTAATATCACATATTGGACATTGTTTTCCTGGACTATATTTGACCTTTCCTGAAAGGTCTACTCCTGAACTATATTCTACACTTGTTTTTATTGACTTTATATATTCCTTTAATAAAGATATTAGATAGATTCTGGTCTCTGCGCATGGTTATTGGTGCTCTGCAGCCTGGGTCCTGACAGTTTGACTCCGCCACCTTAAGCACCAATTAACCTAGGCCAGAATGTCTACTGGAACCGGGGCGGAAGCCCAACCACTCAGCTATACCATCTCCAAAGATGAAGTGGACAGAATCCGTGATATGCTCCATACGCAGGAGGGAGAAATACGGGGCTTGAAGGAACGCAGAACCCGTCTCCCTGCCCTGGCACTACCAACCAAGTTTTCTGGAGAAGCTTCCAAGGTTCATGTTTTCCGTCGCCAATGCCAGGCATACCTAGAAGCCCGTAATGCCGAGTTTCCCCAAGAAGACATCAAGGTGGCGTGGATTTACAGTCTCCTAGACGGGCCAGCGGCCAATTGGGCGACGGCGCTGTTTGATGAAGCCTCCCCACACCTAAGTTCCGCGCAAAACTTCCTGAATCACTTTAAGGCGACTTGGGGGATCGAGGACAATTTAGAGGCGGCCGGCCACAAACTCCGGCGCCTTTTCCAAGGGGACAGGCCCTTGTCCCAGTACATAGCCGAGTTCCGAGTGCTGGCCCAAAATACTGGTTGGAATGACGTAGCCCTCAGAGGACAGTTTCGGGAGGGTCTCAACATCGAGATGTTGGAAGAAATCTCCAAGGTGGATCCTCCAAACTCTCTTGAAAGACTTATTGACCAATGTTTGCGAGCCGAAGTCATGCTTGCCAACAGAAAACAGTGGCTCCGAGGCCAGAGTGGAAGAGCAGGAGCAAAACCTCCCGCTCCTGCCGGCATCCAGCCACGTCCAATGTGGAGACCCCCGCCACCAGCCCCATACCCCAGAGAAAACGAGGAGGTGCCGATGCAGTTGGGCAATGTGCGTCCCAGATTAGATGTTGCCGAGACGGCCCGCCGCCAACGTTTAAACCTCTGTTGGTACTGCGGAAACGGGGGCCACCTTGCCAGAGAGTGTCCAGCCAAAAGAAAGCCCGCCACTCGTTTGGCGGCGGCGTCCTCCGTGGAGACGGAGGCGGCCGAGGCGTCTGGCACAAAGCTGGCGGGGGAAGCCAGCGACCGGGCGTAGAGAGGCTCGCCAACCCGGTCAGAAACCCCACTCAAGAGCCGCCAAACGGGGTCCTATTTCTCCTAGTGGTCACCTTGTGGTCAGCGAAAAAAGGACCCGTCATGATCCATGCCATGATAGACTCAGGAGCAACAAACAATTTCATCGATAGAGAGTATGCCGACTCTCTGGGATTACAATATCACGATTTCAAGAACGCCTGGGTGGTGCAAGCCATAGATGGCCGCCCCCTAAAGACAGGTCCAGTAAGCCAATGGTCTGAACCCACCAGAATGTGGATAAGGGAACACATGGAAGAGATTTCCTTTTTTGTTACCGAGGTTCCTCACTTCCCTGTGATTTTGGGAATTCCATGGCTGACACTCCACGACCCCAGCATCTCTTGGACCAACAGAGAACTGCAGTTTGCTTCTAAATATTGCCAAAACCATTGTCTTGTAGCCAAGGTCTGCCATGCCACAGACGCTGAACCCATCACCACCTTGCCCAAGAAATACTCAGACTTTTGGGATGTTTTCAATGAAAAGGAAGCCGAGAAACTACCCCCGCATAGGCCCTATGATTGTGCCATTGACTTGGTGGAGGGGGCCCCGATCCCGCGAGGACACCTCTACTCCCTGACTGAACCAGAGCAAGAAGCTCTCAGGGAGTTCATAGAGTCAAACCTCCGCAAGGGGTTCATCAGACCCTCTCAATCCCCAGCCGCTTCCCCAGTGATGTTTGTGAAAAAGAAGTCAGGGGACCTACGCTTGGTTGTGGACTATAGAGCATTGAACAATATCACTAAACGGAACCGCTACCCCCTGCCTTTGATCTCGGAACTATTAGACCGGCTTCGAGGGGCCAAGGTTTACACCAAGCTGGATCTTCGGGGGGCTTACAATCTAGTTCGCATCAGAGAGGGGGACGAGTGGAAAACCGCCTTCCAGATTAAATTCGGATTATTCGAGTCCCTAGTCATGAATTACGGGTTATGTGGAGCTCCCGCAACGTTCCAGCACTTTGTCAATGATATTTTTCAGGATTATCTAGATCGGTTCTTGATCATATACCTGGACGATTTTTTGGTGTTCACAAGATCACAATCAGAACATGAGAAACACGTCAGAATGGTGTTACAATGATTGCGGGATCATGGACTATATGCCAAGTTGGAAAAATGCGCTTTTGATCTACAAGAGGTAGATTTCCTGGGTTACCGTGTCTCGCCACTAGGGCTCTCCATGGACCCGGCAAAGGTTTCAGCAGTATTGGAATGGTGAGCGCCAACCAACAAGAAAGAGGTGCAGCGCTTCTTGGGGTTCGCGAACTACTACCGCAAGTTCATTCCAGACTTTGCCCGCTGGTCTGACCCAATCACCAGCTGCATCCGTGGAAAACAGCCTTTCCGCTGGACGGAGCAAGCAGAGAAAGGGTTCCAGCAACTAAAGAAGTTATTCACGTCCCAGCCAATTCTACAGCACCCTGATCCTAAAACCCCTTTTGTTGTGCAGGCTGACGCCTCCGATGTGGCAATTGGGGCTGTACTCATGCAACCAGTGGGAGAACATCTTCATCCTTGTGCCTTCTACTCCCGTCAACTAACAGCCCCAGAGAGAAATTACACTATTTGGGAGAAGGAACTTTTGGCCATAAAGGCAGCCTTTGAAAATTGGAGACATTGGTTAGAAGGGGCCAAATTTCCCATTGAGGTCCATACTGACCATCGTAATTTGGAACATCTAAGAACTGCCCGCAAGTTAAATCAGAGGCAGCAGCGCTGGGCTTTATTTTTTGAGCACTTTGACTTCCAGATCCATTATGTAACCCCAGCTCAGACCAAGCAAGCAGATGCTCTATCACGGAAACCGGAGTATGCTGCAGGGCGCAAAGAGACTTTCGAATCCCAATTGCTGCAGCCCGAGAACTTTGGCACGCTCACAGTGGGAAACACCAAGTCCACTGCAGTTGAACCAACTCCCTCTACTCTAGGACCCCTTTGTGCTCAAGAAATCAGAGCCAGTCAACAGGCGGATGCCTGGGCTCAGGACCAAATTCGCCAAGGACTACGTTTTCCTTTCTCACTTAAGGATGGGTTACTTTGCTACAGAAATCACGTCTACATCCCTCCAGGACCAGGCAGAGAAAAGGCACTTCGTCTGTGTCATGACTGCAAGCCAGCAGGGCATTTTGGACTATTTAAAACCATGCATTTGATCCTACGAGATTTTTGGTGGCCCAAGATCCGCAAGGATATAGAAAAATATGTCAATACCTGCCCGGTATGCCAGCGTTCCAAGACAAGAAGGGAGAAGCCCTCAGGGCTACTGCATCCCCTTCCTACTCCATCTCGTCCATGGGAAATAATTTCTGCGGATTTTATCACTGACCTACCACCTTCCCTTGGATTCACCACGATCCTAGTGGTGGTGGACCTTTTTACCAAATTGGCCCATTTCATTCCCTGCGATGGCCTCCCCACGGCCAAAGAGACTGCAGATTTATTCCTTCAGCATGTTTTCAGACTACATGGATTGCCCAAGAGTTTAGTCACAGACCGTGGATCTCAATTCACCTGTCGTTTCTGGAAGGCACTACAAAAACTATTGGGCATAGACTCTCGTTTATCTTCAGCTCACCATCCCCAAACTGATGGGCAAACTGAGCGCACCAATGCCACTTTGGAGCAATACCTTCGCTGTTATGTAAACTACCAGCAGGACAATTGGGCTTCCCTGTTACCTCTGTCAGAGTTTGCCTACAACAATGGTGTCCAGGCTTCAACTAAGGAAACCCCGTTCTTTGCAAACTACGGCTTCCATCCACGTTTCTTTCCTCCTGTCATTGAAACCTCAGAAGTCCCCGCAGCGGAGGACTGGCTGCAAGAACTCACAGCGGTGCAACAACTATTGCTCCAGCAACTGGACCAAGCCAAGGAGGACTATAAACGCCACGCTGACAGTCATCGCCAGCCGGGCCCCGAAATCAAGGTAGGAGATCGGGTTCTTCTGTCCACTCGCTTTTTGCCCTCCCACCGTCCCTGCCGGAAGCTAGATGCCTGTTTCATTGGTCCCTATCCAGTGGTGGCGCAACTTAACCCCGTGACTTTCAAACTCCAACTTCCGCGCTCTATGCGCATTCATCCAGTGTTTCATCGCTCCCTGCTCCTTCCGGCGGATGGTGTGCGCCCTGATGCAGACCGGCCGGCCCCCACTCCTGTTTTGGTGGATGGGGAGGAGGAATTCGAGGTTCAGGACATTTTGGATTCTCGCTTCCACCGCCGCCGCCTTCAGTATCACCTGCCATCTCTATCACTAGGCCCAGGGAGGGAAGATTTGATAAAAGTCTGCAATTGTTAAGGTCCAGAGAGGGTTTTTTAAGAAGTAGTCACACCACTTCTTTAAAAATGGATGGAGACTTTCCCTCCTGGAGAAGTGAATTAATAATATAGTGTAATTAAGATTTAATCCCTGGGTGGCCAGTTCAGAAGCATAGGAATTGAGATTACAAGTTTCTCTCCGTGTGCAATCTAGCAACATGTCCACATCAGCTGTTCTCACAAACTGAAACTGATTGCATGTAACCCTGGACATTCATTGCCAACTTTTGCTATACTGATGGCACCTAAGTTGAGTTGCATCCAAGAGATTTTATCTGTGAAATGATCATATAACATCACAGCAAATTGTCAAAGGCACTAGGATTAGATTTGGGAGGATGCCTAAGCTAGACCTGTCACCACTTTAAATACTTCAGCTGGATACAAATCTGCAGATAATAACAAATAATAAATTTTATGTCTTACCTTACAGGGTAAAATTGTGATGACTCATGGGCCATGTAGTCCCGTTCCTAGTACTATTGAGGCAGATGAAGAAGAAAACTTGGGTTTCCCACCGTTTCTGCCAGATTTGGAGCCCTTGCACCTGCAAGATGTTTGCCCACAAGAAGTCAGCCAAACAAGCCTTGAGCAGAAATCTCCCCCATTTTCTCGCCGGGATTATTATAATCAAGATAGGGGCGCTCGAGAGGCGACTCGCCAGAGCGCCAGGATAGCTGCCAGACAATTAGCTGATTAAGTCTGTTTCCCTTGGGAAACTTTAAGGAGTCATGCATCTGGACACAGTATAGGTTTCGGTTCTTGTTCCCCAGAGAAAGTGTTCCTTGGCGGGAAAACAAGATCCTATATAGGTGTTTGCCCGCACAGAAATCCTTGCGGAGTCAATTCGTCGGCTTGAGGAGTGAGATCGTGTGTAGACTTCGTACTCCAGTTCCCAGATCCCGGATCAAGTTTCCAGCCCAGCCTTGTACCATGGACTTCTATGGACTCAGTTCTTGATTCATGTTTGCCTTGCTTCAAGTTTGATCTTGCCAAGTCTCAAGTCTTGCCTTGCCTTGCGTTTTAAACCACGGACCTTGCTTCTCAGATTCAAGCCTTGTTTTCCAGTTTCCTTCGGATTTACCTTAAGCCTCAAAGACTATGGACAGTTCCCCACACTATTGCTTGCCAAATAGTGTGTGTTTCGGTGAAGTGGATTATAACTTTGGACTTTAATATCACATATTGGACATTGTTTTCCTGGACTATATTTGACCTTTCCTGAAAGGTCTACTCCTGAACTATATTCTACACTTGTTTTTACTGACTTTATATATTCCTTTAATAAAGATATTAGATAGATTCTGGTCTCTGCGCATGGTTATTGGTGCTCTGCAGCCTGGGTCCTGACAAATGCAATACATTGAAGGAAGATGGCTTTCTTTGCTGCATATATTGCCATTTTATAGGAACAAAAGTATTCTGTATATCATGTCTTGTTGTCTATAAGTTGTGGTTTCTACCATTTGTACTCCAGTTCACTACCTTACAATTTCAAGTACCTGGCATCTTCTATATACCAAGGAGCCCAATTCATAATGAGTTGGAGATGATATGTGGGATTGATTCACCACTCCTAAACCCTGCCCATTGAGGTGAAATCCTGCTCAGTGCGGAAAATCCAGTAACAGCATCCCTATCTGGTAGCTATCTAGCTTCTGAAGATGGTTAGAGAAAGAGACCCTGCCACTTTTCTAGGTAATTGGTTTCATTGCTAAAAACTTTCTCCAGTCATAAAAGCAAAATACTTGGAAATGCAAGTGATGGCACTCATGAGTTAAATAGCTAGCATTGTCAAATTGGACTGAGAAGGTCTTCTGGGAAATTGCTCCCTGCCAGTGTAGTAGGTTGGTACTGGTCAATATGAACCAATGAGCTAAACTAACATTCCTACATAAACACAACAGAGCTGAAAGAATTTATGAGAGCCTAAAGAAATATCATTTGTTTATTGATAGACTAGTTTTCTACTGAATTCCACAAATAAGCTCACAGTGTGGTTAAAATAAAATAATGCAACTATAAAATAATCCACGCTTCTCTAAAAGTAGCATATTTTGTATATTTCTCTTAGGGAGAAATGCTACCATTTACAGGCCAGTGATCAAAAGCACCTGTTGCTGGCAGAGATACTGATGGCACCAGCAAAAAAGGAAAAATAAAATAGCTGATGAAATGCCCATGAGTACCTTTCTTGCAGTCTGAATAGCCTGGAAACTGGAGGATAATCATTTGAACCTTTCTAATATTGGTTTAAATAATTTTGTATTAAACAAAAATAGCACAGCCACATTCTAGATTACCTGAGTTTTCTGAAGCCCTTTCAAGGGCATTTAGCTTTCTGTTTCTACTGAATTTCAGCAGAGCATTTTTTGTTTTGATTTTGGTGGTTTTTTGGCATTCAATTCAACTTTATCCTGCTTCTGGTCATTCGCCAGGGGAACATGCTATTCCTTCCAGCTAGGCATATGGGGCCAGGTCTCCAGCCTCCTACACTTCCATGTGAAGCACAGCCAGGACGCACAAGTCAATGTTTTTTCAGTCTAAAATTGGATTTAGCACAAGAGATGCTTTCATTAAGCTACTGGTTGAAACAATATGGTAACATTAACAAAAAAGTTACTAAATTATTATGAATTAGTTAATCACCAGAAACATTTACATCCCACTTTTTATGTATGAGCCATAGGCACTTCAGAATACAGAAATGTAAAGCAAAGTATTATAACAATAGTTCTAAAGCGACAGTTATGTCCCAAGGAATTTCATATGAAAATATAAAGCAAATCATTATAAAGCAAATAAATATAAAGCAAATTCCCCGGACTGTGGTGGAGGCTCCTTCTTTGGAGGCCTTTATACAGAGGCTGGATGGCCATCTGTCGGGGGTGCTTTGAATTCGATTTTTGCTTCTTGGCAGGGGATTGGACTGGATGGCCCATGAGGTCTCTTCCAACTCTATTATTCTATGATTCTTTATGACAATAATCATAGAACGGTCATGGGAATATGGTAAAGATTAAAGGTAAAGGTTTCCCCTGACATTAAGTCCAGTCGTGACCAACTCTGGGGGTTGGTGCTCATCTCCATTTCTAAGCCGAAGAGCCGGCGTTGTCCGTAGACACTTCCAAGGTCATGTGGCCAGCATGACTGTATGGAGCGCCGTTACCTTCCCGCCAGAGCGGTACCTATTGATCTACTCACATTTGCATGTTTTCGAACTGCTAGGTTGGCAGGAGCTGGGGCTAACAGCAGTAGCTCACCCTACTCCCGGGATTTGAACCTGGGACCTTTTGGTCCGCAAGTTCAGCAGCTCAGCACTTTAACATCCTGTGCCACCAGGGGCCCATGGTAAAGATTATCTATATCTATATAGCTTTAACGATTGCTACAAAATTTGGACACTATGTAGCATTAGAACAGATTAGTGGGTTAAGGTATTCATATACCTACTATCACAAACCTGTCACTCGGAGACAGGTAAAACCATGCCCCTTAGCAGCAGCCAATCAGGCTCCTCCCTTAGCAACCATCGAAGAAGATGGCTCCTCCCCTTAGCAACAGTGCTAGCAATGGCCAAGCAGTCTCCTCCTTTAGCAACCGGCCTGGGTGGGGCTGCAAGGGATGGCTAGGCCCGTCTCCTAGCCACTCAGTTTGGCTTGGTGAGTTACGCGAAGCCAAGGAGGGATACTGAGAGTGAAAATCCTTTTTGTGGGCCCCAGTGAGGTGAGCGAGAGATATCACTACTTATTATATTATTATAATTGTATTACATTATCATTATATTTTATCATTATTGTTATTATATTATTATATTATAATATCATACTCTAAATGTATAATAGTATAATTATAATATTATAATTATATTACATTATAATTATATATTAATATCTATATATATAAAAGAGTGATGGCATCACGGTGACCAACAAAACAACAAAACTACAGGCCCCCTAACCTCGAAATTTGACAACACAACCCATCATCCACGCCTCCAGGTTGATACAACAAAAAGAAAAGAAAAATAAAGTCCTAATTAAAGGGAAAGGAATAATTGTTTTTATCCAATTGCTGCCAGTTAGAGGACTAATCTCTGCCCACTTGGTCTCCTAGCAACCAACTCAGCCGAGGGGACAGGCAGATTTAGGCCTCACTTAGGCTTCTTCCACAGATTATCTAATTTGCACTTGATTATATGGCAGTGTAGACTCAAGGCCCTTCCACACAGCTATATAACCCATTTATATTCTTATATTATCTGTTTGGCACTGGATTATCTTGACTCCACACTGCCATATAATCCACTTCAGTGTGCAGTCGGACACAACTGGACTTAATGTCAGGAGAAAACCTTTACCCTTTACCTTCACTACCACCAATTCCTCAATACTTTATTTCTCATACCACCATACTTCACCACAGCAACGCGTGGCCGGGCACAGTTAGTAATATTATAATACATTATACTATGTAACACTATGAGTTTTGCTTCTAGGTTTATTAATGTCATTACTTCCTGGGGTTCTATAATAAAAACAGGGGAAAAGGTTTATTAAGCTGCAAATTTTTTGTTGTTGCAGGACATCCTGCAGCACATTACATTATTATATTATAATTATATTTTATTGTCAGGAGCGACTTGAGAAGGATGTTGCCCAGGGGATGCCCGGATGTTTTACCATCCTTTGGGAGGCCTCTTTTTATATAGCTGTGGAAGGTCCAAGTGTGAATGTTGCAACTAGCCAGCTTGATTAGTATTAAATAGCCTTGCAGCTTCAAAGCCTGGCTTCTTCCTGCCTGGACAATCCTTTGTTGAGCGGTGTCAGCAGGCCTTGATTGTTTCATGTCTGGAATTCCTCTGTTTTCTGAGTAGTGTTCTTTATTTACTGTACTGATTTTAGAGGTTTTTTTAAATACTGGTAGGCAGGTTTTCAACAATAGGAAGGAGGAAGCACTGGGATCACTCCCTGGAAGGGGGCTATTGCCTCTCCCAGCAGGAAAATAACATGGGGGCATGGCCAACGAGGAAGCCACGCCCCCTGTCATTCTCCCCAAGGGCAGATCAGAGAAAAAAAGATATCTATATCCATCGTCCATCTATCTATCTGTTTACACACAGAGGTAATCTTTAGAATTTCATTATTTACCTCAGGACATGGATTGCTTATAACACGGACAGTTATATGTTCCGTGTTCCAGAGTCGCCAAACCAGACAATCTCCATATCTGCACAGACAATGGAACCGCCACAAGTATTGCCTACCCACAAGCATTGTGAAATCACATATATCTGAAACCTACTCTTTCTCTAACCTTTCTTTCCCATTGAACCAGACTGGGCCACAGCAACATGTGGTCAGGTACAGCTAGTATATAGCCACCTTTATAGCCAGAGATTTGAGCAGGTTTGCTGAAAAGGAGATCCTATCAGATGTTTGGTTTACACTTATTAAATAGATATCTTATTAAAGTCTTATTCTTACCTTAAATTACAGTTTTCTGTAAATATTCAAAAACATTTAACCTACCGATGTCTCAATTAATATAATGTTATTGGTACAGTAGAATCTCACTTATCCAACATAAACGGGCCGGCAGAATGTTGGATAAGCAAATATGTAGGATAATAAGGAGGGATTAAGGAAAAGCCTATTACACATCAAATTAGGTTATGATTTTACAAATTAAGCACCAAAACATCATGTGATACAACAAAATTGGCAGAAAAAGTAGTTCAGTACGCAGTCATGTTATGTCGTAATTACTGTATTTACGAATTTAGCACCAAAATATCACAATATATTGGAAACATTGACTACAAAAATGCGTTGGATAATCCAGAATGTTGGATAAGTGAGTGTTGGATAAGTGAGACTCTACTGTATCTTTTATTTTTATTTTGAAATTTTCTACCCCAATATTATACTTGAGTCAATTTTTAAAGTGTAACTCCAGCAATATGTATACGAATATATATATATATATATATATATATATATATATATATACACACACACACACACACACACACACACACACACACACACACACACACAGAGAGAGAGAGAGAGAGCAAGAGAGAGAGTTTTGGATAGCATAAGGCAGGGTTAACACCCCTGTAAAGTTTATTTTAATGTATGTGCCTCTGTTCAGAAGATTTTACCTCATTTTCTGTCTCTGTGACAATTGGATTTTAAAAATGTTGGGGTGTCATGGAAACAAGGTTCGGTGAGAAAACTTCAGTGGAAACACCTTTTCTCCAAGATAACTCTTTTGGGAGTGAATTTCCTTCCCTGAAATAGATTTCCTATCACTTCCTTTTATCTCACCCCTGTTCCTAACTATGAATCATATGTAAGCCACAGGTCTGTTCCCCATCAGCTTATTGGAATATAACTGATTTATGTTCCCATCTCTATTTGTGTGAACCATCTCTGGCATAAAGAGATCAATCATAGGAGATGGGTGAGATCTTCAATCAGTCTTTCCTGATCAACTGGAGAGGAGATCCCCTTCATTGCAGTGGCTGTTGTAGTTCAACTAGATGCTGACAATGAGGGGATGGTTGTGAGGACTGATGGGTTTTCCAGTGAGGGAAATGAGGGGATTTTAGAACAGGATTTTGCCTGTGGAAAGGGACCAGAGAGAGAAGCCACTTCTGAGCCAGATAATAAGGAGATCCTTTGCCCTAATCGTTCCTTAGCAATGCAAGATAAGGAACTGCAACAAAGAGAAGCTTCTCGTGAGAAGGAAGTTTCCCCTGGGAACACACATGTTATTGATAGTAGGAGTTTGAAGCTCAATTCTAGGGAAGAGGGGACAAAACTCTGGAAGCTAAACCGAATCAGTGAAAAGACCTTGGTTCATCAAAGCAGATGCCAATGGCATGATTGCATGTTTTGTGGTCCTAAAATGAAAAGGGTGTTTTCATTAAAGGCAGATCAGGCAATGTCACTGAACACATCAGTCGCTCGACCGATCGGGGAATAAGGTGGCACCTGTGCTCGACGGGGTCGCACTCCCCCTGAAGGTGCAGGTCCGCAGTTTGGGGGTCCTCCTGGACTCATTGCTGATGCTTGATGCTCAGATGTCAGCGGTGGCCGGGAGGGCCTTTGCACAACTAAAACTTGTGCGCCAACTGCGACAGTACCTCGTGAAGTCTGACTTGGCCATGGTGGTCCATGCCTTAGTTACCTCCAGGTTGGATTATTGCAATGCACTCTACGTGGGGCTGCCCTTGAAGACGGCCCGGAAACTACAACTAGTCCAATGATCGGCAGCCAGGCTGCTAACTGGAGCAACTTACAGGGAGTGGTCAACCCCCCTGTTCAAGGAGCTCCATTGGCTGCTGGTCATTTTCTGGTCCCAATTCAAGGTGCAGGTACTCACCTACAAAGCCCTGAAAGGCTTGGGACCCATCTACCTTTGTGACCGCCTTTCCTCCTATGAGTCTGCACGATCTCTTAGATCCTCAGGGGAGGCCCTCCTCTCATTCCCTTCACTATTGTAGGCTCGGCTTGCTGGAACGAGGGAGAGGGCCTTTGGAATTCCCTCCCTAGGGAGATTAGATTGGCCCCAACCCTGTCTGCCTTCATAAAGCAGCTGAAGACATGGCTCATTCAGTGTGCTTTTGAACAGCATCCGACATGATAGACCCTTATCTCTAACATGTATCTCTAATACTTTGCCTTTTAGCACTTTGTTTTTCTTCCTATTTACCCTATCCCTCATTATTCCAGCCGATGCTCTGTCACTGTCCATGCACTTTATTAAAAGGCCTTGAAATCACGTATTTTCTTAGGCCTGACCCCCTTTTAACTCATAGTGGTTAATGTCTGTATTGTTACTTCATTTGCTTGGTTATTTATGTCTTATTATATGCAATGTTTTTAATCGATCTTTTTATTTGACTGTTGTATCTTTGTTCTTAATTTTTGCCATGTGTTTTAACTGTTTGCCATGTGTTTTAACTGTTTTGGGCTGTGCCCCCATGTTATCCACCCCAAGTCCCTCTGAGGAGATGGTGGCAGGGTAGAAAAATAAATTCTTCTTCTTCTTCTTCTTCTTCTTCTTCTTCTTCTTCTTCTTCTTCTTCTTCTTCTTCTTCTTACGATCTCAAGTCTTGTTTCCAGTTTACGTTCTAGTTTAAGATCTGAGGAGTTTGGATGCATACAATAAGAAATTTTTATAGTCTGGATTTTGGATTCATGTTCATGTTTTGGTCCTTGTTTCTCTGGATTTACTCTCATGTTGAATTTTGAGATTTCTGTACCTTGTCCCCTGAAACAGTTTTGAATTGTTTGGATTATTATCCTTGCATTGTTTTCCTATTGCCAGTTTAGTCTGGCTTATTACTTGTATGACTATTTTTCCCCATTATCTCTTGGATTTTGCCTTTCCTATTTTCTATGATGGTTTCCCCCTTTTATGTGTGTTCTTATCAATAAACTGTTTTACTATTACTTTTGGTTTCCTGGTTGGTGTTGAGGGCAAGGTGAACTCCTGCTGAGGTGCAACAGTGACTGCCATCTGTTAAGTAGGAACTGGGGAGTGGTCAGGCCAGGAGTTATTTCATTGGTATGTACTTATGGTGGTTATGCATTCATAACTGCCCAGTCAAATTCCAGCTATTGTTCCAAAAATCTTTTAGTCTTTTCAAAGCTGTTTTAATTTGCTGTTTAATATGTTTTAATTTTGTTTAAATTATGCATTGATTTTAATCCTGGATTGCTTGCATTGCTTTTTTTTAAAAATCAATTTGCCACTCTAAAATCTCAAGCCAAAATATTTAAATGAATAAATAATTGAGCTGCTTTCTCTATCTATAAGTGTTCTTTAGGAAACTGGTTTTTATGTTAGATCCAGGCGAGCGTCTGTTAAGTGTTTTTCTACAGTAGTAGTATAAGTTTATTTGTAGGCTTGATTAAAAATGCAGTTCCCCATACAATTTTACGCAGTGCTCTAGATAAGATTTGTTAGGGTAAATTCTCGGTGTCAGTATGAGGAAACACTTCTATAAAAGGTCTGTGTTTCATCTGGTGGAATAAAGGGCACTTGAGATTAGAATCATTTATTTCATTAGGATATGGTGCCTACAATATAGCTTTTTTCGGCTTTGCTTTTCTTGACTTACTTATTCCTCTACACCTTTAAAAGATAAGGAAAGAATTAAAAACTAATTTTACAGAGTGTAGTTTTGAAAATATGGGTAACAAATGCACAGTTAACCAAGTATCCATTAGAAGAGTTCATCAGAGCATGTCTAGAATGTCATATTGGATGGAGACATCCAATGAGACCCCAGCAAAGAAGGTATATTTTGTTTTCAACGCAATTTCTTCTTCCCTGATGACTCATCAGAGTTTTCAGCATTTGTGAACAATTTAGATATGCTCTGAAAATTTTCCCTTTTTTTTTCAAACTCTCTATGTCAGCAATGGGTTGTAATGTTTCCGTCTATAATAGTAAAAAATGCCCACGACTTAAAATATGCCTATTTGATAAAAAGACACAAATTCACTTTAATCCATGAGGAAGCATTGTACCAGAATACCAACAAATTTCCATGTGTGAAAATAAATGATCTGTAACCTGATATTTAACTAAGACAGGACAAGAATGGTATTCTGAGAAACTGAACCAAAATAAAACTGGCATATTTGTGCATCCTTAAGCAGAAATGTACCTGTGATCAACAGATTGATACTGTCTGCCAAATACACTCTGGCCTCTGGTCTCTACACTCTATCTCTTGAATAAAAGTTTCACCCTCCAGCTTCACAGCTGACGTAAAAAAACCTACAACACACACCCAAGAATAACAGAGGCACTTGTGGTCTCTTCCAATTATGTTTCTTTGTGTTTGCCTAAGCAAACGTATTCAGGACAGGCTTTGAACAATTGGCTGTGTAGTAGTGAAAGGGTCGACATCATGTACTTGTCTTCCCAATCTACTCTTTTATATTGTTTCCAACTTGTTTTTATTTGGTTGGTTTGGTAATCACCTACAATACATAGCAATAATCTATTCTATGTGGAAAATAAACAAGACAAACTCCCACTTTTAGCACAACAACACACTTACGATGTCATAGGCATCACTGAAACCTGGTGGGATGACTCCCATCACTGGAATGTAGCCATTGAGGGCTATAACCTCTTTCACAGAAATAGGACAAAGGGGAGAGGAGGGGGAGTAGCTTTATACAATATGTCAAAAACAGTTATGTTGCAGAAGAGATGCAAGACTGCAATCTGGGAAGCCAGCTTGAAAACATCTGAATAAGAATCAAGGGAACCGGGACTCAAAAAGATCTTGTTGTGGGCGTCTACTGCAGATCTCTGAGCCAGGATGAAGAACTCAATGAAGCCTTATGTCAACAATTGACCAAACAGGCACAAAGCAGAGATGTAGGGTGATTTCAACTATCCTGATATCTGCTGGAAAACAAACTTGGCCAAAAGTACAAAGTCCAACAAATTACTCGCTTGCCTTCCAGACAATTCTACAGTCCAGAAGAGGCAACAAGGGCATCGGCTATTCTTGATCTCATCCTAACAAATGCAGAGGACCTGATCAATGCAATCAAAGTGGACAGATTCTTAAGGGCAGGTGACCATGTGCTCCTGCAGTTTGCCATACAAACGAAGGCCGAAACTAAGACAAGTCAAACCCGCATTCTGGACTTTAGGAGAGCTGACTTCCAAAAAATGAAGGAAATACTGAGCGGCATTCCATGAAGGCCAGTACTAAAAGTCAAGGGAGTTAAGGATGGATGGGAGTTTTTCAAAAGTGAAATACTCAAATCGCAAAGGCAAATAGTGCCATCAACAACAAAAAATAAGACAAGTGTAAAGAAACCAGAGTGGATATGAAAAGAACTTTTAACTGGGCTAAGGCTCAAAAGAGACATGCACAAGACGTGGAAAAGGGGAGAAATCACCAAAGAAGAATTCAAACTAATAACCAACTCTTGTAGGGTAAAGGTTTGCAAGGCTAAAATGCAAAATGAGCTCAGGCTTGCCAAGGACATTAAAAACAAGACAAAAGGCTTCCTTGCTTACGTTGGTAGAAAAAGGAATAACAAGGAGGTGATAGGGCCTCTACGAGGAGAAGATGGGGTAATGTAGACAGGAAATAAGACTTTCAAACCAGGAACAGGTTTCTTCAATTGTTAAAAAATAGTTTATTATAAAAGCTATGAAAATTCGCCAAAAATCGGAGGATACAGGAAACGTTCTGCAATTTGGTGAGATAGAAGGGTTGAATGTGTTCTCCCGGTGTACCAAATTTGATAAGGATAGCTCAAGAAATGAGGGCGGGAGAGTCCTGCAAAAGTCCCCTCTGGGTGCTGGGGTTTTTTGGCGATTGCGCATGTGCGTCCGCCATTTTAGAAACATTTAGAAACATTATGAATTTTCGTAAATATCCGAAAGTGCTCCTCCTCCCCCCCTCTTCTCTTGAGCTCTCTCTCTCTCCCTTCGGCTGCTCAAAAGAGCTCAAGAGAAGAGGGGGAGGAGGAGGAGAACTTTTCTCTCCCTTGGCAGGAAGGGAGCTCGAGAGAAGAGCTTTTCTCTCCCTCGGCAGGGAGTTTGAGAGAAGAGGTCGAGGGAAGAGGGCTTTTCTCTCCCTCTTCCTCCCCAGGAAGATGTGAAGGAGGAGGAGGAGGCAGAGGGGGAGACAGACACCGTGTCAGAGGCAGCCATGTGCATGGCGGCTCCAGGCCCTTTTCCACACAGAGCCCGCCTCACTGCCCGCCCCTAGGAACAGCTGGTGGGAGCTTTCGAGCTCCTCTAAGGTAAACAAGGAAGGCACCGGGGGGGGGGGAGAAATTTTCCATTAAAGCTTCCTTCTGAGCCTGCCTCCCTCCAGGCACCTTCCTGCAGCCTCAGTATCAAAGGTTTCTCAAATGGCGCCTCTCAAGTTTGGCCTTCCCCTCTGCACCCTCCTCCATGCATGGGGTGCAAAAGTCCCTTCCCTCCTTGCCACGCCCCCGCCCCCCCACAGTACGTTGGATAATACGGTGTGTCGGATAAACGGAAGTCGGATAACCGGAACTCTACTGTATATATATTCCACAATAAAAGAAAAAAAGAGAAAAGGTCCCAACTGATATTCAAATATGAAAACTCAAAATATACCGTTATTCTCCTTTCCCATGTTTTTAAAATGGTTGAATCAGTCTAGTCTCATTTAGCATTACCATTTTAAATATCCCTGAATGTGAGTATGACAAAGGAAACTTCCCCTCTACACACTTTGGCTTCAGACAGGGGAAACAAAAATCAATGCCTGTTGATTAAGTAAAATCTTACCCTGACAGGACCTCGCTGCTGGCAGTGCAACAATACGAATGGGCTTGTAGCATTCCTTAGACAACAAAACAATGCCAATATAATTTTCTTCCACATTTCTGGCTTGCCATCTTCCATATGCAGCCAATCTGTAACTCAAGTAGTCATATACTTTGGCCCCAAAGATCTGCCTTTCCTCTCCCCCCACCATTTCATTGTCCTTTTCCCCACTTTGGTCCTCTGAGCACTGACAATCTTTACAGCATGTTCCGTTAAATCTACTTTAACTTTAATATTTCATTCAAATGCCAATGAAAACTGTGTTCATCCCTCTGAGGGTTCTGAATCTTTCTTCTCCTTTTTCTCTTTCCCTGCCTCCCCATTTGTTTGGGAATAGATGGAAGCTTATTCCTATCAGAGTAAACAAATAAGCAATGCAGTCAAAAAATCAGAGACATATATTGAAGACTTCAATTTTGCCCTTGGAATGTTTCAGAAATATATTATTTAACTCCTTCGGGAATGAAATCTAGCTTTTGGGAGTGGAAATAGTCTGGCCTTCAACCAATCATGCTTGAAGATGGCAGGGGAAGGAAAACAAAATAACCAAGGACAGTGAAAGCTACCATATAAATCATTTGAAAGAAATATGTGGAAACCATTTGCACATTACAAACAGATGGATAGATTTAAACATGCATATGGACACACAACAGGAAATCTTGCTCTTTTAAATACTTCTACTTTGTTTCCTTATTGTGATTTAAACTCCCTGTGGTTTCCCCCATCAACACTTGGAAATTCTTGATAGAAGAAGCAGGAGAGGTTAGGGATAGAGGTTTCAAATAGACAATCTTGTGGAAACTATCCTGTTGGTACAGAAGCAATGAATTTTTCCATTGTAAACTGCTACAATCTTGTATGTATATGTCAGTTTGCCAGGAGGTGGATTCTGTCAGTGGTGGACAACTGCAATTCGTTCTGTGGACAATTTTTGGCCCCAGTGGGAGGGGATATTCTTGTAACAGCCAAAATGCCTTAAAATGAAAAACAAAACCAGAAATCGTTTGAAGTCAATTTCTGGTTTAATATCAGTGCAGGGCTTACTGCAATCTATTTAAAATTAAATTACCAATCTGGGGACTTCCAGGACAAGCATTTCACCCTTTCTGGATCTGAGAAAGCAAGGTTAAAGAAATCTGGAAGCACTGTAGCCCATACAAATGACTTGAGGTTTAATTATATTATATGCTGATGTTGATTCTTTGGATTTTTGACTATGTTGAATGTATTTTAATTTGTAAGATGATTCCACTCCTGCTTAGAATCATATAATCATATAATAATAGAGTTGGAAGAGACCACATGGGTCATCTAGTCCAACCCCCTGCCATGCAGGAAAAGCATAATCAAAGTATTACTGACAGATGGCCATCCAGCCTCTGTTTAAAAGGAGCTTCCACTACACTCCGAGCCATTGTTAAACAGCTCATACGGTCAGGAAGTTCTTTCTAATGTTCCGGTGAACTCTCATTTCCTGTAATTCAAACCCATTGCTCCTAGTTCTAGTTTCAAGAGCAGCAGAAAACAAGTCTTTTCCATCTTCCTTATGACACCTTTTCACATATCTAAACATGGCTATCATGTCTCCTCTCAACCTTCTCTTCTGCAGGTAAACATACCCAGTTCTTTAAGACATTCCTCATAGGGCATGGTCTCCATACCTTTGATTATTTTAGTTGGCCTCTTCAAGACACCTTCCAGCTTGTCAATATCTCTTTTGAACTGTGACGCCCAGAACTGAACAAATTATTCCAGGTGAGGTCTAACCAAAGCAGAATACAAAGGCACCATGACTTTCCTTGATCTAGATACTATACTGCTGCACCACACTGTTGTCAAGCCAGGCATTGCCCATTCTGTATCTTTACATTTAATTTTTTTCCTGCCTAAATGTAGTATCTTACATTTGTCCTTATTGAAATTCATTTTGTTAGCTTTGGACCAGCTCTCTAATCTAGGGGTCCCCAAACTACGGCCCGGGGCCCACATGTGGCCCATTGAAGCAATTTATCTGGCCCCCCGCTGCGGCGGCTCCCTCCTCCTCCACTGAGGAAGGCGCATGTGGCACAAGGGAGGAGGGAAAGGTGATCATCTTTCCTGCCTTCTCCCTCGCCCAGTGCACTTATTCCAAAGCTTTGCTTGTTTATAATGGTATTTTAATTATTTAATTAATAATTAATTATTAAGGGGTGCTTTGCTAGTGCTTTTGATGCACAAAGGCAGAAGAGAGCTGGACTAAATAGGCCAAGGGGTCTCTTCCAACCCTCTTTATTATTATTATTATTATTATTATTATTATTATTATTATTATTGACACAACAACATTGTATGACACAGCAAATTAGATATATATGCTGGATTTCATATCACAAAGTCACAAGTCAAACACTTCCCAAACGTTTAGGACTGTGTGATGTATATTATTATTATTATTATTATTATTATTATTATTATTATTATTATTATTGTATTATGACACAGCAAACAAGATAGATATGCTGGATTTCATATCACAAAATCACAAGTCGAACACTTCCCAAGTGTCTAGGACTGTGTGATGTATTATTATTATTATTATTATTATTATTATTATTATTATTATTATTTATTAACAATATTGAGGCTGGGTGGCTATCTGTCAGGGGTGCTTTGCTTGTGCCTTTGGTGCACAAAGGCAGAAGGGGATTGGACTAAATGGCCCAAGGGGTCTCTTCCAACCCTCTTTATTATTTTTATTATGATTATGATTATGAACATTGAGTCTGTATTTGTTCCCATTTTGTTTGTTTTTTTACTCCAAAATAAGATATGTGCAGCGTTCATAGTTTTTTTTAACTATAGTCCGGCCCTCCAATGGTCTGAGGGTCCGTGAACTGGCCCCCTGTTTAAAAAGTTTGGGGACCCCTGCTCTAATCTGTTAAGGTCATTTTGAATTCTGATCTTGAGTATTAGCATAGCTATCCATCCCAATTTGATGTCATCTGCAAACTTGATAAGCACATACTCTAAACCTTTATCCAAGTCATTAATAAAGATGTTGAACAGTACTGGGCCCAGGACCAAACCCTGCAGCACTCCACTAGACACTTCTTTTTAGGGTGAAGAGGAACCATTGGTGAGCACCCTTTGAGTTCGGTCACTTAACCAATTACAGATCCACCTAAAAGCAATATTGCCTAGCCCACATTGGACTAGTTTGCTTGCAAGAAGTTCACAGGGGACGTTGTCGGAGTCCTTACTGAAATCCAAAAATGCTAAATTTACAGCATTCCCTGCATCTACCAATCTTGGAACTCTATAGAAAAAAGAGATAAGATTAGTCTGGCATGGCTTGTTTTTGAGAAATCCATGTTAATTTTTAGTAATCACAATATTCCTTTCTAATTGCCTCCTTAATGATCTGCTCCAGAATTTTTCCTGGTATTGATGTCAGGCTGACTGGATGGTAATTGTTTGGGTCCTCTTTTTTTCTTTCTTTAAGATAGGGACAACATTTGCCCTCCTCCAGTCTGCTGGGACTTCTCTTGATCTCCAAGAATTCTCAAACATTATTGCCAGTTCTTCTGAAATGACTTCTGCTAGTTCCTTCAATACTCTTTGATGTAGTTTAACTGGTCCTATAGTTCACCTAGCCTTTTTTGAGGGGTACACATTTATAGCATGATGCTGAGCTTCAGGGGAAATGGAGATGGTATTCCAGCAAGCAGGGGGACACTTCCCCTGTATCATTAAGACCATTGTCCCCAGCACTTGAAGTTGATCCAACAACACAAGAGCTTAACAGTAGGTGGGGCAGCCAAACAACAAATAATAAGATGCAAAGAATAACCTCTTGTCTTAGATATCTCTACAGTAATGCACAGAATATGGGAAATAATAAGATGAATGAAAAATGAAATAGTCATTAATAGTCACTTTTGAATTCTGATGGGATGAATATCATGACTGGCTAATAAAGAGTATAACATATTCTAAACTAACAGGCTAAACAGAAAGGACAACTAGAAATACACTTGTGAAGAGAACCATGATCTAGTGTTCATCTACACTTTAGGATTAATTTGGTTTAACACCAAATACTATGGAATCATGGAAGTTGTAGTTTTAAAAGGTCTTTAACTTTCTCTGCCAAAGAGTTCTGCAGTCTCGCAAAATCACACATCCCAGGATTCCATGACATTGAGCCATGACAGTTAAAGGGGTGACAAACAAAATCAATTCTGTAGAGCCAGTCTCAGAGCATTGAAAATAGGTTAAGAGCTTCTGCATAAAAAATTAAGGGGATACAAACAACAGTGATCTCACGATGGGTGTCTACTATAATTCTCCCAGCCAGACTTAATATCTGGGTGATTTCCCAAAGTGAATGACTAAACAGTCAAAACTGAATGAACTAATATTAATGGTAGAATTCAATCAAGGTGATATTTGTTGTAGGTTGCATTCTGCCAAGATTGTAAAGTCCAGTACATGTCCTACTTATCTTGTAGAAAAATTCATTGCATTAAAGCTAGTAAGTATGAGAATGAACTATGTTGAATTTGATCCTAACTGAAATGAAGTGGTCAGTGGAGTGAAATAGTAGGAGATTTGGATGGGAATGTTCATGTCTCCTTGGCCTTCCCCTTTCTTTTTTGTTACAATGGAAAGGGGAAGCTAAACTTAGTCAGTCATGCACTCTGGATTTCAAGAAAGCCGATGTAAGAAAAGCTCAGGGAAATCCAAGGTGACATCATAAGATCAAATTGCTCAAAGTACAGTTCATGGTGCATGGATTTTTTCAAAGGTTGGGATACTGAAGGCACAGTACCAACAGTGTACGTTATCACGCTTGCACACCACTCTTTCTGTTCATTTAGCAAGAAATCACGTATTATCACCACTTTTTTATTTCAGAATTGATAGGAGCATTTCAGTCCATTATCTTCCAAGGTAACCTACATGCCTTCTGCATAGTGAGACTGTTGTCCGTGTTCTTTTATCATCACTGATTAATTACCTTAGAATAAATTGTGTAGTTCCAAACTTTCAACTTGGTTCTTGATAGTTCTGCTTCTTTGTGCCATGTTCTTCTAAGTATCACTCACCTGTTTTGGGCAGTTGTCCCTTCCATAGAACATCACTAGAAATATATTTGAAGAGAGTCTCCTCCACTATTTCAAAAACCTTTATTTTTCCTTGACAAATTGAAATGTAGATCCATGGCCCTCAAACTGTGACACCATGTCTTTCAACAGGACAACCAGTGTACATTTGCTTCAAGAACAATCTTACAGAACCTCAGGCAAGAAAACAAACATGGCAATGTGTGAGCCACCCATCCCAATTTTGTGTCATATGTTAGGTCAATGAGGATTCTCATCTCTCTGCTATGTTGATGAGCAATCGTCGTAGGATAGAAACCTGAGGCACTCCAATTGAAATCTCTTTTCAGTCTGAAGAATAGCGATTGATTATTATTCTTTGAGCAAGGTTGTCTAACTAATTATGACTAGTGTTCAAATCTATTTTGTATTTAAGCAGTTTGCTAATCAAAATATTATGGCAAACCTTATGAAATAGTTTGCATAAATCCAGATGACTGACATCTATAGCATTCCCATCTACTACATTAGTAATCTGATATTTATAAAACTGATTTGACTGGATTTGTTTTTGATAGATCCATGCTGGCTTCTGCTGATCTATGCATTGTGATCAAAATACTTGCAGACACACTCCTATGTAATCTATTCTAATATTTCTCCAGGTATTGAGGTCAGACTGACTGATCTGCAGTTTCCTGGATCTTCTTTTTGAAGAGAGGAAGAATATTTGACCTTCTCCAATCCTTTTGACACTTCAACTGTTTGCCAAGATTTCTAAAAAAATGATGTCAAGTAGTTCAGAGAGTACATCTGCAAGTTCCTTCAGTACTCAGGAGATGTAGTTCATCTGCAGATTTGAACTCATTTAGGTTAGATAGGTGATTCTTGACTAACTCCCTATAAATCTTGATTTGAAATCTCAAACTCTTGCCAAGGCCTCTGCTTCTTCATGAAAGCACAGTTCTCTCTTTTTTGGTGGGGGGAGGGGGGGAGAGAGAAAACTGAAGTAAAATGAGTATTGAGTAGTTCTGTCTTTTCATTGTGGTTTATTAGAATTTTACCACTCTTATTGAACAGTGGCTACTCTGTCTCCTTGGTCACTCTTTTGCCTCAAGTGTGTTTGGAGAAAAAAACACTTCTAATACACCTTGCTTGTCTAGCCAGTTTCAGCTCATTCTGGGATTTAGTTTCTCTGTATACTATTCCTGGATGCTTGGGCTACACATCTGCTGTCTTTCTTGATGAATCACGCTTCCTTCCATTCTTTTTTACATACTATTTTTCTGTTTTACTTCCTCACTGGCTTTTTTTTCAGATATTTCCCTTTTTTCATGGTATCATTTGTTATTGTAATTATTGCAAATTATTTTTCGAGACTCCCACTCCTGCTGGGTCATGTTGTTGAATTACAACTCTGAGCACAGGATTACGGAATGATAAGAGTCTGTAGGCCATTGAGTCTGATGTGCTAGTAAATGCAGAACATTCAGCTAGACTGCCCCTAGCAGGTAGTTGTCCTGTCTCTTTTTGAAGTCCTTCAGACAGAATCTCCTACCTCTCTATAAAATTGGTTTCATTGCTGAACTGTTATTACACTCAGAAAGCTCCTTAAATGTTCAATCAAAATCTATCCTTATATAACTTTAAGACATTGGACCTGGGCCTCGTCCTCATCACCTACTTATTCTGAGCCAAGGGATAAAGCCATCATGACATAGATAAGTACAGTGCTGGCTTCGGTATTGTGCTACAGTCCAGATATAGTTGGATTGTAGCTCCTATCAACGTTAGTCAAGAGAACAATGGCCCCAAATCAACCACGATAGTGGCTACATGCATCCTCTGAAACTTCTGCAGTGCCATTTTGGTGTCTAAATTCAGACCAAGACCACTTTGCCTCAGTGTTGCCACAGCAGCACTTCATTGGCCATAGAATTCCGTGTGAAAGCTCCTTGTGGTCACATCTGCTGAGGTCACAATGTACCATCCCCATGATCAGCAAAGAGGAGGTAGAGGGAACCTTTCTTTCTTACTGATTGTGTGTGCAGGCATCCCATTGTGTCATCAACAGATTTGACCATGATGGCAAAAGTTCTGTGGCCATTGAGGAGTGAGAGTAGTAGAGATTCCCTTCTCTGCACTGCCCAGCACAGGGAAATAGTGATTGCAGTGATGTGTGTATGTGTGGATAAGGGATCAAGCAAAAATACTTGATCCAGCTGTCTAGATGACCACAAATCCATAGAATACTCTGAAGTTTCCTGATAACTCTGGTCTATCTCTTGATTTTCCTTAACCCAGTAAAATTGGGTTAAGAACTAAAAATGCCAGCTACTTGCTGGAAGTCTCCATGTATTATGAAGATATTCACTATCACTATAAAGAATGCATTGGTATCACTCCTCAGTCTTCTCTTCAATTACTATGCTTGATGATTGCCTCTATTGGCTAGGTCTGGTAGAAGTTACAATCCAAAAAGATCTGGAAGGTAGCAGAATATTCAAACCTGCTCTGTGCTAATATAGGTCAGGATGCCTATGTTCTTTGCCAAGGATATATTATTTTATGTATTGATACAATACAGGAGGCCAGGAGAAACAAAGAAGGCAAGCTTAAGTCATAAGATTGAAACTTCATATTTTTAAAAACCAACCACTGTTATAACCTTTAAGGTTCATGAAGCCTACAGAATCTGCAAGAATGAGCTTCCACCCATTTTTCCTAAGGGGCCTCTAAAGATAGTGTCTAAAGATAGCTCAGTGGTAAAACATATGCTATCCATTCTGAAGATTCAAAATTTGATTTCCTGACCTGTCCCCCAGATTTCAGAATAAAATAGAATTATAGAGTTGGAAGAGACCACAAGGGCCATCCAGTCCAGCTCCCTGGCATGCAGAAATAAATAATCTACTACCTATATACGGTATATTTCCTAATTGTTCATTTGGCTTGCTTTCTCTGCTTTCCTCCTCCTGTGCTCTACACAGTTACTGTATCCACTTTAAAATGTATTTCTGTCAGCCATTGCTTGAAAACATACAAAAAATCTCAAGCTTGAGTGCTTTTCTAAATGGTTTAAGCTGAAGCTCTGGCATTTGCTGGCTTGGATTTTGTACCAACAGGGGCATCGTTATGCAAATCTGGGCATCTAGATCTATTCAGAAGTATTCCCAATACGTACTGTGTAAAATCTGGTTTTATAAGAGCAGCTGATGGGCACCTGTTTATATTGCAGTAAAACAGGTACTGTTTTTTCCTCTGTTAGTTTATAGCAAAATGATTTAAAGATAAGCTGTAGGATTTCCATTCATTCTCAAGGGCTTTTTATCCTTAGAACTGAAGTCTATGCTAACTGTAGAGGAGGCTGACAAAGTGTGGCAGTCAATTTAATTCTTCCTGTCGGTTGCCCACGGGAATTGATGCCCAACTTTGGCAGGTGTTGTTAACTTCACATTTTTGGCATCCCAGATGTCTCAGCCAATCAAAGTGGACACATTCTCATCATAGATGAAAACCTTCATGTTGGTGAAGAAATAAATATCATTGTAACAGAATGCAGCAAAAATGGTTATGTAGGTATAATGCTGAGTTTGAATCCCTTGCATTTTTGTCATAATATCATATGTTCTAGCATACTGTCCCATTTTTCTGACTGATGATAGCTTCCTTCAATCCAAGTACAGAAGATGATTGGATTGGGAGTATAGCTTCCCTACTAGCAATGGCCAGTATCTTCCCTTTCTAGGGCCCCTTCCAGACAGCTGAATAAAATCCCACATTTTCTGCTTTGAACTGGAATATATGGCAGTGTGGACTCAGATAACCCAGTTCAAAGCAGATATTGTGGGATTTTTTACCTTGATATTCTAGGTTATATGACTGTGTGGAAGGGCCCTGAAGCTTGTTTTATGTAATAGAGAGGAGTAGCAAATGAAATTTTGAGAGAGAATTTATGAGAACTGAATAGTTTATGGCATTGTCTATGCAACTATGCAAGTTTGAACAGTCAAGAAAATAAATTAATTGTGATTTTTGGCTCCCCCCCCTATACAGTTTACAATCTAGGAAAGCATGCAGATTGTTCACAATGCACACAAAATGCAACCATGTTGCTGTAATTCCCTTGAACATGTGGCTACTGTTCTGTCAAAGTATTTTGTCTGCATATGGCTTTTCTGTTTCTTTTCTTAAAAGGTCAGTACAAGGGCAACTCTACCCATATTTAGAGAGGATGCTCAAATATGCAGTTGAGTGAAATCTAGCCAGATGTTGTGGGATGCATATTTTAGATGCTTTTCCCCCCTAAAAAGTTGTGCTGCCAGTGCATCTGTCTTGCCAGATAAAAGCATCACATGGAAATGAACTTGTATTTGTAGAGGGGTTTTTGTATGACTAGTTAAATTCTTATAATTTTGTGTCCCCCATACCATATACAGGAAAGAAAAAATTCACAAACAGAAGTTCTAATGTGTAGATAGATATCTATAGCCAGCCAGAGTGCTTTAGTGATTATACTAGAACTCTGGAAACTATGGATCAAATTCCTGCTCAGCCATAGAAACCCATTTGATGATCTTGAGCGAATCACATTCTCGTAGTCTTCAAGGACAACAATGGCAAACTCTTTATGAACAGATCTTAACATCTTAACAAGATAATACCACAATAGATTTGCCTTAGGACGGGGTGTGTGTGTGTAGGGGTGTGCGGATTGAGCAACAAGGCACCTGATACACCAACAGAATCCCTATTTGGTCCCTACTCTCAGTCTAATAGTCACACTTAAACTCAGCAGAGAGAGAAACAGGGTACCTGGTGAAGGATGCTTCATCGGGATAGGCTTCTGCACAGAAAACTCTGGTGGACACAGATGAAAGAGAGCAACCCCCTCTTCAGCTTTATTCAGCTAGGTTTCTGTAATATAAATCAGGTTTATATGTTAATCAAAGATGATATGCTGACTCAGAGCTGTTTTACTCTTGTGTAGAAAGATATAGAATCATTATCTCCTGAAAGTGACTCTGGACCACATCACATTGATGAGGTTGCGTGAGGTGATTTGCCAGTCTCTGTGGCGAACCACCAGAGCAGTGGGCCAATCCTGGTGTCCCGCCTCACCCACAGCAATGGTTCTTCATCACACATGGGGAAGTGTCACTATAAGGCTTCCTCCCACACTGGCTCCATTGTTTCCAACAGACACTTTTGTCCTAGTTGATCCACGGAGCCCTTCTGGAAGTGAGTGTATGTCGTGTGATGGATGATGGGGGTTCATGGATCAACTGGGGTGAAAGCATTCCGTGATGCTGTTGAAGACACATGTGATGAAGTCCTCTGAATTTGGGCTGGGACTGAAATATACACCCTTTATGTAGCTTTGTACCATACTAATACATTGTACAATCTGAAATAATGTGAATTTGTCATCAATTAACACTTCATTTTAAATGTCTTGTTTTTGATTTCTGGACAGTAGTTATTGGAATCACCATTATGGATTCCTTTGTAACAGGAATGGTTTGATGTACAGTATACAGCCATAAAGTGTAATAGTTTGCTGTGGGTGACAATTTCATTAGCATTATAAGAATGTCCTTTTTCGTTGAGTCATTTTCCGATTCCTTGCAACACTTTTTCATTTGCAGGACATAAATTATTTGTTGTACGAAGGATCTCATTTGTCATAAATCATCTGTCAGTCTAGTTCATGCTTTCACCCGCAGAGATGCTTGAAGAACACCACAATGTTAGGACACAGTGTCAATGAGCCCCCGATGGCTTCTGCTTACATTGCAATCAAACTGGCATGTTAATTATATTTTACTTATTAAAGTAATTAGAAAAAGAAACATTAATATTAGCAAATTAGGGAGTTGGAATCTAATTAGCCATTTGTTTTCCATTCAGCTCAGAGGTACACTTCAAAATCCCAAGACACAATAAGAGAAGTTAGTTATACTTTCTGCATCCTTGTTTTAAAATTAAGCTACATTAGGAAAATTCTTTGTTCGACAAAAGGAGTGTAAAATTGTCTAAAATAAAATAATATGAGCTATATTGCTGGTGGTGCCATGGCCTCCATCATGAGCTGCTCTGGCCACCTTATAGCATTTTTTTTTCTGTGTCCAAGGAATTACTGAAATTGTAATGACATTTTAGGTACATCTATATCACATGTGTCAAACTCAAGGCCTGCAGGCCAAATCCAGCTGCCATATCATTTTATATGGCCCTCCAGATGCTGTCAGGACCCAGGCTTCAGAGCACCAATAACCTTACACAGAGGCCAGTCTCTATCTAATATCTTTATTAAAGAAATATATAAAAACAATAAAAACAAGTGAAGAATATAGTTCAGAAGCAGACCTTTCAGATGAGGTCAAATATAGTCCAGAAATGTATTGTCCAATATAAGATATTAGAGTTCAAAGTTTTAATCCACTTGACCGAAACACACACCTTGCCAAGCAATAGTGTGGGGAAATAACAGAGTCTTTAAAGTCCAATGTAGCTTGACAACAAGGCTGGAAAATAAACTTGATTCTTGGCTAGATCCGTGACTAGAAGATGAGGCAAACATGAAACATGAACAGAGTCCGTGGTGAGTCCGTGAGACAAGACAAGGCTGGAAACTTGATCCGGGAAGCAAGGAACTGGGATTACGAAGTCCACACACGATCTCTCTCCTCAAGCTGAACAATTGACTCCGCAAAGTATCCCTGGCGCTAAGCACCTATATTGGGTCTCGTTTTCCCGCCAACAGAACTCTTTCCCTAGAGAACGAGAAGCGAAACCCAACTCTGTCCAGATGCATGACTCCTTAGAATTTCCCAAGGGAAGCAGACCTAATCAGCCATTTGTTTGGCAGCGATTCTCATGCTTCTGCGATTAGCCTCTCTGGCTCCTCTATCTTTAGAGTAATTTTCCCTCCGGGAAAACGGGGGGGAGTTCTGCCCAAGGCCTGTTTGGCTGAATTCTTGTGGGCAAACATCAACATCCTGCAGGTGAGGAGGCTCCGGCTCTGGCTGAACCGGCAAAAATCCCATGTTTTCCTCTTCGTCTGCCACAATAGTACTAGGAACAGGACTACAAGGCCCATGAGTCATCACAGATGCTGTCCTGCAATTCCTGTATTCCTCATCATTAGTCATAATGGCTAGATCTAATGGGAATTGTGCACAGTAACATCTGGAAGGCTTCAGTTTGTTCTGTTTAGTCAGGACCGTGAGATTTGAATTTAGATACAAGGCTTAGGGGTATTATGTCTGATATTAAAATGTCCTTTAACCTTTCCCCAACATCAGAGCCACAAGTTCTGTTGGGTTGTAATTTCCATTAAATCCAGTCTTCATGGCAAGTAATCAAAAGTGATGGGAATTGTTGTTCAATAACATGGAAAACCAAATTGGGAAAATAATAAAGATTATCAACCACTATGTAATACACACACACACACACACACACACACACACACACATAATTGGCCCTCTATAGCCTCTGATTCTCTGTCAGTGGATTCAACAGCCCTTTGAAGGTAACAACAACAACAACAACAACAACAACAATAATAATAATATAATAATAGCAGCAACAACAACAATAACAATAATAATATTTATTTGTATTCTGCTTCCTCCCCCAAAAGGGACCTGGGGTAGCTTAAAATAAAAACACGATATACATAGTAATAATAAAAATGAAAACAACACAGATCAACTAATTGTAATACAAGAACAAAAACAGCCATAAAAATGTCAAAATTATAACATCATAACATCACGAGTATAAAATTTTGTGCTGGAAAAATCCATGTTAAACATAAGAGGCAAATAAACCCCATCTTCTGTTAATAACCAATTAATGACAATAAGGCTGCTGAGGCCCTCAATGAAAGTGATTTTGACACCCCTGATCTATACTATAGAATTGATGCAGTTTGACACCACTTTAACTCCCATGACTCAATGCTATGGAATCGTTTGGTGAGGCAACACTATCCTTGTAAAATGAGGATGTAAATTTCACAATAAAAACAAGTACTGATCATATTGTTTATAAATAGCTGTTATTATAATATGGGTAGATATCTTCCAGAAAATCGGAAACATCGGAGGCAAATTTCAGGCAAAAATTGGCATGATCAAAAACAAAGATGGCAAAGACCTAACAGAAGCTGAAGAAATCAAGAAAAGGTGGCGAGAATATACAGAAGATCTGTATAGAAGGGATAAAAATATAGAAGATAGCTTTGATGGTGTGGTGAATGAATTAGAACCAGACTAAAGACTAAGTGGCCACAGTAAGAACAGACCACGGAACAACATACTGGTTCAAGATTGGGAAAGGAGTTCGGCAGGGCTGTGTATTATTGCCCTACCTATTCAACTTGTACGCAGAACACATCATGTGACGTGTGGGTCTTGACGAATCCAAGGCTGGAGTTAAAATTGCTGGAAGAAACATTAACAACCTTAGGTATGCAGATGATACCACCCTGATGGCTGAAAGTGAGGAAGAGCTGAGGAGCCTGATCACCAAGGTGAAAGAAGAAAGTGCAAAAGCTGGGTTGCAGTTAAACGTCAAGAAAACCAAAATCATGGCAACCAGACTGATTGACAACTGGCAAATAGAGGGAGAAAACGTGGAGGTAGTGACAGACTTTATATTTCTAGGTGCGAAGATCACTGCAGATGCAGACTGCAGCCAGGAAATCAGAAGACGTTTAATTCTTGGGAGGAGAGCAATGGCCAACCTCGATAAAATACTCAAAAGCAGAGACATCACACTGGCAACGAAGGTCTGCATAGTCAAAGCAATGGTATTCCCCATAGTAACCTATGGATGCGAGAGCTGGACCATAAGGAAGGCTGAGCGAAGGAAGATAGACACTTTTGAACTCTGGTGCTGGAGGAAAATCCTGAGAGTGCCTTGGACCGCAAGAAGATCCAACCAGTCCATCCTCCAGGAAATAATGCCCGACTGCTCACTGGAGGGAAGGATATTAGAGGCAAAGTTGAAGTATTTTGGTCACATCATGAGAAGACAGGAAAGCTTGGAGAAGATCATGATGCTGGGGAAAATGGAAGGAAAAAGGAAGAGAGGACGACCAAGGGTGAGATGGATGGACGGTATCCTTGAAGTGACTGGCTCAACCTTAAAGGAACTGGGGGCGGTGACGGCCGACAGGGAGCTCTGGCATGGACTGGTCCATGAGGTCACGAAAAGTCGAAAACAACTGAACGAGTGAGACGATGAGATATGATGAGAGATTGGATGTGATTGAGATGTAATAATTATATTGGCTACAATGGTGGTGGATTGTGATGACCTTTTCTCCCCAGGAGAGGCTGTGAGGTGAAGCTCTGTCCCCGGGACACCAGTTGGCCAGTCATAGTCCCAATAAACCATGGAGATGCACCTAGAATTTTCCAATTGCTCTTGTGAAGGCAGTGGCAAGGACATTGAACAAGGAGGCAAAAAATAACTTCTGCAATGGTGTTCAATGTATTTCCTCAGGAGTAACGAAGTCAACACGAGCTACCTATGGGATTCTACCTCACATGTGCCTGCAAATGTGCACTGAATTTTCTTCAAATGAATGATGTTCTTGCAGTTACCACTTTGACAGAACAGAAACATTCCCATTCTTATTTGTGTGTCCTTTTGAAAGATTACCAAATCAGGGGTTCCTATTCAGAGGGTGTAACTGAAAAATGTTTCAGCTCAGTCTTAAAAATGTGTTGCCAGCAAATAATGACATTTTTGTGAGATATAGTCCAATGCAGTCTAAATCACTGGGGAAGGACAACACAACCGTTGTTAAATGCCATCCCTGAAAAAGTATACATACTGTATTGAATCTGTACTTAGGCTTTATATACACTGTATTTTACTTCAACAAGTTAACTGATCAGGATATTAAACTATCTTTGCTTGGTAGCTCTATATATTTAAGTCATATAAGCTTATTACTGAAACACACTAGAAAAAATAGAGTGCATCAAGTAATGCAACTGGAAAAATGGCTTACATAAAGCAATGTAACTGTAGGAAGTACAGGAAGGTAGTCTATATTTTTGGTGACATAACATTATATTTGTGCATGTTATGATGTGACTATTATGAAAGTGGGTGCATTAAACCCTTACAGTAAAGTATTTTCTTCCTTTCCCAGTATATTAGAGCGATACTTTACAGATTCAATGTATCTGAAGTTTACCTATGCAGCACTAGTCTATAAGCAATTCAGCAGCCAGGTTGTGTTAAGCTGAGCCTGAGATAATATATGAACAGCTTGATGCATTTAGCTGGGAACATAAAAAATTCTACGTTGTCTAGGTAGGAGTATGGGAAAGAAATTCTGGGTGATATTCCACAGAATGCAAATCATGTTATGCAAATGGGATCCACCTTATTACATAACATGCAAAGTCAACAAATGGCTTGCCTCTTAAGTGGGTACTGGAAATCACAATGTTATTTTATGCACCTTTGAGTTCCTTTACTTTGAGAGTGATTTCACACATTATATAGAGACAAAGTATCTCTGGATATACTTAACAAGAAGGTTTGGTCAACACATATTCCCTGGAAAAGGATCTGCAGCAGAGATAGGAAGCCGTGTAGCTTTAGGGAGTAATTTCTTTTATTTCCAACACAAATCACTGTTTCTTGACCAACAAAGCCTAGAAGAGTCAAGGATCATAAAACAGCCTTGAAGGAATGCCTCCATTTCTATATTTTCCTTTTCCCTGTTCTAGAAGGTACAGATGCTTACAACAGTATGTTTGTCACATCCATAGTCTTAATTGGCAGAATTTAAACCCTTCTAGAATTAATGCACCAGAAAGTGGCATTTTATCTACCTAAATTTATAAGGAGTTATGTAAGAGTGGGAGCAGTAAGGAGGGACTGTCCTTAGGGAAAAGAAAACATTCACCAAAGGAAGAATAGAATCATAGAGCTGGAAGAGACCTCATGGGCAATCCAGTCCAACTCCCTCCCAAGAAACAGGAAAATCACATTCAAAGCAGCCCCGACAGATGACCATCCAGCCTCTGTTTAAATGCCTTCAAAGAATGTTCCGGTGAAATCTCCTTTCCTGTAGTTTGAAGCTGTTGTTCCGTGTCCTAGTCTCCAGGGCAGCAGAAAACAAGGTTGCTCCCTCCTCCCTACGACTTCCCCTCACATATTTATACTTCATGTCTCCTCTCAGCCTTCTCTTCTGCAAGTTAAACATGCCCAGCTCTTTAAGCCACTCCTCATAGGGTTTGTTCTCCAAACCTTTAATCATTTCAGTCGCCCCCCTTTGGACACTTTCCAGCTTGTCAATATCTCCCTTCAACTGCGGTGCCCAGAATTGGACACAGTATACCACGTGATCTGACCAAGGCAGAATAGAGGAGGAGCATGACTCCCTTGGATCTAGACACTATACTCATATTTATGCAGGCCAAAATCCATTGGCTCTTTTTGCCATCACATGACATTGTTGGCTCATGTTTAACTTGTTGTTCACGAGGACTCCAATATATTTTTTACATGTACTGCTGTTGAGCCAGGCATCCCCCATTCTGTATCTTTGCAATTCATTTTTTCTGCCTAAGTGGAATATCTTGCATTTTTCCCTCTTGAACTTCATTTTGTTAGTTTCAGCTCATCTCTCCAATCTGTTAAGATCGTTATGAATTCTGCTTCTGTCTTCTGGAGCATTGGCTATCCCTCCCAATTTGATGTCGTCTGCAAACTTGATGATCATGCCTTCTAACCCTTCATCTAAGTCATTAATAACGATGTTAAACAGAACCAGGCTAAGGCAGAACCCTGCGGCACTCCACTTGTCACTTCTTTCCAGGATGAAGAGGAAGCATTCGCGAGCACCCTTTGGGTTCATTCACTTAGCCAATTACAGATCCACCTAACCATTGTTTTGCCTAGCCCAAATTTTACTTGTTTGTTTGCCAGAAGGTCATGGGGGATCTTGTTGAAGGCCTTACTGAAATCCAGATACGCTACATGCATGGTATTCCACGTATCTACCAAATTTGTAATAATTCTATTGACAAAAGAGATCAGATTAGTCTGGCATGACTTGTTTTTGATTAATCCGTGTTGACTATTAGCAATGACCGCTTTCTAAATGTTTGCAGACCACTTCCTTAATTATCTTTTCCAGAATCTTGCCTGGTTTCAACGTAAGGCTGACCGCACAGTAATTGTTTGGGTTGGCCTTTTTTCCCTTATTGAAGATAAGGACCACATTTGCCCTCCTCCAATCTGTGAATATGTGAGCAGAGGTTTGAGAGATCTTGATCACAATCAACTGGATAATTGTAAGGGAGGTGTGTGGAAAGGATGGAACTGGGGAGATATTAAAAAGGGAATTGTAGAGGAGGGGGAGAAAGAACTGATAAATGTGCCCTTGAATCTGTTTGTGAAAACAGCAAAATTAAAGAGCAGTGAGTATCCTGACATGCCTGCCTGCTTTTGTTTATGTAGTATTTGACAGAGTTGACCAAAATGACAAAGGGGCCGATTTCACCTTGGAAATCAAAACCATTCCTCTTCCAAGGGAAGGGCTCCACCACCATGTTTTTTTGACATTGCCGAATCACTGGTTGCAGCTCCTTGTGTGGTGTTTGTGTGTGTTGTTTTCTTTTAGGGTGGCTCTGAGCTTTGAGTCACCCTTTAGTCTCTACTAATGCCTTTGGCTTTTTCTCTTATCTCTCCTCTCTCCTCTCTTTCATCAAAGCAGCACTATTAAAATATTATTGTTATTAATAATTATAGAAATTCCAGCAAACAGCAAATTCTCATTCTCAGAAAAACTACCTACCTACCTACCTACCTACCTACCTAAACTTACCACCAATACCTAATAATTTCTGGATCATACAGGAGTGTTTTTCTAATAAAGTGACATGCTGCTTGCTTGTTTGTTGATGGTGTATTGCTGGTCTCTTCCAGTATGTTGTGAGAAGAAGAAATGCAAATTGCAAAAGCTTTCAAAGAAGTTGTTGTCTTTTTTTTTATTGGTAAAGAAAGTATAATAGTGCACTGTGTGACGTGGAAGTGCATCTTTGATATTTGGTAGGCAGGAATGATGTTCTGCTGTTGCTCCTGGAGAAGAGGGGGATACCTTTTCCAGAATTTTTAAAAATTTTATTTTTAAAAAGAAAAAAACTCTAAAAATCAGGGGATGACTCAAGAGTTATGAAAGCTGATGGACCAGCAGTGGTTTCCTACAAGTGTGACAATTTTCACCCTGATAGCCCTAAAAATGACAGGAAAGGGAACCCATGAAGCCCCCTACCCATTGCCACCAATGGGCCAAATCGAACCACATTTTCTGACTGTGGACAAAAAACAGCTATTTGGACACCCACCCGTTTTCGAGAGGGGAACAAAAATGGATCTGTGGAAACCCCAGAATCCGGAAAGCAGAAACAGCTTGAGATTCAGCCAAAATGCACAAACCCAATGAATGTCCACACATATGCCTATACTTTCAACAATTTAATATGATAGACAATCAAAGTAAGTGACACTATGACCAACATCTAATAGTAGGAGGGCATATAAGCAATCATATCTATACACCTATTATTTGAAGTTTTCTTAAAGTAGGAGTAGGCAGAAGTTTTTATCGAGGGGGTGTGTGGCTTTGTACTTCCCCGATCTCAAATCACTGGAATCTGTTATTCTGATTTTCTGCTATCACTGAGCTAGTAAAGAAACAATTTGGTCTCTATCAATTTTTTCCTTTAAGCAAGGCATGAGGGAATGAGCACCCCATTTTGGAGCATCCTTATAGAAAACTTCTAATGGAGCACGTCAGATTCTTTTTAAAAAATACACACTTTTAAAAGCTCACATTGTTGTATTAAACAACTAGCCCCCACTTTTTGCAAGTATCACAGCATTTCCAGTGAAGGGAGGGGGAACAGGCAAAGGCACCAGACTGGGCAAGGGTGCTGCATGTGGCCCACAAGATCTTTGCTGTCCTTAAAGGATCACCCTGCCTACAATGTTGTCTCTGTTTTCCCCATTATTGATACAAAAAAATCTGGTTGATCTCTTCCTCTTCCTTCATGTATAGTGCAAATGCATTGACTTTGTTTTGTTTCACCATGTAGATAACATACATTATTTAGCAAATCAATTTCTAATTGCATTTTAGTGGACATTATTATAGGTTCAGAATTCCCAGTAGTAACTGAAGGCACAACTACTTAACTTAAAGCAGTTATATTGTTTCTCAATTTTTGCTTCTGTCTACCTATCTAATCTAAATTAATCTTTTATCTAATAGTTGCGTTATGCAACAACTTGGTATATATTTTGTAGTAATACACAATGGAGATGTACTTGAGAAAACAACTATTTATATGTTTATGTTCATGTACGTTTTGCTTATACGAATGAGCTGGCATTCTCTGTAGGCTTCATGCTATCATGATGCTATCCTTATATCACTTGTGGTGATGCTTGCTTTTCATTCAATAGTTAGGGCCAATTCACCTGGATGACTTAGGCCCCATCTACATATAATGTAATTTTAAACCGGTAATGAAGAAAGTGGTTTCGCTGTGCAGAGAATTACATAGGAAATCCTGGAACCAATTTTGAAGCCTGGATGGTGATTGCACAAACCACAGAGTACCAATGTACATTAAGGGTTTTTAATGTGTTTTTGTGGAAATGTTTTCTGACGACCACAGTTTGAAGCTAGCTCCAAATTAGGCTTGCTCAAATAATTCGTTTTCCCCGTTAACCGTTATTAATTCGTTATTTTCGTTTGTTTTGAAGCAATTTTGAAGCATTGGTTGTCCACACGTCTGATATCGCGGTTTCGAATCGCGAGAGGCCGTTTTTCGTTATGTCGTCGTTTTCTTCGTTAGGAAAAAAAAGCTTTTGCAAATCACCCAAACCATTCAGGCCCTTTCCTTTTGCCCCTCAGCAAAAGGGGCGTCACGGGCTCAGCCAATGGGAGGGGGCGAGGGGGAAGGAGGCCGAGGAGGAGGAGGAGGAAGACAGAGGGGGGAAATGGCCGCCGCCGCCGCCTCGCCTCAGCTCAGGCCTGGTGTCTCTCTGAGGCGGGAAGGCGGCGGATGGAGCCGAGACCGAGAGAGACAGAGAGGGGCCCGGCGGTGAGGTTTTGATGTCTGTGCGAAGCTAGGCAAGTGGGGTTTATATATCTGTGGAAGGTCCAGGGTGGGAGAAAGAACTCTTGTCTGTGGGAGGCAAGTGTGAATGTTGCAATTGGTCACCTTGATTAGCATTGAATAGCCTTGCAGCTTCAAAGCCTGGCTGCTTCCTACCTGGGGGAATCCTTTGTTGGGAGGTATTAGCTGGCCCTGATTGTTTCCTGTCTGGAATTCCCATTTTCTGGGTGTTGTTCTTTTACTGTCCTGATTTTAGCTTTTCTGTAGCTAAAAATGCATATAAAATTGATTCTATAGGGAGGATAAATGATTGGATTTCAACTCCTACAGCTTGGCTTTCTCTGCCAATAATGGTACCCATCTTGGATATTGTAAGGGATTTATTATTATTATTATTATTATTATTATTATTATTATTATTATTAGACCTTGCTCCCAGGAAGGTGCCTTCGCTGTGGCTCCCAACTTATCTATCTATCTACCTTTCCACATATTCTCCACATTGTGTGTATGTGTATGTATATTATATATACATGAGCCCCGATGGCGAAGTGTGTTAAAGCACTGAGCTGCTGAACTTGCAGACCGAAAGGTCCCAGGTTCAAATCCCGGGAGCAGAGTGAGTGCCCGCTGTTAGCTCCAGCTTCTGCCAACCTAGCAGCTTGAAAACATGCCAATGTGAGTAGATCAATAGGCACCGCTCTGGCAGGAAGGTAATGGCACTCCATGTAGTCATGCCGGCCACATGACCTTGGAGGTGTCTATGGACAACACTGGCTCTTGGGCTTAGAAATGGAGATGAGCACCAACCCCCAGAGTCAGACATGACTGAACTTAACGTCAAGGGATACCTTTACCTTTACCTATACACACACACACACACATTATGCAGGGACTATATACACACACAGTATATATCACACACACACCAATTTAACAAAGTTTCAGCCACAAAAACAAAGTTTCTGAAGTAGAACAATGACTTTCACAGTAAAGACAACCCAATTTAACAGGAAATAAGACTTTCAAAGCAGGAACAGATTTCTGCAATTATTAAAAAATGGTTTATTATAAAAGCTATGAAAATTCGCCAAAAATCAGAGGATAAGGGAAACGTTCCAAATTTTGGTGAGCTATCAGTGTTAAATGTGTTCTACCACTGTACCAAGTTTGAAGAAGATCACTCAAAAAATGAGGGTGGGAGAGTCCTGTAAAGTCCTCTCCCTCTGTGCTGTTTTTGGGAATTGCGCATGCGCGTCCGCCATTAACGAATTAATTTAGAAAATAACGAATTTTTGTTAATTTCGAAATTTTTGGGGGGCCAAATTCGGAAATACCATCAGAAACGAAAAGCTGCCCCCCTTTAGTTTTGAAACGAGTTTAGAATCAAATTTTTCGTGGATCGATCAAGCCTACTCCAAATTGCATTAAATGGTCAATGCAACTGGGGCCAAAGCTGGAACTGTGTCAATTTCCAAGGCAAGTGGTTTAACAGTAATTAAGCTTGATGTCCCAGGTAACATATTATTGTCATTTTCTCCTACATAAAAAGTCATTTTACTTTGGCCAAGTTAATTAAGGGCTTATAAGAAATGAAGCACCCAAAATTTTCAACCAATTTCATTGGCTAAACTCAGTTGGTACAACTATTCTTAGTAATAAAAAGAGATGAGCAAGATTTGCTCTGCACGGGAAAATCTGTCAGTTTCCCTTTCTTTTACGTTTCGTTCACTTTTTTCTATCTCTATATATAAAAGGCTTTTGGCGTCACGGCGACGCACAAAACAACAAAACCCAAAACTCCCCAAACTCCAAAATTGGCAACACAACCCATCACCCCTGCCTCCAGTAAGATATAACACAATTACACTACATGCACAATCACAGGGCCAACAAAAGCCCAAAAACCACAACAGCTGAGAAAAATTGAAATTTCTTGCAATGGAGGATAATGTGTCAGGGAATACCCCAAAATGGAACAGATATTTTATTTTGGGATTTATTTTCCTTTTATTCTATTATAACAGTTTTTGGCTCTCAGTGTTTTCATGGAACATAATAGATTCCACAAACACAAATGCTTCTTTGGACATAGGACATTTTATGTGACCTTTTTATTGGAATTGTTATATTGAATTTTAACAGAAAGTTATTTTTCGAGTGATGTGGATTGTATCATCTCACAACGTTGTAGAAAATAATATTTTCTCCCCTAGTGATCTGAGCAATTAAGGCCACTATATGTTAATGCTTTTATGTTAAGCCTCTTTGAGTCTTTGTTGGGAAAAATAAAGCAGGGTATAAATAAATATAATAATATTAATAATGATGTTGATGATGATAGTAACAACAACAACAACAACAACAACAACAACAACAACAACAACGGTCCCACCAAGACATCATTATACCAGAGAATTAAAAAAAATACAATCTTGGCTTGCATATTTATCCAAAAATTTATTATTTGTAGAAGTGCTAGTTCATTTCTAGGTCATTTAGAAGATAGGTTAATGTATCACTAAAATGAATGCACTTACATTCTGCTGTAGTATTTGAAATATGATGGCATATCACAGTGATACTCAATCTGTGGTCCCCAGATGTTTTTGGCCTATATGGAGGTTGCAATATGCAATAGGGAGGATTTTCTTCAACTGGTCAAAATTGTAGGGATTACTGTTTCTGTTCCCACCATTTATGTATTCAAGAGTTTCTTTTCCTATTATATTGGGACTTTGAGAGAGAGAGAGGTGACACTTTGAGTGAGGAGAAATTATAACTGTTTGTTTATTTGTAACTTGTGAGGTAAATAATTGTAATGGTTTCAGTAATATCTTTGTCTGTGTGTGTCGTATGCCTAATGGCATTGAATGTTTGTCATGCATGTGTACATTGTGATCTACCCTGAGTCCCCTTCGGTGTGAGAAGGGTGGAATATAAATACTGCAAATAAATAAATAAATAAATAAATAAATAATTTTCTACAGAGCAGATGCTAAGTGGTTACAATAAAGGCTTATGGTTTTTCTCTTCAGAAGATGTTAATTATAAACTGGTTTCTGTGTAGCTCTATTCCTTTTCCAAGGAAACATAAACAGGACCATTTACTTTTAAATCCAATTCTCCTTGGATTTAAACAGTAATTCCTTAGGCAATTACCATATGGTCTTTAGCCTTTCCCTTCTTAAAAGGTCTAACTATATTAACTCAAAGAAGCTGCTTTTTAACACACAATTCCCTTCTCCAAAACCAACTCCTAAAACTGAGCTCCAAAACCAAACTCCAACTCACTGGATTCCAAAAACCTGACTAACTGAAAAAAAATGTTCAGCCAGTTTCGCCCAACTGTCACTTTGGCTCTGCCCACCTTCAGTTGCTAAGCAACTTCTCATTCGCATTTAGCCAATCAGGCAGCATCTATGCTAAAGGCTACTTGATAGCTCCTCCCCCTGGCTCTACTGAGTTACTGTCAGTGGGGCCTACAAAATGGCTGCTCATCCATCCTGCCTACAAATTGGCTGTACACCAGTCCTGCAAGGTGGACCATGTACCAACTTTGGGATGTAGGCAAGATCTGTTACAGCCTACAACTCCCAGAAATCCCAGCAGGTTTATCAACTGTTAGGATTTCTGGGAGCTGAAAGCCAAAAACATCTAGAGACCCCGGGTTAAGAAGCACTGGCATATTGTTATGATTGAGCCTCATGGCTCTGTTACTGGCAGACGTGGGCGTAAGACTCCTCGAGAGTCAGATACTCTCGAGGAGCGAGAAAGAAAGAGACTGCGAGATATCTTTGCAGCACCATCTGACGAAGAGTCTTTTGAGGGGTTTACGGAGAGAATGGAGGAGGGGCTGGTTAGCTCGGAGGAGGATGAGATGGATTGGACTCGGGTGAGGGAGGAATTGGGTGCCACTGGCAATGATGGGATGGAAGATGAATGGGGACCTTCAGGATTAGACCCATGGACAAGCTGGAGGGATGGGATGGGATCCACAGCTGGGGATGCTGTGGGGCGTAGTCAGAGGTGTTCCAGCTCTGATGAGGAAAGTGATGAGGAAACGCCCGGGTTAAGGAGGGCAGCTGATAGTGATGAGGATTTGTAACTGGCATAAAATGAGGCTTGGGAGCAATTGCAAATTGCGTTGGGCAAGGTAATCTGGACGAACGCTTGGGATCTGTGTGGGACGCTTTCCTGAAGACTGGTGTGTTTTCGTGTGCTGATACGTAAGTTGTTTTGGAATTTGGGGTCAGACGGCGGGAGGAATTGTGTGGGCTTTTGTTTGTGCAAACTTGTGCTTAATCTCATTAGCTTTGACCTTCCGTCGTCTTCTTGACGGACGCCATCTCCTGCTTTGGATTTCGGACTGAACTGACCACGGCTTGACTTCCCCCTACTCGGACTTGGTGAAACTACAAACGTCTGCTTCTGGCTTGAACTACGGAAAGGAACTGGGTCTACTCTACTGCTTCAATCCTCGGCTGATCTGTGTGTATTGGAAATCTTGCCTGCTGTGTGGAGGAGTGACTCAAGTTACTCAAAGCACAGTGCTGGCAGCAGAGAGGAATCTGCTGCCAATTAATTGCATTCTTTTGAACACTTTGTTCCCCGGCTTCTGTTTTGTTTATCCCCAGGCTGAAGCAAGCTGTTTTGTTTTTACCCGGATTAAACTCCGGTTTAATCCGGTTTATCTTTTGAACGTTTTTCCTTGCCCCTTTTTGCTTTTAAAGGCTAATACTGCCTGGCCCTTGTATTTTACGGGCATTTTGAGTTCTGTTATCCAATAAACTCTGTTATCTTTGATCTTGTGGCGTTCTGTCTTTGACAGATTGCCCAACGCCATAAAAAAGGTTTATTGCAGTAATAAATCCCGTCAGGAAGACGATGGATGAGTTAAGGGCTAAGTTCGATCAATTACAAACGGCCTTTACTGTCAGTCAAACAGCTAATGCTGTTAAAGGACATGTTTTGACTCCTGAACGCTTTGACGGAACCAGGTGCAAGTTGCCAACTTTTTTGGCACAAGTTGAGCTTTATTTTTCCCAGCTCAGTGCTCATGCTTACCCTACAGACACTAGCAAGGTGGCATTTATTTTGAGTTTGTTGACTGGTCCTGCAGGACAATGGGCCACTAATTTAATTTTGGGAAATGACCCAGTCAAGGACAATTTGAATAATTTCAAGAAGTTACTAACTGACACTTTTGGGGACCCTCTCCGCACGGAGAATGCTGGGTGGGCTCTGTATCGGTTGAAACAGGGAAAGGGGACTGTTTTGGATTACTTAAATAAGTTTAATTTGTATCGCCACCAGCTGGACTGGGGGGAAAATGCATTCATGCTTTTGTTTACTGCTGGGTTAAGTGATTATCTCCAGGATGAATTAGCACGCTTGGAGCCGGCTGAGAATTGGGATGCCTTAGTAGCTAAGGTGCTGCGTTTGGACGCCAGGTTCGAGTCCCGTAAACACTCGAAAGCAATGTGTGCGCCACCTATGCATGTAACCAGGGCACCTGTGGTGATGGGGGAAGAGCCTATGGAGCTTGGGGTCTTTAAAAAGCTGTCTACAGAAGAAAAGAACCGCAGGAGGCAGCTGGGGTTGTGTTTGTACTGTGGGAATGCTGGGCATTTTGCTAAAAACTGTAATGTGAAACCTTCCCAGCTTTCGGGAAAAGGCCAGCCCTAGTGCGACGTGAGTCCAACGCATTAGGGCTACTAAAGCAGTCAACTGAGGGGAGGAAGCATGTTTTCGTACCCATTACATTATCTGTTGGGGGAAAGGAACTTGTTTCTACTTTGGCACTGCTGGACTCAGGGGCTACGGTCTCTTACGTGGATATTGAGTTTGCTAGGAAGCATGGCATTCCTAGAGTGCGCAAGGCATGCGACGTGTGGGTGGAAGGAGCGGATGGGAGACTGCTGGAGACTGGGGTGGTTAACCATGAGACCTCAGCAGTAATGTGGGAGGTGCAGGGAGTAACGGGAACGTTTGTGTGGGATATTACAAGCTTGCCCAGATACGATGTGATCCTGGGGATGGATTGGCTAGCTGTAGTAAATCCACAAGTAGATTGGGTGACGCGTAAGTTGACCTTAAAGAGGCAGGATTGTTGCACTCTGAACGTTTCTCAATCTGATATGGAGGGAGTGCCTGCTGAGTATGGGAAGTTCTCTGATGTATTTTGTAAAAAAGAAGCGGACAAGTTACCGCCGCACAGGCCGTATGATTGCGCCATTAAGCTAGCGGAAGGTGCGAAATTGCCAGCAGGAAGGCTGTATGCCTTGACTGTACCGGAAAGGCAAGCTTTGCGAGAGTTCCTAGATGAAAATTTAGCCAAGGGGTTTATTCGCCCATCTAGCTCTCCAACTGCGGCACCGGTATTCTTTGTAGCCAAAAAGACTGGGGAACTTAGGTTGGTCTGCGACTATCGGATCCTAAACAAATACACCATTCGGGATAGGTACCCGCTGCCTTTAATCTCGGAACTGTTATCAAGGGTGCAAGGGGCTAAGGTCTTTACCAAGCTTGACCTGCGGGGGGCGTATAACTTAATCCGAATACGGGAAGGTGATGAATGGAAGACGGCATTTAACACGTGCTTCGGATGCCACGAGTTCCGAGTCATGCCTTTCGGACTTTGCAATGCGCCTGCGGTCTTCCAGAGGTTCATGAACGATGTGTTTAGGGACCTAATTGACCAATTTTTAGTGATTTATTTGGATGATATCTTGATTTTTTTTCTAAGGACGAGAAAGAACATCGTCAACATGTCAAGCAGGTTCTGCACCGTCTGCGGGCTAATGGGCTCTTCGCCAAGGCTTCCAAGTGCGTCTTTCATGTGCCTGAAGTGGAGTTCCTAGGTCATGTAGTGTCAGGTAGGGAACTTAAAATGGACCCACATAAGGTTGACGCCGTCAACTCATGGCAGGAGCTTAAGACTAAGAAGGATGTGCAAAGGTTCTTAGGATTCGCTAATTACTACCGGGAGTTTATTCCGAATTTTGCAAAGCTCACGGTGCCTTTGACGCAGCTCCTGCGTAAGAAACAGCCATTTGTGTGGGGGCGGGAAGCTCACGACGCGTTTTTACAACTAAAGTCTAGCTTTCAATCAGACAACATACTAACACATCCTGATGTTGACAAACCGTTCGTGGTAGAAGCGGACGCTTCTAGCTACGCGTTGGGGGCTGTATTGTCTCAGAAAGATTCCTCAGGGACCTTGTGTCCCTGTGGATTTTACTCGCGGCAACTAACACCATTCGAGCAGAACTATACCATATGGGAGAAGGAGTTGTTGGCGATTAAGGTGGCGTTTGAGGTGTGGCGGCACTGGCTAGAAGGGGCGCGGCACCAAATCGTGGTCAGGTCTGATCACAAGAATTTGGAGCACTTGCAAACAGCAAAAAAGTTAAACCAGCGTCAAATCCGATGGGCTTTGTTTTTCTCCAGGTTTAACTTCAAAGTGCAGTTCGTGGAGGGGAAGGCAAACTTGCGGGCCGACGCCTTGTCCCGCAAGCCAGAGTTTAAGACCAATGAGCAGGTAGTATGTCAGACCATCTTGCCTACTGCCTCTCTATGTGTTGTAGATAATGAGCTCGGGTTACATGACCAGATCCTTGAGGCTCAGAGGGACGATGTGTGGACTCAGGAGCAACTTATGCTGTTATCAGCAGGTAACCGTACAATACTGCCTCATCTACAAGATCAAGACGGAGTATTGGTACGCAGGGGGCAGGTCTATGTACCAGTGGGGGCCCTCAGGTTGGAGGTGATTAGAGCCCACCATGACGAACCCATGGCTGGGCACTTTGGCAGGTTCAAGACCGTGCAGCTTATCACCAGGAGCTACTGGTGGCCAAAGATGCGGCAAGACATTCTGCGCTTTTGTGACAGCTGCGCTGTTTGCCAGCAGAGTAAGACGCCTGTTGGGCGCCCTAGAGGTTTGTTGTCGTCTCTACCTGTTCCTGAGAGGCCATGGCAAATCATTTCCATGGATTTTATTTCGGATTTGCCTAAGTCTGGGGGTTATACTTGTATTTGGGTGGTGGTGGATTTATTTAGCAAACTGGCTCATTTTATTCCTTGTTCAACCATTCCGGCGGCCCCTACGTTGGCCTTACTGTTTACTAAGCACATCTATCGTTTGCACGGAGCTCCCGAGGTGATTATTTCGGATAGGGCTCCGCAATTTGTGTCACGCTTTTGGAAACACTTCCATGAGTGCTTAGGTACTAAGTTAAACGTTTCTTCTGCGTTTCATCCGCAAACGGATGGTCAGTCGGAACGGGTTAATGGGCTCTTAGAGCAATATTTACGTTGTTTTTGTTTAGATCAACCCACTGCTTGGGTGAAGTGGCTACCGGTGGCGGAGTTCGCTTACAACAATGCGGTGCACACGTCTAGTCAGCATACGCCATTTGAACTAACGTATGGTTTTCACCCACGGGGAGGTGTGGCGCCGTCGACCAATGTGGTCTCTTCTGACCCTGTGTACTGCTCTTCGGAAATGGCTGCGTTGCATGATGTTGCCCGTCGCTTACTGTTGGAAGCTAAGGCAACGCAAAAGACTCAGGCCGATCGCCGCAGGCAGGCAGGGGAGGAGTTGGAAGAAGGGGATTTGGTGTGGTTGTCTTCCAAACATATTAAACAGGCTGGGGGAAAGTTTGCACCTCGGTATTTGGGTCCCTTTCCTATCGTTAAAAAGATTTCTTCCGTTGCGTTTCGTTTGCGTTTACCGTCTAGTTTAAAGGTCCATCCAGTTTTCCATCGTTCACTGTTAAAATTAGATACCTCCAGTCGTCGTGGTGCTATAGCGGAGGGTATCACTGCCACCTCTCCGCCTTCGGGGGAGGAGGCCTTTGTGAGAGGGGATAGTGTTATGATTGAGCCTCATGGCTCTGTTACTGGCAGACGTGGGCGTAAGACTCCTCGAGAGTCAGATACTCTCGAGGAGCGAGAAAGAAAGAGACTGCGAGATATCTTTGCAGCACCATCTGACGAAGAGTCTTTTGAGGGGTTTACGGAGAGAATGGAGGAGGGGCTGGTTAGCTCGGAGGAGGATGAGATGGATTGGACTCGGGTGAGGGAGGAATTGGGTGCCACTGGCAATGATGGGATGGAAGATGAATTGGGACCTTCAGGATTAGACCCATGGACAAGCTGGAGGGATGGGACGGGATCCACAGCTGGGGATGCTGTGGGGCGTAGTCAGAGGTGTTCCAGCTCTGATGAGGAAAGTGATGAGGAAACGCCCGGGTTAAGGAGGGCAGCTGATAGTGATGAGGATTTGTAACTGGCATAAAATGAGGCTTGGGAGCAATTGCAAATTGCGTTGGGCAAGGTAATCTGGACGAACGCTTGGGATCTGTGTGGGACGCTTTCCTGAAGACTGGTGTGTTTTCGTGTGCTGATACGTAAGTTGTTTTGGAATTTGGGGTCAGACGGCAGGAGGAATTGTGTGGGCTTTTGTTTGTGCAAACTTGTGCTTAATCTCATTAGCTTTGACCTTCCGTCGTCTTCTTGACGGACGCCATCTCCTGCTTTGGATTTCGGACTGAACTGACCACGGCTTGACTTCCCCCTACTCGGACTTGGTGAAACTACAAACGTCTGCTTCTGGCTTGAACTACGGAAAGGAACTGGGTCTACTCTACTGCTTCAATCCTCGGCTGATCTGTGTGTATTGGAAATCTTGCCTGCTGTGTGGAGGAGTGACTCAAGTTACTCAAAGCACAGTGCTGGCAGCAGAGAGGAATCTGCTGCCAATTAATTGCATTCTTTTGAACACTTTGTTCCCCGGCTTCTGTTTTGTTTATCCCCAGGCTGAAGCAAGCTGTTTTGTTTTTACCCGGATTAAACTCCGGTTTAATCCGGTTTATCTTTTGAACGTTTTTCCTTGCCCCTTTTTGCTTTTAAAGGCTAATACTGCCTGGCCCTTGTATTTTACGGGCATTTTGAGTTCTGTTATCCAATAAACTCTGTTATCTTTGATCTTGTGGCGTTCTGTCTTTGACACATATCGAATGTGGATTAAGGGTAGCAACATAGTAAATAAAGAAAATTAAGGAAATGTATAACCCTAAAATGATAGTCACCTAGAGGTGAGAAGCAAGTTAAACATCCAAACTACATGCAAGCATACTCAAAAAGTACTGGCTAATGTTTTCAAATAAATACAAATCTAATTCATGTGGATGGATGGTACTCTTTCACATCATGGATGGAGAATGGCTTATCAGACATTATACAAAAGCAACATCCATAATCCCAAACCATATGTTATACTGGCTAGGACTGATGGGAGTAATAGGGCAGGTGTACTTGGACAAGAAAACCTGATTCAACTTTTATCACAATGTCAGCCTACTTCTGGTGAGTATTATATTTTTTCATAGTTAAAATGGCCTTGCTCTGCTTTGGCCAAAATGGGATACTCGGGAATCTGCTGGAAACTCTGGAGTATCACAGGCTTCAGGGCAGTCTGGACAATGGACACAGATCTGATTCATATTGTCCAGATGGAACATTGACACCATCACACTTTCCCTGTGCTTATCACTGCAAGCAAAGGGGCTGGATTTCATGATCCATCTATGCAAGCTTCTGGCTATCATGTTTGCCCCATTCTGACATCAACTGAGGTGCCCACATGACAGGAGAGAGATCACATGGGTATCTCTGCTGAGAGTAGAACTATCAATATAGATCTTTAGTCATGGTCTGAGCTTTTTAGGTGAAGCTTTAATTAGAGATAAAATGCTGTTTATTATTATTATCTTATCTTTATTAGAGATAAGATAAGCAACTATCCATTTTATTATGTTCTTTACTTTTTTTCAAGTATGTATCTTATTAAATGAAATGTCAGATGAGCAAGTGACCATGGAAGCATTTATAAACATAAACACTGAGTGAGGACAGAGTTTCTCGGAACAGCTTCCACTAGACTGGAAGTGATTGGGTGGTCGGGGTGGGTTTATCTCCTAGGCAGACCCCTCTTTCCTGAGAAGGGCAACTGGGAGTACACTGAACTTTAATAAAACTATTGAAAATATTTCAAAGCTTTAGGCCCATCTCTTCCTTCTTCACATCCACTTTAACTGCCAGGAACTGCATTGGGCGAAAGAGATCTGTTCTGCTAGTGGTTCTGGTACTGATTCATATTGGCTCTAGTCCTTTCTTATAAATGATTGACTAACAAACAGGATCACTAGCACAACCAATTTCTGCTGCTAGGTATAGCTCTTGGCTGTTAATTTAATTTGGGGAACAAGGTCAGGTAAGTATAGAAGTGCATCTACACTGTCAAATTTGACTCCTTTTCAGCTGTCATGGATCAATGCTATGGACTGATGGGTTTTAAATAATTGTAATGGTACTTAACTTTCCATAATACCAGCTATCTTTTATTGTCAGCAATTTTCTTCAGGTTTTTTTTTCTACAAAGAAAATGGGAGAAGGGCAATATGTGGTGACAAATCTCAACTGTGTGATGGCAAAACAATGGAGGATTCCTGAGTAAAATGGATGGATTGAAAAGTATGTGACAAAGGTAAGAAAATCATCCATTTAATTTCAAAACAAAGCTGAATGGTAAACCTACTTTCCCAAACACTTGACCTGTTCAGTGGGATGAAGTGGTTGATCACAAAGTTTGATTAAGTGAATCATTTGAACCTTGTTACAGTTCTTTCCTAGACCTTCCCTGACAACATTAGGAGAAGAAAAAGGAGTGCTGGTGACAGAAGATGCACTCTCAGCATGTTCTACTCCTGTATAGAATTTTTGTATTGTGTCAGAAACGAATTGAAAATATACTGCAAGTAGTTTCTGGTGTAAGAGAATTGGCTGTTGCCCAGGGGATGCCCAGAAGTGTTGCCATCCTGTGGGAGGCTTCTCTCATGTCCTTTCATGGGAAGCTGGGGCTGACAGACGGGAGCTCATGCTGTCTCAAGGATTCAAGCTGCTGACCTTCAAGTCTTCAGGTCGGCAGTTCAGCCAGTACAAGGGTTTAGCCCACCACAGAATGAATGCCAGATATGGTTTCTGAATTTACGTGATTTCATTAGTTAGACCTGTTAAGCAGAGGTATGGGGTGTAGTGGGTGTATTTGTTTGTTGAATTGGATACCCTTGGAAGAAGACAGTACTCTATACAAACTGAGTAATATCTACAAGCTGAATTCAAAGATTGCATCTGCACCTGTGAATTGATTTTCAGAGTTCAAGCTTTGTTTGTGTGTTTTTCGAGTGATCAATAAGGAAACCCCATCAACCAGCATTTATATGTTCCCTTGCTGATCATTCCAGCAGTAACTGTATCACTGCTCGAAGGAGATGTAATTGTTAACAGTTTCATCTTCTTCTTGTTAAGCTCCCCAGCCCAGAGAGAGCAAGGGCTGAAATTGGTACCAAAGGGTTAGCATGGTATAAAAAGCAAAGAAGAGTTGAGAAGGGAAAAAGTCACTCAGTCAAAGTGAAAATATTTCAGTGCTTCATCTTTACCTGCAAATGTTGAAGTCAGTAAATACAGGTGGGAGGTGAGACTGGTTTGCTGCCAATAGTTCACAAGGGATATGTGACTAGAGAGAGATGAGGGATCACCTCTCTAGGAGTCCTTTAAGGACTCCTAAAGCTCCATCTCCTGGCCTGAGAAACAAAATGGGACAAAATGTTCTCTATACAATGCACGTACTTACCATACATCTACTGAGGCATATTTACGAGCGTTAATGGAAAGTGAGTATGCAAAACTAAGATGAATGTTCATGTGCACAGTCATCCAAATTAGGAATAAGAAGCTCTATCACTATGGAGGGTTTTTTTTAAAACCTCAAGTTATTTCTGTTCTAAATGTGAACAAATTACAAATTTTGATAAATTCTTCAGAAACAAGCTGACATAAAATTCTCCTCCATTTGCATTACCCAAAGTCAATGGGAACACCTATTCTAACATAGTGTGTTTCTCTCACATAATGTTAAAGCTAATATGAACTAAAGGTGATAATAGTTAAACCTAACTGCCCTCCTCAGTTCTTTGGGCTTTTGGAAGCTCAAAGAATCATGGTGGGTTGTGGGGACTGACCTTAGGACTTCGGAAGCAGTCTCACTGGCCCTATATCCCCACTAGACCCAGGCCTTTCAGGAAGACCCTGGTCTAATGGGGTATCAAAATAATTTGGGACAAAGCAGGGTTTACCTATTTTGTCCCAAATTACTTTGCTTTTACCGGAGGCATCATTTGGATGTCTCTGGTAAAAGTATGACAGGTTCCTTATTTTGGGATCAGTCTGGAAGAGCAGCATGACTAACAGGATAGTGTGTTTCATTATCCAACATAGATCTGCGCTCCTTTTAAATAGCAAACTCAGAGTTAATTCTAAAAAAATATAATATTGTTTCCAAATAAATTGAAAATTTTGCTTGTATAAAACATCAATGATTGAGACATGAGTGTTTCTTGCTACGGAATATTGATTTTTTGTACATAGTTTAAATACATGCTTTTAGGGTAGTTGGACTGACAAACAGCTCTGCCGTAATATTCATGGAACTAACCAAATCTACCCGGGGAACCTGCTGGACATTACTGGCTCTCAATCCTGAATAGAGGTGACTGCTGTGGTGAAAAAGAATCCTAGAGTGAAGGAAGAGACAGCAGATGAGATACACAGTAGCTGGCCACCTCCTTCTCCTTCATTCCCAGGTAGTCTTTGGATCCTCCTCTCTGTCCACCAGGGTGTTTTTCCCTAAACAAGCAGTTGGATTTTTTTCCCTCTGATACAGAATAAGTGCATTCAGGTCAAGATTATGGAAGAGGAATTTTATATGTGGTGCTATTGCGCATGCATAGATAGTTGTACATCCAGTTACACAATGTTAAAATTCATTCATGAAACAGCATTGCTGTTGTATAAGTCAGTGTCTATAAAGTTACATTACTCTCCTTATATAATCTCAACTATTCTACATTTTACACAAAACTTCATCCAGAGTTTGAGAAAGTGACTCTTCTGGTTTAGCACTCCTGTAGTCAATGGTAATGAAATTTTAAGACTTGAAGACCAAGAATGAGAAAAGATTTTTTCCCTTAAACCTTGATCTGGGCATGTCTACACTTATTCAGATAATTTGGGGCAAAGTGCTCTGAGGCTGCCTTGATGCAGCCTGGGAGTGTCTCTGGAGGCCTTTGGTGTCCAGATGGCCAGCTTGACTAAATGTGCATTGGGCCACTGCCAATACTGCTGCATCATTGGACCACAAGCAGCTCCCTCATAGAGGCTTGCTGGTGATATTGCTATTCTTGGACACCATGTTGTGTGCCCTGGTGTGAACTAACCAGAAGCAACATCATTAGCAAGCTTATATGAGAGAGCTGCTTGGGGCTAAAAATGCAATGGTGGACCGTTGGATGTGTGGGCTGTGGTCTGGACTGGGTTTGGCTTGATCTGACTGTCCATACCTCCAAAGCTTCAGAATCACTCTAGAGCTTCCTGATGCCCTTGAGATAGATTAATGGCTTGGTGCAGTGCTTCTACTGTGAATCCAGCCGTAGCTCCTGTAGACTATATGCAGCAGCTGAGAGGTCAATCCACATTATATGGCTGATACAGACATGGTCCTGGTTGGGAATCAGATTATTTTCTGTCTGCTGGATTTCCTAGGATGGCTTGAACTGCTATGGATTCTTCTCATAGGCTAATAATAAAATCAACATGCTCCTTTTTGGGGGCACCTTTATCATAGTGATGGAATATAAGAAACCCCTTGAGCCTTCCATTTTAATTAAGTTTTGATTTTGCATTTTCAAATACAATTTCCAACACCTACCTTTCTGCATCCTGAATTTCTTTTGAAATTGAAAGGACTTTCAAAAATATTTTGCACTTGGGTGATTGATAGGTGTTTTGTTCAGTGGGAAAAAGGCCAAAAATCCCATTATGTACACTTGAAGTATCTCTTTTGGTCCCATCCATATTGTTTCATATCTGATTAACCATACCTAACGGTTTCCCTTAAACTAAGCTATATTAATTGTATTTATAGGAAGAAAAATATTCAGCACTTCAAAGCTCATATCTATAATAGAAATCTTGAATGTCTATATTAACTTTGAACCGAAATAGCAACAATAATAAAAAGTTTCAGCTTTCAAAAATAACATTCTCTTTGAACTTTATTTTGCTGCTGTTTATTTGTGAAATATTTTAGGAGCACCCTGCGGTTAAAAAATGAGGTATTTCTGTATAATTATATTTGTTAAAATGCTTACACTAAGCAGGTTGTATAATATGTTTTAATTGGTATTGTAATTTAACACAGTGAGCTTCACATAATAAAATACATGGCTAAGATCCAGGCAACAGTTTTGTCTCTCCAAAACCCATTGATGTCAGTGATACATAAATGTTCATAATTGTGGCCTGGATTGCTGCCTAATAGCTGAAAATTATAGAATTATTTAGTAAAAATTGTGATTAGAAAGATTGGACCACCGGCAAAATCTTACAGTTCCTGAGTAAGCAAGACAGACATTTAGTGCATTTTCTTATTAGGCAAAAGAACAGTTATGCCCAGAGGAATATTTTTGAAGTGTACCTACTAAAATTTACTTATTTTTAGATACAATATACCTCCAGTTGTGAGGTGACAAAAAGTCACAATGAAAGATTAATATCACCATACATTTAGCAACTAGTGAACTTCAACAAAACATCTGGTGTAATTTAGATATCTTCTTCAAATAGGTTATTGGTCAGAGCTGGACAACTGTTTTGAGACTGAGTGGCAATTTTCTGCCCTAAAACCCACTGTGGCTTGGGTTAAAATGCCAAAAAAAAAACACACACAAAAAAAACTGGGGAATGATTCAAAGCATGACCAGATAGGGTCAGAAGTCCACTTCTGATTTTGAATAGTGGTATGCTTAATTTCAAGCTATGCAAGTACTCCTTGCTATCTATTGAAAAGGTTAAAGTGTCCTGGGAGGTGTTAAACATTTTTGGTGACAAAAAAGGACAATCAAAGAATTGAGAAGTTCCTGGTTGTTACAAAACAATATTGTGGCATTCTTTAGGAGGGTTGCGTGAGATAGGGGGGCATGGTGGATCTTTCCCATCTTTGTTTGTTTTCTGTATTCTCTACATGTAGACACTGGGCCCTTCTATACAGCTCAAAATACAACAATAACAGCTGGTTCCTGTTACATTTTGTGCCAGTCTGTGGAGGAAAATCCCACCTTTCTCCCTGGGGGATGTTTATACACCTACATATGCTATTGCCCAATTGTCATGGGTAAGCAGGGGAAGGGCCAGCCTCCCTTTCCTGCCCGCCCTATGCCCCCCACCCCAAAAGGCCTCCATACTGATACCAGGGAGTGTGAGATGGATGTGGAGACACCTTTTGGGATCATAGATGGCAATCCCAGGAGGTAGTCCCTTCAGGCCCCATACCTGCAAAGGTCAGGATCTTCCTGGAAGATGTGGACCTTTACAGGTATTTTTTTAAACGTTGAATAATCCTGGATAAACAGATGTATTTCAGGTTGAGACACATTGGCCTGGGGCATCATTTGTAAACCCCAGGCTATGCCTCATTACGTGGCAGAGTATTTGGGGCCATTTTGTTTCAGAACTCACTCTGGAATTCTCCACAGAACATGCAACCTCAGTTGCAGTCTGCAGCATTCCAGTTATGTAAACAAAGCCTTCATGGATAGAGTTTCCTTCATTCAGAAATCCACACTGTACATATAGAGGGCAATGGAAATGTGTGTGGAGTAGACATGTATTTTGAACATTTTAGGAGTTCCTAAAATTCTGAAGTTCCTAATCCACCAATGCATTGTTAAAATATGTTTATTTAGAGTGTGTGTTCCCAATGACTTTGCCTGCTTTAGTAATTTGATTAATGTTAGTTCATTGTTTGAAAAGAAAATACCTTGCTAAGGTGAGTGATCAGGCCATGTGTCTTGAAGAATTCTTGAAGAGATGGTAACAGGCAATGCACTTAAAACTCTCATCTCTTGGGAGTAATGCTGTCAGGTGTACACAGCAGCAAACATCATGCATGCTTGAATGGGTTTAATACAGCATGGGAATGAATGCTGAGACGAAAGGTTGTAGGGTTGTTGTTTTTTAACAGCAGCAGATGACTCTGTTCCTGCAATATTTAACTATTTGTGCATCCCAAATATATAGTAATGAACAAAACTTATCCTTACTGGTCACCTAAAGCAGATTTGTCCTTCAAGTGGCCCAAGATTTTCAATTACACTCACATTTTATACCTTGATAAAAATAACAGGATGGAACAAGAGTGGTAGTCCTCTGATAAATATCTGTGATTTTGAATTCTGCACTTAAAGGGGATGACCCCAGATTTAATGAGAGTGCTTGGCATGCGTTTTACATAAACTCATAACTTGAATTAAGCTACAATGCAGATTGCAAAGCAATCCGTAACACATCAGTTCTGAAACTAATGAACCAAAGATCCTTGTCAGCTTTTGTAATATTTTGACTGTTTTTGCCTCAGTGCCTTCGAATTACATGTGTATAAAGATGCTTATCTCCTGCTACAACAGGTCTTTCCCCAAGGATGCAATAGGTCACATTTACAGTGTGTGAATTTGCTAACTGAGCAATAACATCTTTCTGAGAGAATCACAGATATTTTTGGGGGAGGGATATTGAACAACATGTTTTTGACATAAATTGAATTCAAGAGCAGAATCTGCAAAAACAAAACAAAAACAAAACAAAAAGCTACACTGTATCCACAGATCGTAATAAGCTATTATCCTGTTTACGGTTTCAGACAGGCTTCATGAGTGGAAGGAAGGAAGGAAGGAAGGGAGAGAGGGAGGCAGGCAGGGAGGGAGGAGACACATTTCCTTATTGCTAGTATAGTAATATACAACTCAAATTCAACCTATATTAGCTGCTTAATCACTAGGTCTACTGGGAACGATGGGTAATAGGCAGCAATTCTTCTGAGGGCCCATCTATATAAGCCAAATTAGTCACGGGGTGAACAGACTCCGTGATGATCAAATGATGCATGGGGTCCATTCACCATAACATGGCCTTATTCCATGTTAAAATAAGTTGTGAGAAGCTTCCCTCTGTAGCAGTGGTTCTCAATCTGTGGGTCCCCAGGTACTTTGGCCTACAACTCCCAGAAATCCCAGCCAGTTTACAACAGGTTGAGAACCACTGCTCAAGAGAATGTCTGCATTTTGTGTCAGTATTAACAGTTGTGCTGCTTCCTATTCAGGAAGTGGCTACAGTGTTTTATACTGTTTTACACTTTCCCCGGGCTCGGGAAACCCAGGGACAGGAGATGGCAATTAACTTCCTTAGTTATCCTGGGTTTGTGGTACCTCCCCGGGCATGAAATTGGCACTGGTCACTGCTCAGTGCCTGGAGAGAAAGTAGCCTGAGCTATAAGAGAATAAGAAAATGGAGGGTGTGATTCCATCTCCTCCTCTGTCTCTAACTTCCCTTTATTGCTATCCACATTAGAGGCTCCAAGTAGTGACCAGTGCCATTTGCATGTCCAGTGTGCACCACAAGACCCAGAATAAGAAGGCAAGTGGTGTTAGATCAGGTTGAGAGTTGTGAAGCTCACAGGCCACAAGAAACCCACTGCAAGGAACTCCATACACATTGTCTATGATGGCACATCAGATTAAACCATTGAGCTGCTGAACTTGCTGACTGAAAGGCTGGCGATTCAAATCCAGGGAGTGGGGTCAGCTCCCGCTGTTAGCCCCAGCTTCTTCCAACCTAGCAGTTCGAAAACATGCAAATGTGAGTAGATCAATAGGTACCACTCCAGTGGGAAGGTAATGGTGCTCTGTGCAATCATGCCACCTTGGAAGTGTCTACGGACAATGCTGGCCCTTCAGCTTAGAAAGAGAAATGAGCACCAACCCCAAGAATTTGACATGACTGGCCTTAATGTCAGGGGGAAAATTTTACCTATACGCAAGTACATACTGCAGGCACAGTCTCAGGCCACATTGGGTATACTTTGGCTAACAATTTCCTTTTTACACAAATGTCCTGTTGTATTATTGTTGTTCTTGTTTTCATTATTATCATCATAATCATTGCTGTTATCATTATTTAAAGGATGTCTTGCAATGCGAGCAATCGCTTTGCTGCCTTTTAAATCCAGAGACAACACTGGATGCACGATATCTTCTGCCGAGTTAAGGGGGGAAATCCATCATGAGCTTTCCTGAAAGTTGATATAACAGACTGTAATTTCCATTGTTGCCCGTTATATTAATATGCAATTATCTGCTCAACAGACCTCCAGTTTCGTCCTAGTCATCCTCAAGTAACACATTAAGGACTTCTTAAAGACTGTTTTAGTTCATGGATCACTGACCTTCAAATCCTTGTGACAGCCTATTAAACAAATGCTGATAATTCAGTCTTTATGTAGGGGTGGTTAAAAAAAAGTATGAAAATGGTTTACCCTGTAATCCTGGACCTTTTTAGCAACATATTTTTAGTACTGGCTGCAGCCAGTGCCATTGCACTTTTCAAAATGGGGAAGGAGCTATTTGCATATTTCCAGTATCTTTTTTTAAAGCCAATATTTCTTGATTAGTGATCATATAGGAATATTACACAGGATCAAATAAATTTTAAAAATTGCATACTTTATTAAGACAATTATTTCAATTTCTGTACAGAATCTATGAATTAATTTATGATTTATAATAATACATTGGTTTTTCTTTTAGAAATTCAAAAAGGTGTGCTGGGCAATGTCAAATCAAGGCAGTTAAACCTTGCCCCCTACCCAATAAATGGAATTGAAATTGGGCATGAATTGGGCCTCACCCCCTTAGTAAGTAAGTAAGTAAAACTTTATTTATATACTGCTCTATCTCCCTGAATGGACTTAGGGCAGTTTCCAACAATAAATACAAACAACATACAGTACATAAACAGCATAAAAACCAATTACATCTAAAATAACAATAAGCAACAGTCACAACAACCTTCGGTCGGGCGGACTGGGATCATTGATCATTGATCAACTAGGTTAACATAAACCGTATTCAGGGATAGATGGATCTTGTACAGCATATTTCAGGGCCATAGGTCGGCAGAGTAATCAGAATGGATTATTCAAAACCTGCTGAAACCACCAGTTTTCAGTTCCTTATGGAAGGTGGACAGAGTAGGGGCTTGCCTAATCTCCTTAGGGAAGGCATTCCAGAGCTGGGGGCCACTACTGAGAAGGCCCGCTCCCTCGTCCCCACCAATCATGCTTGGGATGGTGGTGGAAGTGAGAGGAGGGCCTCCCCGGCAGATCTCAAGGCCCGCACCGGTTCATAGGGTGAGATGCGATCATGGAGATAGGCAGGTCCCGAGTCATATAGGGCTTTATAGGTCAATACCTGCACCTTGAATTGTGCCCGACAGTTTATCGGAAGCCAGTGGAGCTGCTTTAATAGGGGGGTTGTATGCTCCCTATAGCCAGCCCCGGTTAGAAACCTGGCTGCTGACCTTTGAACCAGCTGAAATTGCCAGACCATCTTTGCAGACAGCCCCATGTAGAGAACATTGCAGTAATCCTGTCTGGATTTAACCAAGGTGTGGACCACTGTGGCCTTGGTCACATCCATGTTGCAGCTGGCACAGAAGTTTTAACAGTGCAAAGGCCCTCCTGGCCACCGCCAACACTTGAGTTTGAAGCATCAGCGATGAGTCCAGAAGGACCCCCAAGCTGCAGACCTGTGCCCTTAGGGGGAGTGCAACCCCGTTGAGCACAGGTTGCCACCCAATACCCTGATTAGTCCCACGACTGACCAGGAGGGCCTCTGTTTTGTCTGGATTAAGCTTCAACTTGTTAGCCCTCATCCAGTCCGTCACTGCTGCCAGGCACTGGTTTAGGTTCTGGGCAGCTTCCTTGGAATTCGGTGGAAAAGAGTAGTAGAGTTGAATGTCATCTGCTTAGAGATGGCACCGAACTCCAAAACCCCAGATGACCTCGTCCAGCGGTTTCATGTAGATGTTAAAAAGCATGCGGGATAAAATAGAACCTTGTGAGACCCCACAGGTCAAGGGCTAGGGGTCCAAGCAGGTATCCCCCAGCTTCACCATCTGGGTGCGATCCCTCAGGAAGGAGCGGAGCCACTGCAAAGCAATGCCCCCAAGACCCATTCCTGATAGTCGCCCCAGAAGGATACCATCGTCAATGGTATCGAACGCCGCTGAGGTCCAAGAGAACCAGTAGGGATGCACACCCCTTATCTAGCTCTCTGTGGAGGTCATCCACCAAGGCGACCAAAGCCGTCTCAGTCCCATGTCCAAGCCTGAAACCAGACTCTGATGAATCTAGATAATCAGTCTCATCCAAGAATTCCTGTTGCTGAGAAGCCACCGCCCTCTCCAGGACCTTGCCCAAAAATGGGAGGTTGGAGATAGGTCAGTAGTTGTTCAATAATGACAAATCCAACATTGCCTTCTTCAGTATAGGCCTAACAATTGCTTTTTTGAGGCAAGATGGTATATGCCCTTGTTGAAGAGAGGCGTTGATGATTCCCGTAAACCAATCAGCCAAACCCCCACTGGCAAGTTTAATAAGCCAAGATGGGCAAGGGTCTAAGGCACAAGAGGTCACCTTCACCACTCCAAGAACCTTGTCAATGTCATCAGGCTAAACAAGTCAAAACGAATCCAACAAAACCTGACAGACAGTTGCCTCAGTTACATCACTTGGTTCTGCACTAATGCAGGCATCTAAGTTGGAGTTATTCGAGTGACTTTGTCTGCAAAATGATGTGCGAACTCACCACATCTGGTTGTCAGATGATCAGGGAGCCCCTCCCCCTCAAGGGGATGGAGGAGTTCCCTGACCACCTGAAACAACTCTCTATTAGTTGCAGATGCGATGCGGGCAGTTGGGAAAGTCTTTCTGGCTGCACGCATGGCCACGGAGTAGGCCTTAAGAGAGCTTCTAGTCAGTGTTCGGTCGGATGCTCTTTGAGTCCTCCCCCAACGGCTCTCTAGCCGCCACCTCATATGCTTCATCACTACCAGCTCCCCGGTAAACCAGGGGGCTGGTTTGGATTATTGCGACAAGAGGGGATGCTCAGGGGCGATCGTGTCTACTGCCCTAGAGACCTCTAAATTATAGAGGTCTACCAGGGCATCAACAGGATCATCAGCCAGCATGGCAGGAAAATCCCCAAGAGATGTCAGGAATCCATCCGGATCCATCAGTCTCCTGGGGTGGACCAACTTAATGGGTCCTCCAGCCCTGCGGAGGTTAGAGGCTACGGTGAGTCTAAAGCTGATCAGGTGATGATTGGTCCATGACAATAGAATACTTTTTTTTTTGCTCTTTCACACTGACATTTCCCCCGTCTGCAATGAAAATTAGGTCCAAAGTGTGGCCAACTACATGGGTGGGCCCAGATATCACTTGGGACAGTCCCATGAAGTCCTGAGCTGCGCCAGACAAGATACTTTATTTCCCTTAATCAGCATAAGGGATTTAAGGGCACATCTTGACATGCCATTTAATCTTGTCAGGAGCTGGATCAGTTCTGTGGTAGTTCGTACAATTCATGGATGTGTTCCAGCAATAATGAGGGCCAAGACAGCCTTCACTCACATAATCTGAAGTCACAAGATAATCCAGAGCTTCCCCAAAGCTCCAGATTACCCAGAGACTTTGAACTCATCTAATCAACCATGCTGGAACAGTTGATTAAATACCATTCTGTTTTCTCTGGGCTCAGCTAACCTGGGGAAAGGTAAGGTTGTTCCCTCAACCTTACCTTAGCAGTACCTAGTAGGTACTAAATGGAGTATGACTCTCCTTGGTGCCTGGAATGAAGCTATCCATTGCATTGGGGAATTTGGATTATATTCTTCCTCTCCCCCTCCCTCATCTCCCCAGTCCAATTAATATTGCCATTCCAGGCACTAAAGAAAGTTTTCATTCATTTCGGTGCCCACTGGGCATTTCAAAAAGAACATTTAGGGGGAAAGATTTGGATGGTGAGAAGTGACAGTAAACCGGTTTTAATGTTGTTTACTTGTGGAAGTGCCAAGCAACCCACTGCAGATCAGCATTGGGTTAACTTCCCTGTCAAGAAGCACCTTAAATCCTTACTTATCTTGTTCTCTGATGTAGGAACAAGAAAACTTTATTTTTTTTCTCCTTCTGTGAGGCCATGGGATACTTTTTGTCTTGAGATAACTATCCTATTTGCAAGAACATTTTTATTTCAAATTGCCAAAATCATGGAGGTTGCATAACTAACATCCAACAGCTGCTACCTTATTGTATGAATTTAACATAATTTTAAGAGATGTTTGATCAATCAAACATTCAGGTCCTTCTTGTGTTAATCTCTGCTTTGTTTCACAAAGGGCAGACACAGAACTTCATGGACACATTTTGCACTAATGGCAAAGAACTGGGTGAAAATGACACATCTCAAGTTAGAAGTGAATAATTTTATGGAAGTTAAAGAGTTTGTTAATACCCAATAGACTGTCTCAGTGTGTCAAGGCAAACTGTTTAACTGAGAATGAGATTTTTTGTAAGGCATTTTCACATACCTTTCTAGAATAAATTCAGATCTAATTTTATTGAAGAAGAATAGGCATGCATATTTGAACGTATGTTTAAAATATTTAAAACTGAGTTGGGTGGGGATCATATTTGTCTGGAATGCATTTGTGAATTTGGAGTCTAAAACATATTTTTACTGTGGTACCATTTTACTGTGGTATAGATTATAGAAAATAAGAACACTAACAGGCTCTTAACTCTGTGGGTATTATAGCACAGTCTTACTGCTCGATTTAGGTCCTGTTACAGAAAGAATGTGAATGGTGTCAGTTAAGCAATATGAAATAAAAGCATTCCTTTTAGATATAGCATTTGCCACAGTGACAAGGCTAACATATCATTACACTTGAGGTCAATATCTTTAAAAGACTCTTTGCAGTAAAAATATCTGAAGTGTATATAACAGAGAAATGTTGGGGCATATTACATTTCTTTTCCACATCTGTAGTAATAGATGTCTGTGTTCCTGCTCTGTGTATAAACTGGCCTATCAACACCAGAATTCCAGAACTGTGAAATATAGACATATGAAACTTGTCTTGGATATTGAGAGGCCCTTGGGGTGTTTGTCATGTGATTGTTTTTAATATGAATTCTAATTAATTGAAGTCTTTATCTAGGCTGCAGTATCATCTTCAGTCAGTAGATGGCAAATAACTCAGTTTTCTCTCACCAACAGCAATAAAGCTGTTGTTAGACTTTGAATATCCCTTTCTCTAGAGATCTTCACATGGCATTTCCCCATGCAGGGTTCCTGAACTTTTCACAACCACGAAAAAGAAATGAATGAAAGTCTTGGAACCTGGTAAAAGGCAGGATAGTGATTGGAAATGAAAGGTGAGTGAACATAAGGGTGCATTGAAAGGAAGATCAGTGAGAAAAAAGAGTGAGCAGTAGAGAAAAAAGAAAGAAGAAAAGAGAAATGGTTTGGGTGTGAGTAGATGGTAAGGAGTTACTAATTTTTGCTAAGCTAGATACCTCTGTTAGTCAAAGAAACAAAAAAAGGAAATGCTTGTCATCGTATCCTACTATTTTACTCCCTGTTGGCACTGCAGAGTGAATCAGTAAAAATAGTTTTGCAGCATGATTTTATACAGGTGTATTGAAAAATAATGTCTCTGATTTGAAGAAGAATCACTCCCTAACAAGTATGCTCGAATTGGAAAGTTATCACCTGGTCCTATGCTTGTTTGCTCAGTCTGAATTTAGATATCATATCATTGATTTTCTGAACCATGAATTCAATACCAGTTTGTACAATGGCATCAATGAACCAGGATTATTTTTTAAGATGGAGAACTCAATATTGGCAGGCAGATAGTGATTCATTTTGTTTATTGCAAGTACTTGCAGGGGGAGGAAAAATTACTTCCCTCAACCATTCTTCAAATATTTTTAAATATGATGACTCTTATGACACAATGTGATCTCCAGCTGTTCAGTGCAGCTTATGCCTAAGTCAGTCAATATATAGCAGAAATCTTTTAAGATTCCTGGTAAAGCCCAATGACAATAGCTTCCTTGATATTTCTTAGTGCTTGATCATTTTGCACATTTCCCATTGACAATTCTTGAGACCCAGAACCCCATTACATTGGGGGGAATTCATCATGGATCATGACAAATTCTTTGCAGCCTGGTGTGGGTGTGGGGAGCCTGTCACCCCATGCCCATAATTATCTGCCTTGCCCCTCACTCTATCCCATGGGGGGAAGTGTCACTGCCAGTTTTCTCTCGTTGTTTCCTATGCAACATGGGAAGCTTCCTGTGTTGCCGAAGTGGCCTCTAACCACACTTATACTTCTGTTGAGGCACGGAGCCTCACCGGAAGTAGATTAATATCATATGATGGGAGCTGGTGGGCTATGTACCTTAACTGAAGTCCAAGTGTCATAACACAGGTAATTTTGCCCATCTGATAAGGTCGTCAATTACATTGACTGCCCCTTCCTTCTTCCTGTTTGCATGGGCACCTTTGCTAATGTCAACAAAAGTGCTTGGCAATAGTTAGGAGATCTCCCAGATCTCAGCAATCATTGACCACAGTGACAGGAGCAAAACAGGCCTGATCTATCCCCTGAAGAAGTGAGAGAAAAGTGGATGGTGGCAGTGACAATGTGTACAGCCAACTGTTTGGCTTCAGGCAGTCTGCCATCCAAACTCTGGCCAAAATGCGGGGCTGCTTCAGAACAAAACCCTGGAGCATTCTCTTAATATGGAGATTAAGATTAAGTTTATACTAATTCACTCCAGTTTGCCTTGCACTAAGAATCAGAGGTCCCTGGGCATCATGTGATTTTCCCGAAGCAACTTCTGATTTACCTTGGGGTTTTAAGACGAGTGTAAACAACCCCTTAGTTACACATTTGTAATTATGGCAATGATGTTGGATCTCTACCATTTTTTCCCTGGAACAGAGGGCCCTTCTAGACAGGCCATAGATCCCAGGATCTGATCCCAGGTTTTCTGCTTGAAATTGGTTTATATGAGTCCTCACTGCCAGATAATCTGGGATAAACAGAAAACCTGGGATCAGATCCTGGAATATAGGGCTTATCTGGAAGGGCCCAGACACTACCTTCAATTTTGCTGCAATTCTTTCTCCTTCCTTCCTTCTCTTCCTCCCTTCCCTTCCCTTCCCTTCCCTTCCCTTCCCTTAACTTGCTTTACCTTACCTTCTTCTCATTATACAACATTATTCCAAAGGGTAGAATAAAAGAGAAAAGTTCAATGCTTCATCCCAACCAGAGTAGAACACTAAATCAATTGCTAAATATTTAGTCAAAACTTATGTGAATTCTATTGATTTAGTGAGTGTACTCACTAAATCAATAGACTCACAATAGGATCAAGGTCAATGTCATAATTCCAAATGAGTGGATGGTGGTTTTGTGAAATAACAGACACAAGGAATATTGCCTCTACCTGGAGAGATATTAAAACCAAAGAAGGAAAAGGTAAGTTATGATACTGCGGTTGTGAAAGTAATCTACCTCAGTTTTGACTTTGCTTTTTCAGCCTCACCTCCAGTTTTGATGTAAGCCTTTTCTGCAAGGAATTGTTTATGAAAATAATGAAATAGAGTCTCCCTCCTAAGGTTTGATAAGACTTATTTCTTACTATTTGTTTGCAGCAATGAAGTATTGTGACATTTACAAATTACAAATTAATTCTGAAATATTATAAAGACCCCCCATTCAAGTATGTTATACTAATGGGACTTGAAACAAGAATTAAATAAAGTACACTTGTCTTTTGATGACTGTGCTAATGCTAAATCATATTTATTTAGTTTGATACTTAGGCATGTGGATCATATAGCTCATCCAAGAGCATTGTCTTTGTCTGATATGCCAGAGAGGTAGGTACGTTTGGAATTATTTTAACTTAAATTCAGTTAAAATGGCTACTCATCTGAAAAATGAACACAATACATGACCCAAGTCATGGAGTGCAAATAAAGAGGGAGTGATGAGAGAGACCTACAATAAAAAATAGGACTGGAATAAGTAGGCTAGGCCTAGAATGTCCCTGGAAAGATGGGTCAATTTCTACAATGATATTTTTGTAAAAGGATGGGATTCTGTAGCTCAGATGCAGAATATATTTAGTATAAATCGAGGAAAATGCTGTCTATAGACTGCATATGATTTCCAGGACTGCTTTTGTGGCCACAAGGGCTCCAGAAATTGTTTTAAATGTTATTTATTTTCCAAAATAGTTTATCCCCAAATGTTTTCTAAGGACCTTATCACATCCTTCTCTCTCCCTCCCCCACCCCGGTGACATTTTGTCAGCAAGTGTGGACCATCACATGGGGAAGCATTGCCCAACTGGGGCAAAAGTGTACTGGCTTCATTGGAGCCAGCACAGCATGGGAGCCTTCCTGTGTTGACAAGAAAGTGTCCAAGGACTCTTCTATGCCAGTTGGGGGTGGGACCCCTACCAGAAGTTAAGGGATGTTGTGTGATGGGCTGTGTGCCCATCCGTCCCTCAGCTGGGAGGGTCCTTACCATTATTGATTCCCAAAGTGCTGAAGGTAAGGAAGGAAATGGAGGAAATGGAGGAAACGAAATCCGCGCACAACCCTACTGCCTATACCATCAAGGTAAACATCAATAGCCTCTAGAATCTCTTACAGAGTATTAATGAACAGCAAAACAGAGGAAAATGGAAAGCAGATAAGACTGCCTCACCAGCTCCCCCAGCATGTTTTTTTTTCTTTAAAAAAGCATGGATCTTCCTCTGAAATGAAAGTCATAATAAACACAGAGGCTGGTGGAAAAAACGACTCTGAATGTATTTTGGAAGAAACTTTCAAGCAGTCTCTGGATGTTTCCAAGACTTTTTGTGTAGTGATGAAAATATATCTGAGCTGATCATTTCATTTTGCCAGTGAATATTGTTAGTTTTGAATAATAAGATAACTTTTACAAAAAATTGTGTAGGAACTGCATTCTTTCTCTTTTAGTTTTGCTTCTGGTACTTAATATTGTTTTGATGTGTCTGGCAACATGGATAAAATCACTTTTCATAATGCAGAACAAACAATACTCCCCAATCTTTATATGTGGCTACCTGAAATAAGGCTGGAATGCTGTCACTGGCCATATCCCCTTACCTGCTTTGCCTCCCTTCCTATCTTGAGATTTCATAAAGTATCATATAACCAAAAACAATTACCTGTCTTTTAGCATAGAAACTGATAACGGGCTGCTCTGTGCTTGAATTCTATTGGGGTTACTTTAGTGCAGGCATGAGTGCAGATGATATAACTATCACCTTCATGCAGCTGCCTTGAGTGATAATTTTGTAAGCAGATGAAGCATAAAAACAATAATAGTTCTTCATTATGTACATTTCAGTTGCTACATTTAACTTTACATTTAACCACCATATAATTATCTTTTCATTTAGCAGAACCTAGGAGTCCTTTCTTCCCAGGTTGTTCTTTCCTCACAGATTGAGAATTTGTGACATGCATAGGCCTGGCATCCATTTCATACAACTGTGTTGAAAGTTTTAAGATCACTAAGTGTCCCGCACTATAACAAAACTTTAATATATCTTTCAGAAATGTTACCCAAAGCAATACAACGGTTTCCTATACCAGGCATCTTTTCTTTCAAAGAGGCTTATTTCTCAATTGTAAATCAATGTTCCCACTCTAACCATAGAACTCAGGAAGATGGCTTGCAACAAAAACCATGGTAAAATATATATCAGGAAAATATGTAAATGCTACAAAAAAGAGATTTTTATGAGATGTGAGACTGACAGTTCAAATGTTTGCTGGGGGATAAAGTATTGGGAAATAATATCCAGGCAGCTCAAGACCCACTATCCCCATCAAGATATTTAGTATCAAAACTTTCTCAAATATTCTGCAACTTGAAGAAAGCACAAATTCAAGAATATTTGAGAATAAAAATGCAATATAATACATTAAGCTGGTTATAATATTTCATCTTCTTTCAAAACATAGATGCTTTGAACCTAACAATGGAGCTGTCTAACTATGTTGGGTAGAGTTGCTATTTCCACCATAAAAATGATCCTCTTCTCTTTCAGTTCACTTTAAAAAATAATTTGCGATTATTCACAAATCACATATTTTATTGGAATAAATATGGGGCTTATGAAGGAGGAGTCAGTACACGAAGAGTCTTCCATTCAGACTGTAAAAGATTGAGACGCTTATGTGGGAAAAGGTGGTTCCTTGGGTTAAGGTAAAGGTAAAGGTTTCCCCTGATGTTAAGTCCAGTCATGTCTGACTCTGGGGGTTGGTGCTCATCTCCATTTCTAAGCCGAAGAGCCAGCATTGTCCGTATACACCTCAAAGGTCATGTGGCCAGCATGACTGTATTGGAGCACTGTTACCTTCCCGCCGGAGCGGTACCTATTGATCTACTCACATTGGCATGTTTTCGAACTGCTAGATTGGCAGAAGCTGGAGCTAACAGCGGCTGCTCACACCACTCCCGGGGTTTGAACCTGGGACCTTTTGGTCTGCCAGTTCAGCAGCTCAGTGCTTTAACACACTTCGCCACTGGGGCTCTTTGGGTTAATTAGGCCTAAATTTGGGGTTTTCCAAAAGGTAATCACCAGTGCTATATTGTGAGACTGGGAGCCAGTGGAAGAAATGCCTGTCTGCAACTCTTCTTAACAGAGGGACACCTTAGCATTATTTTGGGTCCCAGTAAACTGCCCTGATTGCCATAGGATTCTGGAAGTTATTATTAAAAAATCTGGCTATGTGATTTATATTCAGATATCAAGTGCTGCAATGTTTCACTTTTGTAAGACGTTATTATTTATTTATTTTTTAAAAAAACATACTTTTCCGTCTCTCTCTCTCTCTCTCCTGCAGCTTTTATCCTGTTATTGCAGACACTCGAGGATTTAATTTTTATATTTAGAGGAACCTCAGACAACCCTTCTGTTGCTAAAAGGAAAGAAAAGATATTACAATGGCAACAAAAGAAATGGGCGCTGTGTTTCTTCTTGCACATAAAGCTTTCCTTTTATTTCTTTTGGACAAACCTAAAAATAATTTTGGCAGAAGCATTGTTGCCATATTGCTTTGACAGTCAAGTATCCAGAAAGGGACTTAAGGCTGTCTAGCTGGAGGCAATGTCCAATAAACCCTAATCTTTATGTCTCTTTGTTTTTTCTAAAGGACAGCATGAATGAATATCTATTAGCCATGACTTATTAGCCATTGAGTAACTTGACAATCAATTCTACTTCATGTTGGATATGGTTCAAAGTTTCTTTTGTATAAAGGCCAAGTATGTATAAAATAAAATGGCACTGAGGTTTAGTCATGATTATTCAAACAGTGTAGTAAATGATTCTTGGATAGAAAGGACATCTAATTTAGAAGAATACACCTTGAAAGCAATAGTTCAGGGCCACCAAGGGTGTCACTAGTGTCAGCTAGTGACTTCCATTGCAGTGGGACAGTGAATCTGTTCAATTTTTAGTTCAAATGAGCTGTTCAAAGTGCTTAACTCTTTCTCTAGACTACATTAATACATTGGATAGCTACTTTAGTGTTCAGATCCAAAAGTCCAAAAATGAATACACACATCTATTGATAATGAACCTTGAGCAATTATTCTTTTCAAGAATTAAAGATGTATACAACTGCACACTCTTAAACCTGTTTGCTGTCTTAATCTCTTTCCACTGTTCTTTCTCTTACTCCAACTTTGACTGGATTAGAAATCCCCCTTTCACTTCATCCAAAGCTCTTTCTTTCCCCTCTTTTTTCTTGTGGCTAGTCTTTCCTTTATTCATACATTTTCAGGCTTTCTATCTTCTAAACCTCCACTGTTCCCTTCCCATGAAGCAGTAGTCAGCCTCTCTCTCAGTTTTGCTATATTTTCTTATAATGCAATTATTTGCTCATTGTGTATGTTATGTAGTGGGTCATGGAAAGGTTGCCTAGCATGCATGCATATTGTTAATTTTCCACTAGAAGAATTCCTTTCAAAGTTTTTTTAATGATAGTAAACAGAAGGTTGAACTTTCTCTTATCCTTTGCATATAATGTAGAAGTACACAACTGCCAACCCAAAACATTTTGTGCACCACATGACTTTTTAATCTCAGAGAGTTTTTGTGCCTTTAAGAGCTACATAAATTATAGGTGTTCTAGAAGTAAAACTTTTCCAAAAAGACTGGAATTCAGGCATCTTAAAAAATCACTCTCAGATATATTTATTTGTATGTTGGTTTTTCCACACTAAAACCTTTACATCAAGCATTTCTGCTTTGCCTGGCTTCTGGGCTATAAGAACTTCAGCCTGAAGCCTACATCTGCTAAAGAGACAACTCGACTCTCAGATCCAAGCTGAAGACAGCAGCAGCCAGAGTGTGGAGGAGTGCGTTCATCCCTGGCGGGTTGTTACCCCAAGGAAGGGAGGAGGACATAGTGAGCATTGTTCTTAGGGAACAGCTATCCCAGTTATACAGGGCAGAAGGAGATACGGAAATGGGGACAGTCGTATCACCCAGTGGGTAAAGTTAACAACAGGGTGCTGGTAACCCCAAAACTTTCCCCCATCACAAAAAAATCTGGGTAGCCTTAGTAACAACCCCCCAAGATGAAGATATTACTGTTTAATGCCAGGTTAGTAAATAACAAAACAGCTGTCATTGAGGACCTGATCCAAGATGAGCATGCCAATTTGGCATGTATTACATAGCTGAATGAGATTGGGTGAGTTAATATCACTCAGCTCTGCCCACCAGGATTCTCTGTGCAGTGGCAGGTGAGGACTGAAAACATCCCCCTGATCTGGAGCCTAATCCTTCAGTCTGCAGGATTTGAGTATGTTTAGCTAAATGTGGGAAGCCAGGACAGAATAGGGATTAGCTGGACAGGGAGCTGGACAGGGGGAGTGTGACCCTGCTGGTTCTCTTGGACACTTCAGCGGCTTTCGATACCATCGACCATGGTATCCTTCTGGGACGGCTTTCCGGGATGGGCCTTGGGGGTACTGCTCTGCAGTGGCTCCAGGCCTTCCTGGAGGGCCGTTCCCAGTTGGTGATGCTGGGGGACACCTGCTCGGACCCCTGGCCATTGACCTGTGGGGTCCCGCAAGGTTCCATTCTGTCCCCCATGCTTTTTAACATCTACATGAAACCGCTGGGTGAGGTCATCCGGAGTTTTGGAGTGCGGTGCCATCTCTACGCAGATGACACCCAACTCTACTACTCTTTTCCACCAAACTCCAAGGAAGCCCCCCAGATACTGAACCAGTGCTTGGCAGCTGTGATGGGCTGGATGAGGGTGAATAAGCTGAAGCTTAATCCCGACAAGACAGAGGTCCTCCAGGTCAGTCGCATGCCTGATCGGGGTATTGGGTGGCAACCTGTGCTTGACAGGGTCGCACTCCCCCTGAAGGCGCAGGTCCGTAGCTTGGGGGTCCTCCTAGACTCATCGCTGACACTTGATGCTCAGGTGTCGGCGGTGGCCGGGAGGGCCTTTGCACAACTAAAACTTGTGCGCCAGCTGCGACCATACCTCGTGAAGTCTGACTTGGCCATGGTGGTTCACACCTTAGCTACCTCTAGATTGGATTATTGCAATGCGCTCTACGTGGGGCTGCCTTTGAAGACGGCCCGGAAACTTCAATTAGTTCAACGCTTGGCAGCCTTGGTTCTAACGGGAGCCCAATACAGAGAGCGGTCAACCCTCCTGTTTAAGGAGCTCCACTGGCTGCCGCTTATTTTCCGGACCCAATTCAAAGTGCTGGTGATCACCTATAAAGCTCAAAACGGTTTGGGACCCATCTACCTTCGGGATCATCTCTCCTCCTACGAACCTGTACGGTCTCTTTGGTCATCGGGTGAGGCCCTCCTCTCGCTCCCCCCAGCATCGCAGGCGCGGTTGGTGGGGACGAGGGACAGGGCCTTCTCTGTAGTGGCCCCCCGGTTATGGAATTAGCTGCCTAGGGAGATCAGGCAAGCCCCCACCTTGATGGCATTTCGGAAGAGTCTGAAAACTTGGCTTTTCACTCAGGCCTTTGGTTAAGATCATCTTTTTTCCATCACAATTATTATGCTCCTCGACCTTTTGCACTGGTCGCTCTTCCCGATTCCTGATTGATTGATATTATTCAGGACTCCTCCCTACTGTACCAAATATGACCTTAAATAATTCTAATGCACTTTATCTATTTATGAATTTGTTACCCATAATGTGCACCGTACACTTTGCTTATCCACTATTGCAACCTCATTGTTTTTAACCTGATGTTTAATTCTGCGTTGTGTTTTTAACTCATTGTGTATATTTTTTATTGGTTTTGTTTTTGTCCTGATGTTTTATATTTTATCATTGTTTGTATTTTGATTTTGCTGCAAGCCGCCCCGAGTCCCCTTCGGGGGAGATGGAGGCGGGATACAAATAAACTTATTATTATTATTATTATTATTAGCGCCCACCCCACTGCTAAACAGTTTTTATTCCTGAGCTAGACAGGGTGATCTCAGAGTTGATGTTTGAGTCTCCGTGACTTATAGTACTGAGGGACTTCAACATCCATGCTGAGACTGCCTTGTCAGGAGAAGCTCCGGACTTCATGTTTGCCAATTGGTATCTGGACCCACATGCTGCTGGACACACTTTAGACCTTTTATTTTGAGAGGGTGGGGGTGATGGTGATATGGCAATAGAGGAGCTCTCTATGGCACCATTGTCATGGACATATTGCTATCTCATCAGATTTAGACTGGTTGAGACTCAGAACCTCTGCAGGGGTGGGGGATCCATTAAGGTGGTCCACCCCAGGAGGCTTATGGATCTGGATGGATTCCTGACGGCTCTTGGGGAATTTTCCTTTACTTGGACAGGTAATCCTGTTGCTGCTTGAGTTCTGGAATGGGGAAATGACCAGGGCGGTAGACACGATTGTCCTTCTTACAAAAATGGAGCTAAATCAGCAGCTTGGATCCCTGTTGGCCTTCTGCAGGCAGGCCAAGACTTTTTTCTGCATGTAGGCATTTGGAGAAGGATAAGGGATACATTGCTGCGGGGTTTGTGGGTGGGATTTTTGGAGGAATTGGGTGTTTTAAAATGCATTTTAATTTTATTTATTGTAATTTAACTGTATTTCTAACTGAACACACACAATGCTGTTTAATTGTTTTTTGTTTGTTTTTTGTTTAATGTGATTTATTTAAATTGATCAAAGCATGTGACTGTTAACCACCTTGAGTCCCATCAGGAAGGAAGGCAGGGTAATAATAATAATAATAATAATAATAATAATAATAATACCATGTTCACATCAGTTACTTTCCTAGAACTGAGCGCGGGCCAAGGCAGGTGGAAAAAGTGAGGTTCAGCTGAGGAACTTCTGATAATATTAGTCTCAAAATTATATTCATCCTTAATGAATATAATTTTACCATCTTTTATCAACACACTAATCATTCAACTAAAGGTATAATTAAAAGATATTAAAACAGCAACAACATACTCTTCAGAGTATCTTTTCCCTGGATTTTGTTTTCAAAAGATATTCTGAAGACCAATTGTTTCTGAACATATGCAGAAGGCTTCTCACCTTTAATTCATTCATCTGTAAAAGTCAGCAGTATAGCTATTACGTGTCTTTTGTGAAATAGAAACTACTGATTTCAGTAGGTTACTCCCGAGTTAGTAAATAGTAGGAAAATTGCAGTCTAGAAGACAAAGCAGTTCTGAAAGAGGACTTCTACCTCTCACCCTGTCTTTCTTCCCCTTCTTCCCTCCTATTCTACACCACCACTTTCGGCTAACAATGCAAGCAAAATGCAACAAACTTATTTCAAAATACAAAAAGCTATCATACTGTCAAGGAAAAGAATAAACAAAATACATATTGAGTTGTAAGACCTTTATCTATCTGTATGTGCATCACAGCTTAAGAAATTTACATTTTTGGTCTACCTTGTCTCAGATCTTCAGTGCCACAACCTTGCTTTCAAAATATCTCTGTGTCAGCCAACTTTTTTCCTTCAATGCACTTTCCTTCAACTTTGCCTTCTTGTGTGTTTATATCAGGGATGGAGCATGTGTGGTTTGTCAGATGTTGCTGTCCCTATCTTTCTTTACCATCTTTCATCATAAATAAGGATGGCAGATGATGAAACTGGTTAGAATTTCAGTTCAAAACATCTGGAGTGCAACATGGTTCCACTCCCTGGCCTATAAACTCTAGCCCCACTTTCGACAGAGTTCTACTTTGGCTCATAGTCTGAACTCATTTGAGCAGATCAGTTCCATAGTTCATTCTACTTTTTGCCTTATTGTTGGAGACATCAATATTTCCATTCCCTAGTTGAATTCTAGTGCTGTTGACGTCAGAATCCACCATTGGACTGTAGTTCCACACTTCATCTCATTCTCCAGTTATTTAATGTAAATGGTTATAATTTAAATCAGGGTTGTACAAGTTTCCCTGAAGAGCCCCCAAAGCCAATTGACGCACAACAATTTTCCTGAGAGGCAAGATGGATAGTTAAGGCTGTTTCGGGATTGTGAATATTTTCCTTGGCTATTTCTTTGCTTCAGAGATGTCTATCTACTATTAGTAGTGAAGAAGAGCAGCATTCTCAAGGACTACTAGTAGAGAATAGAGTGAGAGTGGGAAAGTTACATCTCTGCGGTTCAGTTCCTAGAATCTCCTAGCCACCATTACTAATGGACATATTCGTAGAGAGATTTAGGGAGTCAAAGTCTCTAGAATCTAACTTTTTAAAGCCCTGGAAATGGGTTATGTGTGTTTAGATGTGTCAGTGCTGAGATATCGGCAAAAAATGTGTGTAGCGTATGTATGTAAACCTCAATTTTTGAGTCAACATAAGCTAGATGCTTATGACATAACTTTGGATGCATATAGAATTATCTACGTAATTCCTGTGCTTTCTGTCAAAGCACCACAATAAACTTTGGGTTAAAACAGCTGAAAACAGCTTTTTCCAAATGCTTTTCTGTACAGCTGACAGCTTCATTAGGCAGTGATCACCATCTTGCACAGTTCTGTACTTCCTTATATTGTGACATTATAAAGAACATTCCAGTGTGCTTGGAATGAAACAGAAGACATAATTGACAGGGATGGCTTTATAATGAGTAAATGAATATAAATCTTTTTAGGGTTGCACTAATTCAATTAATAACTTTCATTGCTGTTGCTTCTTCATTATAGAGGGCTCGTAAGAGGTTCTGAAATTGGAGTGTTAGTGCATAAAGTGGAACAACTTCATTCTCTTCATGTTCAACAAATGTGCACCATTTTTTCTGGCCAAGCTATCTAATGGTATTCAGGAAGGAAACAATGAAGAGTTCACCAAAAAATGGAGGCTGGTATTTGAATATCAGGAAAGAAAGGCAAATGTAGATTTTAAAGTAGCCACAAAGAGAATTCACTAAATTAGTTATAAGGGTAGGTTTTATTACCTATGTAACAAACAACCACAGAAAGCTGAAATCTCAAACACAAATGATTGAAGAATGTTATAGAACTAAATTTATTTATTACAAATATGTGTATGCTTTAACAAATCATAAAAAATGAGCAACTGAGAAATTAGCAGTGATGAAAATGTAACAATGGGCTAAACCAAACAATTTTCGTGTGGGTGCCAAATAAATTTATTTTCTCCACTCTCTTTTACTCAATATTCTCTGGTAGGTTTCCTAGTCTTCCGTTGTTGTTGTTGTTGTTGTTGTTGTTGTTGTTGTTGGGGGTTTTTTTGGGGGGGGGGGAGTTACCTGATATGAAATTTAGGGATAAAAGTTTTAGATCCAAAACTGCACTTTCTCAAACCAAGACCTGCCAGGAGTGCTTTGAGGAGTGTAGCGTTTCTACATGGCATAATGGGATTGGACTGGTTAACCTCCAGGATGGGGCTCTTTTGCTTTTGAAGACATTTCATCAAGGTGAGGAAGATTTGTATTAAAGTGTATCATATTTGCTTTATTATATATGGCACAATAAAACACATAAACAATAATCAGAGTCTACCCTGTTCTACAGGCCTGGCCAACAAATACAGCCAGAGGCTTGTGAAGGTGTCTTCTCCCGTACAATCTGCCTGAACACTTAGGTCTTCTGGGAGGCAGCTACTCTAGCCTGCCAGAATCTGACTGGCGACCCTCACCCAGAGGACCTTTTCATCATCTGCCCCAAGACTATGGAACAGTCTACTGGAAGAGCTCCCATAGCTAAATGAGTTGTCAGAATTTAAAATCCATATGAAGACCTGTCCCTTCCGGCAGGCCTATCATGAATTTTAAATGTGTTGTATATTTTAATAGGTATTTTGTAGAAATATGTTGTAATACGTGCATTTTATAGAATGTTTTAGATGATTATGTGTTTTGGTGATGTTGTAACCAGCCTCAAACCATGATGAGAGGTGAGTAAGAAATAAAATCATCATCATCATCATCATCATCATCATCATCATCATCATCATGAGGGGAAAGGAAAAGACTCAAGAAGGAGTGAAGGTGAAAGCTTTGCTTCCTGATATTAAACAGCTTAATAAGGAATACCCCTAACTACAGATACAATCATAGACATACAAAAATAATGTTTACATAAGCCACACGTAGGAGACTTAGCTATGAGAGACCATAAAGAGATGGAAGGGGAATATGTCTGTTTTGCCCTATAGATTGATTCCAGTTGAGACATATTCCTCAAAGCTCAATTTTATCCAAGGTGCTTCTTTCATATCTGGAACAGATTTAGCCAGGCTATTCTAAATCTTTTAGTGATGTACATATCATAGCTGTGATGTTATGTACTGCTGTTTGATGTCTTATCTGTGAATGTGGGAAACATCCGTTTTTGGAGGTAGGTGGTCTTCAGGGAAAAAAAAATACTTTTGGGTTTGATTCATATCTCCTATCAGAGTCCTTCCTCTGGTCAGACTCTCTATCTCTCTCTCCCACACATTGACACCCAAAACCACCCTTTAGTTTTAGAAGATTCCCTTTCCATGGCCATGTAGTGACTGATGAGAAGTAGGAGGCAGGAAGGAAGTATCTGACTATGTTTCCAAGACAAGCTGCAGATCATCTACCAAGATCTTTGGGGGGTGCATTGTTCTGTGTTTGTCTGTAGGGACACAAACATATGTGTCTATGTTGTCCCCTGCTTTCCACTCCTAAATGGCCATGGAGGGGCTTCCTTTAGCTAAAAAAAGCGGGTTGGTCTGTTTTGATCAAGAAGCAAAAATGGCTTAAATCAATAGTACTATAATGAGTGCATAGTAAAAATACTAGGTTCTTGGCTTCTCCAAAATGACAATACTAAGGAAAGCAGTGGACCATCCCTTCCAATTCTCTGGAATTTTGTGTTTTGTAGGTGGATGCCTAGTGTTAGGTTTTGTGCAGTGAATTTGCAACATACCATAGGATCTATTTAAATCCAACTACTGATAGAACTGTTTCAGCAGTACAATGGGAAAAGAGTAAATACCTGATCCAGAATGATGGAAAAAGGGAGCTATGGTGTGAAAAGGGAAGGAGGAATGCAGAAGGCAGAAGTCTTGTGACTCTCGTTTTAATCAGTTGGGAAATTCACCCTGGGTTTTAGTCCAAATTTCAAATGAGTTAGCTGAAGTGCTGAATCTGTTTTGAAAGGAGGGTGGAGTACCTTTGATAGCTCCTTTGAAGTTCATATTTGTCACCCCTTTGACATGGAAGCCACACTGGAGAAAGCCCCCTTGAAGGAACTCCTATTGTGTATATTCAATGAATGAAAAGATTGGTCTCCTTGCTTTTTTAGGTCACAGGAAGAAATCCATATTCAACATTTGGAATCTATAACATGAAACTAGGCTAGCATTCTGATATAGGGAGGTCTAATTATAAAACTGAAGATATACTGTGTAACCATACTTATTAGTAGTCAGTTTAATACACATGTAGTATAATAGAAAAACAAGCAGTGGTAATAATTTTGTTTTAGAGATAGATATCAAAACCACTATCTGCTTGATTGGTTGCATACAGTTAAAAGGTTGCTTTAATAAAGTAATACTGGGCATAAATTATGAAAACCTATTTTAAATGAAAACTCACCTTGCGCTGAGAATAAATGAAATTGTCCAGAAAATATACAACTTGGCAGAAAAGATGTTTGTGGAGCAGGTTGCTGTTTTTCTCAGCTCTCAGGGGAAAGTATGTATATACTGTTTATAGTTATAACTTATGAATATTAAATACATTAGAACAATTGTGTGCAATTTTGCTATACTAATTTCATAAGCTTCAGCTTAAAGCATCACAGCATAAAGGTTTTGTGTAGGCATTGTCTTATGAACTGAGGGGAAAGAGTTAGAAGAGCCAGCAATATGTAGTGGTAAGAAGAATTCCTATTCTGGGTTGTTGTATGTCTTTCGGGCTGTGTGGCCATGTTCCAGAAGCATTCTCTCCTGACGTTTCGCCCACATCTATGGCAGGCATCCTCAGAGGTTGTGAGGTATGGAGAAAACTAAGCTTAGTTTTCTCCATACCTCACAACCTCTGAGGATGCCTGCCATAGATGTGGGCGAAACGTCAGGAGAGAATGCTTCTGGAACATGGCCACACAGCCCGAAAGACATACAACAACCCTGTGATCCCGGCCATGAAAGCCTTCGACAACACAATTCCTATTCTGCCACCCAAATCCATTTGATGATCTTAGGAAAGCCATACTAGGGTCAGCTTTAGTGAACCCTGCTGAACAAAATGTACTAAAAAAACCTGCAATAGGTTCACCTTAGTGCTGCTGTAAGTTGGAAACAACAGCAACAACAGAGCTAGATCTTTAGAAATTAGGATGATTATCTATTGCAAACTGTCCAATATTGATGATACCCTGCATTGCACTGGCAGATTGTAAACCTTTGCCTGGCATAACTAAGTGGCACAATTAAGTGTTCTCTCCCTCCTTGTGGCCTTCACCTTGACTTGGACTTCCAGTAGCCATTCAGTGACCAGTAGAGAACAGGGAGTTGTCAAGTAACCAGCTGCAGGAAGATGATGCAGACCTCCTGGGTCTCCAGGAAGATCAAAAAGAACACCCTGCCATTGTTGAATGATCATAAACCAATGTAAGGGAGAACCATGCTCAAGTATTTTGATTTGGGAGGGGGATGGTATAAAAGTTATAGAGTGGTTAAGCTCTTATCAATCTCAGGAAAAAAAGCAATCTAAGAATTTCCAGAACATTTTGATCCTACTATCAGGTACCTGGTGAATTCTACTACAGGTTGGATATCCTTTATCTGAAATGTTTGGGACCAGAAGTGTTTTGGAATAGTGTGTTGTGTATCATATATAGAGAGAGACTTTCAATGAAATAGCTCTTTTGGTTTTAAAAATATTTTTGTCAAAACATTTTAAAATTCCCAAAAATCAGTATATGTGCAAAATTTTCAGAAACTTGGGGGGGGGGGGTGAATGATCACCTGCTATCCTGTGTCTTTGTATAGAAAATTCAAGGTGATAGCTTTTAAAAAAAATAATGCTTGTAAAAACTGAAAATTCCTTCAAAATTCATGGAAGCATGAAACATTCTGAAATGGGGTAGGCTACCAACGGTAAATGTATTCTATAATTTGTGGCAAGTTTCATACAAATAACTATAACAATAAGGGAGAAGGGAGCCCCTGAAATTTCCCCATTGGCACAATTACTTAACAAAAAAGTAGTTACCTCATTATATTTATGATACGTAACCTGTCCAATTTAGGAAATATTTTAGGAAAGTTCCCAGCCTAATTTTGTAGTCAGTATTGTAACATTTTTTTTTTCATTGATCGCACAGGCCTAATGAATACATAAGATATCTTGGAAATGAGACCCCCGTCTATACACATTAAAGTAATTTCATGCAATGTTTTTAATAATTGTTCATTTGAAACAAAAGGTGTGCATGTTGAACCTTAAAAAAGTAAAGGGATTACTATCTCAATCACCCATGTGGACATTTTTGGGTTTTGAAATGATTTGGTTCTTGGAATTCCAGATAAGGGGTGTTTAAACTTTAATAACAATAACAGTCTGAAATGTAAGTGAAAGGGTCTTTCTACTTGTTGAGTAGTTTTCCATTATGATTTAATGACTTTTGTTCTGTGTTTGGCCAAATTATATCCAGCGCTCTCCTTTGATTTGTTATATTTTGTTGTGTGCTGGGTAGATGTTACAAAACTGCTAGAAATTAGAGTTTATATGCATGCTTCAGTGCTGGACTGGTCAGTTTAAATACTGAACATCTGGATTAGTATGTCACTAAATCAGCTTCTGTCTTGAATTCACTAATGTTTCTAGTCTTAAATCCAAACAGGAAGGGTATATGTTTCCCCTACAAGTGTCCCCTAGCTTTTCCCATCCTCCTTCAACCACTGAATGGGCATGGGAAGAAGCTGGCTTGAGAAGGGGGTCATGGTAATATGGAAATACTAAATTCATCCTCCATGACAAAAATAGAAGTGTATATTACTAATAGGATTCTAAATGCTAACTACTACTACTACATAATCTTTAGATGTAAAGTAGCAAAGCTGAAAATTTAATGGAATAGCTACTAAAACGTGAAGGGGATTTTTGAGGATTTTTGTCTGTATGTTTATGTGCCTGGGTATTTGTGTACTCATAGTGACCCGAGATTTCATACAGTTTTCTTAGGCAAGGAATGCTCAGAGGTGGTTTGCTAACAAGCTGAAGTTTAATCCAGACAAGTCAGAAGTCCTCCTGGTCAGTCGTGAGGTTGATCGGGATATAGGGTGGCAACCTATGCTTGAGGAAACAGGTCCGCAGTCTGAGGATCCTCCTGAACTCAATGCTGACACTTAAATCTCAGGTGTCAGTGGTGGCCGGGAGGGCCTTTGCACAATTAATGCTTGCGCTCCAGCTGAGATCATACCTTGAGAAACTGGACTTGGGCACCTCAAGACTGGATTACTGTAATGCATTCTATGTGGGGCTGTCTTGAAGACGAACTGGAAACTACAAGCGGTCTAAAGATCTACAGCCAGGCTACTAACTGGAGCCAGCTATAAAGAGCACATGATACCCCTATTACATCAGCTCTTTTGGTTGTCGATAAGTTTCCAGTCCCAATTCAAAGTGATAAACAGTTCGGGTCCTGCCTATCTTCGTGATCGCATCTCCCCTATGAGCCGACATGAGCTCTATGTTCTACCAGACATTCCCTCCTCTCAGTCCTGCCACCATCACAAGCATGGTTGGTGGGGATGAGGGAGAGGGTTTTCTTGGTGGCGGGATAGAAGAATAAGGAAATTATTATTATTATATTATTTGCCACTTTCTAGAATCATAGAATCATAGAATCGTAGTTGGAAGAGACCTCAAGGGCCATCCAGTCCAACTCCCTGCAAGAAGCAGGAAAATCTCATTCAAAGCACCCCCGACAGATGGCCATCCAACCTCTGCTTAAAATCCTCCAAAGAAGGAGCCTCCACCACAGTCCGGGGCAGAGAGTTCCACTGCCGAACAGCTCTCACAGTGAGGAAGTTCTTCCTGATGTTCAGGTGGAATCTCCTTTCCTGTAGTTTGAAGCCATTGTTCCGCGTCCTAGTCTCCAGGGCAGCAGCAAACAAGCTTGCTTCCTCCTCCCTATGACTTCCCCTCACATATTTGTATATGGCTATCATGTCTCCTCTCAGCCTTCTCTTCTGCAGGCTAAACATACCCAGCTCTTTAAGCCGCTCCTCATAGGGTTTGTTCTCCAGACCCTTGATCATTTTTAACTTGTTGTCCACGAGGACTCCAAGATCTTTTTCACACGTACTGCTGTTGAGCCAGGCATCATCCCCCATTCCGTATCTTTGCATTTCATTTTTTCTGCCAAAGTGAAGTATCTTGCATTTGTCCCTGTTGAACTTCATTTTGTTAGTTTTGGCCCATCTCTCTAATCTGTTAAGATCGTTTTGAATTCTGCTCCTGTCTTCTGGAGTGTTAGCTATCCCTCCCAGTTTGGTGTCATCTGCACACTTGATGATCATGCCTTCTAACCCTTCGTCTAAGTCGTTAATAAAGATGTTGAACAGAACCAGGCCCAGGACAGAATCCTGTGGCACTCCACTCATGAAGTCTTCTGAAATCTAACCTACTGTATCTTTTGTTACACTATTTTTGCCAAGTAGACCTCTCAATAAATATTCTGATTCAGCCTTGATTTCAACAGGGGAATCCCACATAATGTTTATTTACTACTTATTTAGAATTAAGTTCCACCAAATTAAGCAAGGTTCAGTCCCTTGCTTCTTTGGATTGCAATCTACATTCTTTACCAACTTGCCATTGTCTGGTAGGGTTCATCAAAGCCACGTCAGAGCACTGGGGATACCAAAGGTTTTCTAAACAGGCAGTGTACATTTTCCATTTCCAAAGCTTTCTGATTAAATCAGCAAATTAGGTAGTTCATTAAAGGACTACTATTTGTGGGGCTCACATAACAGTCTGCTGAACTGAGGAGCTGTATGGGTGAATTTTAATGCAAGTGACCGTCAGCTGCAGTGCTCCCTGTTGTCACTGCAGCCATGGAGGTCAAGCCTAATGATATGCCAGGCCCTCCTTGACAGTTTGCATACAGACACAGTTTACTTGAAACTTAAGCACTGCCATTCTCAGGTGATGAGGAGGTATTGAACTGTCAAGCTGGGACTGAACAGAGGAAAGCTGATGCATTTTACATTTCCCATCTTCATGACTGATTTAGTAAACCTAACTGGGAGCAAGCAGATTCCCTCCCTTCTTTCAATATTCCACCATTCTCTCTCATTCTCTCTCTTACTGCCACCCACTTGACATCATTTTAGGATAATTTTAAAGAAGAAAACTATAAAAAATACCAGCAGGTTACAGAACAATTTGCCTGTGTCCTTATAAAATGTTATTCAGAATTTTATTTCAGATCTAGTCCCATAAAATGATGCAGATGATAAGAAATTTGAAAATTGTGTGTTGCTGGTAAAAATGTACAGTCAGAGGTAGGACTGTGAATATTTTAATCCTAGCTATATTTTTGTGGAAATGTGATGTATGCCAATCAACCTATTTTCCCCTGTCAATCTGTGAGCTTTCACTGAAAGTGGTGTGAGTTACATGAGATGCAGAAAGTGCCTTCTCCTTTCAAAAGAACTCCAATTGTAGACTTGTTTGTTCAGAATTATTTTCTCATTTCATCCCATTAATTGATTTTTGGCATTCTGTCCTAATTTTACAGCAGGAACAGATAAAATGTTTAGAGATGGGAAGCTCTTTTAAGTCTGTTTTCTGCAGACTTTGGACCTCATTACATTGAGGCTGAGAAGTGTCTTCTCCCCGCTTCTCTATGCTGCCAGCACACTACCAGCATAAAGTCCCTCAGAGCCCATTATAAGACCCTGGGCTACTTCCTGTGGGGTTCCGTGGGGTTCCATTCTGGCCGTGTTCTGGCAGTGTGATGGTAGTGCAGAGGAACAGAACTCAAAGGAGCCAGGTGTACCCCTAACTCCTCATACCGAAAAGGCAGAGGAGCCAAAGAGGAACTGGAGACAGACTGGGAATCATTGTGGGAAGGGAGTGTTGCACCCCTAGACTACAGAGACACCTCAAGACCACACTGGAACCCCAGACTATAAGCAAAGCAAGTTGTTTATTGAAGAATATATGTAAGCAATAGCAAATCAAAGTTCAAAGTCAATGAAACAAGGTTTTGGTCCACCAGTTACAAAATACTTGAGAGTCTTGAGGCAAGAGTCCATGAAAATCAAACACAAGAATAAACTTCAACAAGGTATCAAAATTAGTCCAAGAAACAGAAACAAAACTAGAACAAAGAACAGGATCTTTGACTGGAACAAGGGATCAAAACTGCAAAACTTTCAGGAACAATGACTGGATATTCCAAAATTCCCCAAGAGCAAGAACAGGAACAAATCTGAAGATACAAGGCTACATGAACTTGGCATGAAAATCCACATGAACATGAAACAGGATTCTATGCAGCATGAAACAGGAGTCCATGTACAGGAACAACACTCTCGAACAGAGGTCCCCAAACTTTTTAAACAGGGGGTCAGTTCATGGTCCCTCAGACCGTTGGAGGGCCGGACTATAGTTTTTTAAAATCTATGAATAAATTCCCATGCACACTGCACATATCTTATTTTGAAGTAAAAAACAAAAACAAAATAGGAACAAATGCTTCCTTAAGAACAAACTCTGGTTGTCCAGGAATAGCAGCTTCATCCAACTCTGACTGAATGAGAATCCTAGGCCCCAACCCAGATTCATCTGACAGATCAGGTGCAGGCACAATCACAGGCTGAACAGGCCCAACCTCAGGCTCACCTGAGAACTCAGCTGCAGGCTGAGATACAACAGGGAGACTATGGACTGATGAGAGGTAACAGAGTCTGATGACTCTCTACGATGCCCTACGATTGCCCCAGATTTTCCATGCTGTTTCCTGTTTTAGCCCTGCTCATGTGACAAGATCCTTTGTCCACTTCCTCCCTGCAAGACAGTACTGTGCATTTCAGATGCATGGGGACAAGAAAAAAAAAGCCATGTGAATTTTTGTATGTAGTTTTCAAATGCACAAATTCCACATTTAGTTCAGGAGGTGTGAAACTGAAAAAATATGCTTCTTTCAAAAACATGACTTTGAGTAAATTTCTTACCAAATATTAATTAAAGTAAGTTTCATGAATGCCTTACAACACCAGTTGTGTGGTTATTTTATTTCAAACAGGATGAGAACCAAAAACTATCTGAAAAATTGGCATATACAGAAATTTGCAAAATTGGCATATACATAAATACTTCTGAAATATTATTTAAATGAGACCTCTTTCCTACTTTCTGAAACCATCTTTCCTCCAATCAGATCTATTTCTGAAGGTGATCTGACTAAAATATATAAGGTGGGTGGGTATGCTTTTAAAATATGCAGCATAACAGTGATATACCAGTTTGGCACTTGGCATTAGAAGAGAACTAGAACAGATACCTCTGGAACACTCATACCTAGATTCTAATTGTGGATGTGATCAGAATTCCACTTGAATTCTTTTTTCTGCTCAGTTTCATATCAGGTTACAAGACTTTTTTAATTTCATGGAAATTTGTGCATAGCTGTGCATATATTGTCCTCTCTGGTATGATTTTTTTGTATTATTTTTGCCGCCTCCTCTCCCTTACTGGTTGATGTATGCTTTAAAATATACAATCTTGTGTATTTGTAAACAGAGGTTTTTGTGTGCATATAGCATCACAGAAATACAATCACAATCCCTGAAAATACATGGATTTCTGAGGAATTATGCCCTTTTCCCCATCTAAGTCTTGGGAAATGTGGTATAGATGGTTTTGTAAGAAGGAATCATTTCTCTGGGGAGGGAACATACTACTGCTGTTTATTGATAGAAAATGGAAGCTGAGTTGGGAACAAGTCAGAGAATGAAGAACTGCCTCCTCACAGCTCAGAGGGGTGTATAAAACATTTGCTTTGACTACATGTTTTTATTCAATATCTGGTAGGATCCATATCCATAGTACTTGATATTGTATCTGAGATGCCTTACAATCTTGACTCTATCCTCAGAGAGCAATATACCTCTGCCCTTGATCATAGAAGCTGTGGATCCCATATTTTCTATGGTGGTCAATTGTTGCATTCAGAAGCACTCTTAAAGATATAAATGAAAGTTTCAAATATCCTGTGGTGGTATAGTCTTTCTCCACCACAGCAAAATCTGTCTCCTTATTGCATGTGTGTGCATCTGCATGTGTATACCTTCAGGTTGTCTACTGACACAGTGAATTTAATTGTGTATTGTAGACAACAAATAGTCAGAATGTGATTTATCATTGCCTTTCTTTATGAAAAGCTTCCGCTGTTGATTTTGATGTTCTTCTCAGAATTACATCAGCATTTTCCTTCTCTCCTTGTTTAGTGTAGAACCACAAGATTTAATTTTTTTCCCTTGTGTGCATTTGACTAACAGGCAGACTTTTAAACATTTTCTAAAGTCTTTTTATTCTTTTTTGATTGAGTATGGGCGACACGCCTCCACCAGGGTATGAGAATATAAGGACCACACAAACTCATAGCATTTTGGGTGCAACTGGCCACAACATTTTATTATTTACAGAAACGAGGGTTGGCTGCCCTGTATGGGTCCTGGATCACAGATCGGTCAGCCCACTGCTGCCCGATCACAAAAAATTGAGTCTTGGCGCGACCGAAATCAAACCAGGTTATCGGTACCAGAGCGCCCCCAGGTGACGGAAGGATACTCCCCCCTCCTTCCAATGAGGGGGAGAGTAAGCATATCAGATCCGGGGCCCATGCTAAACGCCAAACAGGAGTTGTGACGAACAAACCACTGAAAAACAATTAACAGAAACACAACAACATGCCTGTAGGGTGGGCGGGATGGCAAGAAGACAAGCAGGCCAAATGCCTGCTCGGGCCTCCTGGAAGCCTGCCGCTGGAGTGCTGGGCCCGCCTCTGTGTGGGCCTGGCCAATGGGAGGCGGGGGTGGTCCCACCCTCCATTGGCCCGAGGTCCCGGCGGTGGGAAAGTTTCCCGCCACCCAGGGGGCTTCTGGGAAGAAGAAGCCCCCCAGCCAGCGCCATGACAAGGTGGAGAGCGCCCCACCCTGCAACAGGCCTGGCCTGGTGAGTCAGGCCATGCATTTTTTTCTCTTTAAAATGTGTTTTTAAATTGTGACAAAAATTTGGTCATATATATTTATTTGCTTCTAGCTCAAAATGACAAAAAATGAACAGGAAAAAAGGTAGAGAAAGTTAATATGTTCAATTCAATGATGAGGAAGGCAATGATATGTGTACAATTTCATTAATAATGTTGCAGAAGACAAATGAGATACTTTTGTTTTTAAAAGTTAGTGGGACTTCCTTTTCTATTCTTGTTTTAGACAGGGAGTTTTTATGTCATTCTCTGTTTAGACAGGGTGTCATTTAGGCAATGTTTTGAATCACTGAAAGAAGTGTAATTTCAACTTTCTATGCTTTATTTCAATTACTTTAATACTGTATTGAAAAGTCTTTCATTTTCATTAGAGAGGAGGAAAGTTACCATAGTGTTAACATTTATCAATGCCCCACTTTTTTCACCCTGTTTCTTTTTCTCTTAGACCAAGTGAAATGAAAATCATGACGTCTACACAGAAGTCGCCTAAATGAGATTCCTTCTTCCTTGTCAGTGCAGCAGGGACTGCAGTACGGCTGGTAATGATTGACGTTTTCTCTCACCTCCCTGTCCTTTGCTCATGAAAATGCTTAGCTGCTCCCGAGAAGCGCAACCGTTGGACAAAGCACAGAATCCAAAGCTTTGCCTTGGGGAGGTCTTAAGCAGAGAGCCAGCCAATCAAGAGGCAAGTCGAACAATGTCAGATCAGATATGCCAATCACTATATGAAAGGTGATGACCCAAGGAGATGATAGTGCCAACTCAATGCTTAGCTCAATCTATATCACATATTTCTCCAGGGGGCTTCTTTCTATTTTTAAAGAGAACGGAGGTGGTAGGCTGCAAAGAGGCTTGAAAAACATGTTAGAAAGCAGTAGTGTTTTTTTATCAAATGGCAACTCAAATATTTTAACATCACTTCGGGAATCATCATATTCCCATCATACTCAAATTCAACCTTTTACTTCCCCCTGAAATGTTACTATTAAATTTTCTTATTTAAAAATGACAAGAACAACAAAAGAGCACAGACAAAAGTGTACTGTTCTAAAACTGTCTGGATTTCTCTCCAGCTCAGCTCGCACACATACTTGAAATGGCTTGCATTTAAAGAATCTGCTTTCTTGTGACTGAAGGAATAAGTGAAACATTCTCCTTTAATACAGTTTTTCCCCAAGCTTTCTTTTCATGTAATCACCATGTGAGTGTGTGTGTTGGGGGGCGGGGCGGATTGGACTGCATAGAACAATAATCTTGTCAAGGTGTATTAGTGTGTAGCTTGCAATATTAAAAAGAGAGAGAGAAAGAGAAAGAGAGAGAGAGAGAAAGAGAGAGAAACCAAGAGAAAGAGAGAGATGTACAAATGTTATTTTTAGCTTAGCTTTTTCCTGGGTTGGATTTTTAAAAAATCTTGTCAGAACTCTGAACTCTCGCATCTTCTACCAATTTTTATTTTTGTCCTTTTCTGTCATGTACAGAAACACCAAGATTTTCCTCAGAGATGCCCAAAGATTGCCTAGTACATGGCAGGTTACATAACCTGCTAATTATATTCCAAAATTTAGAGCCAGGTGTTCAGAGATGTGAGCCTAAATAATTCCACTCAATGTGACAGTTGGGAGCAGGCATGATTGTAGTGATATTTCATCGGCAGTCAGCCTCACAGCCAATGATGGAATGAAAATAGGCAGAAGAGAGTAGTAAATGGAGCTGGCAGAGCTATTTAATTAGGTAGTTGATTCCATCATGTTGTAAGGCTGGTCACCTAATTCAGAACAGACACATGGGCACTTGAGATGAGTCCTTAAACTGTCATTTCCTAAGAAGCAATAGCAAAAAAGGTAGGATTTTGGTCAAGATAGGCCTCCTTTGCCCAGTGAGACAGGGCACCTGATGCAGGTAACAAGCAGCTATTATTTTATTCTGTCATATTTCCCAATATTTTCCCCCTAAGTATGTACATACACATACAGCAAGCAAGGACAGAAAAGGATCATGAATACAACCACACCATTCATAAAAGCTGTCCATGCAATGTTTATTAAGACTTCCAATGAAGGAAACACACATGACTTTGGATGATTGGATTAACACCACACTATGGTTTAACACAATGCCTTAATTAGTGAAATAGTTATCCACTAAGTGGAAAAAGGGGAGAAGATGCTTCATCTTTTCCAGGACAAATTTATCCTTTTAAGCATTCCTCCTTTTCTGTGTTTCTTTTGCCAATGATAGAAATCAGGGAAGCTTCAAGAAACCCATTTCTACCCACGATGTCTGGAAAAGAATGCTGTTGATAATTATTGATTTGATTCATTTATTTTTATTAATGTCTTTACTGCATGTCAGCACAAAAATGCTCCTAGGTTATTTAAAAAATAGCCCAATGCAAACTATGCTATCAAATTAAAATGTATTACGAAACAATAAAAAATTGTAAAATGCAACACAGCTGATTAACAAAGACTCAAAAGGGTTTGAGAGGTCTGTGAAAATGAGATACATATCTTAAGGTTGTTTAAGATTAGGTTTAAGATTAGGTCCGTCTAAATGGAGGTACAAGTGGCTTCATTGTGCTGAAATGTCTTCTATCACTGTTGCTTGACAGGACTGATGATTAACACTACAGAGATAGTCTGGCAAGTGTTATTTATGTGTACAAGGGGCTGCCTGTGAAAACCAACTAGAAATGTCAGATATAGTAGTTCAAAACATGAGAGCTAGTGATATGAGTAATGGAGCTAAGATTCCAGGAAATCAGGGATCAAATTCCCCTTCAGCCAATAAAAAAACCACTCAGTGATGCTGGAAAAGTCAGACTTTCTCAGCCTAAGAGGAAGTCACTGGGCAATCTTCTCTAAATAAATTTTACCAAGAAAGCCCTGCCAGACAATTATGATAGATTAAAGTCAATAACAAGTGCAAAACAGGATAACTAATCAGAGGGTAGCCAGCAGGTAAAATTATGCATTTTTCTGTACTTTTCTTACTTCACTTTTAAAAAGTGTTTGCCTGTTTCTTGTAGTTTAAAGGCTGAGTGTTTGTTTGTAATGTGGTGTGTTTAAAGCTTTGTTTTGCTGTCTAGTGTGCTGATACCTCTGCTTGAGGCATTGAGTTTGAAGCCTTGAATTTGAGGCGGTGTGCTTGAGGGACAGGGCTTCAGCTAGATCACCTGACCTTTCTGTGGGCATAGCCAGTAGCAGAGGGTGAGTGTAAACAACAGACATTTCTCAGAAACAAAGAGAAGGAAATACAGTAAGTGAATTTTAAGAGGAAGGACCAGAGTTCTGTAAAAAGTCCTGCTTTGTTACCCAAGTCATCAGGATATGGAGCAGGGAGAAGGTGTTAAAGGAGCTGTGGGATGTTCATCTTCTTGCCAAAACACTCAAGAGCTACATCTGCAGCAAGTGCAAACAGTTTGCTTCGATGAAAGAGAAGATCCAGCAACTGGATGCCTGACTTGCTACACTTAAGGACATTAGGGAACTCAGGTTCTTCTTAAACACAGCCTGGCAGGCCATTCTAGATGCACAAAGCAAATCGGATTCACATGCAAGACATGGCTATGAGTAGGTCACTTCAAATGTGTAGAACACTGATGCTTGGAGGTATGTCACACTTAGAAGGAGGAGGAGAACCAAGCATCGTTTTGTGAATCTGGAGTTACATCATTGATTTAAAAATCTCTACCTAGTAACACATGATGAGGAACACTTTGAGGAAGATGAGAGCTTCTTAGATACAACTGAGTAGACTGTCCTTGATTAATGTGTGTGGGATGTTTCTGGAGAAAAGGACAAACACAGAATTTGGAATTACTAAATGAACATGTGAAAACTGTGGTCAGCAAAGAATACACACAAAGGGTCAGAAAAATTCTCAAAAGCAAGCTCAGTGGAGGCAACACCATCAAGGTCATAAACACCTGGGCCATACCTGTCATAAGATATACTGCTGGCATCATAAACTGGACACAGTTGGAACTGGACAATTTGGACAGAAAAACAAGAAAACTCATGATCATTCATCATTCACTGCACCCCCGCAGTGATGTTGACTGGTTATATCTGCCTAGAAGATCGGGGGCAGAGGACTCTTACAAGTAAAACAAGCAGTCAAAGAAGAAGAACATGCCCTGGCAGAATATGTAAAGCAAAGTGGAGAACCTGCTTTGATTGAAGTCAAAAATCAGAAACTCCTCAAAGCACAGCAGATAAAAAATCAGTACAAGAAAACCGCACTACAAACTAGAATTGACAGCTGGCACAACAAAACATTGCATGGAAAGTTCCTTGACAAAATTGAAGGAAAAGCTGATGAGGAGAAGACCTGGCTCTGGCTCACAAATGGGACCCTGAAGAAGGAGACAGAAGGCCTGATCCTTGCAGCCCAGGAGCAAGCCATCAGAACAAATGCAATTAAGGCCAAGATCGAAAAATCAGCTGATGACCCAAAATGCAGATTGTGCAAGGAAACCAATGAAACCATCGATCATATCCTCAGCTGCTGTAAGAAAATCGCACAGACAGACTACAAACAGAGGCACAACTATGTGGCCCAAATTATCCATTGGAACTTATGCCTCAAGTACCACCTCCCTGCAGTAAAGAACTGGTGGGATCACAAACCTGCAAAAGTATTGGAGAATGAGCACGCAAAAATATTTGGGACTTCCAAATCCAGACTGACAAAGTTCTGGAACACAACACACCAGACATCACAGTTGTGTAAAAGAAAAAGGTTTGGATCATTGATGTTGCCATCCTAGGTGACAGTCGCATTGATGAAAAACAACAGGAAAAACTCAGCCGCTATCAGGACCTCAAGACTGAACTTCAAAGACTCTGGCAGAAACCAGTACAGGTGGTCCCGGTGGTGATGGGCACATTGGGTGCCGTGCCAAAAGATCTCAGCCGGCATTTGGAAACAATAGATATTGACAAAATCATGTTCTGCCAACTGCAAAAGGCCACCCTACTGGGATCTGCACACATCATCCGAAAATACATCACACGATCCTAGACACTTGGGAAGTGTTCGACTTGTGATTTTGTGATACGAAATCCAGCATATCTATCTTGTTTGCTGTTTCATAATAAAATAATAATTGTTATTATTAGTCTTCTGGTGCCTCATCAAATGACAAACCCCAGGATTCCATAGCAGTGAGCATTGCACTGAAAGTCATGTCAAACATCATTAACTTGACAGTTTAGAAAAACCTTAGTCTCTTGAATGGTAGAGAACAAGCTGGCTCCGTCTTTCAAATACTTAAACATGGCTATAATTTCCTCTTTTAACTTTCTCTTCTTCAGGCTAAACATACCCAGCTCCCTTAGACACTTGCCATAATGCAGATGTTCAGCAATGAGTGTGCTTGAAGATGGGTTACATCACTCCCACTATTAATAAACAAGTTAAGTTCAGGATTAGTCCTTTGTATGTGTGTGTGTGTTTATGTATATGTGTGTGTGTGTGTGTATAGAGAGAGGGGAGGCAGAGAATGGCATCATAATAAGCCTCAAAGAAAACTAACTATAAACCAAAAAGCCCTCCTCACTGCATATCTCCCCTGGGTGGATTGTGGAGGCAGCCACAGGATGTACCTCCTCTACACCTTCACTTTCAGCTGATCAGCTTCTGCTCAAGGGTGAAGTTATGTACAATTTTTATTCCAAGTTGAAATCAAGACTGGAGGAGAGAGCATTATGCAGACATTTCTTTTCTTTTTTTTCTTTTTGCCCACTCTTGTCAAAATCCCAGCTTCTTAAGCCTTTTTTTAAAGCCTAAAAACATGCAAGGGTAAAGATTACAGAACTGTATATAATGTGTAGTTTGAGTTTAGGCACACAGACACATGAATGCTAGGAAAAAAATCAACTCAGAGAAATTGAATACTAGATAAAGTTAACATCACATTTTAAGTCTTCAGAGACTGACATGATTTTTTAAAGTTTGATTTAATTAGGAAGTGTGTAATAAATAAACAGAAGATAGAACTCTGAAAATTGAGCTGATGCCAAGAATGTTCAGACTTTGGGGATCTCATCTAAGAATCTGGCAGCCTTCCTCCATGCTCATGTTGACAGCAGGGTTATATTGAAACCTTGGGATATATGTTCCTAATGTATTTGCTTTAAAAATTGGTGGTCAGAGATATTTAACATTTTTTTTGGACTTGGGGGGAATCAAAGAGAAAGGAAAAATACTGCTATGACATAGACCAGAAATAATTTGTGTGAAAAATAAGACCTCAATATAATTAATTCAAAGTTCAGTAGGAATTTGCTACCCTCCCTAGTTCACCAAGGCTTGAAGGAGGCAGTATTATGAGTTTTTAAAGACTTTCTTTACAATTTCATAGGTTTTTAAAGGATAAACTTTTAGAGGAGCCAGCCTCATACATATCCAAACATCATTTAACATCCCCTCTTTTGCCAGGGGGAAATGGAATTCATGGAACACAGGGAGAGGAAGAGGGCCTGGATTGATAAGTAGAATGGTGCACAAGTCCAGCTCATTTTATTACCTGCATGCTGTGAGTATCTATTTTGTCTAGGCAAAAGAACAGAACAGCTGACCAGGTGGAACACAAACACACAGCAAACAGAATGAAGAGGAGATACCAGCTCTATGAACACCCACAACATCAGTCACCCAGCAGATCCAGTTTCTCCTCCATTTCTTCATGTTCCTGTCTTACCCCAGTACCTCCTTTCTCTTGCTGAGGGGAATCAAAAACGATGTTCATTTTCGCACTCATCCCACGGTGAACAGGAAATTTTGCAAAGTGGAGGTAGTTATTCCCACTCTTTGTTCTTGCCACAGCTTCATGGGACAGATTATGTAGTTTTAGCATTTTTTGTAATCATTTTAAAAAAGATCTCCTCAATGCTCAGACTCATTTTCATTCTGCCATTGCCACAGGAGTAAAATACTCCTGAGTTTATATAACTTTTTTCCAATGTAAAAATATGCAGGAGGGCTTTCCACTTTGTTTAAGTCAATATGAAATAAATTATATTTGTCCTTCTTGAAATACTGCACCATTGCTTTTGTTTCTCCCTCCAGAGTTTTGTTTGAATTCTGAAACAGTACGGATTTCAATATATTTTGCTTCCCTCATTTTATTCCAACATTCTCCTCCTAGAACACTGAAGACATTTTAATTGGTTGGAAACTTCCATATTTATTCATAATGGCCTCAGATCGGTCACAATGTTATATTCTGAAAGACAAGACTGTGAGAGGAGGCAGCAGAGAAAATATGGTAGTAATTAATTAGCTTTGAATTACTACTCTAGATACCGGGATTTGAGTCCTTGCTTGACTATAGAAATCTCCTGGATGACATTGAGTGAGTCACACATTCTCAGCACCAGAAACCTTGTTGTAGGTTTGTTTTAGGGTTGAAATAAATTGGAAATGACTTGAATGCATGCAACAACAACAACATTTCCAATGATAAGAGGTGACAAAATGACATATCAGTGTCATCCACTTCATAAACCAGGGCAGATTGTCTATATTCCAAAAGGGTTGCTGGTCATCAACCGTAATAAATAAATACAATATATTCCAAGGGGATAGACTATCATCCCACATTTTCCACCCCAGGTTGTGTCCTCAATGATCATGAAATCGGGTTTATATGAAAGAGTACTCTCACTTTTCTCATAGCTTTCCTCTTATTCTTTAATATTGTCATATTGCCACCGAGCATTCTGGCACAAAGGTATGACCAAATCTCTAGCCATATACAGAGAATCAAATCAACTTCAATTACCAATATGTTTTTTTAAAGAAAATTAAATAACCAAGTAGAGAGAATTTCAAAAATGAATAGTTGATATTTAAATTAAATGAACAAGCAAATTGTTAGCTATTTTTTATTTATTTATTTACTACCTGGGGTAGAACCCAAGGCAGCTCCTAAAATGCTTACAATACAGTAGTTAGTGTAATATAGTTGTAGTTAGTTACAATACAACTAAAATTACCAGGATCGTAGGAATAATGGTTTGAGGCTAGGTGGGCGATTACATGGAACATGGCCTCAAACCATTATGCAGGGTTTCTGGGAGAGATGTGCATCAGTGCACCAAAGACATAAGGGGTGGGGGGAAAAGGGAAACTGTCCATTGATGGCAGAGGTAATTAATTACTAGGCTTGCTCAAATAATTCGTTTTCCCCGTTTACCGTTATTGATTCGTTATTTTCGTTTGTTTTGAAGCAATATCGAACCTTGGTTGTCCACACGCCTGGATATCGCGGTTTCGAACCGCGATTGGCCGTTTTCCGTTATGGCGCCTTTTTTTTCGCTTTTAAAAAATGCTTTGGCAAATCATCCAAACTTGTTTAAGTCCACTGGGGCAATCTAGCGTGTTGTTTGCACCTTGTAGCCAATCAGAGAGCACGTTTAACCAGGGGGAGGGGCTGGTAGGACGTCCTGAGCGTGCACACGCCTCGTGGCTCAGTCGCACTGGGAATTTTGGAGAGGGTGGAAGGGAGATTTTGGTGCAGGCACTGGCAGGCAGGAAAGATTGCTGCGTCACAGCATGGCTGTGTGAAGACCGGGAGAAAAGGTGGGGTGGCTGTCTGAGTTTGGGTGGTGTGTGTTAGTTGGGTCTTTCTTTTTCTTTTGTTTTTGCAAAGGGCTGTCCTGTGGGTGTTTTTTTCCTGGCGCAGCAATTTTTCTGCTATGCCATTTTTCTTCTTGCGGGCGGGGTGGGCTTTCTCCTTTCTTTTTTCCACGCAAAAGTGTTTTTGGAAACAAGGGATCCGAGCCAGGGACGCTTCCTGATAATCCTAAGCCAAGTTTGGGAAAGAGTTGCATATCCCATACTTCCCTGTACAAAATACAACTCCTTTTGGGGAAAGAAGGGGGGTGCCTTTGTCCCTTCACCGCTCTCAAACACAAGCGGGGCTGCTTGTGTCTCAGCCGGGGACGCTTTCTGATAATCCTAAGCCAAGTTTGGGAAAGAGTTGCATATCCCATACTTCCCTGTACAAAATACAACTCCTTTTGGGGAAAGAAGGGGGTGCCTTTGTCCCTTCACCGCTCTCAAACACAAGCGGGGCTGCTTGGGTCTCAGCCGGGGACTACACCAATTTAACAAAGTTTCAGCCACAAAAACAAAGTTTCTGAAGTAGAGCAATGACTTTCACAGTAAAGACAACCCAATTTAACAGGAAATAAGACTTTCAAACCAGGAACAGATTTCTGCAATTATTAAAAAATGGTTTATTGTAAAAGCTATGAAAATTTGCCAAAAATCAGAGGATAAGGGAAACGTTCCACATTTTGGTGAGCTATCAGTGTTAAATGTGTTCTACCACTGTACCAAGTTTGAAGAAGATCACTCAAAAAATGAGGGCGGGAGAGCCCCCTAAGTCCCCCCCCCTTCGGGCTGTTTTTGGGCCACCGCGCATGTGCGTCCGCCATTAACGAATTAATTTCGAAAATAACGAATTTTCGTTAATTTCGAAAAATTTGGGGGGCCAAATTCGTTATTAGCAACAAAAACGAAAAAATGCCCCCTCTAGTTTTGAAACGAGTTTAGAATCAAATTTTTCATGGATCGATCAAGCCTATTAATTACCTACCCCTCTCAAGAAGTCGATTAGCCTCCTTCTCTCAGCCATATCCTTCTGGATTCTTTGCAGTACTTCAGCAGAGGTAGGGATTTGCTATACACTCCATATTTTGCAGAATTGTTTTCGCCCTGGATCTGGGATACATTGGTATCTGCTGCAGCACATTTTTTGGCTAAACTTTGACTTTCATGAGATTTTTTAAAAATTCATGGTATACACTTAGAGGAGAGCTACACCATGCATTTTGTGGCCACCACAGCCATGAGTCGGCTTTGAACAACATTATTTTGTCAGTGTAGAATTGCTCTCTGTTTGCAGTGAAACAAGATTCACTGGGTGAAACAAGATATCTTGATACCAAGGCAAAGGGACAAACAGAACCTGTTCCCTCAAAACAAAGTACACTGAACTCCAACACCAGTGTTGTGTTTCCACACTATCTTAACTACTTGGAAGGTGAACTGGCTATGCAGGAAACAGATAAGAGATTATATAGTTTAATCAAACAATAATTTATTGACTGAAAAGAATTTTAGACTTTCTCTCCTCCTGAGTCTCACTACAAAGTCTTTATGAGGAGAGGTAAAGTCTGAGAGATAGACAAAGTTCTGGCTGAACTGATGCTCTTGAATCTATTTCTTCTTATTATCTCTTTCTTGTGTGGTGTTCAACTGTCTCTAAGATGGTCTCAATATTTAACTCTGACTGAACTTGAATACAGCTCATACAGCTCTGACTGGATGTGCTATTTGTAGATCTTCCAGCCTTCCTCTCTCTTTACCTTCCAGTCCAGAGAGGGCTGACTCTTTCAACTCCCACAACTCCCCTGGGAGGAGAGGCATCTTCAAAATAATCCAGTGATAGTTGATTAAATTTCCTGCCATGACTGGGGCCAACAGAGATGTCTTAGACCAACCAGAAAGCAGATCCTAGCTAGACACATTTTGGACCAATCAGGAGCTAGCACAGCAACATGCCTTTGTTTTGAAGGGTTGCCAAAGTGCTATAAATATTTCTGTACTTTTTGCATTGGGGTATGCCAGCCATTGGAGTACAAACTCCACTGACCTCCTCTTTGGCCAAGGCCGAAAAATGTCTGATTTTTCCTTTAACCTGTCTGTGCCTCATTCCATCATTTGGGAGCCTGACACTCTGGGCCCTGAACCCACAGAACTGAAATCACACAACACAGCCACCTACTAGCTTTGCCCAGCCACGAGTTGCTGTGGCTTATGGGAATCATTTGTTAGCCAGGTGGAATAGCAGTGAATAGCCTTGCAGCCTCAAAGCCTGGCTGTTTTCTGGAGTAGCTGGAGTAGCACCCTCAATCAAAGAACCGCTTTGAAGCCTGCCTACTTCCTTGTTTTGCCAGCTTGAACTGCACTGAATAGTCTTGCAGCTTAAAAGCCTGGCCGCTGTCTACATTGGGCATCCTTTCTAGGCTTGGTTGTATGGGACAGAGTAGCCTCATGGCTTCAGAGCTTGGGGATTTTCTGCCGTAGATGTGGGTGGAATGTCATGAGCGAATATTTCTGGAAGTGCCCGTATGTAGTGGCATTCACACTGTTGCCCTCATTGAACAGAGGAATTGGTAGGGTTTGATGATGCAAGGCTAGTTATTGCTATTCATGTTGGTTAGTCTTTTGCAGCCCATGTTTTTTTGGATATATTTGTGTATATTTTATCTGTAATTACCAGGCATGGGTTAACTTGGGCCCTCTAGGTATTTTGAACCTCATCTCCTACCATTCTGGCTGTTAGGAATTGTGGGAGTTGAAGTCCAAAACACAAAGTGGGCCTAAGTCTGCCCATGCCTGATATATATTATAATGTTATTTGTGACATGGTAGGGGTTTCCCTCATCTTGTTGGGTGCACTAGGTGTTTGGGACTTCAATTCCCACAATTCCTAATAGTTGGTAGGCAGTTTGTGATTGTGGGAGTTGAAGTCCAAAACTCCTTGAGGGCTGAAGTTTGTGTGAGGGATTTTGGTGGGCATTTTTGAAGGCAGGGTCTCTCTTTGCCTGCCCTCATTTGGGAGTCTGTTCAAGCCTTCTTGTTCTCACTGGGTTTTGAGGCAGAGAGAGCAGCTGGTAGGCAGTTTGGAATTGTGGGAGTTGAACTCCGAAACTCCTTGAGGGCCGAAGTTTGTGTGAGGGGTTTTGGTGGGCATTTTTGAAGGCAGGGTCTCTCCTTGCCTGCCCTGATTTGGAAGCCTGTGCAAGCCTCATTTTGCCTGTTGGGCTCTGAGGGCGGAGAGGAAGAGAAGGGGAAGAAAGGGCTTTTGTCTCCGCCCCCCCCCCCTCGCCAGAGAGTCATGGAGGCCACAGAGGGAAGGACGGACAGGAGGAAGGATGGCCATGCCGTGCCCACCTGCCATGTACTGTCTTCTCTCTCAGTGGATGCTTTTTCTTGAGGGGTAAGGCGCCTGGGACGTTGTGGCCTCTCATAATCCACGCTCAAGACCAGGACAGTAACGGTTTTAATAGCTCCCTTGGGGTCCAGGCAGTGTTGCGTCAGCCTTGGAGTGACATTTATGTTTGGGGGGCTGCTTCGCGTGTGCGCAGAAGGCATTATTGCATTTTTGAGTTTTTTGTGTCATTTCCAATTCTTTCCTATGATTGTCCATCTGTGGGGATATGAATGAAGAATTTCCAAGCTTCAGTTTAACTCATCCACATTTTCAGCATACCCAGGAGCATTGTGAGTGTGGTAAAATCCAAGAAGATGATTTCACAACAGAAAGCAGTATTCCATTTGCTCACAATGGCAAAAGCATTTAGTGTTTATTTCTGTGAGGACCCCACAAAATTCCCACCCATCTACAGAGACAATTAAGTGAGCTAGACAAGTTTCTGGCTGCATTGTCTACAGCTGAGAATGCACATTCACATGCCACATACAATTATATTGCATGGCTCTGATGAGAGAAAATTGAATTTAAAACAGGAGCTCTGCCAATATTATTACATTAAGCTATTTTCAAGCAATAATGTCTCCTGCGATGCCTTGTCATGCGGGCCCTCAAAGGGGAAAGACTGTGTTAGCAAATAAAATCCATCACCTTAAAGGTCTCACTGTTTAAGAAGCTTCCTCAATCTGCTCTTCATGGGAAATATCTCATCTACCACATTTTCACATTCAATAATAATTTTCAATACTATATGTGCTTAGATAAATCTATGATTATCAGGTAATTGGGGTGATAGTGGTCTGTGGAGTTATAGTTTTGCTAGTTCTTGGCCATGAACTGTCCATAGCCTGAGATCTAATTCTAAAAACATATCGTTAGACAGCACTAAAGTAACAGCCACACTTCCTACAAGAGTTGGGAAATAAAAGCTGTATCAAATTCTAATAATATTTGGATGATTTGTCAACCCCAATTCTCACCCTATTGACACAGTTCATGTGTTATGAAAGAGACGAGTAAGAATAGAACATAATAGAATAGAAAGAATAGAAGAGCTTTATTTGTCATTGTGCTATTTCACAATGAAATTACATGCCCCCCCCTACACACACCAAAAGACAACAAATCCATCCCATGACCACAACACAGCCCCCAATGCCACATCAATGTAAAACTACAGAGTATAACATAGCCACAGCTCTAGGATAAAAACTACCCTTCAGTCTGTTGTCCTTGTCTTTCTCACCTTGTACTGTCTGCCAGATGGTAAACATTAAAATAAATTTTAAAAAATGCCAGGTGAGATGGATCCCCAAGAATGCTCTGAGCTTTCTTAAGGCAGCAGGGATTACAATGTTCTTCCACAGAGGGTAGAGGGAGACCAATGATGCGCTGTGCAGAGGTGGTGACCCTTTGGAGTGCCTTCCTATCTGCCATAGTACAGATACCAAACCATGCACATATTCAATAGGTTAGGACATTCTCTATAGCACAGCGATAGAAAGTCACCAGCAGTCTTTCATTCAGTTGGTGGTTCCTTAGGAGTCTCAGATAGTACAGTCTCTACTGGGCCCTCTTAACCAATGCTGCTGTATGGATGCCCCAGATCATATCCTCCTTCACAGTGACACCTATAACAACAACAACAACAACAACAACAACAACAACAACAACAACAACAACTTTATTTTTGTACCCTGCCACCATCTCCCAGAAGGGACTCGGGGTGGCTTACATGGGGCCAAGCCGGGGTAATTACAATAAACAGAATAAAACACATCAAAAAAGAAATACAATGCAAATATAAAATTTTACACAATTAACATAATAAAATTAAAATGGTGACCATAGTAAAACATGGTTTAGACACCAGGGGAAAAAGTCATAAAAGTGAACTGGGCAAAGTGCACCGAGTGAGTTTTGTAAACACAACGGATAAGGTAATTGGTTAAAGTGCTACAGTCATTGAGAGAGCAACTTGGGATGGGGTTGACCTTGTGGCTATATCCAGCTGATAGAGCAAAGTAAAGTGCAACAGATAAGGAAATTGTCACTGGTACGGAATCTGTCATGGGGATGAGAAATTCATTCTCCAAAAGCATACTCGAAGAGCCAGGTTTTTAAGTTCTTCCTAAATGCTACCAGGGTGGGGGCTTGCCTAATCTCCCTGGGGAACTAGGGAACCTAGGAACTTAAAACTGGCCACCTGCTCCACTTGATCTCCATTCATGATCAAGGGCTGAATTTCTGGTCTGTTCTTCCTATAATCCACTATGAACTCCATGGTATTGTTGATGTTCAGAACCAGATTGTTTCCCTGCACCATGAGAGCAGCCGATACGCATCATCCAGATAGGCAGACTCATCGCCTTCAGAGATAAGCTCCACCATGGTTGTATCATCTGCAAATTTGGTAATCATGATATTGCTATGGTGGATGGGGGTACAAAGTAAAAAGCATATGTGTACAAAGTGGAAAGCAGAAGACTCAACACACAACACTGTGGCATTCTGGTGTTGAGAGTAACACATGATGAGGTATGGTGACCTAATCTAGCCCTCTGGGAATGTCCAGACAAAAAGTCCATAATCCAGGAACAGATTGAATATGACAATCCAAGATCCATGAGTTTAAACACCTGCCTATGTGGAAGGATTGTGTTGAATGTGGAATTAAGGTATGCAAAAAAATCCTCACATAGTTTTCCCATTGCTCTAGGTTGGTCAGAGCAGTGTAGAGTGTGATGGCTATAGCATCCTTTGTTGATTTGTTGGCTTATATGAAAACTAATGTTTATTCAGTGCATGTGGAAGGCAAGAAATGATATGCCCACAGACCAGTTTTTCAAGGCACTTCATGATGATGGAAGCTAGTGCCACTGGTCTGTAGTCCGGAAAATTTCTGGTAGGGAACTTCTTTGGTACTGGAACAATGATGGAGGCTTTCAAACAAGATGGAGTAATAGACTGGGACAGTAAAAACACCAGCCAATTGGTCAGCACAATCTTTAAGCACCTGACCAGAAATGCCATCCGGTCCAGTGGCCTTCTTAGGATTCACAGCCCTCAAAACATGCCTTACCTCATGTACAGCCCTCAAAAGACGCCTTACCAAAACACGCCAGCCCTCAAAACACGCCTTCCATGGTGAGGTTGGAGTTGCTGCTGCCCCGTGGCTGAATTACAGCTACCTCTGGCAGACTTACTTCAAAGCGGGTAAAAAAGTGATTCAACTCTTTTACCAATGAGGTGTCCCCCTCAGCAGGAATGGCAATGTTTGGTTTACAGTTAGTAATTTGTTAAATCTCCACCACACCTACCTCATGTTGTTACTGTGGAAATGATTCTCGACATTCTTCTTCTACTCTATCTTGGCTTGCCAGATGCCTTTTTTGAGACTTGCTCTCTGAGCACTGTATTTCACCTCATCGCCATTCCTGAAAGCATTGTTTCTGTCACAAAAAAGTCACTGAATTTCCTTGGTCATCCAGGGATTCTTGTTAGGTTAAATCCAGATGTGTTTGTCCACAGTGATATTATCTGTGGAGTATTTGATGTAGCTGAGAATAATGACATTATGTTCTTCCAGGTCTAGATGATAAAAATGTCTCAGTTTGTCCTCTCAAAGCAATCCTGAAGTTGTTGGGAACTATTTTTAGGTCAGGATTTTATAGTCTTTGTTTTAGGCTAAGCCTGTTTCCTGAGAGAAATATATGCTGGTGCTAAGAACAATGACACATGATCTACTGTCCCAAGTGTGGTAATTTTATGAACCTGTAGCCCTGTTTAATGTTAGTATATACTTTATCCACCATGTTAGTGCAGACTGCAGCCAGGAAATCAGAAGATGTCTACTTCTTGGAAGGAGAGTAATGGCCAACCTTGACAAAATAGTGAAAAGCAGAGACATCACACTGGCCACGAAGGTCCGCATAGTGAAAGCAATGGTATTCCCTGTAGTAACCTATGGATGCGAAAGCTGGACCATAAGGAAGGCTGAGCGAAGGAAGATAGATGCTTTTGAACTCTGGTGCTGGAGGAAAATCCTGAGAGTGCCTTGGACCACAAGAAGATCCAACCAGTCCATCCTCCAGGAAATAATGCCCAGCTGCTCACTGGAGGGAAGGATATTGGAGGCAAAGTTGAAGTATTTTTGCCACATCATGAGAAGACAGGAAAGCTTGGAAAAGATAATGATGCTGGGGAAAGTGGAAGGAAAAAGGAAGAGAGGCCGACCAAGGGCGAGATGGATGGACGGTATCCTTGAAGTGACTAGCTTGACCTTGAAGGAATTGGGGGCAGCGACAGCCGACAGGGAGCTCTGGCGTGGACTGGTCCATTAGGTCATGAAGAGTCGGAATCGACTAAACGACTGAGCAGCAGCAGTCCAGTTACCGTCTATATGTAAACTAGAATGGGGTTGCTCTCTTGTATGTCACTTTAAACAACAAACTGTTTTTTACTAGCCCTGTGATTTGGGATTCATTGTAATGAAATGATGAATGCCTTTGAATTCCCTTTAAAAGATTTTCAGATATTCTTTCCCTGAGGTCATACTTTCAAATTCACTTGAGCATTTCTTCTATCTAAAGTATAGTGACAATACCTCTCTGAACATTTATTTTATTTGTAGTGGGAAGCATTCTCAAAATGTCTTCATTTATTGTGCTGGTTACCTTAAAACTGGGTCTTATTAGAATCTGTTATCATTGTCTAAATATTAATGTGTCTTCCTTTCTTGGTAGGTCAAGTTGAAAAAGATGAAATAACTTCAGAGTTGTACAGTAAGATTTGTCTTGATCAATAAGTACTTTTTACTATAGGTTTTCTGTCATTTTGAAATGTCAATCAGGACTCTATAAATGATGTAGATACAACACATTACAAAAATTAAAACTTACCATTTGCTCTTGTTGTATGCCTTCAAGTGTTACCTATACCTACCTATGATTATCCTAAGGCAAACCTATCAAAAGATTTTCCTGGCTAGATTTGTTCAAAAGAGGTTTGTCATTGTCTTCCTCTGAGGCTGAGATGATATGACTTGCCCAAGATTGCCCAGTGAGTTTTATGGCTGAGTGGGAATTTGAACACTGGTCTCCAGAGTTGTAGTCCAGTGCTGGAACCTTATCTTGAGTTATTATTCATCAGTTTTGATAACTGGTATTCCCATATGGAGTCTGTTTTTTTTAATTAAATTGATAAATTGTTCTGAGAAAATTTGGCTCAATTCAGTTTTTCTAAATCTAGATTTGGAGGCTCTAGATTTTAAAAAAGTTTGAAATGCCTTCAAAATGTCAAGATCAATTTTTGGAACTTCATCAAATAATAATATATATATATTAAGATCAAGTTGAAGAGTCTTCAGTCTGAATCTCACTAAAGAAGGCAGGATAAAAAAAACCAAATGATTAATTGATTGATTATCCTCACATAAACGTGTTTCAATTAAATTCTCACAGCTATCAATTTTTTTTTAAAAAAAAGGCTATCAAAGATGAGGCAGCCAAACATTTGTCTCCATGGACAACCATTTATCTAAAGAAGATATTTCTTCATTTAATTTTTTTAAATGTTTTTTTAAATGTTCCAAATTAATCTGTGTGCAGAATGATTTTTATTGTAATTTTTTCCTGACAAAAATACAGTCGGTGTAAATATATCTTTAAAAATAAAATTCAGTACTTTCTCATTCAGGTTGACCTAAGCTTATTTGGTAACTCACGTCACCTTGCAAGGTATGCTAAGTTTAAATACAAACATGAGTTTGAATCCTAACTAGTGGATTTATCTAATTTCACTGTTAGGAAAGCTTTCATGCTGTTCCAAATGCAGTCCCTTTAATCTGATATTATTGACAGGCAATGCCAAAATATTCCATTTGTTTCTTGATTTTGCTCATATGGGGAATCTGCTTCAAAAAGCATACGCCATATATTTATTCGGAAGCTTGATTTGTTAACCTTGTGAATACTGAAAGCTTAGGCTTTCCACATCGATAATTGTAGCAAAATTAAGAAAAAAGTTGGGAAAGTGCTTTGTTACCTGATGAGTCACCTACTAATACTGGCGATTACTTGCATTTTGTGCTGTGCATGCCAATCATTTAGAGAATGAGACTCCTGGGGTCTTATTCCTATTGTGCCCATATTGTTGTGTTTCTTGCTACTACATTTGCTTCCCTTACTCAACCAAATTCCCCACTGTAGGGAAACGAAGGAGTTAAAAAGAGATGAACACTGAAAACTGAGGCCAACATTGATTTGATATATTGGATTAAAGGAAATCAGAAATGGATTTGTGCAGATTGCATCTTCTATACAATTGACTTCCATTTGTGACCAATTCTGAATTGTTTTTCTCAACTGTCTCTGTGTACCAATCGCTTCTCAGCCTGTTGGCCAAGATCAAATGTAGTATCTATTCTTATCAGTTTAATATCTGATATGTTCTCTATTGGAGAACAATATATTAAATGAGTTTTGATAGTGGTCTTTTAGCTCAGTCAAATATCTATTGGTTTTTAACTGGTTTTGCCTCTGGAGTACAATATGTTTTTGAACCCAGTACAAATTTTAAACATTTTATTATTGTGATACTGTTATGTTAATTTAACCTGCTTATGATTGTTGGTTATATATTATGTCCTGTCTTTTTGCTTTTGCTTATGTATGTGTTATGATTTAATTTTGTTGTAAGCCTCCCCGAGTCCTATCTAACTCCGCAGCCTGGCCTTCGTCCTCGAGGCCAAGTCTCCAGGCTGCCTGGCCATGTTCCAGAAGCTTTCTCTCCTGACAGTAAACCCACACCTATGGCAGGCATCCTCAGAGGTTGTGAGGTCTGTTGGAAGCTAGGTAAGTGTGGTTTATATATCTGAGGAAAGTCCAGGGTGGGAGAAAGAGCTCTTGTCTCTTTGAGGCTAGTGTGAATGTTGCAATTAGCCAGCTTGATTAGCATTTATGAGTTATTGCGACCCTGGAGAGGAATAGGTGTAGTAGTCTTCAGGACAGACCCCTCAACCTTAAGGTCCTGCTTCTGAATGCCAGATCCGTCAATGGTAAGACAGCTATCATCCAGGATTTGATCCTGGATGAGGGGGCGGATCTGGCATGTATTACCGAGACATGGTTGGATGAACCGGGTGGGGTGAATCTCACCCAGCTGTGTCCACCGGGTTTCGGGGTCCATCAGCAGGCCAGGGTTGAGGGGCAGGGAGGAGGAGTTGCGGTGATCTTCCGGCAGTCCATCGCCCTGATCAGATGCACCGTTCCACAATCTATGAGGTTTGAATGTGTCCTGCTGAAGGTGGGAGCCCGAGACAGCTTGGGGATTCTGTTGGTGTACCGTCCACCCCGCGACCCAGCAGTCTCCCTGTCTGAGCTAGCAGAAGTGGTCTCTAATGCGGCCTTGGTCTCCCAACAACTCATAGTTTTGGGAGACTTTAACATCCATGCCGAGACCACATTAACAGGTGCAGCTCAGGATTTCATGGTTGCCATGACGACCATGGGGCTGACTCAAGTTATATCTAGGCCCACACATCAGGCGGGACACACGTTGGACCTTGTCTTCATTGTGGACGGTGGGACAGTCAGAGTGGAAGAACAAAACATCCTTCCATTGTCATGGTCTGACCATCATCTGATCTGTTTAAGTTTCGCCGTGTCTTCTAACCTCCGCAGGGGTGGTGGACCCATTAAGATGGTCCGCCCCAGGAGGCTGATGGATCCAGATGGACTCCTGAGGTCTCTTGGGGATCTTCCTGTTCTGGAGACTGGCGATCCTGTCGATGTCCTGGCTGATCGCTATAATAGTGAGCTGGCTAGGGCACTTGACACGATTGCTCCCGAACGTCCCCTCTCGCTGTGTAGAGTCACGTCAACCCCTTGGTTCACTGAGGAGCTGGCCGTGATGAAGCGTACGAGGAGGGGACTAGAGTGCATCTGGAGAAAATCTCAGGATGTGTCCGACCAAGCACGGGCTAAAGCCGCTATTAAGGCTTACTCCGTGGCTCTGCGAGCAGCCAGGAAAGCTTTCACGACTGCCCGCATAGCGTCTGCAGCCAATAGGCCATCGGAGTTGTTCCGAGTTGTTGGGGAGCTCCTGCGGCCTCCTGAGGCCCAGGAGCTTCCCGATGACTTGGCGACTCGGTGTAGCGATTTCGCACACCACTTCGCAGGCAAAGTTGCTCAGATACGTCATGAGTTGGACTCCAGCTTGACTGTGGTTTCAGCGGAGGTAACCGAGGCACCTGTCGGTTCGATCTTATGGGATTCTTTCCGGCTTGTTCTTCCTGATGACGTGGAGGGGATTCTTGGGTCTGTGAGGGCGACCGCTTGTGCTCTGGATCCTTGTCCCACTTGGCTGGTTAAACTGGCCAAAGATGGGTTGTTGGAGTGGTTTGTGGCTATAATAAATGCCTCCTTGGGTCAAGGGTCATTTCCATCCTGTTTTAAGCAAGCGGTGGTAAAACGGTTACTAAAAAAGACCTCGCTAGACCCATCGGTTTGTGACAATTACAGACCAATCTCCAACCTCCCATTTTTGGGCAAGGTTCTGGAGCGGGTGGTTGCCACGCAGCTCCAGGGGTTCCTCAATGACACTGATTTTCTGGACCGCTCGCAGTCTGGCTTCAGGCCTGGGCACAGTACTGAGACGGCTTTGGTCGCCTTGGTGGATGACCTCCGCAGGGAGCTGGACAGGGGGAGTGTGACCCTGCTGGTTCTCCTGGATATCTCAGCGGCTTTCGATACCATCGACCATGGTATCCTTCTGGGGAGGCTCTCCGGGATGTGGCTTGGTGGCACGGTTCTGCTGTGGCTCCAGTCCTTCCTGGAGGGTCGTTCCCAGATGGTGAAGCTGAGGGACACCTGCTCGGACCCCTGGCCATTGACCTGTGGGGTTCCGCAGGGGTCTATTTTATCCCCCATGCTATTTAACATCTACATGAAACCGCTGGGAGAGGTCATCCGGAGTTTTGGAGGGCGTTGCCATCTCTACGCAGATGACACGCAAATCCACTATTCCTTTCCACCTGACTCCAAGGAAGCCCCTCGGGTGCTGAACCAGTGCCTGGCCGCTGTGGTGGACTGGATGAGGAGGAACAAGCTGAGGATCAATCCTGACAAGACAGAGGCCCTCCTGGTCAATCGTGCGTCGGATCGGGGTATTGGGTGGCAACCTGTGCTGGACGGGGTTGCACTCCCCCTGAAACCACAGGTCCGCAGTTTGGGGGTCCTCCTGGATTCAGCGTTGACGCTTGAAGCACAGGTGTCGGCGGTGGCCGGGAGGGCCTTCGCACAACTCAAACTTGTGCGCCAACTGCGACCATACCTCGTGAAGTCTGATTTGATCACGGTGGTCCATGCCTTAGTTACCTCTAGACTGGACTACTGTAATGCGCTCTACGTGGGGCTTCCCTTGAAGACGGCCCGGAAATTACAATTGGTCCAACGCTCGGCAGCCAGATTAATAACGGGGGCGAGTTACAGGGAGAGATCCACTCCCCTGTTTATGGAGCTCCACTGGCTGCCGTTCATTTTCCGGTCCCAATTCAAGGTGCAGACTATCATCTATAAAGCCCTAAATGGTTTGGGACCCACCTACCTCCATGACCGTATTTCCTTTCATAAACCTGCCCGATCTTTACGATCATCCGGGGAGGCCCTTTTAGCACCACTGTCTTTATCCCAGGCCCGCCTTGTGAGTACAAGGGAGAGGGCCTTTTCTGCTGTGGCCTCCCTATTGTGGAACTCACTACCTACTGAAATTAGGCAAGCTCCCACGCTGTTAGCTTTTAGGAAAGACTTGAAAACATGGCTCTTCCACTGTGCCTTTGGTGAGTAACTTCTGTTATTTCTGTGTTACTCCCACCCCGAACATCTATCCTCTAGATTACCCCACTTCCATATGTCCCTGCCCGCAGTGGAGTACCCCTATGTCCCTCTCACCCCAGGTTTTATCTTTGTGTTCACGTGGCCTGCCCTTGTTTTACTGTTTTTTTTATTTTTTGATGTTGATGCATTTATTATATTTTTAATGGTGCTATGTTATGTTGTTTTATATTTTGTTATATTGTATTGCTCTGGGCATGGCCCCATGTTAGCCGCCCCAAGTCCCCGTTGGGGAGATGGTGGCGTGGTATAAATAAAGTTTTATTATTATTTTATTATTATTTAATGGCCTTGCAGATTCAAAGCCTGGCTGCTTCCTCCCTAGGGGCATCCTTGGTTGGGAGGTGTTAGCTGGCCCTGATTGTTTCCTGTCTGTTTCCCCTGTTTTCAGAGTGTTGTCCTTTATTTACTGTCCTGATTTTAGAGGATTTTTTTTTAATACCAGGGGCCAGATTCCCTTTCGGTGGCCTTTTAATTCATATGGATTCCTAAGGACTCTCAGGACTCTTCCACGCTACGATATAACCCAGAATATCAAGGCAGAATAACCCACAATATCTGCTTTGAACTGGGTTATCTGAGTCCACACTGCCCTACATCCCAGTTCAATGTTTGGTGCTAAATTCGCAAATACAGTAGAGTCTCACTTATCCAACATAAATGGGCCGGCAGGACGTTGAATAAGCAAATATGTTGGATAATAAGGAGAGATTAAGGAGCCTATTAAACATCAAATTAGGTTATGATTTTACAAATTAAGCACGAAAACATCATGTTATAAAAGTAGATCAGTATGCAGTAATGCTACATAGTAATTACTGTATTTATGAATTTAGCACCAAAATATCACGATGTATTGAAAACATCAACTACAAAAATGTGTTGGATAACCCAGAATGTTGGATAAATGAATGTTGGATAAATAAGACTCTACTGTATAGAAATTCCTACATAACATTACCATGCATTGAACTGCTTTTTCTATTGATCTCTCTCTATATAAAAATGGCCTGTCCGTTTTTACTTTAATCTAAACAAAGAAACTACAACACCCAGAACCACGAAACATAACAACATAACACAACGCCCTTGCAGCTGGGTTTAAATGACTAAGCCGCAATTCACATCAACATCCGTGGCCAACACAAACCCAAAAAACCACAAAAACCATGTGCATCTTCCCAGCAAGCGAAACTCACCCACCCCACCCCCCTCCTCCACGCTCCTTCCCTCACTCGCTGGCTATTGTGACCGCCGCCATCTTGGCGACCAGCCCTGGCACACCGCCTCTCACCATCTCACTTCCCTGCATGCTCCTAAGTGGCAGGGAAAGAGAATGGTGAAATCGGTGGTTTTCACTATCCTACAGATCCGGCAAATGGGCATGAGTGAGGTGCCTTCCTCACCTGCAGAGCTACCGACAAGGAGGGAAGGAGGAGGACAAAAGCGGCGGTTTCTTCTCTCCTTCTCTTCACACAAACGGCCAAGAGCTAGGTGGGTTTCCCGTCTGAGGAGGTATCAGGAAGGAAGGAAGGAGGATGGTGAAACTGCCACTTTTCTCTCTCCTTGACTTCGGACACCTATTGACCCTGGAGGGGGGAGGGGGGAGGGAGGAAAGATGGCCTTACTGCGGCAGCAGAGCTCGCTCCCAAAGGGGAATGCCAGAGATTTTAAAACACTGTGTTGCTACCGCCAGAACACCCACCCACTTCTTTTCCCGCTTAAGTTCTTCCTATCATAAAACAGGACACAATTCAAACAGTCCAGACAGATGGCCATCCAACCGCTGTAATAGCATAAAATCTGAGGGTTCACAGAGACCCCTCAGCAACAACCACTTCAACTTCCTTCTACCATAAAACAGGACACAATCCAAACAATCCTCACAGATGGCCATCCAACCTCTGTAATATCATAACATCCTAAGGTTTGGAGACACCCCTCAGAAACATCCAGTTCAACTTCCTTCAACCATACAAGAGGACACAATCCAAACACTCTTGACAGATGTCCATCCAGCCTCTCCATAATAATAATGATAACAATAATAATATCATCGCATCACAGAATCAAACAGTTACAACAGACCTCTAAAGACCATCCAGTCCAACCCATTTCTCCCATGGAGGACACAATCCAAACACTCCTTGTAGATGCCCATAGAATACCTCCACAATAATAACAATAAACCCAACAGACAGTTAGGACAGACCCCTAAACCCCATCTAGCCCAAACAATTTCTGCAATAGAGGACACAATCTGGACATCCAGCCTGTAAATAATAACAATAACCATAATAATAATAACAATATCATGGAATCCTAAAGTTAGGAGAGACCCCTAAGGATCATCCAGTTTAACTTCCTTCTACCAATCCAAACACTCCTAACACATGGCCATCCAACCTCTACATAATAATGATAATAATCATACCGATAATAAAAACAATAATAATCATAATACAACCATACAATCCAAGAGTTTGGAGAGACCACTAGGGCCATCCAGTCCAACCCTTCTACCATGCAGGACACAATCCAAGCACTCTTGACAGATGGCCATCCACCCTCTACATACGCCACAGCAATGCATGGTCGGGCACAGCTAGTTTGTTGTAAAACATGATGTTTTGGTGCTTAATTTGTAAAATCATAATATAATGGGATGTTTAATAGCCTTTTCCTTAATCCCTCCTTATTATCCAACATTTTCGCTTATCCAGTGATTGGTTGGGGGGGCGCCAAAATTCTGTTCAAGTACACTTGAAAATTACCTAGGGCTGGCCCTGGTTGATAGGGACAGCATTTGTGCTTGCTGTTTGGCAGACACTTTTGATTTTGTCTCCTGGACTTAGCACTGTTTTGTTTAACAGTTTAAAAAGAGTGAAAAATATCCTGATAAAACCCTGGAATGTGGCCAGTTCTTGTAGAAAGAAGAGAGTAAAAGAAAAAAGTATTTAATTGTTATTATTACTATTGTATTTATTTATACCCCGCTTTATCTCCCCTGAAGGGTACTCAGAGAATCTCAATTTTTTTGTTCAGTTTAACTCAGTAAAATATCTTCCAAGGAAATTCAGCTAGAAATGGATGATGCTGTTAGATTGCTCCATGCTTCATTCAGAACAGCACTTGTTATATCCTTGTATACTCTAACTCTTTAGTTCTAACATGGCAGGATATGAATCAGAGTTTTCCCATTAATAGAACATTTCTTCAAATCATGTCATTTCAGAAAGAAGGCACTGGTCCAGGTACACTGGGATAGAAATGTGAAGTTTTCAGACCCTACTAGTGGTGGCTTTCATATCAGTAGGGCAATGGACCCACTTTAGAATTTAGTATGAACTTTAGATGAGCTCTCTCTTTGAAGTATAGAATTCAGCACATTGGAACATTTCTTTATAGTTTCACCACTCCACTAGCATGGAAGCCAATAAGAGGCACTGGTCCTAGCTTGTAAATGGAATGTTTGCATTTTTAATAAATATGAAATATCTGCATAACAACTGTAAGATGAGGTTAATAGTAAAATAAGAAAGTTTAAAACACACACCACATATACCTCCACAGCCCTCTGAGACCATTTATGCCTGATACTTATATCAATTAATCATGAGCTTTGAGTGAGACCCAAAGGGGAATATTTTGAGGCTACCACTAAATCAGTCACTTTGAGGAGAGCGCCTTTAGCCAGCAGCTTCTAAAAGAAAATCATTAAATCAAAGCCTCTTAAACAAGAACCATAAGAGCTTTCAGCATGCCACCTGAATAAGCTACGTCCTTAGATTTGCAGGGCTCACCAGCTTTTTGCTGAACTTAATTACAGCCCATGCAAAAGAAAGAAAGAAAGAAAGAAAGAAAGAAAGAAAGAAAGAAAGAAAGAAAGAAAGAAAGAAGAGTGGGTGGAGAACACTTCTCATTTGGTAATTTTATTTCTTCGCCATATTCTGCTTCTTCTGTTGTCTGCCTTGAGGGAAATTTAATAACATTATTAATGGATGACATACACAATAGAATAATAAATAAATGAAAAGGAATAGAAAGAGAATTTTCTAATAGCAGAATACTCCTGATGTGCATGCCCAACTGTAAACATATCCAGTCTTTGTCCACATGTGTTGCAAAGTCAATCAAACGTATTTATGCCTTGCTGAAGAGTTCGGATATAAATGTTCTACAGCAAAAAGAAATGGATGTATTTTTAAAGTCCTGTAAAGACTGGTGACGCAGTGGGTTAAACTGCTGAGCTGCTGAACTTGCTGACTGAAAGGTTGACGGTTCAAATCCGAGGAGCGAAGTGAGCTCCCGCTATTAGCCCCAGCTTCTGCCAACCTAGCAGTTTGAAAACATGTCAATGTGAGTAGATCAATAGATACCACTCCGGCAGAAAGGTAACAGCGTTCCATGCAGTCATGCTGGCCACATGACCTTGGAGGTGTTTACAGACAACACCAGCTCTTTGGCTTAGAAATGGAGATGAGCACCAACCTCCAGAGACAGACACGATTAGACGTAATGTCAGGGAAAAACCTTTACCTTTACCTTATAGAGACAATAATAAACTCTTGGAGTGTAACAGGTTGCTGACTTTTATAGCATCCTTGTGTTTTTTTCTTTCTTGGTGCCTTCTCCCCAGACAGAAGAAAAAGAAAGAGAAATCAGAGAGAGAGAGGAGGGAGGCAGAAGATATAGATGTAGAGAGACTGAGAATAAGAATAAAGAACAATAAAGAAGAGAGAAAAGGAATAATCAAGGAAGGAAAACTAAGAGGCAGAAAGTAAGAAAAGGAGGGATAGAAAGAAGGGAAGAAGAAACTGAAATAGAAAAGAGAAGGGAAGGGGGGAAGAAATGATGGAGAAACATGGCAAGATTAAGAGAAAAAATTGTGAAAACATATATGCAGATTCCCTGTTTGAGCCCACAAATGTGCTCTGAACAAATAAAAGAGAGTAGGTAGGGATGAAGAAGATAAAAGGAGGACAAGGGAAACAGAGATATATCATCTCAAATGTTTCCATTATTTGTGGATTAGCATGCATATTTTGAGGGAGGGGGATGAGTTTTCCAAGGCAACATCTAGTAACACAAAAATTCAAATTATGTGAGATACACATGGTTGTTTTCTAGCTATTAACAATACCATGGTGCTGTGCTTGTCTATTCGAAAAAGGAGAGGGGGAGGCATTTGTTTAATCTGAATATTTATGTCAACATTTTTATTAAGAACTTCCAAAATAATTTTCCAACTGAAGTGAACTCACAACATGAAATCTAAATGCTTATATCTTTGTGATTTCCATCTCCATTCAAAAATCCATTCCTATTTTATACTTTGGGCAAAAGTGAAACCAAAACATTCCTGGAAATGGCCTACAAAAATGCATTGTGTAAGGGAAATTGATTGCAAAAATGAGGTACATGAGTAAAAATAATATTAGAAAATGCAAACACTATATGCATGACTTTTTACAGCCAAGTAAATGTATACCCTGTTTCCCCGAAAATAAGACAGGGTCTTATATCAATTTTTGCTCCCAAAGATGCACTAGGTCTTATTTTCAGGGGATGTCTTATTTTTCCATGAAGAAGAGCTCACATTTATTGTTGAACAACAAAACGAACATTTATTATATACTGTAAAGTAGTTGTTATCACAAACCAGCATAACCAGACAACCTATGAATCCTATCAAGAATTTCTTGTTACTACCATTATTTACATGTACAACAATCTATGGTACCTCTTGCAATTTAGGTTTCACAAGGTTTCCACGCTGATTTCTCTCTATTCTAGTTTCAATGTAGTCATGAATGATGAATAATATAATATACTATAATAATAATATGATAATATGATAATAATAATATAATGATATACAATATATTAATGAGATAATATAATATAGGATATAATAATAACAGAATATGATAATAATATGGTATTAATAGGATAATATAATAATGGGATATAATAACAGAATAGCATAATAATGTAATAATAATAGGATAATAGAATAGAATAATAGAATGGAATAGAATGATATAAAATATATTAATAGGATAATATAAAATGGAATATAATAATAATAACAGAATATGCTAATAATAATAAAATAATAATATGATAATATAATAGAATAATAGTATAGAATATAATGATATAAAATATATTAATAGGGTAATATAAAATGGAATTTAATAATAACAGAATAATAATATAATAATATGAAAATATAATAGAATAATAATAGAATAATAATATAATGATATAATAATAACAATAGAAAAATATAATATAATGATTTAAAATATATTAATAGGATAATATAATAATGGGATATAATAATAGTAACAGAATATGATGATAATAATATGGTAATAGAATAATAGTATAAAATAATCAGTTTCATGGCATACGATAGGAATAAGGATGAGAGGAGAATCCCTATGCGTCCTGTACCTTTAAGAAACAGAAGCCTTGGGGACGAGTGGAAAGCCCTCTTCCTTCCCTCCCACCCTCCCTTGCCCGGGCTCCAGGAGCCAATCAGAAGCCTCTGGGAAGAAGGCAGCATAGCCAGCATGGCTTTGTCTCTGAAGGAAGAAACGGCAGCGCAGCAGCAGCCACGGAAGGTTTTTCAAGCCGCGGCTGGGGGACAGGCAAGGCAAGGCCAGCCAGGGAGGGAGGCACAGAAAGCAAGCCTCCCTCCGGTGTGTATGAATGAGTGCTGCTTTAGCCCTGCAGCCATGCTTCCCAATGGAACTCTGCTGCAGCCTTAGTTGCTAGGTCTTACTTTCAGGGGAGGCCTTATAATTGGCAATCCCCCCAAACCCCTGCTAGGTCTTATTCTTTGGGGAGGTCTTATTTTCGGGGAAACACGGTACAAAATTATAGCTCAAGTACGTAACTAATACTTGAAAGCCCCGGTGGCGAAGTGTGTTAAAGCACTGAGCTGCTGAACTTGTGGACCAAAAGGTCTCAGGTTCAAATCCCGGGAGTGGAATGAGTGCCCGCTGTTAGCCTCAGCTCCTGCCAACCTAGCAGTTTGAAAACATGCAAATGTGAGTAGATCAATAGGTACCGCTCTGGCAGGAAGGTAACGGCACTCCATGCCAGCCACATAACCTTGGAGGTGTTTACGGACAATGCCGGCTCTTCGGCTTAGAAATGGAGATCCCCAGAGTCAGACATGACTGGACTTAACGTCAGGGAAAACCTTTACCTTTACCTATGTAACTAAGTTGAAACATGAAAATGATTTTTTTCCTACTGTTTCCCTGTTTGTTTGTTTGTTTATTGCCATAATTTTGGTAGGTTTTCTTAGTCAAGGACTGCTCAGAGGTAGTTTTTCTAGTTCCTTCCTCTGAAATGTAGTCTACAGCACCTGATTTTTCTATTCCTATAGAAAGCAGATTAAATAGAAAATGAGCATAAGAGAACTGCCAGATCAGACCAGTCTAGTCCAGCATCTTATTTCTACAGTGACATACCATATGTTTTAAAGAACATCCCAAGCAGGATGTGATGGCAATAGTACATATATACTACTTTGGCTTAATTCTAAAATGAGGAGGACTAGAAGCTTATTATTATCTGCTAAAAGGCAAACGCTGTGAAGGAAAAGGTTCTCCTGTCAATTTCTGGGATAGATGTTGCCTTATGTTTGTGCATTTGCAGTTTCTAAAATTACTGCTTTCAAAAATGATCGATACAAGTACAAGCAAAACAAGTTGATGTCAGTTTTAAGCCTGGAATGTAGGTTTTTAAAGAGTGGAGCTGCAAGTCATGATGGCGGATTTCAAAAACAAACAAACTTTTGGGCCATCTCTGATGTCATAAGAAAGTCACAGAGATAGTCCAAATGTAAAAAGAGTGTTTCGGAGGTAGACAAAGAGATGAAAAAGGGGAAGGATGAAAATAGCTACATAGCCTCTGGCACTATGTTTATGAGACCATCCATCCATGTCTCCACAGGATGACAGAACGATATCAATTTTGTCCTTGTAGCATGAATGGGAACAATCCTGTTCCCAGACAATAATCCCTTCCAGGCTTTCCAGGCTTTCTAACAAAAAAATGAAGCAGAATACAGTTGAAGTCTTTTGCTAAACACATTGTCATTAGGAGCTCTGAAATAGTCCCTTTTTGTATTATTTCATTACTCTTATTCATATATTCAATATCACTTCACGTTTCAGACAAAGACATAGGAAAAATGCATGTATGTGTATGTGTGATGCTTTGTATGTGTCATATATGTATAGGACAGAGGTGAGCTGATATTGGTCTAGTGGAGTCGTTACTATTTCCTTTGAAAATTATGCCCATTATTCTTTTCTACGTTTACAAATGCAAATGTGTGTATCTCTTTTCACTTCCAATATAACTAAATGAACCTGAGGGTGCCTTTCTGGATCAAATCATGATCTACTCTGGTGGGTAGGCAGTCTGCATCCTATAATCATTTGTGAACTCCATGCTGATGTTTTTAGCCCTTTCACTTTTGATATGCCCCTGATTATATTATAATGAAAATGAGGCAAATCTGTCTGTTCCTCTAAAAGGGGTCTTCATTTACAGTTAGCTGAGAAAGCTCAGTAAAGTCCATGGTGTCCAATTCCCTGACAAGCAGGAAGAACACTGATTCCAGATTTCTACTATTCTTGCGGTCTGCTGGAGATATTACTTGCTTATATTAGTCAGCTGCTACTGACTATAGCAGACTTCAGCACATTTATAATAGGTAGAACAACTGTTCTTATATTTGAATTCATTGCAATGCTATATCTGGCATGTGGTCTTAATAAATCAGATTGTTTCCTTAACTACTTGTGGGGTTCAGTCTAAAAGTACCCCAAACCAAAGGCATAGGCACATTTTGAGAAATGACTGCTTTCTATATGGAAAACGATGTCTACTAAACATGTTATCCATTTATTGTATCACAAGTCAACTTTCAGTAGCAGAAGTAGGGCAAGTCAAGATTTGGATACCCAGCAAAACCTACCTTTTCCTGTGATCCTTAGGACTGCGGAGTGCTTAGTGAAGCAAAGACTCAATGGTGCACCACTATGGATTGGAGATGGTGCATTAGTGGGATTGGCTAGAGAAGGACACAGTTGTTTGCAGATCCCTCCTAAATTCATAAACATTTCTTTCACTAATGGTTAGGCCAGTCCATTTTAATAAGAATGCTGTACAAGCTCTGGGGGAAAAAAAACAATACAAGCTGGGCAGCAAAATCACTTGGTTCTGGATACAAGTATATACTATCTCAACCTTCATTATAATAATTACATGCCAGTCTTGATGAGACCCTTTTAAGTTCCCCCAAATAAATGTTTTGCTCAGTAGGAACTGTCAGAAGTGTCTCAGATTTCTCATTTATTAAAATTTTGGTAGCAGCCCTGCCTTTATTGTGTTCCTTTGGAAAACTCACCACACAAGAGTAATATTAAAGCATTTGCATTCAAATCACAATGCAAGTGTCATGGAAGGTTGTGAGTTAATAATTGTATACTTGATGGATATATACATTATTAATATTGTTTAGACAAGGGCTATGAATATTTCAAAAATTAAAGCTGCTTGTAAGGGACTTATAACATAAGACAGGCATTGAGTAAGTGAACTGGAAGCAGCACAGAAAATAAAATGAAAGCATTTGTCTGTCAAAGAGTATCTAGAGGAGAGGTGTACAATCACTGCAATCCAGGGTCTAGATTTAACCCCCTATGGATTTTACTAAGGCCCTTCACACTACACAATTATACCCCATTATTCCACTTTGACAGCCATGGTGGACTTTATTGAATTAGACACACAAACCAGCATTGAAGCTGGCTTATGACTGTTGGTGAAAGTCTCTATCATATGATGCTAGCCTGCCTCGTATCTGTGATTAACCCATCCTCTGCTACTCGTCAATAGCTCATATTCCCATGAGGTTCCCATCACTTACCCTCTATGCTTCTTTGTTTTTCATCTTTCAACATAGAGGCTTAATTGTCTTAAATTTTGGAAAATAGAATCAAAATATACCATTCTATTGTTAGCCAGTTGGAGATGGTACGATAACAAGACAAAGCAGCATTTCATAGCCTTGTATTCAACTTTTGTGTCGAATCCTACCTTAAAAATATAATGCATAAAGACTAGAATTAGATGATAAATACTTAGTACCAAGTTGCAGTATAACATAATGAAGCCTATTGGTAATTCCAATCAGAGTGAATCAATTGAATTAATACCATGTGTTGATTCACCATTCAAACAAGACTGCTAAAGTTGGCACTAAACCCCAGAATTAAAGCCAACATTTGCAGGTTTTCGTATTTTGTTGTACATACAGTATTTTTAAAAAGTTGTTTTTGTGCCCTACTGAACTTCTAGTCAGAATGTTCTTGTTTCATGAATAATATTAATATTATGGACAGATGTGATTTGTGCATCATTTTACTGAAAGGCACACTATGCTAGATGCTAGTTCCCTAACAGCTGTGATGCTTTTAGGCATTATATAGATCTCAGGGGGAGTGAGAAAAAAATGTAAAAATCACTAAGAGCAGAGAGCTCCCTGGTGAGCTATACACCAGAGGGACATTTTGTGTGTAGATGCAAGCAAATACACGAGAGTCCTTACAATTCAGAAATGTGGATCTTACATTTATATGCTCAAATATACATGCATTTTTTCTTGTTAAACATAAGACACTGGAGCAATAAAACCATTGAGTGATGCTACTGATACAGCAGACTTCTTTGAGGATAAATGAAATTCAGAACATAAACTTTCCTGGATCTGGGACTAAGGTAGCAATGTGTTGTATTTTTCAAGGATTCCATTTCATAGTACTCTTTTTAGACTTTGATTTAAAGATAAAGAGAATAGGAAGTTGTTCATTAGGAATGGAAAGAATATTCACATTCATGTCAATCAATATATGTAAGTATTCAGATCAGGCACAAATTGGGATATCCTGATTGTAGGGAAACTTTGAAAAGGAGAATCATTCATGGACAAGAATCTATATGTGCTTTCTATGTGAAAATGTACATTGATACGTGGGGATTGTACAGAAAACAGGATTTTCTTCACAGAAATGTTATTTTCTGCATCAAACACAAGTTTGTGCAAGAAAACAACATTTCTGAAGGGAAACTGTTGTGTTCAGTGTAAAAACACAACTTGAGATTTATTTTGGAATAAATCTGAAATTACAAAAAAGCAAACCTCAAAATCTACACTGTTTTCAAGAGCTTCCTCACAATGAATAGAAAAAAAGATTAAATATTGATTATTGCCAATGAAAACAAAATTTATAAAAATACTAGCTTGGGGACCCGGCGGTGCCCGGGTTATTTGAGAACTGAATTGTTTGCCTTTGTTCCAAGTTTAGTCTCGATCCAGTGTCAGTTGGCTTTAGTTGGTACGGGTGAACTACAACTCCCATATGCAAGTCCATGGTCGATCCCCCTCCAAACAGCTCCAGGATGTAAAGCAGGTCATGGGGACTTGATGTGTCAAGTTTGGTCTTGATCAGACATTGGTGAGGGTCGCAGTGGTCTGGGGAAGTGAGTAAAGGTACTGTCAATCCTATCATCCATGGTCTGTTGCTCCCTCAAATGATAGGAGGATGTAAAGTGGGCCACGTTGCACCTATATGTCAAGTTTGGTACAGTTTCATCATTCACGGGCATCACAGTGGCTGTGGGTGTTGAATTGGATGAAGGTACTGGAAATCCCATCATCCTTGGTGCATTCTCCTGCAAACCACACCAGGACATAAATTGTGTGACATTGCACCTGTTGCCAAGTAAGGTACAGTTTCGTCTTTCATGGGTATCACAGTGGTCCGTGGGAGGTGAATCGGATAAGGGTACTGCAAATCCCATCATCCAAGGTCCATCCTGCACCAAACCAGATCAGGACGTAAAGGGGGCCACATTGCACCTTTGTATCAAGTTTGGTACAGTTTTGTCATTCATGGGAATCACAGTGGCCTGTGGGAGGTGAATTGGATGAAGGTACTGCAAATCCCATCGTCCTTGGTCCATCCTCCCCCAAACTGCTGCAACATATAAAGTGTGTCATTTGGGATATATATACCAGATTTGGTTCAGTTCTGTCATATGTAGCAGTTGCTGTGGTCTCAAGAAGCGAGTGAAGGTACTGCATGTCCCATCTGTGTGCCAAGTTTGGTCCAGTTCCGTCACTGGTGGGCATCGCAGTGGTCTGTGGGAATCGTAGCGATTGAAAGTACTACATATCCCATCACCCATGGTCCATCATCCCGCAAACGGCACGAGGACATAAAGCGCATCATAGGGTAGGCTCTCTGGAATTGTGGGAGTTGGAGTCCAAAACACCTGGAGGGCCCAAGTTGGCCTGTGCCTGGTTTAAAGGCTTCCATACAATCCTAGAGTTAGAAGGGGTGCCCACCTAGTTGAACCCCCTTCTGCCATAGAGGAAGACACCATCCAAGCCCTCCTGACAGATGGCCATCCAGTCACAAATACGATTGGGAGATAGATAGAGTCCTAGATTTGAAAGGGGTCTCTGAAGGTCATCCAGTCCAGCCCCATCTGCCACAAAGGAAGAGACCATTCAAGCCCTCCCGACCGAAGGTCATTCCAACCATACATACCATTGAGACATTTATTTATTTATTTATTTAGGTAATTCTGATATTTGGCTTGCAAGGTCATTAAGCCACGTGCTAACATCCACCATATAAATAAAACATAAAAGTAATGTCAAGCAATAGTAGTATAAATAAGACATAGCAGGGTTCAGTGGGGGCAGGTGAACTACAACTCCCATATGCAAGTCCATCATCCATGGCCCATCCCACTCCAAACAGTGCCCGGGTGTATAGTAGGTCATGGGAACTGTATGTGTCTGGCCTGTTAGAGTTAGTAGGCCCAAGCCTGCTCTGTGGTAGTGTTTTGCCTCAGTAAAAACTGGGGGGGGGGGGGGGGTAAACAATCCTTAAAAGGAAAGAATAAAAAGAAAGTCATTATTTTCTCTTTAGTCGGCTGTGAATAGTACTGTGTCCCAATGAGCCAGGGAAACCTGTCTTTGGAACAGTATTGAGGGGGGAAGATGGCCCCCTCCTTTGCGGCCTAGCAGGGCCTAGCAGCCTGCAAAGGCCTTGGCCTGTCAGTAGAAGCGCTGAAGGGGGGGGGGGGTGAGGTGAGGAGGTAGAAGTTTTCATAAACAAAGGAAGCATTAAAACATAATTATTTTCCATCATTAGTTGGATTCAGAATGCTGTGAATGTGTGAGTGGGCCAAAAGCTGTTAACAGTACCAAAGCTAGCTTCGTTCTGAGGAGATAAGTAGGCCGAACGAAGCCAGTTGGTAGTAGTTTTTGCCTCAGCAGTCCCAGTGGCCTGTGAAAGTGGAGGCCAATCAGAAAGCTGGCCAATATTCCGGCCGGCCAATCAAAACGCTGATACATATTCCGCCAGGCCAATCAAAACGCTGATACATACTCGCATACAAACATTCACTTTTATTATATATATATAGATATTCCTTATTGTTTATCAATATTGACCACTTAAATCACAGGTGAAGAAGGCACAAACATCACCCAAGGCATATGTAGATTGCACATTTATAGCACTTCATCTCAGTTTAACAACCATAGCTTTAGTATAGGGACTCCTAAAATGTTGTAGTTCAAGCCAGCTGATTGGAAAATTCCTTGTGTATTGGATGAAAGCTTGGCAATTATTATGCTATCAATCTGCTATGACTGTGCAGTGTGGCAAGGAAGACGATCTCCTTCTAAACAAATTCAGGCAAGAAAACTCTTTGGTAGGTTTGCCATGAGTCAAAATGACTTGGCAAGCACACAACAAATAGCAGAAACACATCTCATCACAATCTATATTGAGTGCTACTGTAGCTCGATCTAAATGGATTCAACTTTTTCTAAGGACCTCATCACATTGGACTCCAGCTCCATCCTAGGATGTTTCAGGAATGGAGCCCGCCGGAGCCCATCACATGATGCAGAACTACTTCCAGTAGGGCTCCATCTTGGTTCCATCCTGGAAGTACACTCATTACATAGATAGTGTGGAGGGACAGTGCACAGGGAAGATGAGTGGCAACGCTTTCCTTCGTGGGATGGGGAAAGTGACAATGCAGGCAATTGCAGGGGTAATGGTTGCCTTTGCTGCAGCATGGATTTGACATGTTGCCCGGTGAATACCCCCACTATCGCCCGCATTAGGGACCTCCATGTGATGAAGTTTTAAAAGATGCTTTTAGGATGTTTTTAAGATGTTTTTTAAAAGATGTTTTTAAGATGTTTTTAAACTGTTGATTTTAGCCGGTTCTTGTAAGCCGCCCCGAGCCCTAGGGGAGTGGCGGCATATAAGTTTGAAAAATAAATAAATAAATGAAGTCCTGAGTGTTTCTGAACATTTTCTAAATATCTCTGTACATAAATATTCATCAATATCCTACTTCACACTATGTTTTGTTAAATTTACAAATTTGCAGCTATGTTCTGGAAACACAATGAAATCCTGTTAGTAAATTGCAAAGATGTACCTTGGGCACTTCGATGCCTGTCGGGCATGTGTGATGTTCATTTGACACTTTTGAATTGGGCAGTTCAGTTGTGTTTTGTGCACATGTATGTCCATTTTCCAAAGTTTCAGTTGTAGACAGGCCCTAAATCTACTTGGTGGTAGCTTTCTAAGGAGAAAGAGTACTTTAAATAGATTTTTCATTAGAGTGCTTGACCTGAAATTGCAATTCTTGCTTCTTTATATGCCAAGCAACTTCTCAAGAAGCAATAATAAAGAACAGTATGACTTGCTGTAACTGAGGCTACTTTGATAAAGGAAAGGGTTTCTGGGAGAATTCAGAATGCCAGCCATTATGTCTAAAGATGTGCCTCTGTGTATGAATTAATATATTTAGCAAAAATAGAAATACATGATATTGTTACCCCTCACATTATCATGTACCTGCATTTACATTTTTACAAATCACTATCTTTTCCCCAATCTCTCTCTTTTTTCAATGTTCATGCAATTTTTCTAAATTCTAATCAAAATTCAACAAAATATGTTACCCAACCTTGTCCTACTAGATGACTGAAAAAAGACTATTTATTTATACTTTCAGCCATCCAGGAAATTATCATGCAAAGAGTATAACACTTTCAAATTAATTATTTGAATGATTGAAGTAATAACTAATATCAGTTTTGAACTTTGAGATTTGCAGAATGTGATTTCTGCAAACTACAAAAAACATCATTGTGGCATATGAGAATAAAACTAGGAAGATTTAAAAACCAACAGCAAGACCAAATATGATAAGAAGTGCTATATGTTTCCCCTTGCATGTTTTAAATACTCAGTCATCTCTACCGAATACACTATACTGCAAACCTTTGGTATATCAGTTGAGATGTGCCCCCAGATTTGAAGGCCTGATGATTGACTGAGATGTAACATTCTGAAAGGCTTCAAAAAAGGGTTTTGTTTTTTTACTCGACACTCCCTCCCGCAGGAGTTCACATTTTCTGTTTTATCTCTGGGAGTGAGCTTAGTGACAGGCACACACTGAAAGTCTGCTTGAAATGCCATGGGAGCTACTTAACAGCATTCAGATGCAGAGATGGCATTTGATTCCCAGGCATCTCTGTTGAAGCCACTTTATAAGAAATCTAAATCAGGATTGGGAAAGGGATGGGGTTTTGAACCAACAGGATACTAAAATGGAAATTTAGGACCAGCATATTTCAGCCATTATACAATAAAGGGAAGAAAAAGTAAACCCATTTAAAGTTTATACACCTGACAAACATTCTTCTTCTGTTGTAAATACATACATTTGAAGATTTTAAGGCTTTGTAACAGAGTGCAATTAGAAAAGTTTCTGTAGGTAGTAGTTGAAGGGCAACAGCAAATTGTGTTACATAGGTCCTAAGAAAGCCAGGTTGGAAATTTCCTTGTTGCCTAAGGTTTGGGCCACAAAACCAATGAGGTTTTACTGCTGGATTCAGATACAATCTGATGTATCTTCCTGTTCTTACATACACTCACAATCATATTGGAAATACGGAGAAATATCCCCACTTATTCAGTTTACAGAATAGTGTGTCGACAAGGGATTGGCAGCATAAAGGCAAGAAGAGAAGATGAATCCTGGGACAAACACCCTTTTTAGGACTGGCTGTTGGAACTGTTACCATAGGTACAGTATATCCACTCTTGCTTTTACTGTTAACATTCCTAAAGAAGTTTCAATTTGAATGGGAGCACTCTCCTGGCAAATCTCTGTTAGAAATAGGGCCCAGGGCTTTAGATGGCTGAAATACTACTTGGAGCCACTGTGGAAATAGCAGGTAAAATTTCAGAACAATTCACTGTCCTCATGATAACAAATCCACCAAATACTTCTGTGTCACTTGTTCACAAAATCTATAGCTAGGGTGGGCAACGTGCAGCCTATGGCCGCTCCCAAATCTCTACTTTTCCTCAAATTAATTTGAGGGGCAGATTTGGGGATAATATTTTGTTCCTCAAACCAGTCAAAATATACCTAAACCACAACAGTTTTCTCCGTGCAACCTACCCAAACCTCTCAAAAACACAAGGGGGGAATTAAAAATCAGTTAAAACCAACCACTATAGCAGCCCAAAGAGTGTCCTGTCACTTCAGGTGTATCACAATGCAGTGGCATGGTTAGATAGGCAATTACAGTGTGTAAAAATTCTTTCCCCCCTGCACATTTGCCTACCCAACAACAGGTATTTGTAGAAGTTATTGGTCAATATTCTTCATCAGCTCCTTAAGTATACTAAGCAAAGTTATGTACTAGTTACTTAGCTAGGTTCTTAGTTTACTTAACCAAGTAATGTCTCAAAATCCAGTTGCCCCTCAAACCTAATGGAAGGTAGACAATATTAATTAAGTAGTGATAGCGAATATAGGACAGTTGTCTAAATTTATTTATCTGTAACTGTTCCAAATTCACAACTGCTACATATAGTCCTGATTAAGACATTATTACCATGAGCATATTCCAACCACTCTATTGGGCACTAGTTGCATAAACATCCATCACAGAAGAGAAAAAGATCATTTTTTTCCAGTGACCAGAGTATGGATGAATGACATCTAATTAGGTGGTGGGGGTGGGCCAGGAAAGTTTGCTTAGTTAAATGCATTTAACTAAGTCGTTGGTGAAAAATACTGGCTTATATATTTTTGGGTATATTCACAGTTAATTCAAGGATTTTACCAATGGGAAAGGCTCTTTTGTATAATCCATATGATACAAATGCAGTCTATCCTATCCTTCCAAAGGATGAGGCTGAGCCAGCAAAGCGGCCGGCAATGGTGAGCCGGCAAAACGGCAGGTGAGGAGCAAGGGCGAGAAGGTAAAGTGGCCAGGAAGCGGGTGAGGCAATGAGTGGCTCCAGGAGCCAAGGACGAAGAGGCAAAGGTGGCTGTAATGGTAGCAGAGGAGTGGTCTCCTCCTGGGGGCTGCAGCAAATGACTAGTGAAGGCACCATGGCTGCCTTCACATCTTCCTCCTAGGCTTGCCAGGGCCTCTGCCTCACAAGCCACAGGCCCCAAAATGGAGGAGGAGGAGGCGGTGAAGGTGGCCTCCTTCACCCTGGCTTGCCAGAGCCTCCCTTTCAGTGGGACCAGCATCGGCTTCACACATGCAGAGCCCCTTTCCTTCTTTCTCTCTCCCTTCCACAATTCCTTCTCTGTGATCATCTTCACGCTTCATTGGTTGCTTCTCTTTGACAGCTGCTTTACTGGCACCCAAGGAATGTTACATGAATCTAATGGCAGGGCCATTTAGCCAAAAAAGGTGCACATTAGAATCACATAAAACAGTATATATTGTACAATTGCAATAGATATAAAAGAAAGCAAAAAAATCTTTTTAGCATTTCAGCCATTATACTTTCAACTCAAAAACGGATTTCCCCATTTTCCCCAAGCTTTGCACATCTTCTTTGTCTCTTCTGGAACAGTCCTACCTGCCCCCCAGCATTGTTTATGGAAAAAGCAGCCTCCATCAATAATCTTTCCTGTTCTGCTGTTGTTTTCCCCAACAGTTTTGCTCTAATCCAGGCCTGCACAATTCATAGCCCTCCAGGTGTTTGGGACTCCAATTTTCAGAAGCTGTAGCCAGCTCATCCAATGGTTAGGAATTCTGGAAACTGAAGTCCAAAACACCTGGAGGAGCACAGGTTGTGCAGGCCTGCTCTAGTCCATTGGAAAAACTATAAATTGAAAGTTTGACTCAGTGCTCATCATATAGCTTCAAAATTTCAAAATATTCTAAGAATCAACTATCAAAATCAGTGTAGTGCAAAGTCCCAGTGTTGGGCTTGAAGTTGACAGATTGGCCATAATACTTACTGGCTGATCTTGAAACTGATTCTCATTTCTGAGCTAAATTAAGCATAGAAGCAGACTTAATATTATTGATAGAATGGTACTCTGGAAAGCATTAATAGAATGCATGTGTTGCAAACTGGTAGTGTGATTTTAGCATATTGGTGTAAAATAGGGGTTAGCATATTGGTGTAAATATGGATAAGGGCCCTTTTCGTGGTAGTTGTGGTGTGTGCAGTCTTGGACTGTATGAGAATAAATGGCCTGGCCAAAAAATCCCTCCAAATATGAATTCATATGGCTCGGAAAGGTATGCAGGTGGAAATCAATGTTGTGGGAGATTAAAGACATTATCATGTTAAGTAAAGGATTTGCCATGCCACACATTGCTCAGCTTCCCCCTTACCCCATCCAAGAGAAGGATGTGTCCGCTGCTCAGCTTCCCCCCATTGTTGGCAATGCAACATGGGAAGCCTCCCGTGTTGTTGCAGTGGTGGCGTATGCTGGTTTTTCTTCACTCTTGCCATGGAGCCCTGCCAGAAGTAGATGTACATTGTGGGGTGGGAGCTGACAGGCTGCGTGGAAAAAGTGAAGAGGAATCATCATATGAGTTCCTAGAGTATCCCATTACTGCATTTATCTGTTGATAAGGCAGAAACAATCAGCACAAGGATTGCAAATGTAGTCTCGTATAAGCATTTTGTAGTATATAATGCATTTACATTTAATACATTTCAAAGCCAATAGCAGCAACAATTTCTCATCTTCCTTCTCCTCTTCCCTCTTGTAATTCAATAGGGTTTTGGGAATGGGGTAGGGTGAGAAACAGAGTAAATATACTCCTGAGATCTATTTCAAAGGTAACTGGCCTCTTCTAAAATCTTGTTGCTGAAATATTTAAATAAGTAAGTAAATAAGGTTAGTAGGACTACACTTTCAGACATTTATATTAAGGTCACTGAATTCATGTCCGCACTTGAAGTGAAAAGACATTCTTTGAACTTTCCAAAGAGACATAAGGATGAGACTGCAATTATCTTTTGAATTTTGTGCGTTTTTGAATTCTGCAAAGTATGTTTTATGCTTTTAACTATATTGTATTCATCTTATATTGTAAGTCACCTTGAATCCCATTTTTGGGGAGGGGGGTATAAATAAAAGTGTGGAAAAGAAGGAGGGAGGAGGAGGGTCACAATATGTGGAAGAATATATTTTTGTCCTTTCAGACATTAAAAGACATACTGAATTGTACTAAATTTAAATACATTATTTTCTGTAAAATGCATGCAATTGTTTTTGCTGATTTTTCCCTCTCCGACATACAAGTAAAGATAGAAATGGGACAGAGAAGGCCTGAAGAAGAAGCAGTTTGTGTAGGCAGCATTCCAGCCAGTAGAAAGCCATATTCTTTGATTTCTAGCTTCATTGAAATGTTCAACCTACGTAAATATCTGGACAGTAATAAAAATTAATAACACATCTTTTGAGAGATTAATTTTAAAAATCTGTAACCTGTACAATAGTAAGATGTTTCACTGCGACATTCAATCTATGAATGAAGCCTGAAATAACCCTCACTTTTCTCTTTGTTTGGTTTCTTAAATCCTCATACAAAAGCTGATCGCTTTAAATGTGGACCTCTCTGAAATACAAAGCCTTGTATGCCTCTCCCCCTCCTTTTGGCCCTCCCCCATCTCCTGCTAAGTGCTCAAGAGGTTAAATAGAATAGAAACATAGATCTTGGGTAAGTCTTATTAAAGGATAAATATCTGCAGTATCTAGGTTAGATTTCTTTCAACCCAAAACTCCTCTTCTGAAATGCTCGCATTCTGACAGTGTGACAAATTGCTGGAACAAATGCTAAATAGTTAAATGGACAGGTGATGGATGGCCTCATAAGCCTTGCAGGGCAGCCTGTGTAAGATACTAATTGGTTCTGTGGAACTGGTTTTAGTCAATAAATTCACTTGAGAGAGGGGTATGGCGTGGGTTTTTTCTTTCCTTTTTTTTTGTTAGATATCCTTAAAGAATGCAATGCTGTAGGTGACAAATGGCTTGAAACATATTAGGCCACCAACAACTTTATTCTACCCGTGACACTGTCTGCTACTTCTCAAGGGTAGAAGTTCACAGTTACCTATCTTGATGCATCTGCTAACAATTTATGGTTCTCACTAGGGAGCACTACCTCATCTGAATGAATTTGTTCCTAGCCAGTCTTGACCTGACACAGGACAACACATTTTTGCTTGTCATATAATAGAGTATCTGAAATTTTCTTTGAGTTTGTTTCAATGGTGTGCATTTTCATTTAAAAAATCCCGAAACAAGCAAAGAATGACAAGAATCAAGCCATATGCAACACACACACACACACACACACACACACATACACACAATGTCAAACACAAAGATGTAAACCCAGGGTACTTTTTGTATTATTACGCTTCTGTTGGTTTTCTATGAAGGTGTGATGAAAATACATTCCCATGAATGTTTTTATGGTGACTAGAAGCTCCGCAGCACTCCAGTATCTTAATGATATGTGTAATCTTTTGTATAAGTGCCCCCATGCTGTCTAGGATACATGAGAGCATTTTCCCCATGTCTTTGCATCAAACTCCTGGATGTTTTAGTTACAGAAGAAGCCTTTTTTTCAGGTGTTCATAAGGGAGACCAAGGAAGTCTCCAACCTCTGAAAAAGGTCATGCCTATTCTAGTTAGTGATGCATTTGTTTTTGTAGTGCCCATTTGTGTATCCCATAACCCAGTCTGCTGGACACAAATGGCCTTGATAAGCTGGAGGTTTGCTAGACCCTACCCTGCCTATTGACGTCAGCACTTGCTATGTATGTGGTGTTGATAAGAACTGGACAGAGGGAGGTCTCAGGGTGCGGTCATGAACCATAATGTGAAATTGCCTGATTGAGTGACACCTAAGACTCTACCAAAAGGGTGTCAAAGCACAGCAAAATATAAAAGCCAATGTACTGTCATTGCTTGGGGTTCCTCATTTTGGTGGCACCACTGGAGCTCTAGTTCTCTGCATGTTTTTTCTACCTCTTCAGAGGTTTTCAGACTAAAATGCCTGGTTATTAAAAAAATATAATACTGACTTTATGAATGTATTGCCAGCTTTTAAGTTTCCGTGTGTGTGTGTGTGTGTGTGTGTGTGTGTTGAGTGTGATGGGGAGGCAGAACTTGAAAGGGGGCTATCATCTTAAAGGGACGGTCATCATCATCATCATTATTATTATTATTATTATTATTATTATTATTATTATTATTATTATTAAACTGTATTTCTATACTGCTTTTCTCACCTCTGGGGGAACTCAAAGCGGTTTACAACATAATAAATGGTAAAATTCAATGCCTCACATATGTATAAAAATATATCACATTTAAATTAATAACACACAACTGTAGATTCAAACCATTAAACTATAAAAACATCAAACATAGACATAAACATGAAACATCTTATAGCTGCAATTAACAACACAGATTCCTTCTCTCCCCCCCCCACCCCACCCCCCACACGCACCATCTCTCTTGCCATAGCATTTCAGCCCTTCTTTTTATACCCTCCCTGCTCCCCTCTCAATGTGATGAGGTTATTATAGTAATCCCATGAAACACAGAATATCTTCTCATATTTGAAGGAGATATTCAATAAGATTACCCTAAGATTGAAAGTAGAGTCACTGTCCTGAAACTGAAGGCACATCTGTTCTTAAACTAATGCCACCACCCTACTGTAATGGCACCCTCCTAATCTAATCTACATGGTGATAGAAATCAATTCAAAAAACAATGTGTCCAAACAGAACAACAGACTGCAGAACTAAATGATATCTTCATATGAAAGAAGGTATTTAACTGGGCAATTCATCTCAATCATCTGTGGAGATGTGCTTTGAGTTGTATTACAATAATAATAATAATAATAATAATAATAATAATAATAATAATAACAACAACAACAACTTTATTTTTATACCCCGCCCCATCTCCCCGAAGGGACTCGGGGCGGCTTACATGGGGCCTAACTTGATCAGATAATGGTCAGACCATGACAATGGAAGAATAGTTTGCTCTTCCACTCTGACCAAACCGTTGCCCACAACAAAAACCAGGTCGAGTGTATGACCAGCTTGATGGGTGGGACCCGATATTACTTGGGACAGCCCCATGGTCATCATGGCGGCCATGAATTCCTGAGCTGCACCTGTCAAGGTGGCCTCAGCATGGATGTTGAAGTCACCCAATACCAAAAGGCGCTGGGAGCCCAACACCACGCTGGAGACCACCTCTGCTAGCTCAGGTAGGGAGACTGCTGTGTCGAGACTACTAATGCAAAGAAGCTTTGAGTGGTATTGCCAATATAGAGAAGAATAATTCATGTTTATTTGCTTTGAGTGATATTACCAATATAGAGAAGAATAATTCATGTTTATCAATTAAAGATATCTCTACACAATTCAAAAATGAACATAATTTCCATTTCAGCAGCCTTAAATTACTGTTTAACTGGGAGGGATTAATAAATGTGGGTGTTATAATCCACTGCCCAATAGTGGTTTCTCTAATTCTTTACCCTATGAGCAATTTCTAATTTAGACTCATTCTCCTGCTTCTGACTCTAAATCTAGTCTTTTCCAGCCATTCCAGTCCAAGGGAGTAAGTCTGTCAAATTTCAGGCAGAATGAAACATACTGTCAAGACCCAGGCTGCAGAGCACCAATAACCATTCACAGAGGCCAGAATCTATCTAATATCTTTATTGTAAGAGTATATAAAGTTAATAAAAACAAGTGTAGAAAATAGTCCAGAAGTAGACCTTTCAGGAAAGGTCAAAATTAGTCCAAAGAAACAATGTCCAATATGAAATATTAAGGTCCAAAGTTGTAATCCAATAACCGAAACACTCACTTTGCCAAGCAAAGTGAGGGGAAATGACAAGGTCCTTTAGTCCACGAAACTTAAGCAAGGCTGGGAAGTAAACTTGATTCTTGGAACACTAGGCTTAATTCAAGGCAACAAGAAACGAGGAGCAAGAACAGGATCCGTGGTAAATTCGTGGCGAGGTCCGGGAAGCAAGGCAATGTCCGTGGAGCAAGACAAGGTCCTGGGAAGCAAAGCAAGGCTGAAAACGGGAACGAGGGCTTGGAAGCGGGAGTAGCGTAGTTCACACACAACCTACTCCCGTAGCTGACGAATTGACTCCGCAAGGTTCCTACGTGGGCAAAACACCTAAATAGGGTCTCGTTTCCCCGCCAAAGAACAATTCTCTGGGGAACCAGAACCGAAAGCCATTCTCTGTGTCCAGATGCATGACTCCCTAAAGTTTCCCATGGGAAGCAGGCTTAATCATCTGAATGCCTGGCAGCGATCCTAGCGCTCCTGCGAGAAGCCTCCTGAGCGCTTTTTTGTTGTTTATAATAATCGCGGCGAGAAAATGGGGGAGATTTCGGCTCAAGGCTTGTTTGGCAGACTTCTGGAAGGCAAATCTCCTGTAGGTGCAAGGGCTCCAATTCTGGCTGAAAAAGCTCCAATTCTGGCTGAAACGGTGGGAAACCGAAGTTTTCCTCTTCATCTGTCACAACAGTGTTAGGAACAGGACTACATGGCCCATGAGTCATCACACATACTTGGTATGAAATTTAGAAGGTTCCAAACCATAGCTTGCACTATGTCCTGCTACATTCTACTTCTCCCTGCATACTTTTACCTACTACCTATTAGGCTAGTGCAAAGTTTTTAAAGTTTCGAATGTCGTATTAAAATTAGTAACATCTGTACTTCCAAAGTGATTTCCAACATGTGGGTTTGGCCCGCATCTAAAAACTTAAGAATCAAAACTTACTCAATCCTTTTTTGTTTGTATTTTGTAAATCCCAGAAGGCTCCCTTCCAAATTCAGCTTCATTTTCATAGCAAGCAAACAAAGCAAAGCCAAAAAGGCTCCCATTTTTCTGTAAATTAATGGGTTCCCATCATTAGAAAAGGGAAAGGATGGAGAAAGCAGTGTTCGTTCAGAGGAAGAATAGAATTCTGGGAAATGTAGTATGGGAAGACGAGGAGCCCTAAGGCAGAGAATGCAAAAGGCCCTGCCCCCAAGCTACATTTCCTAGAATGTAATGCTCAGCATCAGAAAGCCCCAATCAGGATAGGGTAGAGAGAAAGATTTGACCCTCTGTATCAAGCCAGACTTCCAATAAATTGGCTAATATTCTATACTATGATTTTTGTTCCTGGGTTATAAATGTCATTTCCTAATTGGTTTTATATAAAAACATGGGGAAAGTTTATTGAACTGCAAACACTTTGTTTTTCTGGGGGGGGGGGGACATCCTGCTATAGCACATTTTGGTCCAGCATCTTGTAGAGTCACCACCAATTTAACATAGGTTTTGGCATAAAACAAAGTTTCTAGAACACAACAACTGCTTTCAAAGTTGGTCTAAATTAATCAGAAAATAACACTTTCAAATGAGGAACTTATTATTATTATTATTATTATTATTATTATTATTATTATTATTATTATTATTATTATTGAGAAGCTGGGTGGCCAACTGTCAGGGTGCTTTGATTTTGCTTTGGCTGCAGTGCAGAAAGAAGGGGATTGGATTAGATGGCCTTTGGTGTCCCTTCCCGCACTATGATTTTATCATGTATCTATCATACATTATTATATAATAATATAAGAAACATTCAATGAGATAGCTTTTGTGGCTTTTTTACAAAAAGGTTTTTGTCAAAATTTTTTAAAAAATCCCTAAAATCGGTAGATATATTAATATTTCTGAAAGTTGGGGAAATGATCCCCTGTTATGTTGTGTCATTGTGTAGAAAATTCATGGAGATAGCTCTTGTAGTTTTTTAAAATGTTGTTTATAAAAATTTTGAAAATTTGTGGATAAACAAAATGTTCTGAATTTTGGTGGGCTAACAGTGGTAAATATGTTCTACCATCATAGCAAGTTTCAATCTAATAGCTCTAAAAATGAAGGAGAAAGGAGCCCCTGGAATTTCCCCAATGCACAATTATTATAACAGAATAGTAACAAATTTTGTTATTCTCGTTACAATAATGAGTCCCTTCGGGTGAGAAGGGTGGGATAGAAATGAGGGAAATAAATAAATAATTTAGAAACACTTTAGAAATGAAATGCCAGTGCCCCCTAGTTTTGTAATGACTTTGAATTTTTTTAAAATGGATTGCACATGTCTACATACTTTTTGATATAGATGGCAGGAATAAAAGGAATTGTAAACTTACAAGATGTTCAAGGATTTTCTACATCTGAAATACATTTTGCTGTTTTGCTATCATAGTTGACATATCTTTGCCCATTTCGTTGACTGTAAATATTTGTTGTTGTTGTTGTTGTTTTGTTTTTGTTTTTTTAAACCCAGCTATTATACAATCTACTCATTTGAAATTGACTTTTGCAGAATTTAGGAAAGTTCACTTTTCAGGAAAGGGACAGAGGATTTAGAATTTTTATACCACAATTGCATGTTAACTAGGGGAACCAGGAAGGTATAGGGGTGTGTGTGTGTGTGGGGGGGGGGGGTTCTGGTGTAAATTCATGAGTGTCTTTTTTTACCCTCCATCAGCATTCTGAGAAAGTGGAGAGAGAAAATATAAGCAAATACTTGAGCCCCAACAGTTAGGTTTAGGGAATCTAAGGTTACATCCACACTGCAGAATTATAGAAGTTTTACATTCCTTTAATTGCCATAACTTAATCCTATGGTATTCTGGGATTTATAGTTTTTTTGAGATATTATGCTTTCTTATCAGAAAGCTCTGGTGCCATAACAAATTACAAATCCCAAGCTTCTATTGGATTGCAGTTAAAGTGGTATCAAACTTCTATAATTCTGCAGTGTATAGCATTTCTAGGTTTTGGGTATCACATTCATTATTAAACTCTTAACATACTTATCTTCCATGTACCCATAGTGAGAAAAAATTGTGGACTTCTCAATTACCTCTTCACAATAGACTAACACTTTCTACCCATTTTTTAAACATTGTTTATGTTTCAGTTTGAAATAACATTTTTCCCAAGTAACCTTAGGCAACTAAGATGTAGAAAGCATGGCCGAGTGAACACAGCATCAGTGAACATTATCTTCTATGTCATGAACCTGAATATGGGAGAGTATAAAGATATGATTAAGTGGCTGAGATCTTAAGAAGCCTGAAGGAAGGTTTGATATTTTGACTTACAATAAAAGCAAAATTAACTGGGACCTTTTCTTCCACTGGTATGACTCTCTTTTCCCTTCCCTCCTGTGACAGCACCCAACTAATATTTGAAGCAGGATTTCCATTGTCAATCACTTAATAGTGCATTTAGGCAAAGCTTTTTCTAACATAGTAAATGTGGGGCTTAATTTATAGAAAGAGGATTGTTGTGGGCTCAAGTGCTCTTAGAAGTTACATTTTTTTTCTGATACTGGGGCTTCATGATGACAATAGGTCAAAAGATGAGAGATGGAACATTTAAGGAAAATAAGAGCCATCCTTTATCATGTACCCTGCATTTCAAGACCTATTGATTTATTGTTTATTACATAACTGTTTAACAAGTATTTATACTTATAAAGCAGAAGCGGGATTCATGCAACCCTCCAGTATTGACTATATGCTGGATAGCACAACTGGAAGTGGTTGTTTCATGAACGCTGGAGATCTTCAAAATTCTGCCTACCACCAATAAATAAAACTGCCTTGTATTGGCTCTATCCCTGATATATTCCACAATGAATGTTAAATATCTATGCTTTTATGCCTGGAATTCACGTGGATGAAAGGCAGTTTGAAAATAAATTATCTATCTCACTAATTAGCCTGGTGCTTTTATGGGTCATTCTGTGAACCATGTCACGATATGTAAGAAATCAGTTAATGTGTGTGCATCAACTGCAAACTTAGATGCATGAAGTTGATTGGTTGAGCCATGTCTGGAGAGCTGGTAAGCCTGGGAGTTTTTTTTTTTTATACTGTTGCAATTTTGTTCAGGCTTGAGCTAAGCAGATGCATAGAGAACAATTTGAAGAGAGAAGCATAGAGAGAGAGAGACAGAGTTTGAAGTGTGCTCTTGCTTTATGAGCTGCTGGAAGGAATTTATCCATATGGACAAAGGAAAGACTATTTTAAATCTCTCATAAAAGGACATTATGTGAGTTGGTGCAATTGAGATCATTGTACATATGTTGTTCTAGGTTTAAGAAGAATAAACCACTTGTTCTTTATTGTTCAGACTGCGTGGCACATATCTTCTTTCTCTGGAAAGGCAGGACATGGACTACACGTTTTGATTTTTCATCCCATCACAAACCACCCTGTGCCATAGATAATGTTGCCCTAGTGGCCCCACTCTACTGAAATGGTGGCTGCCTGAGCTCTGAAGGATCTGATGTCCCTTCATTCCCCTAATGCACATAGCTGCTTGGAGCTAGCATAGTTAGGTTTTCAATAAATGATGTAAGAGAAAAAGGAGAAAAAGGAGAAAAATGTAGAAAAGTAGATTATAGAAAACAAGAAAATAATCTAACAAATTATATGGTATCACCTTAGGTTTTCTCTCTCCTATCTATAGGATCAGTTGTTCTTCTGAAATTTAAACAATGAAACTTCAATGCAAATGGAATAAATTAAACATGTTTCTAAGTTAAGGAAGTCACATCCCACTCAGTCTCCTGGGAGCATCTACATTGTAGAATTAAGGTTATGAAATCCTGGGAATTGTAGTTTAGTAAGTGTAAAGAACTCAGAATGACTGAAGTTCTTTCAGGCAGGGGGGAAAACTTTTTAAATCCCACCTCTGACACCGATTGCGGAGATGTGGAGGAGTTCCTATTAATTAATTATATTTATATTATTGCTGCCACCACATATTAAAGATGTTTTTATTTTAAACGCTGCCACCAGGTGTTAAGGGAATTATCAACTCTTGTCACCACTATTGGAAGATTTAGCCACTGGCTACTTAGAGAGGAGACTTAAAAGTTTATGTTTCTTCTTTCTTCTTCTTGTTTATTCTTGATGAATATGTGTATACAGGGCCGGCCCGAGAAAAGTTTAAATATTAAGTGGGACGGGAAAGTTGCGCCCCCCTGTGCTGTGGGAGGCATGGCCTGGCCCCGCCTCCCACACCCTGGCCCTGCCTCCCACACCCTGGCCCCGCCTCCTGCGCTGCTCCTTATCTGGAAATAGACTACCTTAAAATAAGCCACCAAACTTATTTTAAACTGACTCAAGATCCAACCTTTGAGCCACCCTGATTCTCCAACTGAGAATCAGTCTTAACTGCAATTCCTCCAATTACAGACTACCTTAAAATAAGTCACCAAACTTACTTTATCCCTGATCCCCTAACTTAGGATCAGCCTTCCCTGAGCTTCAACAGAGCCCAGACTAAAATCAACCTTCCCTGTGGTTCTCTGACCACATACTGAGTTTGCCTCCAAATTCTACTCTCTCTTCAGCTAAACCAGTTGGCTCCGCCCCCTTCTCCATGGCAACCAACTCATGGTGCAGAGCAACTGAAATATTAACCCTTTTAAAACACAGTTAAACATGGCTTCTATAACTTAAAAAACCACACTTCATTACAGTAAGGCACCAGCAATCTTTGACAGAAAAAAAACCTGTGATTGCATTGCATTGAGCCAGGGCAGTTACGTGGTATCAAACTGCAGTAATTGTATAGTAAATATGCACTTTCATCCCATTTATATAAGCCAAATGAGGTGGAGTGGGTATGAATGAATTTTGTAGCATACACATTACGCACAAAGTCAATTTGTCCAATTGCATAGCAGAGGCACTTAACTTGGTCTTGTCTTGCATTACTCAAAGTTGTGGGGATGCCCAGAAGCTTCCTCGAAATTCCAGAGCTCACCTGCACCTTGGACATATGTAAACAGTTGGGCCACCATCATGTCCTTGGTGTAGAAGCAACTGCTTGCCGTTCGGACGCCATTACGGGTGTCCAAACAAGCTGAAAAAGTTGAAGGCAAACATCCAAAATGAATCTGTGCACAAGCCTAGTTCATATATTTTAAAATGCCATTTAGTACTAGTTGCACCAATTCTGGAGTGCACACAAGCCATTTGGAACAAGGACAGATGCCCTTCTGACTTGTCTGAGTGACTGGGAGAAAGAGAAGATCAGATGTCTGTGGGTGACTTAGGCAGATTGTTGATTCTTTGATGAAACTGACAGGATGGAAGGAGAGAAAGATCTGCTACTTTCAGTACTGTCAGAATTGTTTTTATAACGTGTTACTGTATGTACTACACACCAACACACACACATACACAGATATTTCACATAGCCATCAACACTAATCAGTCAACACTATCATTATCACCTTTATTATATTACAAAGTCATCAGATATGTTAGATACTGAAAGTGCCCAGAATAAATATGCTAGGAACAAGAGATTTGCTATAATTGTAAACGTTATAATTGGCCAGACTTGTAATGGTATCCACCGGCAGTTTTTTCAGCAGACTTGTCATATTTGCAGCACACTGGACCACCCCTGTGAATTTGAGGGTCTTTTTAATGAGATGGCATTGGGTAATATACAGTTTTATTATTATGTTAGGTTCTTGATAGGTCCTATAACCATGACGCTGTTTGATCTTGCAGTCATCAGATGATAAACAATTATTTCAGACCTAACCCAGAGTTTTCAGTTGTGTCCAGTATTGAATAAGTAATTCTATTCAGAAAAAAAATCTCAAATTCCTTTTTTAAAAAGAAATCCTTATGTGTTCCTAAAGTGATTTGCACATGCATTGGCTAAAACATTGGACCATAGTAGTGCAGATTAATCATCTGGTGAAGGGCCGGGCCGTAAAGATCATATAGAAGTTAGCTGTATATTGCATATGGCTCACAGTATGCCCATAAATATTCTAGAGGTCAATCTGTGGTCAACTGGGATGAATTTAAAAGAAAGAAGACACTTACCGTATATACTCAAGTATAAGCAGACCGAATATAAGCCGAGGCACCTAATTTTACCACAAAAAACTGGGAAAACAGTGACTTCCGTATAAGCCGAGGGTGGTAAATTTCAGAAATAAAAATAGATACCAATAAAATGACATTAATTGAGGCATCCGTAGGTTAAATGTTTAAAGCTCAAATTTAAGATAAGACTGTCCAACTCTGATCAAATCATTATTCTCATCTTCTTCAATGTAAATGTGCTTATGTATCCTTTTAATAATAATAGAGCAAAATAATACATGTAATAATAAATAGAGTAAAATAATAAATGCAATAATAATAATATCAGAGTGAAATAATACATGTAAAATAAATATAATAGTAGCAACAATAATAGAGAAAAATAATAAATGTAATAATACCAATAATAATAGAGAAAATAATAAATTTACCATATATTCTCGACTATAAGCTGACCCAAATATAAGCTAACCAGGACCCTCACCCGAGTATAAGCCGAGGGGGGCTTTTTCAGTCTTAAAAAAAGGGCTGAAAAACTAGGCTTATACTCGAGTATATACAGTACTTTCTTGCTCTTATACACGTGTTTTTCTTAAAGGCAAATATTGAGTATTCTTTGGAATCGAATGCAAGCCTCTAGGATATGTGAAATGAAGTGATAGAGAGACATATTGCTGGGGAATGATCCTGAAATGAAAAAAGAAAAAAGAATTACAGGAAATCAATGACATGATGAACTGCAATGCAGGTAATACAGTTAAAATGAACAATAACATTATTCAAACAAAAGAAATACATTTCTTGGATCACTAATTAGTGGTGGAAATAGTGTAGAACCCTAAAAACCTGAATGACACTTAGTACAATGACAATGACACATTTGGAAGAAAATTCTCATCTGAAGAAGAAATGGGCAACTGCAGGAAGGGGTGTGAGGATTCTGGTGTGTTTAAAGCCACTAGTTTCCCTTAAAAAGACTTCCCCTAAATGGTTTAAAACCTCTTCTATGCAACTAAGTACATTGCAACACCCATATCCACAGGGTATATGTCCCTGAACTTACTGTGAAAACAGGAGATCATGGATAATAGTGTACCCTCTGGAGGCACACCATGGAATCTCCTTTGATGATCTTCTAGAAAATTCTTAGAGAGGACACATTTTGTTGGATGTGGTAGAAGAAACTTCAGGTACTGGTTCCATGGGTATAAAGGTCATACTGTATACATAAAGTTATGTAACATACACTGGGATAGAGAATTCTCATCCCGGCTTTCTAATTTTGGGGAATTTACTCCACTACTTTCTTTAACATAGGAATCTTTGTCATGGTTCATATTGTGTATGCCATTGGATGGAATGTTAGCCTAAATCCTATTGTTTGTTACAATTAGAACAATTGAATTTACCAAAGTGTTGAAAATTGATTGATGTAAGCAGCAAGATTTCAGCTATGTTTCATTTTTAATGTGGAAATGTTAATATAATTTATTTCTCTTTAAAGAATGCCTGGTTCCCTTTGTCTGAGCTCCCTTTATAAATCCTCAAATTGCAGTGTAATCATATGATACAGTTACATTGATTTAAAGTGAATTTTCTGATACTTTCCTGTGGTTTAAGTTCTATCATCAAATAAAAAAGAGAAGCGCATTATACCAGAAGAATAAAGAATGGGCTGTATTTACACCTATCCATAAATCCAGTAATAATTCTTTATCTCTACTCCCCATCATAGCTGATGACTCCATAGCCAAGGCACATATTCTCTAAGAACAAATTTATTAAGACGAAAATAGTGGATGTTCACTGAAACAGATAACAGAACAAATATTATGTGATTTCCAATACACTTTTATATATGTGTGAACAATACAACCCCAGGGAAAGATGATCTAGAAAAATGCAGCCAGCATGTTTAACTACTGGATCAAACAAAGCTGTCAGAGAAGGGTTTTCTCTCTCCATGAGGTAATTGTTGTAGAAACCACAAGCCTTTGCTGGTAAGAGCTATTAAAATCAAACAGTCTTATCATATATCCTTTAGATATTTCATTTTATCAGAATGCAACATCAACAAGCATTATTATGTTGGTTTCCTCTATACATTCTGAAAGTGTGTAGAGCTCTCTATGGGATCAGCTCTACTTAGGAAATGAACATTCTAGAATATGGCCAAATTTAGCTGAAAGCAACCTATGCATGAAACCAGGGGCGGTTCAACCAGTAGGCAAACTACGGGGTTGCTGAAGGCGCCATCCTCTGAGGGCGCAGTTGAGGCACCCCAAGTGGCCAAGGCTAATAAGGAGCTTCTTTTTTTCTTTTTTTTCTTTTTTCCCCTCCCCGCTGGGAGGGGGCACGCCCTCTGGGCATGCCTAACCTTCCCCCACCCGCGTGTGCACATGCGTGCATCCATGCACGCGCATCCCCACCTCCTCCTCCCAGGCTCGCGTAATGGTCAGAGATGTGGAGAGGAAGAGGAGGCGGAATAGGTGGAGGCGGCAGGGACAAAGCAGCGGAAGGAGAGGAAGGCCGCACCTGGGTTTCCCTTTTGGTACTCCGCCCACAGCACCCTCCGTCCAGGCGTGGCCTTCCTCTCTTTCCACTGCTTTGTCCCCACCGCCTCCGTGGCTGCGGCCTGGCCTTCACCTCCTTGAGGCCAGGTCTCTGGGCTGCCTGGCCATGTTCCAGAAGCTTTCTCTCATGACGGTTAACCCTACCTATGGCAGGCATCCTCAGAGGTTGTGAGGTCTGTTGGAATAGAGGTAAGTAAGGTTTACATATCTGTGGAATGATGTCCAGGGTGGGAGAAAGGAAGAACTCTTGTCTGTTGGAGACAGGTGTGGATTTTGCCATTGGCCATCTTGATTAGCGTGTAATGGCCTTGAGATTCAAAGCTTGGTTGCTTCCTCCCTGGCGGCATCCTTGGTTGGGAGGTGTTAGCTTACCCTGATTGTTTCCTGTCTGGATTTCCCATTTTCAGAGTATTGTTCTTTATTTACTGTCCTGATTTTAGAGGGTTTTTTAAAAAATACCGGGGGCCAGATTCCCTTTCAGTGGCCTTTTAATTCCTATGGATTCCTAAGGACCCTCAGGGCTCTTCCACACAGCCATATAACCCAGAATATCAAGGCAGAATAACCCACAATATCTGCTTTGAACTGGGCTTTCTGAGTCCACACTGCCATATAATCTAGTTCAAAGCAGATAATGTGGATTATCTGCCTTGATATTCTGAGTTATATGGCTGTGTGAAAGGACCCTCAGGGCTCTTCCACACAGCCATATATCCCAGGATATCAAAGCAGAATACCCCACAATATCTGCTTTGAACTGGGTTATCTGAGTCCACACTGCCGTATATCCCAGTTCAATGTTTGGTGCTAAATTCGCAAATATAGAAATTCCTACATAACATTACCATGTATTGAACTGCTTTTTCTGTTGATTTGTTGTAAAACATGATGTTTTGGTGCTTAATTTGGAAAAATCATAATGTATTTTGATGTTTAGTAGGCTTTTTCTTAATCCCTCCTTATTATCCAACATTTTTGCTTATCCAACGCTTTTATTTTTCAGTGATTAGGTTTTTTGGGGGGGAGGGGAGCATCAAAATTCTGTTTGCTTACCCTTGAAAATTACTTAGGGCTGGCCCTGCATGAAACAGTCCAACTAAAATGCTTTTGTACCATGAAGCAGGCAAACTGGCCAGACATGTGGAGAAATGGACAAGGCACGTTGGCACCCCGTTCCCATCAGACAGGGGAAAGGGTGGCAACACATGTTGCTGTTGCCCTTTCCCCCATCAGATAGGGAAAGGGGAAGGAAAAGGCAGGTAGCTTACCTTGAGACGCTTCCTCACCACTCAGAGAATTAGTCTTGTGGGGCCAAGATAGTGTTGTATGATGGCCCCAAGTGTGATAAGGTCCTATATCTAGTTTCCTGGCCAAACATTCAGTTCTCAGTCCTGCTCTAGAGGAGAACTGGGAGGACAGAAGCTGGTGAACAATATGATCTAATAATGTTTCTTTTCTAATTCCAGTAAAACTTACAATATTTCAGCAGCAATGCAAGGAAATACATTTGCATAAATGTCTTTGCCTAAGCATTACCTTTCATTAGTTTCCTCCTTATGTGGCAATAAGCAGACAGAAGGGTCTCTTCTCCCAGATTTTATAGCCATTCCAACATTCCAGCTGAAACCTAGCAAAGACTGACTGATTTACTTTCGGGCCTTCTTTTTTCTCCAAACAGAACTGGTTGGAAAATGAGCCCCCAAGGATGCCAAGGGCATTGACTTTATCATTTATTTTAGCTTTATTTTGGAATTTGACAGAAGGAAACCATTTTATTACCAATTTATATCTGCTTTAAAGTATGATCCAGTAGTAATTATAAACCTCAGTTCAAGATTACTGAGAAGAGAGTAGGTGATCTTCATGCCAAGGTATAGAAGATGGATTAGGTGTTTTCAAGACAGCTGGGCCAGTTTCTAATCTGAACAAGTAGAAGTTTTCTTGACTGCCATCTTGTGTTCCCTGAACAATGATGGCTTGGGGATTCAGGATGGCAGCTTCCTCTCATCCCTTCCTAAATGTTGCATGGAACGATAGCTGCTACACTCCCACCTATCTTTCTCTTTGAGCATCCTGGCTAACATCAGCCAGAATGCCAATCAATAAGGCAACTGGGAGCCTCCTTAATGAGACCATGATTTGGTTGATGGCAAACAGGTCACCCACAGAAAGGTAGGTGGGATGTCAGTTATCACTACCCATGACACAGTGGGGAGGGAATTATAGGAACACAGTCAAGACAGGTGCTGTCAGTTCTGATTTTAGGAATAAGACAATCTATAAATCTCTAACAATCTTGACAATCTCTAACTTAGAAGAGAACCTCAATCCTGGTGCAGGATTCAGGTTTAGCCACTGCAGGCCTGATCCACCATCATACTGACCTAAATGGTCAGCGTAGATATGTCCTATGGAGAAGGAGAGGAGATGCTGAAGTGAAAAGTAAGGACCCGGAAAGGAGGGGAAAGTGTGACCTCTAATTTTCATCTTCCACCTTTCAAAATGAAAAGGAGACCCCCCAATTGGTTTACTTCTTTAAAGACCAAACATGCCAACAAACCTTCCCACATCTCCATAATCTGAATATCTTGCACATCACTACCCTTTAACTCACTCCTGCAAAAATGTTGGAATCTGAATCTTTTTTTTCCCTATCAAAATCCCCAAACTGGAAGTGATGCTAAAAATCTAAATGATAAATAGGTTTAATCCACAAAGACATCTACTAGATATTCAATCCAATTGCCTGCTTGCTCAACCATATGAGTGAAATGGGCAATAAATTAATCGTATTTGCTTTGCTTCCTAATATGAATTAAATGTGCAGTGTGATATTTTTGCATTGTGAATGAAAGAAGGGTGCTAGAGATGCAATCCTGTCCTGCCAACAGTGCTATTTCATCACTTCCTTTCCCACCTTGGAACCATGATGCTTCAGCCATACTGATTGGCCAGTGGCTATAAAAATCAAATCCAATGAGGAAGGCAAAACAGCTTTAAAAATTTAGCTGATGCATCATTGTGCCAAGGTAAGAAAAGAAGGTATGGGTTGGAGCTGTTGACAGGAAAGGAGTCTTGTCACATGCAAGTTTTTTTTAGGCAGGTATATAATATTCATGTGTTTCCCCACTAACCTACATGGATATTGAAGACAGGCTCTATAGATGTCAGCTAGTGGATGCATATCCAGAAAATATCCAAATATTTGATAACAAGATTTTCATGCGAAATTGGAGAATTTGAAAGAAGGATTTATCCCCATTTACGAGATAAGGAGCAAATACCTGGTTTGCTTCAGATTATATTGAAAGCCATAGGAGAATTAAGAAGTTCTTGGGGCAAAATCCCAGGAGACAGAATAGAAATATGGACCCTGGTGTATCCTCCAAAGGGAAAGGGTTTGCTGTCAAGTCACAACACCACCACCCCACACAAGTTCATCAAGGGTTCTGCAAGATATATATATGAGTTTGAGCATCAGGAGACCAGGCGAAACAGCAGCTTCACCCCCCCCCCCCCCCAAAAAAAAGATTCTATCATTTCTAACCATTTATTAAATTGTATCCATTCTTCATTATCTTCTGTGTAACTGTGTAACTTGTAACTTATGTGTACTGTATCTATTTATTATATATAAAATGTATAACTGCTTTATAAAATGTATCAAGATGTAGCCCAGAGACAGTCAACGCTACATGATCCTGCAAAGGTAATCCCCTGAGAATGGAAAGGCTGGTTGAATGGTCCTCTGGCCATTTCCCAAGTCAAATAATAATAAAATCCATTGTTCATGTATGTGCAGAGACAGGTGACTTCTCATGTCAGCCCAGATAAACCCACAATTGTTTCTCTAGTTATATGGTTCACTTGAAGTGGAGAGATTGCTGTCTGCAGAAACAGGAGCTCAGAGTATGTGCATTTGTTAAACCTCTTTATTGATAGCCAAGTTCTTGATTACTCAAGATCAGCACTTTTGTCCCTTGAGTATTGCACCTTTGTTTTCAAAGATCCATATCTTTGTTTGACACAAAACTGGACATCTGAGCTCATCAACATATCTTTACCGTTTATTTTCCCCAAACTGTGCCCTTCCAGGGGGCATCTGTAACTGATTGATCCTTCACTCTGACCAATCCCCAGCTGCCATTCTCCCTTCTAGGTAACCGCAGCACAGAATCTAGCCTGCCTTTTTTTCAGCCAATCAGGGGAGAGGAAAGTCTGAATAGTTGCCAGAACTGTATAAGATACCTTGTATTTCTCTGTACGTTTATGCTTGTATACTTTGAAGCAGCCACTTGTACTTGCATCCCTTTTGGCCAGACTGAATAAACCTCTGTGGCTTGTCTTCAACCTGGTGATTCTCTGTCCTAGCCCACTGAGTTTAACTTGCTCTTGCTGGACATGGATCCTTTTATTCACAGTCCTAGTTATCTACTACAGGTTGGCTGGTTGGTTGTTGTTGTTATTTTTGTTATTATTTTGTCTTAGCTACACTTCTTTATATTTCTAGTCAGAATAATTGAGATAAATTCTATACATGGGGGAAAGGCTCTCTTCCCTGAAATCCTTAGGGAAAAAAGATTTTGCCCATGTTGGGTATACTCAACTTTTCCTTGGTTTTTGTACCTTCATCATGTACAGGCTAATGTTGCCTTAGGGAATGGGACAAGGGGGATAAATTTTTCTTTGGCTTGGGTTTTAATCTAAGAATGGAAGGATTTGAAAGGCTCACAGGTTCTTTGAGGCAGACTTTTATGAACCCCCTGGAGCTCTTTTATAAGCCTGAGATAGAAGAATGTTACCAGCAGCCTTCATTTCTTTCAGATCTAAAAGAAATCTATGTTTGGCATGAAAGCATCCAGCAAGAGAGCTGTATTTCTCCACAAAGCAAAGAAGGAAGATGATTTTCAAACCTGGGAGATAGATCCTTCATACAGATCTCATTCCACCTTATTGAAACCAGGTGCCCAAAAACAGTTCCATAACTAATGGCAAGATGGCAAGCAGTTTGCCCAGTAACATTCTTAGGGCCAAAATAGGTGGGGCTTTCATACTGCACAGATTTTGCAAAATGAATTCCTTTTAACTTCCATAGCTACACCATATGGAGCCCTGATATTTGCAACTTAGAGAGGGTTTTTAAAATAAATTCTCAGCAAAAGAGCTTTAATGCTTCATCAAACTAATAACTGTAGCATGCCATGGGATGTTGACATGATAGTTAAAGTGGAATCGTAATGCTTTAAATGTGCAGTGTTGATGGGCCCTAAAACGAAAAAAAAAAATGAATATGTGTAATACAATTTCTGATTTCTATATTATTGTTAAAAACAGCCAAGTCTGGTGACAGAAGCTTGGAGCAGGACCATAATATTCTGGAATGTTGTTCTCCCAATTCATGGTTTCCCAAACAATAAGCCAACATTTCTATTTGCTTTGAGAAACTTTTTTTTCTACTCGGAAATGAACCCTAATGGACAAACAGTGGCTTCAGAAATGAAGAATTCTAATTAGATCAACAACATGGGGGAAAGGGTTCCATTTTCTTCAGAGCTATGTATGTGATCTGAATTGAAGGACCCAGAATTAACTTTTGTTTCACATTTTTTTTAAAAAAAGATATGACATGAATATAATCAGAGTTCTCCATAATCTCCAGTAGTTTGATTCTTAATGCCTGATGCAAAGTTGACATTTTAAACATTGTAAATGAAGTGTAAATTAATGTAAGCCATTAATTGTAACCTTTTAGTGGGAGTCAGAAATCCTCTTTCCTTATCGATATGTGTGTTGAAGCTTTACCAAGAGCAGATGTTCTAGTTGGAATGCATTTACTGTGTTAACCTCATTGAGGAAAAATAGGATTCTATCTGGGCCTTATCAAATTGCATCATTTTAGCATTTGACAAGTTGTCAGCAGGGGAGGCAATTATTTCAAGCAAATCATTAAGGGCTACACTTACCATTTTTTGTAGGGCTAGAATGGCAGAAAAACACATTTATTTCAAAGGAGCCCGGCACTACATTTTTTTCCAGAAAGGCAATGGAATGTTATTTAAAATAATCATTCATTTAATTGATTTAATTGTCTTTGGACCTGAGTCAGGGGGAGAGTGGAACTGACAAATAGAAACTGCAAAAAAGCTGAGGAGTCTCTGAAGAAAGGCTTATATTTATGGAACCGGGTCATCATGTTTCCACTTTGCTGAGGCTCATTGACTGCAGGGGCAGGTTGTGGTATAGAAACAGCATATATCTCAAATATTAGCATGATGGCTCTCAGGAGGGCAATGAGAAGTTTGAAAAGACAAGCAGTTAGTGTAATCAGAAGTTAGGTATTTTAAGGTTTAAAGGAGATATTTAGTCCCTACCCTTCTCTTTTTCTTTTACAGTTTTTGTATTGTTTTGGTTTCAAACTGAGCAACATTCCCAGGAAAAGCAAACTTTTTAAAGCTAAAAGCTACAACACCTAAGAAACTGAAGTTAACACCTAAGTTTAAAAGTGTGCCTGGAAAGGCAAGAGAGGACTGAGAGGGCTTTCCATTTCATCAGATAATGGAACTGAACAATATGCTCTATCAGTGGCAACATCTCCAATAAATGTATCTATTTAGAAAAACAATAGGAAATAAACTAACCTATAACCTTATTTCATGAATAGTTTTTAAGGTTTAAGCCAACCTTAAAAACGGTGGCATAGACACTGATAACGGGGAAGCCCTGGCCCTTGAGCGCTCTAATTGGAGGTCAGCTGTGACCACGTGGCGAAGTACATTACAGTACTGAGCTGGAGACCGAAAGGTCCCAGGTTCAAACCCCGGGAGCGGTGTGAGCGGCTGCTGTTAGCTCCAGCTTCTGCCAACCTAGCAGCTCGAAAACATGCCAATGTGAGTAGATCAATGGGTAAAACTCCTGTGGGAAGGTAACGGTGCTCCATGCAGTCATGCCGGCCACATGACCTTGGAAGTGTCTACGGACAATGCCGGCTCTTCGGCTTAGAAATGGAGATGAGCACCAACCCCCAGAGTCAGACATGACTGGACTTAACATCAGGGGAAACCTTTACCCTTACCTTTTCTTGTGACCAGCAGTGCTGCGGAGTTCGAAGAGGCACAAATGGAGGGCGTAAGGGAGAAACGTGCCAAGAGGAAGGCCCGTCAAGCCAACCCTGACTGGGACCGCCTTCCACATGGAAACCGATATCCTCACTGAGGGAGAACATGCAGATCAAGAATAGGTCTCTTCAGCTACCTAAGAACCCACCCCCAAGACACCAAGGATGGAAGACAATCCTCCTCAAACTACGAAGGATCGTCTAAGTAAGTAAGTAGAGAGAAAGGGAGGGAGAGGAAGAGGGAAGGAGAGAGGGAGAGGGAAAGAGGGGGAAAGAGAGGGACCTGAGAAAGTGTAGACTTGTAATACTGCAAATTCAATTCCCTTTTAGCTTTAATTCAGCCCTATATTAGAACTGCAATTCTCGTTTTAATTACAGACCACTGTACTTCTTAAGAAAGAGGTTTCTCACTTTAGAGTCAGTAGATTACAATGCTGTGAGATGTTGACTTAGTGGTCTACTCAAGAGGACATAGTGCCTCAAATGATGGCAGATACATCAGAGGTTTCTTGCAATCAGTGACATGCCATGCTGTTTGAAATGGAAAGAGGTAGAATTATGGGAGTATATTTTCACTTATTTCATTGTTGCATGCAAACATGAAAGATTTCAAAAAGTTGTCTCCCATTGGGGAGAATGAAAAGAATTCTGGACTATTAGACCTTTGCTAGAAGAAAGTCTCAAATTCAATTCCTCACATTTCTATGTATTTAATTTACATCCTCAGGTAACAATCTATGGTAGGGCTTTGGAACACATGGGGTGTATCTATACCTCAGAATTGATAGCTTTTGGGATGGGGTGGGGGTTAGAATAAAAACGCATCTAAATCTCACCCAAATTATTGTAGGAATATTGTAAGTGCTGCCATACTAATGTGTGTGTGTGTGTGTGTGTGGTTTCATAGGGCACTTCTATACTGTATAATTAATCCAGCTTGATACCACTTCAACTGACATGGCTCAATGCTATGGAATCATGGGAGTGGTAACATTACAAGGTCTTTAGTCTTCCCTGCAAAAGAGTTCTTGTGCCTCACCAAACTACAGATTTCAGAATTTCATAGCATTGAGCCATGTGTACAGGCAGCCTTTGTCATCCAAACAGTATTATATGCAACACACCATTATGTGCCATTTTTTATGCTAGTGAGGACTGTTGGAAGTTCAACAATTTATAGAGAATCACGTGTCCCACTAACCATATTTTGTAGAAAAGAGTGAGACCCTGGAAAGTGATCCCCAATCTGAATTAACAATATTAGGCTACTTGGATAGTCTGGTCTGGTATATGACCTATCCTATTTTCCTGTTTACTAATCAAGAGCCTGAAAATTGTATTTAAAAAGTAACTTGTTGAAATGGGTCCCTGTCTCTACTCTATAGTAGCAAGATAACTTAGAAACTACTAAGTGGCTTGACACACAGCCTGCTTCTCCAACACCCTCCCACTGCCTTTAAGTACTTGCTGTAAGAGGTAACCACCACATTGTGCCCAATGATAGGGTCAGATTTGGCTCCTGTATCTTCAATACTTGGGCAGAAAATAAAGAATGTCAGGCTTTTAATTATGTACATCTTTCCTTTTCTTGGTGACAAGATTCCAATATGTATGAGCAGAAATGTTGCTTGAAAGAAAGCAATTAAAGGAAGATGCCAGAGCCCAGTCTTCTCTTTCTTAGGAACATCCTAAGAACCTAACCCCGAACTTCCAGTCCTCTGTTCTGTTTCAGAGATAAATGAAGAGGGTATATCTGCATTTCTATAATCAGCTGTCACATCAGCAGCATGTTTTAGCCAGGCTGCATCTGCAAGAGATTCCTTTGGGGAAAACTTGTGTGAGGGACATATTTCTTTTCCATCAACTTCCACAAGATAAAACTGAACTTCACGCCAGCACCGGTGATCTCTTGTTGACACCTGGCCTCAGAATGTTGGCAGCTTTTAGCAAGGGAATTCTGATGTAGGTTGCACTGGGTGCTCGTGTTTTTGTTGATTGACAGGTAGTGTTCTCCTCCAGTAACTGCCTTCTACAGTACAATTGCAAATAGGCACTGATGTGTTCTGTGATTTCCCCCTTTAAAAAAAAGCCAGTGCCTCACAAACAACACATTCTTTTGAGTGAGACTGTAGAATTGTTTGTGTAATTGCCTTAATCCTGAAAATTTACAAATATTGCATTTTTAAAATAATAAATATGTCTACCTTAACCTAAGGAAGACTTGTACCTATACATGGTTATGGAACTGTGATATTTTTGCTTTTTGGAAGGCCGGTTTTGGAAGACTTGTTTTGGGCAGCAAGGAAACAGAAGTAATGTAACAATTTCCTAAATGGTGGCTTTTCAGTTCCAAATTCTCCTCTTCAAACAATCACCTTTTCAGTCACCCACCATTTACTAGCTATATCTTTGGAAAGATAAGCATGAATTTGAAAATTTGTGGTGGGGAAAAAAGGATCTGGTGCTTTACTGGCAGTGTCATAGATCATTCCAGGGTATTAGGTCTCAATCAGGCAATGATTAGATGCCTTCAGTTAGGTATAACCTATTCCTTGTCTGGAAGTTGACTGCCATTATGAATACTATCATTTTGATTTTTGAAGGAATTTGGGGTACCTGATTGGTTGCCTAGGTGCTTTACTTTTCTGACTTCCTACAAAGCATAGCACAAGAAAAGAGCAAAACACCATCGTGCTGTGTACATTAATGTGTTGCCATTGTTATTGAAAACCAAAACAGACCCCAAAACCTGAAACTCCAGGGGTGCCCAGTTCTGGGTGACTTCCAGATGAAATTACCAAAGTTTGCACAACCACCAGCACCCCCACCCCCAAGGGTGGGATGGTGGTGGTGGGGATTACTCACAGGGTGGGACTACTTGCACAATTTAGTCCAGGAAAAAACATACTTACTTACTTAGGTGATCCCTCATAGGTCGAGGACGATGGTCTTCCAGTTGTGGGGTCTTGGGGATGGATCCGTAGATGGCTGAAGAGACCTATTCTTGACCCGCATGTTCTCCCGCAGTGAGGACATTGGTTTCCAGGTGAAAGGTGGTCCCGGTAAGGGCTGGCTTGATGCTCCTTCCTCTTGGCACTTTTCTCCTTTAAGTCCTCCATTCGTGCCTCTTCGAACTCCGCAGCACTGCTGGTCACAGCTGACCTCCAGTTAGAGCGCTCAAGGGCCAGGGTTCCCAGTTCTCAGTGTCTATGCCACAGTTTTTAAGGTTGGCTTTAAGCTCATCTTTAAATCTCTTTTCCTGCCCACCAACATTCTGTTTTCCATTCTTGAGTTGGGAGTAGAATAATTGCTTTGGGAGATGGTGATCCAGCATTCAGACAACGTGGCCAGTCCAGTGGAGTTGATGGTGTAGATGCATCGCTTCAATGCTGGTGGCCTTTGCTTCTTCCAGCACGCTGACATTTGTCTGCCTGACTTCCCAAAAGATTTGCAGGATTTTTCTGAGGCAACACTGATGGAAACGCTCTAGGAGTTGAGTGTGACGTCTGTAGACCACCCACGTTTCACAGGTGTAGAGCAGGGTTGGGAGGACAGTGGCTTTGTAAACAAGCACCTTGGTATCTCTATGGATGTCCTGATCATCAAACACTCTCTGTTTCATTCGGAAAATGCTGCACTCGCAGAGCTCAAGCGGTGTTGTATTTCAGTGTCGATGTTGACTTTTGTGGAGAGGAGGCTGCCAAGGTAGCGGAAATGGTCGTTTTCTAATGTTACACCATTAAGCTGTATTCCTGGCATTGCAGAGGGATTAGCTGGTGCCTGTTGGAAGAGCACTTTGGTTTTCTCAATGTTCAATGAGAGGCTGAGCTTCTCGTATGCTTCTGCGAAGGTCTTTAGAGTGGCTTGTAGGACTTCTTCTGAATGTGCACAGACTACGTTGTCATCGGCATATTGGAGTTCTGTAACAGATGTTGTGGTGACCTTGGTTTTGGCTTTCAATCTGCTGAGGTTAAATAGCTTGCCATCTGTCTGATAGATGATTTCCACTCCAGTGGGAAGCTTCCCATCAACAAGGTGAAGTATCAGGAGTCGAAGGATGTTCACAAAGTTGTCAGGACACCCGATTTTTTTGGAGAATGGCCCAGAGAGCACTGCGATTCACTGTGTCAAATGCCTTTGCAAGGTCAATGAATGCCATGTTGATTTTGTTCCCTGCATTTTTCTTGGAGCTGGCGTGCAGTGAAAATCATGTCCACTGTTCCTTTGGAGGGGCGGAAGCCGTTCTGAGATTCTGGGAGGGTGCCTTCTGAAACAGGGAGAAGGCGGTTTGCAAGGATTCTTGCGAGAATTTTCTCAGCGGAGGTTAGAAGGGAGATACCACGATAGTTTCCACAGTTTGCTCTATCCCCTTTCTTGAAAAGGGTGATGGTGGTGGCATCCTTGAAGTATGCTGGGGTTTATACACTTTTTCAATGAGCTGGTGGAGTTGTTGTATCAGTTCAGGTCCACCCTCTTTAAAGATTTCAGCAGGAATCCCATCAGGTCCGCTGGCTTTGTTTTGTTTTTTTTGTTGGCTGATGGCATTGCTGACTTCTTCCAAACTAGGCAGTGCTGCAAACACATCCCTGGTTTGTTGTTGCAGGATTTGTGAGAGGGCCTCATCGGCCTCATTAGACCTGCGATTCAGAAGGTTCTGGTAGTGCTCTTTCCAACGTAGTGCAATTGATGTTTTGTCCTTCAGGAGTTTGGTTCCATCTGATGAGCATAGAGGCTGTATGACATGGTTTCTTGGTCCGTAGATTATCTTTGTGGCTTAGAAAAATCCCTGAGCATCATGGATGTCTGCAAAGTGTTGGATTTCTTCAGCCTTCTTTGTCCACCAGATGTTCTTGAGTTCTCTGGTCCTTCTTTGGGCCTCTGCTTTTGCACTAGCATAGGTCTTTTTCTTAGCAACACAGCTGGTGTCTCTCTGCCATGTTTGGAAGGCTTTCCTTTTGTTATCAATTAACTGTTGGATCTCTTTGTCATTATCGTCAAACCAGACTTGATGTTTCTTAGTTTGATATCCAATGGTTTCTTCACAGGCTGTGATGATGGGGGTTTTCAGTTTGTTCCAGTGTTCCTCAACATTTTTGGGGTGTTATGTGGGTAGATGATCCTTGAGTGTTGTTTGGAGAAGGGCTTGTTTGGAGGGCTCCTGAAGGGCTTGGGTGTTCATTTTATGCCTTATTTTTCTTCCTTGCATCTGTGTTTGGTGGCGGTCTTGATAGCCATTGTGGATCAGATTAACCTGTGGTCTGTTCAGCAGTCATCAGCACCTGTCATGGCTCTTGTGAGAAGCACATCGCGGCGGTCTCTGGAACATGTAATTACATAGTCCAAGAGGTGCCAATGCTTTGACCGGGGGTGCTTCCATGATATTTTGAGCTTGTTTTCTTGGCAGAAGAGCGTGTTGGTGATGACAAGGTTGTGCTCTCTGCATTTGGTGAGAAACAAGATGCCATTCAAGTTGCTGTTTCCGACCCCGTCTTTTCCTATGATCCCTGGTCACAGGGCGGAGTCCCGTTTGACTCTGTAACACCCCTAAGCAGCGCAAACACTGGAAACCAACACGGAGGCCAATAAACAATCTAATATCTTTATTAAAGCAATAAAAGTTCTAAACAAAATTAAGCAGAGTATATAGTCCAGCAGTTGACCTTTTAGAGAAGATCAAAATTAGTCCAATAAAATGAAGTTATATGTCCAGTATTAGAGTCTAAAGTCTATAATCCAAATAACCGAAACACACTCAAACTCTTTGGAAGTCAATATCCACCGCCCACGTGCCAGTCTGTGACTAGGGGTTTCCAGATTTCACAGTCATGCCCCCGTCGGCACATGCTGATCGCCATGGGACTTTTGTTGGTTTGTTTTTATTTTTCTTGGAAGATGCCTGTGAGTGATTTTTTTTAATGTGTGGAGGTCGGTGCACGGCTGGTCAACACACAGTATTCACAGAGTGAGGTCCCAGCAGTGGCGTGGGTAACACGATGACAGCGGCTTCTCAGTCTGTTGCAGCATTCTTCCGCCTTGATAGCCGTTGTAACATATACCATGTTATCCTCCACCTGCTCCGCCATTGAGGTCTTAGGGTCTTCAGATTGTTCTTGGTCTGGATCCTCCCCTGTGACCCCTCCTGGGAGTGCATGGCTCCAGTAGTTGTGCCCACAAGTTCATTGGAACACGCAAGCCCCCTCACCATGGCAAGGTGACAATCCATCGAGGGGGAGGAAAAGACATAATTATCCCACAATACTCTTAGAGTTTCAGGATGGGCTCAAAAAGAACCACAGGATTTTTTCCCAAGATATTATCAGACCTCATCCATGTAAACACTTTCTGATCCCAATTGCCTGATCAGACTCCCTCTCAAAGAATTCATTGTGGCTGTTAAAACACCCCTGGCACCCACTGTGTGGCTGATTGAACCCATTGTCATCATCATTCAGATTGGCAAAGTCCTTTGAATAGCCGTCAAAGTGTCATAAACAAATCTGTTTGTTCACAATTGTTTTTAAGTCAGTTTTTGGAGTGTAGACTCTGTTGACATCCACTTTGGCCAAGGTGAATAAATGTCTCTGTTCTTTACCTTCAGCCCATCTGTGTTTTATTTGGTGCTTTTGAGCTGGGCTCCCAAACCTATGATTCTTGTGGAGCTAAAATCAATTGATACCATCCAGTTGATATAAAACCTCAACTGACACCAGAGGTTTTATATCAACCTCTGGTTAGCTATAGTTAGGAACTAATGTTCAACAACTTTTGGAAGACCACATGTTCCTTGTCCTTGTAGATTACAGCTGTGCAAGTGTTATGATCTTCTAGAAAAATAAAGCATTGTGACCCAAATAATCGCAGAAGAAATACATTTGAAGATAATTTGAAGGTTAATTTTTTTAATAGTGAGAATGTTCATCTTATAAACCCCAGAATTCACTGAGATGTTTTGACTAGTTGACACAAATTAATCTTCAGTTTGAAATATGTTGTTAATAAGATTTCTATGCCTTCAATGCTCTGTTTCAATCTTCATTTAGGTGTGTTTTTATGATTTTGACTGAAAATTATGTTAACTTGCACAATTTTCTCTGCCTTCTCTCTTGATATTAAGTAGAAGATGGCTTCTTACATTCTTCTTTGGCTTGTTTACACTTTCATTTAAATATAATCTCTGATATTAAATGGTGATGAAGAAGCTCTTCTCACTTAATGATGTATTTTAGTTAAACCTGTCAGATTTTATGCATAGCTTCAATTCTTAAAAATAAATAGATCCATTATTATTCCCTAATCACCTTTTTTGTAAAAGATTTTTTGTTCGTACTTCTCATCAATTCCCAGAATATCCTATGTGAATTCTAACAGGTACAAGGAATGTGAATATTCAGAAGGGGAGCTCTGTCTCTAGAATATTAAGTGACTTTCTCAAGCGGTACTAATCGCAGGAATGGAATGGTGGAAATAACCATGTTCACCACCTGAAGCAAAAAAAAAAAAATTGAAATGGTGGGACAATCAAATGCAGTTTGCATTTGCAGCCCCAGGAAATTACTCTCTGCAGCTGGGGATTAGAAACATGTGCATTTTTCCACTAAACAAGATCTTGACAACTGAATAGGCCTGATAACCAGAACAAGAAATGGCTTGTTTTTCTCAGCTTCATGGCTCGGTGGGAAAGAGACCTGACAGCATTTTTGTTAGAATGTTTCCCTATATAGAACCCAGGACAAAGCTGAACTATTTATTTAGTTTTTAATTGATTATTGTGTTTATGGCTAACAAGTACCCAGGTGAGCACATCTACAGTCAACAGGAACTGGCAAGGGAAATTGGGCCAGCCATAAAAGGTACAAGCAGAAGCATTATCTAGGCACTTCAAGTTCACATAAAAAGCAGACCTAAGTAAAGTTCAAACCTGATATTGCTTGAAAAATGGTATAGTTAGCATGAATTTAAAGCAGAATCTTGATATCGTCTGCAGTTTGGTTCCAGAATCCATCAGTGATATGAAAATTCATGGATGCTGAAGTTTCATTTAAATACAATGGCATAGTAAAATAATATCCTTAATGTAAAATGGTGAACAATTCAAACAAGCATTGTAGAGAGTCTGAGGATCTGCAAAATGGTGGAAGGTATGCTTATGCATCAGCCTAGTGCTCAACATATAGCAAAATTAAGGTTTGCATTTGGGTTTCTTTTCCCAAATATTTTTGAGTCAAGTTGGTTGAACCCATGAACACAGAACCCATGGATCCAGAAGGACAACAGAACATGCTGAAGGGTAAAACTCCACGAAGCAAGAGATGTCAACAATATTGCATGGAAATTTTGGAGTTGTTGTCTACAGGTGTTATCTGATCTAATTTATAGATAGCCTTAAATCAGTGTCCTTTATTTAACTGGAACAAGCCATTGCCTGATCTTTTGCCCATGAAGTTTCAATTTACATTGTTTCACATAATCAAGTACCTTTGCCTCCTCCTTGTCCTCCTGATCTGTAATTGTTGTCAAGTTTGGACTATGCTTTGCCTCTTTCAATATCGTTTTCTGAACTGCCAGCCATCTCTGGCTCCAGCTGGAATTTGTCATTTTGCCAATTCTCCTTCTTCTTTGGCCAAGGAAGCCTCCTCCATGTATGATAACAAAGATATCATGTGTGCCAGACACAGAAATGCTTTAAAACAGCCTAATGGTAACAATGGGCACTTTCGCTAGTCAAAGCCTCACTACTGATCACTTCCTGGAGCCACTTGAAAAAAGGCAACCCCCCCCCCCCCCCACAACACTCCTACATGCATCTTAGAAATAATCTTTCTTGTTTCTGACAAAGCATTAAAAATTGACTCATTCCAGAGCATGTTGGGGGGGGGGGGGTGAGAAGATTGTTGCTCTCATAAAAACAGGCTGCATCTGACCATTGAAAGGATTTTCAGTGGCCCACCATTTAAAAATGGCATATGTTATATACAGCTGCTCTCCTGTTGCCATCCTAATGGGATTGGTGAGGTTCAGTCCAGCCAATGAGACCCTGGGGCAGGTGGCTAGCAGCTGAATTGGCTCTTGGCTAGCCTGCTGAGGCTCCACACATGATGCTTCATTGGCCCAAGCTCTGTTTAAATGCTGGTATGTAGAGAGAGCAGCCAAGGTTTCAGGAATAAAGAGTCCAAAGGACCCAAGAAAGAGAGAGAGAGAACGAGAGAGAGAGAGATAGGTGGGTGGGTGATATCAGAGTGGTTTCTTCAGATTGGAGGCGGCACTAGGAGGAGGAGGAGGAGGAGGAGGAGGGCAGACACCTCTGACTCACTTGTTTCTTACTGTACTTGTTCATGGCCCAGACCATGAAAGTATTCATGGAGCAGTGGATATGGACTTTCCCCTGGGCTGAGGCAGGGCCTCTTTGCTGCTGTCCAGAGTCAATGACCCCCACCACTTCACTCTAGCCTGGGGAGAGGGGGTTTGGTGCCTCGGCCCATTAACATTGCATCAGGGGGATAAATGCATTGGCTGCATCTGCCTTCCTCCTCTTTCTCCTTCTAGTACTTCCTGCAAATTTGGAGAATCTTCTCTGACATTGCCCCCCACATCCCCTCTCTCTGTGGCCTACACAAGTATACTTTTTTCCCAATATTGGCCCTTTACTACTGCTGCATTGTGTGGGCCTGCTCTAAAATAATAATAAAAAAAGATGAATCAACATACATGTCACCATCAATTGCATGGTCATGCTGGTGCCAGAGGGCAAGGGAATCGCTTAATGCAGCTTTGCTCAAGTGATCCTCTTGTCCATCTTTTGCCAGTCATCATATGGTTTTGTGGGAGGACAGGAAAAAAGTGAAAGTGGGAGACTTCTTCCTGTCTGTTAGAATGTCAAAAATTGCATCAATTTCAAAGGTGTTCCTATATGGAGGGAAATTTGTTAAAAATTTCTTGTTCTCCTTCACATGAACAAATAATCGGGACAAATACTTCCTTAGTGTGTAGGGCTGAAAGTCTGCATGATATCAGGAATCAGTTCACTATTCCCTTCATTCTGCTTCTGCCATTTGCATTTTTAGGAACAAGCAATGTTTGCAATTTTGTCTTAGCAGTTATGCAGTTGTGTCAGTATACTATTCCCCTTGAAACACCAGAAGGAGAGATTTAAACACTTCATTATAACAGCAGCACTGCACAGAAAACATAATATGCCAAAGAAACAGGCCAATGATGTAAAAAGAGAAAACAATTCATGTAGGTGGGGAAAGTATCACTAGGGGATGAGACATGGAGGGAACAGGAAGAGAACAGAAAGGACCAAAAAGACATAGAACTCAAGGAAGTTACACCGCCCCAAAACAACTAAGAGAAAGGTTGTCACACCCAACTCAAAATAAAGCAGAGAGGATGGGATGGGCACTTGCTTACCCATGCTTCTATAGATGGATTGTTATAGCCATGCCTTCATTGCTTTTTTCAGCATTTGGGGGCATAGCATTACCCGCTGTAACAAGCTGAAAAAATGAAATGAAAGCCAAGGCAACTCCACATTTTAAATTTCTATCTCTAGATTTTAGACATCTATTTAATTGGGTAATTGAATGGCACTTCCATTTTAGAGCTTGTGTGAGACATAAATATTCACTAGTACTTAAGCCAGCTCTTTTAAAATGTTTCCCAGCTCGCATTAGCAATTTTCCAGATGACATAGATAACCAATATGCTCCATTCCAGCCATAGAAATTGGGTCCTTTCCTAGATGTTTCATTTGTATATTAGTAAAAAGTGTGTGTGTGTATAAAGTGGCAGAATGCAGGGCAGGGGGAGAGATTATTTGTGATTCAATGAGATAATTTTGACAGCAAAAGCAATCAGATGGTGATTGAGGCGATTAGCCCAGTTCTTTACTGTCACATTGTATCACAATGTTGTGTTCTTCAGTTCAGCATTTGCCATTTGTAAACCCGCCAAGACTGCGGTGCTGAAAACTTCAGTACAATATTTCTGGGGATACTGCCAGAGGGGAATTATTTCTCTGTGTCTGGTCGTTTTCCTACTGTCTATATGGTGATCTCTGCTGGAGATCAGCCCATTTCGATTGTTATCGTTTGGGAAATGGGCATCTTTCCTGCCTGTGAAATTCATTGTTTGCTTGTCTTACATGCTGTCTTGCAAGACAAGACACCCCTACCCCTACACACACACACACACACACACACACACACACACACACACACAAGTTAAAAACAAATTACTGCACACATCAGAGGAAGACCCAGCAGATTCAGTGGGACTTACTTTCCTGTAGGTATGCATAATTATGGCTTGCAAACAACCAATCTTTTAAAATGGCAATACTCTGAGCAATAAATATCTTTTAGCCATTGACAGACAAGAAATCTGCCTTATCTGAAAGTTTGTATGGATTTATCCAGTGCAGGGTCAGCTACATTTTTAATGAAAGTTTTAATGGAAACTTTTGGGATTCTGACATTAGGATGAAATGATGAGTACTAGATTTTTCCATTCCCCTGCTTTTAAAAAATGCAAGAAAATATGCATGGCTCAAAATGCTTGCATTTGCAATGCTCTACCTCTACCTTACCCTCCGATCTTCTTCCTTCTCCTCTTCTCTGTCTGCTCCAATATGTCTTCCACTAGGCCTCCTCCGAGATCCTGGGTGGTCACCTAGGCAGTTTAGATGGATTTTCAGGAGAATGAGTTGTCTAGGAGGAAGGATTGTCTCGGCCTTGTGCTGGCTGGACTGCTGACCTGAATATTGGGTTGCTGACTTGAAGGTTGCCAGTTCGAATCCACGAGACAGACGGGAGGGTGAACTCCTGTCTGTCATCTCTAGCTTACAGGGACATGAGAGAAGCCTCCCAGAAGGATGGTAACACATCCGGGCATTCCCAGGGAACGTCTCTGTAGATGGGCAATTCTCTCACACCAGAAACAACTTGCAGTATGTTCTCAAGATGCTTCTGACATGATTTTAAAAAATAATTAAAGTGTCTTATTTAAAAGCTTGGAGGCTTTAAAAGAACTATAGCTATATTCTGTTTAGCAGGCTGGAATTCTCATGCTTTCAGTTTGAAAGAAATGAGTCTATCTCAGGGGAAGGGGATGGTGGTAAGATGGGTTCCTTGGAAGTTTTGGAATAATTACACAGGTTTGGAAAAGGGGCAGTTTATTCCTGACTCAACTTACTCTGTGGAGTCAATGAGATCAGCTCCTGATTGCAAGAAATTAAACCTTGCGGCTATAACAGGTGCATGGGAAATTGTCTTTGTCACAGCCCTGCAGATTTCTAGGCCTCCTGATTATAAAGATGGTTGGTGTGCATGAATAAATTTTATTTTTAAACATTATGTTGACAAGGACAAAATACCAGGCACTGAAATTGCATTTGAGTAGCTCAGTATGTCTCCTCACCATCATTATTTGTCAATGGTCTGTGGCACGCAGCTGTCGACCAACTTCATTACAACACCAAAATTAGCACTAAAAATCAACTTAGGACAAATGAAGCACAACAGTGTGAGAATATTTTGGAAACTATGTTGGCACTCTAACATAGTCCTGGAAAGGCTAAAGAGCAAGCTGTTTGGCTGTAGGAAACGTATCAAAACTGCAAGCAATTTTTAAAAAGTTTTTGTGTTGCATGTAAGTGAAGATATGCAAGAAAAATTGGCTTCATCAAATAGAAGAGCATGGCTATTATTCAGCTGTAGCTGAGCTCTTAAGACTTGTCTGTGCTTTGTAAGAATAGACATGGTGCTTTTTGAAATAATACACATCCCCTTACACACACACACACACACATTCTAGTGTAAACAGGAAAGGGAAAAGAGCTAGAAGTTAGATAACTATTTCTGTACATTCTAAGATGAAACTGACTGATTTATTTGGTTAAGTGACTAAATCAGGAGGAATGCCAGAAACAGGATGCCTGAGATTAGAGATAAGAAACCTTGAAAAAATGGAAACATTCAGAAAAAACAAGGGTTTTTTGGGGGGTGGGGGTGGGGCGGGTTTGAAGCCATTTTTTCCAGAAAAATTGAAAAGTGTGTAAAATATGTTCTTTTCCTGTGATAAATAATATACCTATGCCATGGTATTCAAACTATATAACATGAAGACCTTAATGAAATATTTCTGAAACTTTTCATTTCTACTCACTTTTTTCAATTTTTCTGGGAAAAAAATTATTTTGAGAAAAAAGAATTTCCCCAAAAAAATGGTTTTGGGGGAAAATGGAAGAAAACTGTTTTTTCCCCCAAGTGTTCCCATCTTTACCTGAGATCTTAACCCATGTGTTCTTTTCACTTAGCATGTGAAATGAGCTGTGCCATTGGTTGGAAATATCTGTGTGCATAAGTCAGGATTACGTACACATATTCCCTTCCTGGATGTTGTGTAAGAAAATATTGAGTTGGCTATCTCTTTTTGCAACCCCCAAATACTCTCCAAGGCATCTATCAAGATCTAGAGTGATGACATGATCATTTGTAGACCAAAGGAGTAAGTTGGTGGTGATTAAGGATCCTCTCAAATGGCCTCTTAATCCAGGAAAAGAAAGTGTGTGTGTGTGTTGGGGGGGGGGATGGTGGTACCTGAAGGAAAGTCCAAATACAGAGCTCTCAGTAAATCGTCTCCTGGTATCCTGAAAGGCTTGGTTATAGCGGATTTTGCAAAATGGACATGGGACATCCACTGAAAGTTTTCTTTGATTTATTTTTATTGACGCTCAGAAATGCGCTGAACCTCATAAGCACTGATGTGGATATAAGAAAATGCACACAAGCAGATATCTTGCCATCATCTTTACTTGCCCTCCTGGTGCCTTTAAGTTTGCCCTCTTAAACTCCATTTCACTTTGGGGTCACTTGCCTGCCATGCTGGTGTCCACTGTGTAATTTCAAGCTCTGTTTAATTTCAGAAATATGGCAACAAAAGAATGGTTGGAGAGAGTTCCTATGGGAATTGCTGTCCTCTTATGCTTCCATTTAGCTACCTGTGTGTCTATGGCTCCATCTGTTAGCATTTCTCATCAGCTGTTTCAGGATTCTAAAATGAGAATAACAGCAGTCCACACCAGCATACCATAACCTACTCGTGTGTGTGTGTGTGTGTGTGTGTGTTTTGATTTGCTGCAGGGATATACAGTCCTCTGTAGCAACACAGTTTTCGGCTGATCACTAATTTTAAGAGAAATGTTTAACATGTGTTTTTCGTCCAATCCCATGACCCAGTATGCATTTTTGGTGCGGGTGATCTAGCCAACTCCACCCCCCTCCCCACCACCACCCTTATCTAAGGTTATTTTGGATTTCAAGGTCTGTATAGAAGGAGCACTTGCTGGGGCAAATTAAATGAGGTTACTATTCTGGACAGCAGAGCAAGCTCTTTCTTTCTTCTTCAAAATTGAAGTTGGGCACTACCAGGTCAGCTTCTACTACCATGTCATGCCCATTGTTTGATCCTGGGGCTTAAGAGAAACAGGGACAGGGAGCTGCATGGAACTCCATTCCACACACTATGATGCAAGATCATGACATTCTCTCCATGGAATCCATACAAACTAATCAAATGATATCAGCAAAGGTCATCTCTGTAAAGAAAGTATTCATACTTGATGAGTAATCAGCATTGTCAAATTACTTCTAGAAGAGAGGAACAGCTGGTTGCTTCAATATTTCATCTTACCTCTGGCTTTCATGAAAGCTTCTGTCTCTGGGTACAGTTCTATCAAATGTTACAGAAGTGCTACAAATGCAGAACTTATGTCAGGAGTATGATCCAGTACCTGGATATTTCCCATAACAGCTAAAGGAACTCCTAATACCTGGAGGAAATGAAGAGGGAGCACCTCAGAAAATGCAGGATGAAATCACAGAGCTGGCTGTGATCTGCCATCTGGCTGCACCAGATGGCAGATTGAGTAGTAGCATTTTCCTGGGATCCTTGAATAAGATGAGGAACAGATTTAAATTAATCTGTTTTCATGGGAAGAAGCAGATAGATAGATAGGCCTTTGGGGCCAACTATTACTTTGTTTGATGAGTTGTCTTGGATGAGGAAAGAGAGGGGACAACTCAAATTATTTTGTTGCCTGAGACAAAACAGCAGGTAACATCTCCTGCCCTTCAAGTCATGGGGCAGAAGTACCCAAAGCCAACCAAATTATTCTAACACACAATGTCCAAAAGGTCATCCTCCCTGTTAGCAGTGTACAAGCTTCTAAGGTAGTCAGTGAAAAGTAGAAGAAAAAGTCGTGGGAGATGGTAGTCATTAGTCTACTCAGTTTCATGACAAACTACACACTTTCACAGAAGATACATCTATCCATAACTTTTGACAATCATGACCCAAAATGGGCTGCTTTGTGTTGAAAGCTTGTCTACCTCTGAGTATCCTATGCTAGAGGCAAGCAACAGGACTGACCTAGCATGATCCAATCCTAAAAATGAACTTGGGGACCAATTTAGCTGACAGATTCTACTAAAAAGAAACCAGACTATATGGGCCTTAATATGATTTGAAAACAAAAGGTAGATTATGATATCTATTCCTCTGTCTTTAGAAATCAAGAAGAAATGAAGTTTGCTGTATGCAAGTTCATTTTGAAGAATAGAGCTCATTACCCCTGTGAAATTAAATAAAAAAGGTACTCTCCCATTACTCTCCCATACCAGTTATCAAAACTTTGGTCTCTTATGAATATATTCAACTCTAACAATGTTTGGATATGGAAAGCGCCATCTGTACTTACTTTTAAACCTAAGGGAAAAGATCACGTTAGTATTCATTATGCAAAATTTACCTCAATTGCATCCTGGACTGAAAAAGAAAACAAAAAAGAGAGAAATCTTAATGGAGTATGAAATTGGTTGCCTGGTCAATTGCATTTAACCTACAGGCGGATTATACTCATTGTTAGCAAGAAATATTGTGATGACAATAAAATTGTGTGTGTTTGTTGTTGTTTTAAAAAAAACGAATATCAAAGCCATGTATTTAAATAAAGGAAATAAAATTTTGCCAATTAAGCCCTTAGGTCACTCTTTAAGCCGTCTAATTATAATGATAGACTATGATCTGCCAAGACTATGGGATGTTATCCTGGGAGAAAACTCATATCTATCATAGAATCAGAGTTGGAAGAGACCTCGTGGGCCATCCCTGCCAAGGAGCAGGAAAATAGCTTTCAAAGCACCCCTGATACATGGCCATCCAGCCTCTGTTTAAAAGCTTCCAAAGAAGGGGCCTCCACCACACTCCGAGGCAGAGAGTTCCACTGCTGAACAGCTTTCACAGTTAGGAAGTTCTTCCTAATGTTCAGGTGGGATCTCCTTATTTATGCATATTGAGCAAAATGTAACCCTTCCTACACATGCGAAAGTGACTGTAAAGCACAGCACACATTGAAACAAGTGGGGAAATTATAGTTATTTATTTAATTTAATTTATGAGCCATCTTTTTATTATGACTATTTTCACAATGTTAGATATCCTCCTATCTATATAATTTGTATAGGTTGCATTCCATTTTCCAGATATTATCTGACTTCCTTTTGCATATTGCTAAGGTTACTGCTCTTATTTCAGAGCTTGAAAGGCATAATTTTCGAGCATACAAAAGCTGCCACTTGAGGAGAAATATTCCTTTCTTCAGTAAACCCAAAGTCATGGATTTCTGACATCTTTGCTGGAATGCATAAATGCTAGATCTGAGTACAGTCTGAGATGATCACACACACACACACACACTTCCTCTATGGATCTGTGAGTTTGCCATCCCTAAATAATTTATGTGGAAAATGTGCTGTTCATTATCCGTGGCATTATCACTTTCTCACTGTGAATACAGAAGTGAGAATGGGAAGTCAGATGCCATCAGAATAATCTACATTTTCTATTCACAGAGATTCTCTGTCACTTTTAGGCTAGGGATAATTGACTCTCCTCACCAGCTAAGTAACCGTAGGTGATTAGAAAGCAGGAATTACATGTGAAATATAAAATAAATTCAATTAAATCAATTCAAAGGGATGATGGATTTGAGAAGTTAAGCTTGTGAATGTTTTTTAGTACATTATTAGACTGCTTGAAAATTGGAACCCTCTAAACAATGCACAATACTTTCAAAATATAAATTACAGAGAAACATGTAAAATAAACGAGATAAAATGAGTAGCACATTAAAACACAGTTTACAAAGCCAAACCAAACTAGTCACAAATGACAAGAGTGTTGAGATCTAGAGATACTTAAAATCCCTAAGAGAATAAAAAAATTCATCCCATTACAAAAATACTATAATTGAGGTGCCGGATGATGGGAGTATTCCATGGACAAAATGCTACCTATAAACAATAGTGCACATCACTTTAGACAATTCTACACAGACACTAAATTCAATTTATGGAGTTGATTAAAAGGAACTGATTCCACTGCAAAGCACCAATATACTTACCCCAGGACCTGGTTTGAGGCTGAGATGGTAAGCAAAGTATCCTCTGATTGCAGATGGGAATCAAACCCAGGAATATTTTTTCTCCTACCCAGTCTGCTGAGATGTGCTGATGTGCATTTCCATGTCCTTTTGGGATCACTGCTAGGCCATGGCAGGGCACATGAAATGAGAACAAAGCTGTGAGGATTTCTAAAGAGACACCATGATATAATGGGTTGACTGGAAAGGCATGTGTTGACAGCTGATTGGCTGTGCCAACCAGGAGCCAGAATTCTGATTGGCTACTGTCTCTAGCTTGCTGCTGAGATAAACAGTTTTAAATGCACTTTCACCTTGGAAAGTGAAGAGAACGCTGACTGGAAATGGTCAGGAAGGAAATGGCTGCCAACTCTCCAAAGCCTGATTATTTATAAAGCAAATGAGGTATATTTAAAATCTGTTTAAAGGGACTAATTATTCCCTATGTTCTCTGTGTGAATTCAGAGAGACAGCTGTATATATTGTCGCACTGTTTGATCTTTTGAACTGAAGTAGAGATACTGTTACTTGTTACACAAGCCTGAGTGACACTTTATTATACTGCAGGGTATATCTTGGTTCAGAAACTGTGGTAAAGCTTCTATTTATTTCTACAACCTATAACAAAAGGGGCATCCAAGGCCCCTTTTACACTGCCAAATAAAATCCAGATTATCTGCTTTGAACTGGATTACATGACAGTGTGAAGACAGATAATTCAGTTCAAAGCAGATAATCTGGATTATCTGCTTTGATAATTTGGATTATATGGCAGTGTAGAAGGGGCCCAAATGATGATTTATGATAATGCACATTAACCTGGAATAAACCTGGAAATAAATCTGGGTTAAAATAAAACCTCCAAAGATTTGGATCTTTCAGTAAGGCCTTCATCTTTGGGGGGCCTGTGGAGATTGCTCCTAAGATCGCCATCCACAATATAGGCAGCAGTCTCCAAAGTGATCCTGCCTCCAATGGCTCAAGCAGCCCACAGAGGAGGTATGGCAGTTCCATTCTCTCCTTCCTTGCTTTCTTTTTTAGAAAAAGCTCTTTATGGAGCCTGGATGCTTCTGAGAACTCAATGATGCCTGGAGCTCTGGAGGAAGAATTTCCCCTCCCTTCTCCAGAACTCCATCACATTTAGACACAAAGGGAAACCCTTAGAAGCAACACTGTATATGTCCCTATGCAATCTTTTTGTTTGTTTGTTTGTTTTGTAAGGTACATCTTCATTTTAGAATTTGATGCAGCATTTAAACTACCATAACTCAATGCTATGGAATTATGGGAGGTGTAGTTTTACAAGGTCTTTACATTTCTTTGCTAAAGAGTTCCAGAATTATTAATTATATTAGACCTGTGTGGGGGTTCTAATTCAGTGCTTTTTTGGAACTACTTTGGGCTGAAAAATAGAATATTAAATTAAGGTAAAGGTAAAGGTTTCCCCTGATGTTAAGTTCAGTCATGTCCAAATCTGGGGGTTGGTGCTCATCTCCATTTCTAAGCCGAAGAGCCGGCGTTGTCCATAGACACCTCCAAGGTCATGTGGCTGGCATGACTGCATGAAGCGCCGTTACCTTCCCACCGGAGCGGTACCTATTGATCTACTCACATTTGCATGTTTTCGAACTGCTAGGTTGGCAGAAGCTGGGGCTAACAGCAGGCGCTCATTCCGCTTCCCGGATTTGAACCTGCAACCTTTTGGTCCGCAAGTTCAGCAGCTCAGTGCTTTAACACACTGCGCTACCGGAGGCCCCAATATTAAATTAGCAATATTTAAATTAACAAAATAATAATTCAGTTCCACATATTGTGAAAAGAGCTTCCTACATTTATCCAAATCACCAAAAAGCTGGGAGAATAAATCAGAGCAATATTATGCAAAGTGGTTGTCTATAAATGGGTACTGGTTCTGTCACTAGTACCTGGGGAGGGGGGGCATTGTTGGTTCCTAGCAACAGCTAGCGTAAGAAAAGCTATGCTATGGGGTCTGAAATGAACAGATATGTTGGCTAAGTAATATATGGTTATCATCTGTTGTGATCAGTTCTAGTTTCATCACTGCCATGGAGCTGGATGAATGATGGTGTTAGGGTGGTATACCTAAGTTCCAAATTTGTTTTTCCCCCCACTGGAGTAGATATATGACAATTATGACATTGTGCATTGAAACTACAATTCCATGTGTTCTGGTCAGACTTTAGGTATTGTTTCTAGTATAATGGAGTCCATTCAACTGGAGTGGAGGATTGTGCAAACTATGATTAAAGACAATCAAATTCATTATTGTGTGGTCATGAGTGTTGTCATGAGAAAAGCAAAGAGCATGTGTATTAATTCGAGGTGTACAAAATAGCTAAAATCAGATTAGTAATTTGTTTTGGAAATTCACAATATTATGGGGAGACACACAGAAGATACAGCGGGCTTAAGAAAGAGCCACTGGGTCTTTTCATGTTTTCCTGATATGATCTAATTATGATCTCTGGCCCCTGCTTTGATTAGTAAAGATTTGTAATCCGTTTCGATCTGTAAGCCGAATCTCCAAAGCTTTGTAATTGCTTTGCTAAGATTCATTCCATTAACGACAATGAGAAAAATTGTGAGGCTCATTTCTTTGTCATTTTTATGACTATCAGGATGAAACTTGGCACACTTGTAGGCAACATTTACAACTTTAAGTCTCCCAGGTTTCAGAACATTGCAGTCATCCACTGATTTTAGAACATTTTAAATTATTTTACAAATAGATTTTTTTTAACTACAAAAGATATCCCCTTGACCTTCTGCACAATGAGACAACATAAGCAGGGCATCATTCCTGCAAAGTTTCAGAAAGATTCTTTCATTTACCAATTTCTATGAATTTTTAAAGTTGTTTCCATTAAAACAATTATTTTTAATAACTACAAGAGGTATCTACTCAAAGTATGGTACAGTGAGACAATCTGAGTAGGGTAGCAAGCCTGCCAAGTTTCAGAATAATCAGTCTATCCACTGATTTTAAAGAATTTTTCCAATTTAAGCACATGTGATTAACCTGCAGTGGGGCTTTAACATGGGTAGCCCCATTCGTCTGGCACGAACAGAATTCTTAGAAATGTGGTTTAGGGTGGGGCCTTTTGAATACTCTGTTACAGAGGTTCTTGCCTTCCCAAACTACATTTCCCAGAAATTTGCTCATGCCAAAAGAATGGGGCTGCAGTTTGGAATTGGATATAATATATATATAATATATAATAAGAAGAAGGTTATAGACTGGATATATGAAGGGACAGTAACAAATAGAATGAACAAAAAGCTACAACAATTTTAAGTTTTAAGAAACATACAGAAACAGAAGAGAGCTCCTAGAACACTTCTTTTCTCTCTCTCCTGCAAACACCACGTCATACAGAGGCAACACTGAGGGGAGTATATATAAAGCCAGCTTTGCCATGTGATTTGGCGTCCTTCTTCTAATTGTCTGATAAAGGGAAAAAAACAGCATGCATATGCCCTTGTCAATCACATCAGTTCCCGCACCACCCCCTCCCACCCCAGCCCCCTCCAACCCCAGACAATTATGGGCAATAGGGCAATGGGATATGTTAATTGAAAAAAAAGCATCAATAGATAAGGTCAAGCAGATATTCACCAGATTTCCAATAGTTCATCAGAAGTAGCTCATCATGGCCTATTAGGCTGAAGGCTCCCAACTCAGTTAAGAGATCAGTCAAGAGCTAAACAAAAACATTTTTGTTGTCTTTAATGAAACAAAATCAAGATGTAAAGCCTTTCTCACATCCTGTATAACCTGTATAACCAGACTATTGTGGCCACCAGTATTTGTGTCAATTTATTATTATTATTATTATTATTATTATTATTATTATTATTATTATTATTATTTATGACACAGCAAACAAGATAGATATGCTGGATTTCGTATCACAAAATCACAAGTCGAACACTTCCCAACTGTCTAGGACTGTGTGATGTATTTTCGGACAATGCGTGCAGATCCCAGTAGGGTGGCCTTTTGCAGTTGGCAGATCGTGATTTTGTCAATGTCTATTGTTTCCAAATGCCAGCTGAGATATTTTGGCACGGCACCCAATGTGCCGATCACCACCGGGACCACCTGCACTGGTTTCTGCCAGAGTCTTTGAAGTTCAATCTTGAGGTCCTGATAGCAGCTGAGTTTTCCTGTTGTTTTTCATCAATGTGACTGTCACCTGGGATGGCAACATCAATGATCCAAACCTTTTTCTTTTCCACAACTGTGATGTCTGGTGTGTTGTGTTCCAGAACTTTGCCAGTCTGGATTCGGAAGTCCCACAGTATCTTTGCATGCTCATTTTCCAATACTTTTGCAGGTTTGTGATCCCACCAGTTCTTTGCTGCTGGGAGGTGGTACTTGAGGCATAAGTTCCAATGAATCATTTGGGCCACATAGTTGTGCCTCTGTTTGTAGTCTGTCTGTGCGATTTTCTTACAGCAGCTGAGGATATGATCAATGGTTTCATCGGTTTCCTTGCACAGTCTGCATTTTGGGTCATCAGCTGATTTTTTTGATCTTGGCCTTAATTGCATTTGTTCTGATGGCTTGCTCCTGGGCTGCAAGGATCAGGCCTTCTGTCTCCTTCTTCAGGGTCCCATTCGTGAGCCATAGCCAGGTCTTCTCCTCATCAGCTTTTCCTTCAATTTTGTCAAGGAACTTTCCATGCAATGTTTTGTTGTGCCAGCTGTCAGCTCTAGTTTGTAGTGCGGTTTTCTTGTACTGATTTTTTGGCTGCTGTGCTTTGAGGAGTTTCTGATTTTTGACTTCAATCAAAGCAGGTTCTTCACTTTGCTTGACATATTCTGCCAGGGCATGTTCTTCTTCTTTGACTGCTTGTTTTACTTGTAAGAGTCCTCTGCCACCTGATCTTCTAGGCAGATATAGCCGGTCAACATCACAGTGAGGGTGCAGTGAATGATGAATGGTCATGAGTTTTCTTGTTTTTCTGTCCAAATTGTCCAGTTCCAACTGTGTCCAATTTATAATGCCAGCAGTATATCTTATGACAGGTATGGCCCAGGTGTTTATGGCCTTGATGGTGTTGCCTCCATTGAGCTTGCTTTTGAGAATTTTTCTGACCCTTTGTGTGTATTCTTTGCTGACCACAGTTTTCACATGTTCATGCTTGATGTTTTCCAGCTGTAGTATGCCCAGATATTTATAGGCCTCTGGCTGGTGACACTTTATTGTTTGGCCATTAGGCATATTTATGCCCTCATTTTCAATGATTTTTCCTTTCTTCAATGCCACTGTCAAACATTTGTCCAATTATTATTATTATTATTATTATTATTATTATTATTATTATTTCATTTCTACCCTGCTTTTTTCCCATGGGTGGGACTCAAAGCGGCATACAAAGTATAAAACTCGTACAAATACATCTGCACACAATACATAATCAGCTAAAATGACAACCACCATGATGTGTTATATTTGGTTTATCCTATTCATCATGGTCTTGTTGGGTATATAAGACTGTTCATGCTATATTATTTGTCCCATACAACTTGGGAGCTAGGAAGGAACTGGAATGTCAAACCAAGTCATCATGGAGGGAAAATGACATATAAACTCAAGGAAGAATTTCACAACATGAAGCCAGTGGAGACTCAACTGTGCTTTACTTAACGTCCTTCAAAAAGTGTTTGATCCTCCGATAAAGCATTTGTTAATACTTTAAAGATTTCAACTTAAGATCTATAAAGAGCCTTTTCTTTCCTTTTTCACCCTGAAGTAGAAAATACTGTATGTGATAATTTTTCTTGAGTATGAAATTCTCTTCAATACCTGAAGCACAGTATACCCTCTTGAGACTTTTTAGAAAAAATAATGTATCACTGAAGAATATAAAAACATTCACCTTCTTTGGATGAGGATGGGGAAAGGGAAGGGAGAGAACTATTGATTTCACTTATTTAACTTATCAGAATCTTTTTTTTCTATTTGCCACTTATAAAAATAACAACAGTTATTGTCTGAAATGATATTTAGCTGTATTTGGTCAACTCTTGCCTCTAAGGCAGGAGATTTTGGGTACAGATTAGAGGGAAAAACCTATGCTTTTGAGAGATGAGTCTTCTTTTCTGGTGGTGTTCCTGAATGTGGGCCCGGTTCTGTTCAACATCTTTATTAACGACTTAGACGAAGGGTTAGAAGGCACGATCATCAAGTTTGCAGATGACACAAAACTGGGAGGGATAGCTAACACTCCAGAAGACAGGAGCAGAATTCAAAACGATCTTGACAGACTAGAGAGATGGGCTGAAACTAACAAAATGAAGTTCAACAGGGACAAATGCAAGATACTTCACTTCGGCAGAAAAAATGGAAATCAAAGATACAGAATGGGGGACGCCTGGCTTGACAGCAGTGTGTGCAAAAAAGACCTTGGAGTCGTCGTGGACAACAAGTTAAACATGAGCCAACAATGTGATTTGGCAGCTAAAAAAGCCAGCGGGATTCTGGCCTGCATCAGTAGGGGTATAGCGTCTAGATCCAGGGAAGTCATGCTCCTTTTCTATTCTGCCTGGAATACTGTGTCCAATACTGTGTCCAGTTGAAGGGAGATGTTGACAAGCTGGAAAGCGTCCAGAAGAGGGCAACTAAAATGATTAAGGGTCTGGAGAACAAGCCCTATGAGGAGTGGCTTAAAGAGCTGGGCATGTTTAGCCTGCAGAAGAGAAGGCTGAGAGGAGACATGATAGCCATGTACAAATACGTGAAGGGAAGTCATAGGGAAGAGGGAGCAAGCTTGTTTTCTGCTGCCCTGCAGACTAGGACACGGAACAATGGCTTCAAACTACAGGAAAGGAGATTCCACCTGAACATCAGGAAGAACTTCCTCACTGTGAGAGCTGTTCGACAGTGGAACTCTCTCCTCCGGGTTGTGGTGGAGGCTCCTTCTTTGGAGGCTTTTAAGCAGAGGCTGGATGGCCATCTGTCGGGGTGCTTTGAATGCGATTTCCTGCTTCTTAGCAGGGGGTTGGACTGGATGGCCCATGAGGTCTCTTCCAACTCTACTATTCTATGATTCTATGATTCTATGATTCTATGAATATAGGGGCCCATTGACACTTCACATTTGTAGCAATACCATCGACTTTATCTGATGTAGTTCCATTCTGTGGAATTCTGGGATTTGCGGCTTGATGTGGAAATGGGGTTCCCTAGTTGAGACATCTACTGTAAATGCCTCTTCCTAAACCTTCTGCTCCCAGAATTCAATAGGATGTTGCTGTGGCAGAATTCCATAGGATGTTGCACTTTTGCATGCAGTGCGGACAGAGGAAGTAGTGGGTTTATTCCGCGCCTTCCTGGAAGGCACAGAATAAACCCACTATCAAATTAATTTGCCACAAACCACGGGTTTTTTTGGTTTGTAGCAAATTAATTCATGGTTTCCAGAAACATCATCTGGACAGCCCCCTTTTTGATGTGGGAAGTACCACATTAAAGGGGCAGTCTGGTTGGGACCTTAATCTGTTAATTGCACTTTTTGATTCCCCACTCCAAAATGTTTAGTTTTCCTTTCCTTTCACTTTTTCTCTCATTGATTCAAAATTTCCCAAAATAAAATCCTGCATGTCTTTTTGTCACCTATTCTCTTTCTTCACTTATAGTAGTTGTTGAATTTAGTAGACACTTCTTTCTCCTTTTTCAAGGAAATACTTCTTCAATGACTATTTCAACAGTGCATAATGTTATTATGATTGTAGACTGCTGAAATAATTCATCAGATACAGATGGTGCTTCCTTACCAAATGAGAGAAATACTGTGGATTGCAGTAAGGGTTTACTCATTTGTTTGTGAACTGAAGACAAAGATTGTTACAACTGGAATCTTGTGCATATCTAAGAAGCAGGGATAGGAGAGAATTATATTTTCCCTAACTTTTTTAGTGTGAATCAACCCAATTCAAACTTCCTTTACTAGTATGCACTCTAGAAGATATTTACACATCAGACCGCCCATTCGTCACTGAGTGGACCCTGAGTCTATACTGCCAGATAGCCTGAGAAAAGCAGATAATCTGGGATCAGATCCTGGGATATAGAGCAGCATAGATCCACCCTGAGACAATCTTCCTCAGTTGTTGTCTGGCCATAGGAAGTGTTTTTAGGTGATCATTTTTAAACAATATTATATCTGTCAATTAAAATTTATGACCTGATCTTCTTTACAATGAGTTTTAAAAGGCAGCTGTTCTGCAACCCCTTCCTCACCCATAGCTCATAATAGAATTCCCCTTTATGAATTGAAAGGTTTCACATCAAAACAAGAAGGGGGGGGGGGGGTTGTGAGACAAGGCAGTAGATGTATGTCATGAAATAGACTGAGCTGTGGTGAACTGCGATAAAGTGGAAAGTATTGTAAACTGTTGGAGAAGATTGGTATGTTATGATCTGTTGCAGGGTGCCTAGGGCCCACTGTGGATCCTAGTTGTGAAAAACGATAGATACAAAATAGGAAGTTGCTAAAATCCATTTCTGCCTTTTTTAGTAAAATCTTTTTGGTTTGTTTGGGGGGGTTTTTGTCGGCGAGAAAGATGAAGATGATCTCTGATGCAAAGGGAAATACATGGCTGTCTATTTCCCTGTTTTCTGGACAAATGGAAACTTGTTATAATATCAAATGAGGTAGGGAACAGAAGAAATGAGCAGACTTCAGAAATAGCACTTTAGCAATAGCAAAAAAAAAACAAAACAAAAACCTGTCTGTTTTTCTGAGATTTCAGTCGCCTTTGAAAGCTACCAATGTGGGCCTTCATCACTATTCTTTTTGAACTTAAAATTAAGGACTGAGGCAAAGGTTCTAAAGAAAGAGATTTTTCAGTTTACATCCATGTATGGCTTCCCTGGATAGGGAGGAGAATGCCTCCAATCACCCCTCTGTTCTTTCCAAACTTAAAATGACCAAGCACTTCCAGTTTCCAATGACCTTCTGTTGTTCCCCATCCTTAGAGTACACTGAGAAAAGATGTGCCTGATAAAGCAAGAGGGAATAGTATGTAAACAACACTTCTGAACAACAAAATGAGAAGTGCTGCTGTTGCTTATCCTTCTCATTATGCTCATGCTCTTAAAGTTGTATTTCTGCATTTGGTCCTTCATTGCAGCAGTCAGTGAGTTTCTATTTTACATAACAGAGACAGATCTAAGTAATCACCCATAACCGGTAGATCAATGCACTTCAGGCTGACATGGGTTAAAACCTATAAACATCCCTAAGAAGAGTATTTGAAGAAACAGCTAGAAGTGGAAGGGATAGAGCTCAGTTTAGCTGCTTGCTGTTTCAGCTTCTCTGCTTGATTGAATGGAGGAGGGATTTCTGTAATTTAACACCTATCGAGTGGAATGGGAGGTTATCTTTTCAAGAGTCAAGGTGAGGGGACTGCCTGCTGACAAGAAGGAACAAGGGGAGACAGTACTTGTGAAACAGCTATTACAATGATTCATGGCAGAGGAAGATATGACAAGGGGACAGCCATGTTATTTCAGGAAATAGAGCTGCAAAAAAGCGTTGTTTGTTCCCAAACTGTCAAATAGCTTGTATTGACACCCCACCCCTTGAAAATGCTGTTGCTTAATGCCAGATCAGTGTTTGTTAAAAAAACTGTTATCCAGAATTAGATCATGGATGAGCATGCTGCAATAGCTTTTAACCTACGACCTCATCACATTGGGGTTTAAATGGCCCCTTTTTGTCTCTTTTGGACGGGGCCTGCTGAGCACCATCAGATGATGCTGGCTTGGCCACACCCACATTCGTCCTAAAGTGGAGCTTCCTCTGCCACCACAAAGAAGAAAGTGAATTTTGGGTAGCTCCAATGGAGCTAACTACATTTTGTTGCCTTTTTCTCCATCTGATGGGGGAAAGGGCAATGCGGCAATGTGTGTTGCTACCCCTTCACCAATATGATGGGGACAGGGCACCAACGTACCTTTTTCTGTCCCCACCATGTGATGAGGGAAGGAGAGAGGGCATGTGGAGGTCTCAAGACATTGCATGCACCTGCCTTTTCACTGGTGACAGCCGGTGAAACAACATGGCCCCAGGGGCCATGTGAAGAGATTCATAGAGAGGTAGTTGGATGGATTGAGGTGGGGACCCTCTCAGCTTTGCCACCAGGCATATGACACCAAGAGAGAGGGAAACTGAACTCATACTCTTCTATTGTGGGCTCTTCCACACAGCCATAAAACCCAGAATATCAAGGCAGATAATCTACAATATCTGCTTTGAACTGGTTTATCTGAGTCCACACTGTCATATAATCCAGTTCCATATAAATTTTATACAGCTGTGTAGAAGGGGCCTGTGTCTACTTTCCTCTGATTGGCTGCAGTTTGTTGGGGTTTGGGGAAGAATAAAAAAGGTAATGCCTAGCAGTGAAAACCCAAAAAACATCTGCAGTCAATATTTAGACAAAGCAACATGGGACCACTTTTTGGCATATATTTTCTGTTTCTAGATCATTTCCATTTGCCATAAATAAAGCTATGATTTGCTTTTAGTGACTAACAGACCATCCACACTGCAGCATTATAGCAGTTTGACACCACTTTAACTTCCATGACGCCATCTGATGGAATCCTGTGATTTGTAGTTTTGTTGTGCACTAGCGCTCTCTGGCAGAGAATTCCAAAACTCCAAAATTCCATAATATAGAGCTATGTCAAAGTGCTACAATTCTATAGAGTGAGACAGCCTTCATCTTAGTTCAGCATATACTTTGAACCTAAATTGAGCAGAACCTGAGTGGAACAACCCTGATTAGTACATTCAGTGCCCAAACCTGGATGTTCAGATTTCATTGGTGTTCAGAAGTGCATTTGCACAATTAAACCAAAGGCACTAACTTTCCCCCATTCTTGAGGACATCTAACACATGTCTTAAGGGACATCTGCATGCTATTGGGTTGCTATTAATATGCTTTATGTGGGGCTGATCTTGAACAATAGCTTTTTTATAAAGATACAGCAGTCCTATTACACAGAATAAAACAATGCTAACAGACAAATTGCTGTGTACTTTAGTGTTTACCTGCAATAGCTTTTTTGGCTGCAAAATGCTTCTTATGACTTAGAGAACCCTATGCAGCATTGCCTCAAGCCATTTGAAGGACTGTATTTTCCCATATGGTTCTCACCAGGCTCTAATATCTTTGGTTGAAGCATTTATTTTGATCTCACATCCTTCACAAGTATTTGGAAATGCAAAAGAGGGCTCTGTGTTCCCAAACTCTGGAATTCCATTTCTAGGGAGGCTTGGGTGCCTTCTTTAGTCAGCAGGTTTAAACACCAGTCCTAGCTATTGCTTGGCTGGGAGACCACCAAAGAATGCTAGGTGCTATAGGCTATTTTGTAGAGGAAGAACTGGCATGACCACCTGTGATTATTCCTTGCCTAAAAAAAAATCGTATAAAATTCATGAGAACAGCATAAGTCAACAAGTGAATTGAAAACACACACACCCCTGAACTTTTCAGCATTTGGAATGTCCCTAATTAAAGATTTTGAATACTGTGATTCTTTTTTGCAGTCGTTTTTCAAAAAAAAAAAATCCTTACATTGCTTTCATTTTTAAACATTTTTTTTACTTTGCACAGTTGCCACTATAATGTCTCAAAGCCTGCAATTCTTATTATTGTAGCATTATTGCTATGACAAGAGTGTAGTCATAGCAATGTCCTAAGTGAAACTATATTCAGTGTTCAAGTGGATAAAAGGTTTAATTGGACAAAGAGGTAAAAATACACCACTATCTTCTTTATCTAAAAGTTCCACACCTTATTTGTCAGTTAAACATCTATTTTCCTGGAGAAAATTGTTGGTGGAAATAATCTGGAATTTCCTATTAGAACCAACCATTATTTCTGGTACATTGTCCTTAGTCCCTTCAGTTTATACCGTACTTAAAAAGCAATTAAATGTAAGAAAATATAATGACTTTAAAATATCTTTGACCACTCTGGTATGAAGCATTCATAATCTCATTATATCCTTCCCTAATCAGTCAGATTTTTAACCAGGAAGAATGCATACTCTTTTTTAAAATGATGTTTGTGGCTCCTGTCATAGGAAAAATACGATATGAAGTGCATCTCCTGCTTTGATTTTGAAAACAGATTCTGAAACTGGTCAATGGAAATCCCTCAACATTACCAAATTTATTAATCCCAAAAACCTAAAGATAGATATATATATATATATATATATATATATATATATATATATATAATATGACATTAATGGGATGAATTAGCACACACTCACAAACAGAGAGAGATAGAACACATGCATAGTAAAGCTTTTTTTCTCAAGAGGAATATAATTCCTGTTAAAATCATCATATTACAGAGCCAGGAAGAAGAACATTAAAGCAATGTTATCTGAAACACATTTCTTTTTGTATATTGCCATCACCAACAACATTGCTCTTTAAAGGTCACATAATAGCAGAATATCATTACATTTTTGGCATAATGATTATAACATTCCCATACCAACCGATCTGCCTTTGGAATCACACCAGCAGAGTGCTTAGGTCTACCCTATGAACACGAAGAGCTAGCATAGACCTATTTAAATCCATCTGCTTTTAGAGAGGCCTGATGGCCTACAGGCTCCCTCAAGCATCTTCTCTCCACACTTATCCACAAAAGATTATCTAGCAGTCTATTCAGAGGCAGAAGCATTTTCCTTCCCTTGGATAAGGTCCAGTGGTTTTATACCTTTCTCTGCACAACCTAATTGGCCTCGTTGTTCAGATGTAATTGTTTAGTGGGGCCTCTGGGTCCCATGTTGAAAGAAAGCCAGAACATTAGATAAATTAATTAATAAACCAAGCCAAGTCAATTTAGACATGCTTGGGCATATAAGAAAGTTTTGATAAGCCACAAGAGGCATCTTGTACAGGTGATTGACCATTCTGGAGACTTGGACCATGAATGAATGATGCACTTTGGTTAATCATAAGCACCACTTTCTGGGCAATTCTGTATGAAACAGTACCTTCAATTCTCAACCTGGTGAGGAAACCAGGAAGGACATGGTGGCCTAGGTATCTGTAAAGGAATATTAAACAATCAAAACAAATCCACTATGTAGCTCTTTGTATATTCAATGGCGGGAGAGAAAAATTATTTTGATTTTGTTTTTGCTATACATACTACCACAGCTAATTATTTCAACTAGTTTTGCATCTTCACCTTTATGTTTGTTTCACTTGTTTCATGACTGACAGCTCCCTGGAAAATCAGGGGGCTAGTTTTCCTGCACTCTGCAAGAAGGGACTGTTGGGAGCAATTGTGTTCACCATCATGGTTATTTCCCCATTCCAAAATTCAACCAGGCCTTTGACATAGTAACCTTCTGAGGTCACAAGAAAATTCCCAATAAACATCAGGAATTGATCCAGATCAGTAGTCCCTCTTAATTGTTTCATGCATCTGTTGGGACTCTGGGTTCCAGTTAACAGGTAATAATAATAATAATAATAATAATAATAATAATAATAATAATAATAATTTATTTGTACCTCACCACCATCTCTCTGAGGGAACTCAGGACGGCTCACAGAAGCACTGCAAATGCTGAATATAAACAACAATACACAATTATAAAATAAATAGCATAAGTATAAAAACAACAATACACATACAAGTAGCCATTCGCCTATGCCAACAAAACTATAAAAAGACCATTGATTTCCAAACCAGAAAGCAAGTTGAGAGCAGTATTTCAAAAGTATATATTCCATCTGTTTGAACTTCAGCTTCTGATTATTGTCCAAAGCAGCTGAAGCTGAAATTCAGGACACTTGAAGACTTAGAGCTTGGGCATTTCTGGTCTAAAGTGTGTCCACCAACATCCATAGAGTGAGATTAGAGAGATCTATGGTTTGCATAAAGTCATGAGCCACTTTTGACAGGCAATTTTAGAACAGATGTTGGTCTCCACAAGACATGTACATGTACTTCGCAGTTCACTGTTTGCAGATTCGCTGTTTTGCGGTTTTTCAATAAACTCTAAAATAATACTATAAAATCATTAAAAAATACAATTTACAGCCTAAGGAAGGGAGGAAGGAGAAGCCGAAGGGAGAGAAAAGGAGCCCAAGCAGCAATGAGAGGAGAAGGAGGTGATTTATCAACACAAGATTGATTGATAAAGACTTAAAATACTGTATACTTACTAAAATAATGTATAAATATATAGCGTCCCTACTTCGCGGATTTTCACTTATTGCGGGTGGTCCTGGATCCTAAGCCCCATGAGAAGTGAGGGAACACTGTACTCAAATTTTGCAGAATATGGGTGTTGCCATCTGATCAGGGAGACAGAATCTTGTTAGATCATCTTTCAACAACTTAGGCCTCACCTGAAGGTAAACAGAGACATCTCATTTATACTGCTGAGAGATATTTACTCTCCCACTATCTCAACTAAACAGGATTCTTGTGATATGTAAAAGATTGGTAAGTTCAACCAGATTCGATTCTTGAATGATGGTTGTTTTACTGTTCATCGATTTGACATTCACTCACATATACAGAATACTTTTTATATGATTTAATCCTGCCACCCTCAGTCAGAAGGAAAATATTCCATCTGCTTCAATCACACTAGGTTCAAAGTGCTCTAAGGTCAAGGCTGTGATTAGCTATTGCTACAAGGTTGCCTTTTTGATAATTTGCCATATAATTAGCATAGGAATTGCACTGGTTTGTTTGAAAGATGAGAGTTTGTCTTCTATTTGTCTTATATATCCAAGCTGTTGTTTTCTACCCAGTTTTCTGTTTTAATTCTGTGTGTGCTAGTGCAATTTAAGGTCAAATTATTTTCTCATCACCTTGCTGATGCGTGGAATGGAGTTGAAATTTGATTTTAATGTGTTTTTAAAGATACGCAATTGTACTTCAGCTAACATAGCTCCCAGGAACATTTAATTCTCTGTATGCTGCTGTGCTGATCAATGATAAAACCCAGGTACCTGAACAAACCCAAGTTGACTGTTTCCACTTAGAAATAAATAGTTAATCAGGGTATCACTATTATTTTCTTTATCTGGCATACATTTTCCTGAACAGTCACCATCTTCATCATTAACACATGATGTGTGTTTTTTCAGCTTTTTTGCAACCATTTAATTTGACCCCAGACTTAAACACAACAATTCTAGCTTATCTCAAAGTAGAATTAAGGAGCGCAGAAGTTTCATATTACTGATGCAACCTTTCACTCCCTTTTCATGAAGTGGAACACTTACTTTGAGTTAGATCTGCTTCAAAATCCTTTTTGCCACTCAAGAAGTAATTACACTCCACTATGAACATGGATCGGTAGTTCAACAATTTACACAGTAGCATGTTACATCACTGTTACATTGCTTTCTACCTTGAAAATTCTCAAAGTATCAAAGACATAATGTGTGACCTAGGGTTTCCAACATGGGTGTTCAAAGATGCAAGTACCCTGGAACGAAACTTCCACACTTTGCATAAAAAATAGTTGTGTACATGAGGTAATTGTGTTTCTTTTTAAAGAGCAATGCCGTTTCTAAAGCTGAACTTTTAAATAGGGGTAAACACAATATATTACAACATTATGTATTACTGGCACAATCCAAGGATGAAAGTTATGTATCTTGTGAAGGTAGAACTTCCATGTTTTGGATTTAATCATGTAGTGGTGTTATCAAAATCCTAGGATGCCAAGGAGGATCTGAAAACCCTTGGTCGTGGAAAATTCTTGATACTCAAGTCCAAGGTGACCTTTCACCCAGAAAGCTAATTTGAGCTAACTTTTAGCTAACTTCCACAGATGACTTTTAGCCTAGACATACAAATTTCACAAGCACTCACCGGGGGGGGGGGGGGGGGCATAGAAAAACCCCATTGCCCTTTCAGGCAGTAGGCATAATCTCCTAACAATGCCTCCACACACTTAACAATGGAGCCAAACCAAAGGTCCTTCAAACTAGCTAACATCTGTTGTTACCCATTGTTTCACCAGAATGGACCATTGTCCTCACCCAGCCTAGGGAAAACACCATCATTAGCCCCCATTACCTCAAATCTACTCACACTCTTTTCCTTCCCATGAGAGGTGGAACAAAGCAACAACCACAAAACTTGAAACTGAGCAATGACAATTTATTAAAATTCCCTCCAAAGCAACAACGGTAGCAACAGCAGACAGTTCATTCCAGTCAACCAGCCTGTCGTTCCTAACTAGTCATGATCTGGACCAATCAGCAACCAAGGCAGCAAAGACTTTTGTTTCAAACTGTTGTCAGAGTGCTATAAATATTTCTGTATACCGGCATTGCAGTTAGTCCATTTTTGGACTGCAGACTCTGCTGACATCAACTTTGGCCAAGTGGCTTCTGTTCTTTCCCTTCATCCCTTCTGTGGCCAGTTCCACACAAGGGAAAAGTCCAGTCTGAACTGGGTTTTAAAAACTGGACTTCTGATCCCACACCGGCAGAAAACACTGTGCTTTCCTGGGGGGGGAGGGGGTTCAGATTCCTTGTCAGATCTTCCGGAATTACCCTGCTGCCAGCCCTCTCCTGGCACATAGAAATGAGACGCCAGGAAAAGGGGCAGCCAGGAGGAATATCACTTCCGCCCCCCCCTTTTCCTGGCACACTATTTCTATGCACCAGGAGAGGGCCAACAGCAAGGTAATGACAACTGGGTAAGTAATCCTTCATTTTAAGGCTTTTCGGGGGGGGGGGGGTTGGGGGAGGGGGTTACAGCCCTCTGAATTTTCTGGGGTCTTGGAAGTGTAAAATGTGATAGGGCTGTATGGACTGCCCCTTCAGAAGTCCCAGGACTTCTGAGAGGGCAGTGCAGACAGCGACCACACTGGATTAGACACAGGTCTTTCAGGAAGTCCTGGGTCTAATCCAGCACCTAATTAAGTCAGTAGAAAACAGGCTGAATTAATTCGCTTTTACCTGAAGCATTGTTTGGATGCCTCACAGGAGCTCACACTTTTTGCAAGCTATCTGGATGTGCCCTGTGTCTTATTTGGACCTTTGGGGATCTTGTCATGCCAGGCTTCCAAACCTGCAATTCCTGTGGAGCTGATATCCCTTAACAGTGTTGTCTAGGTAAGGTAGTGAGCCTTTGATCTCACTGGAACCAATGTTTTCAATTAATAACAATAGCATGGTGTAGTGGTTTGAGTAATAATTGCTGCCCAGACATTGGGTGACTATAGGCAGCTGGACTCCCAGTCTCAGAGGAAGGCAAAGCTAAATCCCCTGTGAACAAATCTTACCAAGAAAACACTGTGGTAGGTTTTCCTTATAGTCACCATTAACTGGATATATATTGAAAGCATACAATAACAATTAATAACTGTGTTCATTTATTTTGGTTGGGTGTAATTATGACTTATTTTATTTGAACTACAGGAGGCTATATGCTGCTCATCTGAAAACTTCAAAGTTTACCATGAGTAAGCATTTGAAGAAGTGCACTGCATGTTTCCAATCCAAAGTATACGAATTCTTTGGTAGTCAGACTCACTGAATATGGTGAAACATTCATACTACTGTGCTGCAATTGTAATACATGAAATATGGATTTAATCACATGTGGCAGGAAACCAGCAGAATATTGTGTGCATCTTTCTGCTGTCAGTCTTCTACCCTTCTCCCTTCACAGTTATTGATGGAAAAAATCCATCAGTATTCCCAATCTTGAAATATTCCCAACACTTATTTTGATCTCTACTGCTTCTATGCTGGCATACTCTGACAACAGAAAGTGGGATTGTTCTTCTCTCCCACCCTTCCCCTCCCTAATCCCAAATTAGCCTCTGTGTGTGTGTGTGTGTGTGTGTGTGTATAAAAGTCATTTGTCCCTCATATGTTGGATTTATTTTGTAAGATTCATACACGAAACACAATATTAAGAAATGCGAGGAGCACCCACATTAAAAAAACCTTAAGAATAGAAACACTCACCTATGACTTTTCATTAAAATTAAATAAGCCTCATAAAGTCTCCCAAATTCAGTTTCATTTTCAGCACAAGCAAATTGTACCAGTGGGATGAGGCCAAAGAGGCCATTTCTCTTTAAATTAAGAAAAGCCAGGTTGTCTCTCGCAATTGTCTGAGGGCAAGCAAACTGAGAGAGATACAGAGAAATTCTGGGAAATGTAGTATACATTCAAGGGGATAGCTGTTGTGGCTTTTTAAAATCAAGTTTTATCAAAACTTTCCCAAAAAATTCCCCAAATCTTTCTGAAACTTGGGGGGAATAATGCTCCGGTTATCTCGTGTCATTGTAAACAAAATTAAGGTGATTGTTGTGACTCAGCTGGAATCTAGAATCGATTCTGATGAGCAAAAAGAGATTCAGGTTCAGAATCTCCCCAAAAGGCCTGTAACTTTGGAAGATGAGGAATAGAGAGTACAAGTTCAGTTTCCCACAGGCAGGTTTGGAGTTGATGACCCTGAACCCAGTGAAACCAGCCAGGTGCACACTGACTTGAGAAGGGAGGATGGGAGGTTGGAATATTCCCAGCTTACTAATGAATCTCAGCGAGTTAACGAGCAAACTGACCTTGATGGGATGGGCTCCTTAGATAGGGCTGAGCGCTTGGAATTGAGAGTGTGGTGTAGTGTAAGGATTGCAAACAGACAGGGGGAGGTGAGAGGGCAAATAAATGCTTTCATGTGTTGCAAAGAGTGATGTGATAAAAAGGGTGCTTTGGGGAAAAACTGTTGTCAAAGCAACTTTCTCGTGACCGGAGAAGCAAGCTGTAGTTTCCCTGCTGTGCTTTGGATTATATTGCAGGCCATGTATCTATGTTTCTTGGATTTTGCCATGTTTCCTTTGGATGTTGTTTATTCCTGGTAAGCTGTGGACTTATATCTCAAGACTATATTTGTAACTGACTTTTGATGCTTTACTTTTACTTTTGAAGAACCTTTTACTATCTTTCTTTAATAAACTACAAAGACTCAAACCTGCTGTGGAGAGGCGTGAGCGGCCACTGTTAGTTCCAGCTTCTGCCAACCTAGCAGTTCGAAAACATGCAAATGTGAGTATTTATGTATTTATTTCGAATATTTCTACCCCGCCCTTCTCCCCGAGGGGACTCAGGGCGGCTTACACAACTGGTAGGATCACTACCAGTACATCATAATACAATAAAATAAGAATAAAACAGTTAAAATAATTAAATAACATAGTAAAATACAATATATAAAAATTTAAAACAATGCAACACCAAATATATATACCAATCATCCATCAGACCTTGTGCAAAACCTTTATCCGATCCATGTCAATGCTAACTGAGTTCATTCATTAAACGCTCCAGCGGGAAGGTAACGGCGCTCCAGCGGGAAGGTAACGGCGCTCCATGCAGTCATGCTGGCCACATGACCTTGGAGATGTCTACAGACAATGCCAGCTCTTCAGCTTAGAAATGGAGATGAGCACCAACCCCCAGAGTCAGACATGACTGGACTTAACATCAGGGGAAACCTTTACCTTTACCTTATTTTAGCATTGGCATAATGACACCATTCAAAAGCGGTAAAATTTCAAATGTGCTCAACCCAGTATGCATCAGTGCTAAGCAAACTGTTGTGGTATAGTGGGTCTGTGCAATAAAGTCCTATGTTACTATGATGGCATATTACCATATATAAAGTATTATCTTGAATCTTCAAGAAAATATTGCTCTTTTTTTAAAAAAAACTCCTTCTAACATCTCTAAGAGCTGATTCACCCTCAGAAATAGGTTTTTGTTTTGTTTTGTTTTTTTAAAAAAATTGAACTTCTCTAAAAACATTTCTCAAAAATTCTCAGAAAAATTCCCTGTCTGATTTTTCTAAGAAATTTGATTTAGGCAAAACCTTATGAGAAGCTATGGATACATGCAAGCTCTCCAGAGATTTTGGAGACATCAATGGAGTCTTTCCTTGAAAATTCTCAAAAGCTTTATCTTTGTTAAATGCCTTCAAATGTCATTTTAAATGAGATCTCAGTGATTTATTCATTTATTTTGTGTCAAAAGCATTGCATAAATAAACAAGTATAAAATTGATAAAATAGAGGGAACTCAAGCAGCTAAATAATTTTAGACCAAAATGGGCAACAGTGACTGCATTGTCTGTAGCAGTGATTCCCAAAGTGGGCGCTACCACCCCCTGGTGGGTGCTGCAGCAGTCCAGGGGAGCGGTGATGGCCACAGGTACATATATCTTTCTGTTTAATTGCTATTAAATTTTTTTAAAAAATAATTTCCAGGGAGCTGAATAATATTTTTTCTGGAAAGGGGGCGGTAGGCCAAATAAGTTTGGGAACCACTGGTCTTAGCTTTAAAGAGTTCTTAATCTGTGTATGAAGCAGGGCATTGTGGGCAAGAATACAAATGTTGGGTTGTTTGTTCTGCTCTACAGTTGCACAAGGTAGAGGATTCTTCTAGGTGGTGCTATTTAGCCAGATTGTCTTTTGATCTCTCAACACCACTTCTGACTCCGTTCAGGAACTTCAGTTGCCCTTTCTTAGTTAGCCCCTGGAGGCTGACCCTCGTGGGGGCAGGGGCATACATTTGGGATTTCCTGATTTAGCTGTTCAGAGGGATACTCTTGCTATTGCTGGAGGAACATTAAGAGGAGTCATGGTTCTCATGAAACTTCTCCTTGATTTGAGTCTACTGGGAGGAAGCAGATAGCCATGCAGTGTTTAACAGTGTTTAACCTTATTTCTCTCATGGTCAGCAGCAACTTCCCAGCACACATCAGGGGGAGGGTAATGTCAGCTAGCTTATAGAGTCTATCAACAGTTGTAGGTTTGAAACATCCTGTGATTATTCTACATGTTTCGTTCTGTACTGTATTCACCGACTTCGCATGGAAGATTTGTGCCAAACAGGGCAGGCATACTCAGCAGTTATTTATTTATTTATTTATTTATTTACAGCATTTTTACCCCACCTTCCTCACCCAAGGAGACTCAAGACGGCTTACATAAATTGGCAAAAATTCAATGCCTAGAACAATACACTAAAAACAACAACTCATACAAATCAAATAGTAATACAAGTAAAAACACATTATACAAAATTTAAAAACATATATAAATTTAAATCCAGTTGAGTAAGACAAGGCCAGGGCTGATTTTCTTACTAATTTTTAATCTGCTCCCCATGCACTACCAGTAAGTTTCTGCAGCTACTTTGTGCTTGATGTTCATACGATGTTTCCTAAATGTTAGTGTTTGATCTAAGGTGATGTAGAGATATATAGGATGGGAACAGTGTTCGAGCTCTTGGCCTTCCCAGATAACTTCCAATTTCCTGTTGGCTTCACGGTTATTTTAGGTGGAAAGCACACAGCAGGTTTAGGTCTTTGTAGTAGTGGAGAGATCTTTCAGGGCATTAGTAAGTTGGTTTTCAACTGTTTTAAAGTCTTTTGCTTGTGTTAGGCCAAGGTCATCAGGATATATAAATCTCTTTGTGAGTGATAACTGTGGCTGATCAGTAGTAAAGATGTTAAACAAAGTCAGTGCAAGAATGCTGCCTTGAGGTAACCCATTCTTTTGCCTCCTCCATCTACTTTTCCTGCCTTGAAACTCAACATAGAAGCTGCAATTTTCTAGGAGGGTCTGGATAGTTTTTGTAAAATCATAGTCTTGTGTAATATGGTAGATTTTATGCAGCATTTTTCTATGTTGCACTGTGTCATAAGCTGCCATAAGATCCACAAAAACTGTTCCTGTAATGCAACCTTTCTCATAGCCTTTTAAACATCTCAGTGATATTGAGTTAGGAAAAACTACCTATCCATCTTAAGGCAAGGTTCCTTCTAAATAGTATGTCACATTGCTTTTTATAGCTGAAATCTCATTTCCATTAAATGGGACTCTTGCCCAACAAAAGGCTCTAAGAAGATTAAAGGATGAGAAAGACAAGAATGAGAAAAACATGGGCCAGGCCAGGGTGTGGGGTGGGGGCTTGCAGTAGTAAAATAACTTCCTGTGTGTGCTCAGTACAGTGCACTTCCTTTTGGCAAAATATCCTTCATTGTAACAGGCAACTTATTATTGTAGACAAAAGTGTTTTCTCTCTGCTGAACATGGAATTATAAATAGTAAGAAGCACGGAGTTTGTCCAGAAACAAAACTGAATTTTTAGCAGGATGCTAGCTGTGTCAAAAAGGAATGAAGAGAGAGAATAGCAAATGAGGTTTCTGGTAAGTTAAATAATATAATGGTAGTGAGGTGGTGTATGTGAATGAAGAAATGTCTATATATAGAAAGACACTGCAGATAGTCTATATCATGGAAGGTAGAAGTATATAAAACTCTTGTTACAAATCATTCTATCATAGCTATGGTGGGATGTACAAAGAAAGATTCAGAAACTCAGTATTATTCTCAATTGTCATTCCATTCTGTTTGGCAATTTCGGATTCGAGGAATTTCAGCAATCCAGCAACTGAACTGCCAAAAATGGACCAGGTGGGGGCAGCCAAAGGCTAAGTCAGAAACAATTTATGACAGCTGGATCTTTCGGCTAATGGATGCAATGGGGCTGAGTGGCACTCTACCTGAGTTGGAGGTCACAGCATGTGGCAATTCCATTCAGGATGCAATTCAGACAAGAGTGGGCACCTGGCGATGGAGGCTCCTCCTCTTCTTTCTTTCCAGCAGCCTCCTCCATCTCTCCTACTGCCAAGGCGCACACCCCTAATTACTATTTTTCCCACAAAAATGAGCCACAAGTTTTGTTCTTATGTTCACTGCTTGCCCTGGAAATTGAAATAAGAGGCAGTAAAACTTTCAAATGCTTCAGGACTTCATCCTGCATGGGATCATAGCATTTCTCTTTCTCCTAAATAAAATAGATTCATAAACCCCAGAAAATATTATTTTTTCTGAGCATGCTAACTAAAGAGAGATCCAGTAAAGTCCTATTTCCTCATCCACATAGAATAGGAAGGACATGTTAGAATGTCTTCTCCACTATTTCTTTGGTAATGGCTACCAATGGTATCATATGATGTCATGGAATAGCACTAGGGGTGCATCTAACTATAGAATGAATGCAGTTTGACATCACTTTAACTGTCATGGCTCAGTGCTATGGAATAATAGAAATCATAGTTTTACAAGATCATTAATCTTCTCTGCCAAAGAGTACAGCCTACAAGGCCTACTAAAGCAGCTCCACTGGCTGCCGATAAGTTGCTGGTCCCAATTAAAGGTGCAGGTTATGACCTACAAAGCCCTAAATCAGGGATCCCCAAACTTTTTAAACAGGGGGCCAGTTCACGATCCTTCAGACCATTGGAGGGCCGGACTATACTTGGCCACCGAGCAATAATAATAATTAACAACAACAACAACAACAATAAAAAATAATAAAACCCCTTTCTGCCTTTGTGCACCAAAAGCACAAGCAAAGCACCCCTGACAGATGGCTATCCAGCTTTAATGTTAATAATAATAATAATCCCCCCCCCCCGTAGGTGCCACCTTGCCATGGTGGGGGGGGGGCTTAACTACTCCAATGATGACTGAGAGCTGTCATCATTGTCCTAGACACTTGGGGAGTGTTCCGACTTGTGATTTTGTGAAACGAAATCCAGCATATCTATCTTGTTTGCTGTGTCATATAATAAGGGTTGTAAGAGAAGAAGAGACTCCTTGGGTCATTTAGCCCAACCCCCTTATGCCCTTGTGCTGTGGGGGCCGGATAAATTGCTTTGATGGGCCGCATCCGGCCCCCGGGCCTTAGTTTGGGGACCCCTGCCCTAAATGGTTCAGCCCTGCCTATCTTCATGATCGCACCTCCCTCTATGAACCAATGCAGGCTCTAAGATCTGCCAGAGAGGCCCTCCTCTCACTCTCACCACTGTCACAAGCACGGTTGGTGAGAACAAGGGAGAGGGCCTCTGTGGTGCCCCCCCCCGACTTTGGAACACCCTCCATAAAGAGACTAGGCAAGCCCCTACACTGTCCTCCTTCCATAGGAATCTGAAAACCTGGTGATTCCAGCAGGTTTTCAAGAATGATTAGTCCCTAGGCCCTTCCCTTAGCCATTAACTAGGACCCTGCTCTGCACTTTATTCACTTCCCCAGCCCTATGATACTCTGTCACACTAGCCTTTGCCTAGCCTTTCATAGCTGGCCATGTCCATTCTGTAATTCTGGCCATTGGTACTTTGAACCCATCTGATGGAGCACATTGAAACTGGATTTTAAATTGTTGTGGTTGTTTTAGTGGGGTCGGATATTTCTGTTTTATGATGTTTAATTTTGTTGTGTGGTTCTCCTTTTTGGCAATTGAATGTTTTGCCTTATTTTGGAAAATGCCCTGAGTCCTCTTGGGGAGATAGGGCAGTATATAAATAAAGTCTTACTTACTTTACTTACTTACTTGCTTCCTTTCTTATGGGTGCCTCACCAAACTACACCTTTCACAGGAGGATGAAATATGTTGGCCAGCAGCTATGGCCAAATAACCATGCCAATGCTAAATCAATATTACTATCATAAAATTTCCCTTCCCCTGGAGATATTTTGTGAAATGTTCCTCAATTTCTCTGTCCTCAAGTAGGATTAAGAATTTTAAGAAGCCATATTTTCACACATCTCTGGCTACTCCATTATTGTTTAGCATAAACAAGGTGGTAGTGGCAGGGAAATATTGTCACCTAATAGCACTGCAGCAGGGAGATATTTTTATTTTGTAGCTAACAAAGGTAAACAAGAAGCTTGGCAAATCGCTAGCAGAATTTTTCTTATGTGCTTAAATCCTCGTTTTGCATTGCATTAAACGGTGTGTAGAGACATCTACATCCCTTCCAAACCTGAAAGCAAATGTTTAATTATAGACACAATAAAGAAACACAGCTGCACATGGGCTGAAAATTACTTCTTTTGAAGAGTTTGTCACTCAGATAATCTACATACATTATCTTCTAGGCAACACCTTCCAATTTAGGAAAACGAGACATAAACACACCACATTTTTCCTACAAGGAAGCAAAATCCATTCACATCTCATAAAAAAAATTGCATTCAGAAACAGTTGGGATTCCACACCAATTGTTTGTTTTTCAGTGAAGAGCTTCTGCTTGATTTTCTGCTATGAATAAATGTTTTGTTATTTTTCTCTCCTCCTTTCTCTCATCACACCTCCAACTTCAAAAAATCACATCACAATAATTTATGTATCTGCTTTATTTGTTTCAAATAAAATTTGTGGGCAATTTTGGGATGTTTTCTTTATTTTCCTGCTGATATCTTTAGCATGAGAATATAATTATCAGATCAAAACTCCCATGTCACATAACATGTGCTTTTCTAAATGACTGCACATATATTTATACATGATCTTGGGTTATAGAACATGCTTTGGGGTTAGTTCTGGAGCTGAGAAGATTCTGTGTTTCCGAGAATCCCAACAACATTCTCATCCTACTAAAGTTCCTTCTTAGACTACAACATCTTTTTTCCCTCCATGTTTTGGTGCATACCCCATTTTGCTATTAGGTATATTTTTATATTTTCTCTAACATATACATTAACTAAACCATTAGTATAGAAATGTATTACCAGCAACCATATTTTTAGTCATGTGCATTTACCCACATCTGGTTTGAAAAAGAAATGCAGTAATTTGACACATGCAGCTTCCCCTCTATTGATCAGACACTGAAAATATGTGCACATGCTTTCATTAAGATTTGGACACATCTCTAAATAAATTAATAAAGAGATGAATGTGATTTTCTTATTGATTGCTAGATTGGACTGCTATGCCTTTTCTGCGATGGCTTTTCTGTTAAACTTACATGCTCAACAGATCGGTTCCCTGGAAAAAGTATGTTTATCAACCTTTTAGTGCATAATTCATTATTCAACCTGGTTGTGAATATGAAGTTCTAGTTAAATTCCAGCAGTTCAAAAATCAAGGTGGGTGTGCTGTTGTATTCAAGTCACATTAGTATTTATTTATTTATTTCCATCATTTCTATCCCGCCCTTCTCACCTGAAGGGACTCAGGGCGGCTCACGATCTGGCAAAATTCAGATGATCTTAAAGTTCTCACAGGCTCGTAGGAGGAGATACGTTCGGACAGGTAAGTTGGACCGGACCCATTTAGGGCTTTGTAGGCCAAGACCAGCAGTTTGAATTGGGCCCGGTAGCATATCGGCAGCTGGCTTAACAGGGGAGTAGTACGCTCCCTGTATGCCGCTCCAGTTATTAATCTGGCTGCCGCCCATTGTACTAATTGGAGCGTCCGGGCCATCTTCAAAGGCAGCCCCATGTAGAGCGCGTTGCAGTAATCCAAACGGGATGTAACCAGAGCATGGACCACCATGGCCAAGTCAGACTTCCCAAGGTACGGGCACAGCTGACGCACAAGTCTTAGTTAGGGTCCAGGAGAACCCCCAGACTGCGAACCTGTGTCTGACATGAATGCGTCAGATTGGCCACTGTGTGAATGTTGGACTAGTATATAGGCCATTGGCCTTCTTTAGCAGGTTCTTCCTAATTTCTTATATCGAAGAACAAATCTTGTTACCGGATGGGATATTTTATGTGTTGTCTAGGCCTTAGAAACTTATATCCTGTTTTCTAATACCCATTTGATGATCCATGTTACAGCTACTCCTCATTTTAGTAACTATGTGATTAAAAAAACCATGGGCAATTTGAAATAGTATCTAGCATAAACTTGAAGAAATCCACTAACTACCTATTGTGGGACAAAGAGAAGTTGCTTACACTAGATTTTGACCACCATGTTATTTCCTTCTTTTTCTAAGTGCAGGTGAGATGGTTTCATAATCATCTAATGATTCATGATCCATTTCACTGAGAGCTCTTCCAGACAGGTTGAAAATGCATGACCTGTCCTGGTTTTACCTGAGGCAGCCAAATGACTCCTCAGGTAATACCGAATTACAATCCAGAGAAAACTGAGATTTCACAGTTTGCTCCAGATTAAAAAAAACACCTGGAATGATCCAGACCATAAGCCATCTAGCCATCTCCCAAGGGAAAGCCCGGGGTTTGGGTTGGAGGTGGAGACAGCTACCCAGGAGGAACTGGGTTAAAATAACCCAGTTTCTCTTAGGTTTTAGGCAGTGTAGAATGATATATAGTACTGATAAATGAATGTTTGGAGAGGGTTTTTTAATTAGAATTTTAGTGTAACAAAGGTGGAGATGGAAAGTAGTAATTACCTATAGAGAGAAGAAAAGTCAAATCTGGTAATTATTGGTTTTGTGAATTTCGGTTAAAACCGAGTGCAATTCGGTTAAACCCCATTCTGTTTCGGTATCTGGATTTTCGTGGGCCCCCAGATCTGTTTTTGGGCATCTCCCAAATTTGGCCAAGAAAAATCCGTTTTTGATCTGGCAACCGAAAGACCCAGGAGGATTTGGCCCATTGGCATCAATGGGGAACTTACAAGGTACACCTTTCTGTCATTTTTGGGGTATCACTTAAGAAACTACCCTTTCTGGGATCCTTTCACCTTATATCCTTCAATAAGACCTGGATTAAAGGTATCAGGCTTAAGAAACCACCTTTACTGAGATCCTTTCTCCTTATAACTAAGTACAGAAGAGCTCCTGTAATGTTTCTTGACTAAAGTACTACACAGCTTGAGACCAATAACTATTAAGAGTAAATTCAAGCACTAACTTCTGAAGTCATAACTCTTTGCTTCTCATCATCACCTCCTGCCCACAGCCAGCTGACCAGCTCTAATTCTGCAAGTGGGCACAGCTTCCCTTCTGACAACACTGCTGGCTCCAGTCATGCTCCAAGCAACTGAGGCTCCACCTTCTATCTCAAAAAGAACAACTCATGCCAGGCTCCTTGGCGGTAGTGGCCCTTTCTCCTTATATTCTCCAATAAGATCTGGGTTAAAGGTATCAGGCTTAAGAAATAATCCTTTTTGGGATCGCTTGCCCTCAACACCCTTTCAATGAAGCTGAGTTAAGGCACTCTTTTTAAACAGTTATTTCAATGGGAGCTACACCATCTGAAGGAGCATCAGCCATTCTTATATATATATATATATATATATATATATATATATATATTACCTCCTTATGGTATCTTTTGAAATTATAATATAAATCCTCTACCCCACATTTGAAGCTTGCCTTGTGTGAAGGGCACCATCGGTGGCAGTTTCTTAAGTGTGTAGAAAGTAAACTGCTTTTTTTGCTACTTGTGTCAGAAAGCAAGCCAGGTCATACAGAGCTATGAGATGCACTGAGAATTAACTTAGATCACTGATCTGTCTCTCAGAAGTCTACTCGCAACAGAAAAATGGAAGCTCAACTTGGCTAAAAAGACAGGTCATGGCTTTCCTCTGTTCTGATTGGCTCAACAGCCAGGGCTCACAGGGAAACCCTGTGCGTGAGTCGCTGGTTCTCCGCGCTCCATGTGTAGCCAAAAGAAATGGAAATCAGTAGTTTTTGGCAACCACGTGGTCTGTTGCAGCCAGAAAAAAATTGTAGTGGAGCCTGTTCTGTTACGGCTGGCTGAAACAGCCGGATCCCGTTTTGAAGACCGGATTTGTGCAGAACCCGACTATTCACCTGGTTGGGAATGCAAATATGAGGAGTTAAAAGTACCAGAGCATGGAAATGTACTTTAAAATTGTAATTAGTTACATTTATATAGGATGCTTATTATTTCCATTTCGCAAAAGTGATTAAAATGGTAACTTTAAAAATAAAATATTGATATCAAGAACACAAACATGCCCTTAAATCATCTGCCATTACTCTTTTGTCTTTTTGGTGACACCACACTCCTATAATTAATATTAATTAAGCCTTTCTTTTGGTTTTCGCAGTGTTTATCTCTGGAAAATCCCATCTATTGACAATCAACTGCTAGGGCTGTTGTGACTATTATAGTTGTTTAAAATGTCATCCTTTGAAATTTATAAGCCTCCAATGTAACCGAGGTACAGAGTTTACTTTAAATGCTTACCTATTGGCTTGTCAAATACCAAGAGATGCATTATTATCACTGTATACTACAGTCTGAGGGCATTATTACAAAGCTCCAGTACAGAGAAGAATCACACTCTCCCTTTTACTCTCTGGGTTTACTTTTGCGAGTGAAGGCTTTCTCGGGCTGATCTGCAGAAGGATCAAGAGATGTCCTTGTAACATTAGAGCATATTTCATGGAACCTTTAAATACTGTGGTAGCAGTGAAGAAGATTTTGCAGTATAAATGGTTTTCACAACACCCTCCTCTGAAACAGCAAAGCCAAAAGGTCAGACACTCTTGTTTGCCATCAGTTTATTGCTATTAATGATCACTGGAACAAAAGGGTTTAAGGCTTCTACAAAACATAAAAAGTATTCTGCAGTCTTCAACTTTTAAAGGCCTCAGCTTTAGTTTCTAGGATTTCTTTTATAAGGCCAAAGGCCTTTATTCTTCCTTAAGCTTCTAGGCTAGTTTGTTCTTTGAGCATCCACAGGGAGTACTCAGTATTACTCCGCCTTGTCATCAGTCCTGGATTTTCTCACTCCAATGGTTATTGATAGGCACATGCAAAGCCTTCTAGTGGAAATCTCTCATCTGTTCTCAATTTTGGGCAGTATTTCGCAGAATTATGACTGCAAGAAACTTCCCCTGAGCAAGTTTACAAAGATCTCTTGTGAATAAATATACCATGTCCCATTTTGCTTTCTGTAAAATCCAAATCATAATTACAGACACAGACAGTCACACACTAGATGCAAAGTACACTTTCTAAAGGAGTGTTCTACCTATTAGGAAGTATTACTATCACTGAAATTTTCCAATATTTGAATATTCTTTTTGAATGGGAAAAACATGAAGAAAAACTAAGGTAAGCTAATAGAGATTTTAAAAGACTGCATCTACACTTAATCCAAGGCCGGTTGAAATTTTGTGTTCAAGACTGATCCTGGATCAACCATGATGGTGACCAGACACATAAAGCCAAACTCTCCATGTTAATGTACAACTAGAACTGCTGGTATACAGCTGACTGAGATCACTTTGGCCCTATTGGGCCATTCTCTGGCACCATAGCAGCTCCCCACCAGCCATTGAGCTTCCTGAGAGCATCTGTCTATCCTAGTTATATGTGCTAAGATCTTTATGGGCCTTAATGGTCACACAGACATCCCATTCCAACCTCAGCAGGTGGCAGAGATGGTAGCAATGGTGGTTGTGCCTTTGTAACCTCTCAGAAGGCTCATTTACTATCTTATCACATAGACAAAATGGCCAGTTTTATGACAGTTTCTCTTTAGTTCAGGGATGGAACTCGCTGGATCCCATCAGACAATGTAGGTCTACTTCCAGCAGGGCTCCGTCCCTGAACTGAGGTGAAACTGTCATAAAACTGGCCATTTTGTCTATGTGATAAGAGGCTTCCCATGTTCTCATTGAGAAGAACAGTGTTGGGAGGCCAGGTGATGATGGTTCTCCAGTGGGATAAAGTAAAGGACAATGCAGGTGATTGGAGGAGTGGGGTGATGCGTTCCCCAAGCACCCCACCAGATTCTCCATGATCTATGATGAATTCCCCCATAATTTTGATCTTAATATGATGACATCCCTAGAGTAAAAATAGAATTACAGAGAAGGACTTTGGAGGTTAGCAAAAGCCACTCTGGCTTTTGTGACCCTCCTCTCCTGGGTGCTCATTTGCTCTCCTTTCCAACTATGTCTCAAGAAGCAAGAAGAGAACAAATCATTAGCTGCTGGGCAGTGCAGTCCAGCATGTTCAACAATGTCAACACAAAGTGTAAAACACAAAGGATACAGGTTAATTTTCCTATTCTCTTCCATCTTTTTACTTTACAAAGTCGTTACCAGAAGAGCCCATTCTCTGAGAGACTATGTCCCTGTGACTCAGGTCACATAGAAACAACGGAGCATGTGCTCCTGCAGTGCCTGTTTTATAGAGACATTTGAACGTGTCTCATCACATCATGGACAACGAAATACCCAGGACGCTCTGAACAATTTTACATAACCTTACTGCTCTCAGATACCATCTCGGCTGTGACGTACAATGTGGGTTGAGTTGGATCTTAATAGAACTTGTATGTGGATTTTAGCCTAGATTTTAAATGTTGACAATGATTAAATTTTATAATTGTTTTTATTATTATTATTGAAGTTGAAGTATATAACCCCTCGGGTCATTGACTGTAATAAAAGCTTCCAGTTACAGTTACACTTACAAGAATGTACTTATTATTAGGGAAAAGCAAACACAGAATGTACATAGTAGTGAATGGTGTGTAAAAATCAATACATGTCAGCAGGGCCGTAGCCAGAAAAAAATTTCGGGAGGGGTTTTGAAAATTGGGGGGGGGGGGGGGTTGAACCCCTAGCACACACCCCTCCCCACTACAAACCTGTCAATGTCTGCTTAATGTTTTGCATCTCATAGACTTGGCATGGGGATTTGGTTAACCAGTTAAACTTCATGAGTAAACCAGATTTTTTTTATAACTTGAAAAATTTCGGGGGGGGGGGGGGTTGAACCCCTAAAACCACCCCCTCGCTACAGGCCTGCATGTCAGTACATTATACACATGCATAATTTTATATTTGTGCTTTGAATTTTCATGTGGGTATTTAAAAACAAAATTTGCAATGCATTACAGAAACAGAATGTAACAAACGTAAGAGTTGTTAGCAAAGAAAGCAAACAAATAAGATCTTCATAATTAATTTTCTATAGTTTGATTTATAACATGATTTTCTTCAAAATATACTTATGCCCAGAGCCCACTGATGAGGGCATACATTTAGTCTGTCTCAAGGTGAACAGGGAGACAAAGAACTTAACTCCAATGGTGTTACAAAAAAACCCCATTTGTTATGCTGGCACATCTAAAGTTTAAAACACACAATTGTTGTTTTAATTCCTGCTTGTCCAGGTATTGACTCTAACGTTAATGGTATTTGCACTGATGAACATATGCTGTACATCCCTATTTACACTCCAGATAGGAATACAGCAATTAACATCTAACTCTCTAATCCTTTATAAAAATGCACTTCAGTAACACTTCATGCTTCTGATGAAATGGGCTGTGTTCCATAAAAGATTCTACCATAATAACATGATTAGTTTTTGAGATGCTATAAGTTTTTGCTTTCTTTGTTTCAACAGATCAACACAGGTATTGCTCTGGAAACAGCATATACTGTTATATTTGCTTGCTATTTGGTTTACAAGACTAGAGTAAATTGAACATTCCTTATTGTGAATTCCAGAATCTGAAATACTCCTAAATTATCCACATGGTTGTCTGAGATAATGAAACTGCTTTCCAATTATTCAATGCATGCAAACTTTGCTTTATGCACCACATTATTGAAAATATTGGTTCAATTAAACTTCAGACTATTTGTATATTGTGTATGAATAAATACATGCATTTCTTGTTTAGACTTAGATCCCATCTGCCAGATATCTTACTATGTATGTATATATGCAACTACAGGTATTCTAAAACCCAAAACATCTGAAATCCAATATACTTCTGGTTCCAAGCATTTCTGATAAGGAAAACTTGACTTGTATTATAAATGACAGAAAGCAAAAGAAGGGTTAAATCCATTTTATTCTGTAAAGCACAATTCTTAGTAAAGTCAGAGTATCTGAATTCTAGTTCATGGAAAGAAGGAGAAAGCTATGTATCTCATCAGATTACCGGTCCCAGAGTTCCTAAGGATGGATTTATAACAATTAAATATATGTGAAACATGTATAACTCTGCAGTACAGATGCACACATTCTTGACAAAGTAAATGCTTCATGAATCTCTGTGACCCATCAGGTGACTCTCTGTGATATTATAACTTTACTTGGGAAAGGGGACAGAAATTCTAATTATTTTATCCATGCATTTGAAGATGAATAATTATCACTGCTGTAAGATGGAAAAAAAATTTCCACAGTATTATCTCTGTATTCAAATGTCTTGCCATGGTCCTGGGACTTAGCTTGTGCAGTGGGTCCAGATCCTTCTGTTCTAAGATTTATTGTACTCCCCTTGCTCTATTTTTTTAATAATTACAAAAAATCCCCTTAACAAAACAAATGGGGGGGGGGGTTATGCCGAGTTATGCAGCCCACCCAGAATTACAGTTTTTAGAGCCATGGTGGTACAATCGCATGACACTAGCAGGTGTGTGAAGCTGCCTGTCACTATAACAATAAGTTGTTAGCCAATGTAACAGGAATAGCATGAGATAGCAGCCATGCAGTAATGTCTGTAAGTACTTTGGAAATATGACAAGCTAGTATTCATTTAAATATTGCCAAACATCAAAAGTCCACCACCCTTCAAGGTCAATTTGAATTTTATTCTTGTCATCTGGTTTATTCTGTACCCCTTTTCCACTCCAATTTGGTGTCATCTGCACAGTTGATAAGTAAGTATACTTTCTATTTTAGAATATAAATTATTTTAAAAGATGCTAAACAACACGAGGTCCAGGACAGAACTCTGTAGCACTTTACTAAATTCTTCTCCCTGTGATGAAGAAGAACCATTGGCAACTTAGTCTGAGTACTGTCTGTCAGTAAAGCATAGTTTGATGTAACTGTGCTTCATTGCCTGTAGGAATATCATTGTGGACCTTGCTGAAAGCCTTTCTGAAATCAAGATATACCTCAAACACAGCATTCCTCTGATCCAGCAGGTTGTAACTCTATTAAAATAATAAGAGTAATTTGGCATGAATTGTTTTTGAGAAATATATGTTGTCTTCTAGTAACCACAACATTCCTTTCTATGTGAGTACAGGTTGACTGTGTACAGGCTTTGGATAGGATAGGAAAGAGTTAACACCTCTGAGGTGTTTGTTTTGTTGACTGTGCCCCTGTTCAGAAGATTTCACTTCACTTTCTGTCCCTATGATAATTGGATTGAAAAATTGGCTTGTTATGGAAATAAGGAATGGTGAGAAAACTTCAGTGGAGACACCTTTTCCCAATGATAATTTCCCTTCCTAGAGATAGATTTCTCTCACCTCCTGTTATCTCACCCCATTCTTAACTGTGAGTTGTTTGAAGTTGGATGTTTGTAGCTTGAGGACTATCTGTAATTATTAGGCGTGTGCAATCCATGAAGAAAATGGTTCAATACTCGCTTTGAAAGTAGGGGGTGCTGGCGCTTTGTTTCTAAAATCATTTCTGAATTTTAAAGCAAAAAATTCAAAATTTTCCAAAAATTCAGAATTTTCGTATATACCTCATTAATGGTGGATGCACATGCGCATGAAGGAAAACATTGTCAATGGGGAAAATTGAGGGGCTTCTCTCTCCCTCATTTTTTGAGCTATCCTAATGAAATTTGCTACAGTGGTAGAAAATATTTACCACTGTTAGCTCACAAAATCTAAGAACATGTGACTTATCCTCAGATTTTTGGCAAATTTTCAAAGTTTTTATTAAAAATATATTTTTAATAACAACAAAAATCTGATCCTGTTTTGGAAGTGTTATTTCCTGTTTCATTGGGTTGTCTTTACTTTGAAAGTCATTGTTCTACTTCAGAAACTTTGTTTTTGTGGCTGAAACTTTGTTAAATTGGTGGACAGAGACTCAACAAACCATAACGTGCTAATTTTTATAGGACGATGTCCCTTACGCAAAGACAAAGATTTGGCAGTGTAATAAAGTTTTGCCATGTTTTTATGACAGAACCAATTAGGAAATTATATTTGTCAACAAGGAACAGAAATCATAGCACACCATCAAATCACTCCTGACAGATGGCCATCAGCCTCTGAATGAGGAAATCTGTTCCTGTTTTGAAATTGTTACTTCCTATTTCATTGGGTTTTCTGGGGCTGAGAGTGTGTGACTTGCTCAAGAGTACCCAGTGGGTTTCCATGGCTGAGCGGGAAATCAAGCCACAATCATAGTCCAACTCTCAAACCACTACACTACTACACCATGCTGTCTCAAAATGGGCCTGCTTCTAACCAGGAGGGAAAACGTTCAGGAGTAGGTTTCTTCCTATGAGGCTTAGCCCGTTTCTAACCAGGAGGGAAAGTGCTCAGGAGTGGGTTTCTTCCTATGGGGCTTTGTCCGCTTCTAACCAGGAGGGAAAACGCTCAGGAGTGAGTTTAAGAGCCCCATAGAAACCAACCAGGAAGGGAAGGGAGTTTTCTCTCCTGGATAGCAGCGGGTTTAAGAGCCCCAGAGAATCTAACCAGGAAGGAAAGGGTTTTTATTTTATTCTGGATAGCAACAGGGTTAAGAGCCACATATAAACCAACCAGAAAGCAACTAATACTGAAATTAATAATGTAATCTGTGAAATAAGTGCACCTAGCCCAACATTTATATTGCATTTTTCAAACTCAGTACTCAAAAATGCATTATAAATAGCCCAGATATTTAAAAATTGTTCTTTTTTAAATTGCAGGCCTGTGAATTATTTTCAGTCATTCTGAGATCCCATATGTACATTCCCTTAGTGTTCTTGGATGCAGCTCATCCAGCCCTGAAGTCGCATATTCATTTAGTTACATGATTGATTCAATCGCTGCCAGTAGGAAAACCCAAATTGGATGGCATGCCATAACAATGTTATAGAACATGTAAGACAGCCCAGTTTTGTCAACTCCGGCCAGAGTTTCAGGCAGTTTTTCCTATCCCTATCATGGTTTTCCCTGCTCATCATTGACCATGCTAATCCTATTTCGAATGAAAAAGAAGTTATCAGAAATCAAGAAATAACCAAGTATATAACAGCTAAATATTTTCCTGAAATGCAGTGTCTAAACCTGAACTACTGCTTACAGATAACCCAATCAGACTCCTGGGTAGTTGATGTAGTGTCTTATAATTAAGGAATTGTTTCTACCATCATTGTCCTTCTCCCTTTCTCTCTTTAACAACAGCTAGAAGATAACCTAAAATTGAGGACCTTGTGTTGTAAAGCATGGTTCATACTGCTGGCTGTGGCCAATAAATCTTCATGGGAATGTTCTAGTGTAACACATTTTATCCATTCCTATTGATATGCCTGTGAGACTTAGGGATAACTCTATAGCCACTAATGATTCCATAACTGCATTACAAGGCAGACACAGGAAGATCTACACAGGTGATAAGGGCTGAAAAATGGTCACCAAGTGTAAATGATCTCTCAGAGTGCGACTGCAAATGCATTAACGAGAGAGATAAAAATGACAGGATAAGAGAACTTTAAGCAAGACAATTACATTAGCTCCTTGGGAAGAGAGGGTTATTTTTTTAAACTCTAGATTTGCAATCTCTTCTATTCTCTGTGATGTTAATAACAACTTACCCACAAGCTTTAGTCTGCTTTGAATATACAAGTATATGGAAAAGCCAGAAAACTGAAGGAGTGCAAAATAGTTACCAAGGTTCATTAGACCCTTCCATGATAGTTCTTGCTATAGGATTGCCTTTACAAACAAGATGCAGATTTGTGATAATCTTTTCATCCCCAATTTGCATGAAAAACTGGATACTGAATTCTATTATGTTCATACTTTTATAGAGACCTAACAAATCATGGAATAAGAAAAAAAGAATGGTAAGCATTACCATATTATCTCAAATACCAAATGGGTCTTCAAAAACTGATATTTCCAAGTTTACACTTTACAATATTAATCTGAATTGTATCAGGAAAGCTGCTTGGGCAACATGCACATTTTAACTGCATATGTGAATTTATTTGTTTATGATTTGTTTTTATTGTTGAGTTTTATATTGCTTGTTGCCTGGGCTTGGCCCCATGTAAGCCGCCCCGAGTCCCCTCGGGGAGATGGGGCAGGGTATAAAAATAAAATTATTATTATTATTATTATTATTATTATTATTATTATTATTATTGTTAAACCAAAAAAAACCCTTCATATCAAAATATAAATATTCAGAGAAATGTGTAAGTCTCCATGCAAATATTAATACAAACTGTTACAAACCTCAACATTTCGACAAAACAATTTGGGTTGAATCAAACATAGGGTGTGTTTATACTGCTAGATATTGCAGTGTAGAGGTGCATTAACCTGCATGCATTCACACAATACACACAGGTTAATGCAATTTTCCCGGGGTAAGCTGCTTAATGCAACTGCATCCCAATTTTTTTTAAAAAAACCATCTGGGGAAAGTCTGAATCCTGCTCCAGTATTTGGATATTCCCCCATGTTGGGAAAGTAGGGACAGTGATCCTGGATCCTGATGTGGGTCGCAGGATTGTATCCCCACAGCCATTGTGCACTCCCTGAGCACAAACAGTCCTCTCCCCATTTGCCAAGCTGGTTTGCTAACTTAATGATAACAAAACAAGAAGTAAAATACATGAAGCTCAAGGTAAGTGCTGTTCTCTTTCTTTACTGGGGGAAAGTGGATTTTGTTTGGAGGGGTGGTTGAATGCTGCCCCATTCCCAGCCATGCTGAAAATGGCTTCAACTTGGCTGGGCTGTGGGGCTAATGTCCCACTTCCAAGGTGGCTCTGGACTTCCTTGTGTGGCTTTAAGGCAGATCACAACTGGCACTTTCCATAGTGGTTCTGAGTCGCATTATGTGCCTGTCTTCTTCTTCTCCATTCAAACAGTTGTTTCCGACTCTTCGTGACCTCATGGACCAGTCCACGCCAGAGATGCCTGTCGGCCATCGCCGCCCCCAGTTCCTTCAAGTTCATGCCAGTCACTTCAAGGATACCGTCCATCCATCTTGCCCTTGGTCGGCCTCTCTTTCTTTTTCCTTCCATTTTCCCCAACATCATGATCTTTTCCAAGCTTTCCTGTCTTCTCATGATGTGGTCAAAATACTTCATCTTTGCCTCTAGTATCCTTCCCTCCAGTGAGCAGTTGGGCATTATTTCCTGTAGAAGGTCCCATAAAGTCAGAAACAAGAGTAGGGGTGTTGGTGGAAATCCAGCATTGACATATTTGTCTGGTTCTAGAACAACGTATTAATACTATTCATATTCATTGCTTTCTGCATAATTTTTGTAGATTGGCCTGTAGTTTTCTGTTGCAGTCCTTCAAAATAGTCCAGTATTTATTTTACAGAAAAAGGAGGGACTGGGCCTAATTTGTATTCCCAGACTAAAATTTTCTATACTTTTCTGGCGGCTGTAGAGATCTAATTTATACATTTGTGTAACCAAAATATGCAAATATTATGTGTGAGTATGAATGGATGAATGAAAGAGAGCTAAATTTTGGAGACATAATTCTAATATTAAGGCCTGCAAACCATTAACTACCTGCTCAGGAATTGTAATTAAAACCTGCTAATAAGACCTGAAATAGTTGACCTGCCTGGTAAACAGTGATAAGAACTATGAATGATAAGAGAAATGTTTACATCTGTTAACATCTGTCAACATTTGCTGACTTGATGAACTTTTGGGGCAGAGCTACTTGTGTTTGCTAACACCAATCAAGAGGAATCAACATCTGGTCCAGGAAACTGAGGATATTCCAGGATGGAAGACGTCTATCATTCATTTACAACTTTGGGACAACATCAGCAAAATGTTGCTATATAAGTTCCCTCCACTTTCCCCAGCTTTCCCCCACATTCTCTAGACACTGTATGTTTTTCATGCAATCTAGAATTGCCTTTCCCCAGGTTTTTACTGCTACATCAGACCTCTGATTCATATTTAGTTTGAGGTCACCTAGATTGTTTTGAAGCAAGGTATCACATATTCTATATTCTTTCATCAGATATTTTCTTTATTTAGAGGGAGTATTCTGAATTTGTCTGTGTTAAAATACATTTTGTGACCTTTGGACCAGTTCTACAATGTGCTAAGGTCATCTTGAATCTTGATTCTGTATTCTGCAGAATTGAGTTTGGTGTTATAATTAGGGGTGTGCTCAGTATTGGTTTGGTGTTCTGTATTCAGGGCATTCAGCTAAATTGGCAGCTGAATTCCTGGAGATGAGGTGGACAGGGGCAGCTGGAGACAGGCAATAATTGGGGCACATGTGGCCGATCTTCGGCTGTATTTGGCTGCCATGTGAGAAGAGCAGCCGCCTGTGCATGGGGGTCCCCCCTCCTTGTGTGGTCAGGGATGACCATCCTCCACCTAGTCTCCCTTTACAAATAGATGAACTCATGGTGTTGGGATAATCAAATGCCAAAACTTGTTTATTAGTTACAATGCAAACAGGGTTGGCAGCCATGCATGGGTTCTTGATCATGAATCGGACAGCCCGCTACTGACAGTTTCCACCAAACACTGGTAGGGGTCCCAGACAGTTATCCAACCAGTTTTGTCTCGGGACACTAGTACTGCCACACCCCTCATACACCCATGGATGCTCCCCCCCTCCTGGGGAGGAGGTACACAAACAGGATCCAGGGCCCATGCCAAACTCCACAAAGGGAGAGGGAGACCCCCCACACTACCAAACCTGATAGTGGTAGCCCAATAACTCCCAACAGAGAAAAATTGAATGGCAACTTGTTGCTCCAATCCTTTAATAGGTTCCTCATCCTGAAAACCTGACACGAGTAGTCTAGCTAAAAATGAAATCCCTGCCAGGTGAAGCCTCATGGCATGAGTAGATATGTTGGACCTCCTTTGGTATGCCAGGAAATGCGCAACCTGTTCCTACACCAACAGTCAGTTGCTGCTATAGCCTGCTTCTAGCCTGAACGTGGTAATCTGGTCACATCCACCAGGTATGCCCTCAAGGCTGCTTGGGTGAGTCCTTGCCAAGCAGCTCTTCTCTGAGATCTATGGATATGTCAAACATTCTGAAATTTGGTGGGCTAACAGTGGTAAATGTATTCTACCACTATAGCAAGTTTTATCCCGATAGCTCAAAAATGAGGGAGAGAGATGTCCCCGAGTCTTCCCCACTGCTAGTGATGTTTTCCCTATTGCGCATAGTATGCGCGACTGCCATTAACAAAGTACTTATGAAGATTTGTTAAGTTCTATTTTTCCCCCCCAAAATTAAGAAAGAACTTTAGAAACGAAGCTTCAGTGCTCCCTACTTTTGAACACAGTTTAGAACTTTTTAAAATGGATTGCACATACCTAGTAATTATACTAGACTTTATGAAAGGACCTGTAAAGATACTCCGGTGTTCTGGATTTTAGTAGAATCTTAAAAGTACATTTGTACCACTAATATGTCAACTATTTACTATGTATACTCTTGACCTGGCATTCTTGATGTCTGTCTTAGGATGCTTAAAATACAAATAAAACTGTTAAAATATGTATAAAGCATATGCGTGTATGTGCCCATTTCTTTTTTATAAGATGAAAATTGTTGGTCCAATTCATGTATATATAACTTTTAAAATAGTGCTGAACTTCTTTATTTTAATTCAACTCCTTCCTAATGAAATATCGGTACAAATATTCAAATAATGGGAAATACAGGATAAAGTGTAAGTGCTTTTATGGATTCAGTTTCCACAACTAGTATTGTTTGTTATGTCTATATGGATTTTATTTTTGCCCCTGTAATGCATTATAAGTGCATTTGGAGAATGAAACTGTAAAAAAGCAATTGATCTTTTATTTTGTTGAATGTTTTTACTGAGATTTCTTTCTATTTTCTGACATCTAAATCTATTTAGACAAAGACATATGGCAAAGTCCCAGACTAACTAACAACCCCTGAGATTGCGTTCACACAAGGGGTTGAAAGACCAAATCCATCTGCCTTAGAAATCAATAACAGATCAAGTTATAGCTCAGAGCAATGTATTTCTATGAAACTTAAAAAGAAAGAACACAAAGGCAATGGAGGCATTTCTTACAGAAAGGTGGCATCTAAGTTCATTAGCAGTATTCCCTTCTGAGTCAGTTCTGGTGAGAGGAGTGACCCAAATTAAAACAGTACAGAACAACAACCAAGGAAGCACTTCTATCCCAGAAAGACAATTGAAATTTTTCAGTCTTCAAATTATGTGATAATACTCCTTATATAATTGCTTCTTCTTCGGCTCCTTTCTTGCAAGTGGACTGTGGTGATAGTGTTGATTTGTTGTGTTAGGTCAGGTTTCTGGTCTGTCACTGATTACATGGAAATCTTGGATCATTTCTTCATGGTCTTCTGTAGGAGAATATTATTAAGGTTGCAAGTCAAGAGCTTTCTAGGCCCTGAAATTTCAGTGCCCAAACCTAAGACCTAAGAACAATACATGATCTCAAAGGGTGCTAATGACAGAAAATGATACATTAAGCATAAACTGCAGTTGCTCAGAACATGCTTTTCAAATAAAAATTCTGCCAATTATAAAATACTAGTGGTGCCTGGCCATGCATTGCTGTGGCAAAGTGTGGTAGTATGGGAAATAACATATTGAGAAATTGGTGGTAGTTAGTATATGTTATTTCCTAAAGCTTGTGAATATACAATATTTTCAGTTCTTCCTTTTTTTTGTCTATGGGAGGCAAGTATGAATGCTATAATTAGCCAGAATGATTAGCATGTAATGGTCTTTCAGCTTCAAAGCCTGGCTGCTTCCTCCCTGGGGGAATCTTTTGTTGGAAGGTGTTAGCTGGCCCTGATTGTTTCATGTCTGGAATCCCCCTGTTTTCAGAGTTTTTAATACTTGGAGCCAGATTGTGTTCACAATAGCACAATAATAATAAAATTAATAATAGTACAGTAGAGTTTCACTTATCCAACACTCGCTTATTCAACGTTCTGGATTATCCAATACATTTTTGTAGTCAATGTTTTCAATACATCATGATATTTTGGTGCTAAATTCGTAACTACAGTAATTACTACATAGCATTACTGTGTATTGAACTACCTTTTCTGTCAAACTTGTTGTATAACATAATGTTTTGGTGCTTAATTTGTAAAATCATAACCTAATTTGATGTTTAATAGGTTTTTCCTTAATCTCTCCTTATTATCCAACATATTTGCTTATCCAACATTCTGCCGGACCATTTATGTTGGATAAGCAAGACTCTACTGTAATAATAATGATTCTGATAATACACACTACTTCTCTCCCTCCTCAGTTTCCTGCCTGGGGGAATCCTTTGTTGGGAGGTGTTAGCTGGCCCTGATTGTTTCCAGTCTGGAATTCCCCTATTTTCAGAGTGTTGTTCTTTATTTACTGTCCTGATTTTTAGAGTTTTTTTTAATACTTGGAGCCAGATTGTTTTCATTTTCATGGTTCACAGTAACACAATAATAACAACATTAATAATAGTAATAATAATGACTCTGATAATACACACTACTTTTCTCCCTTCTCTACTTCTTCCCTGGGGGAATTCTTTGTTGGGAGATGTTAGCTGGCCCTGGTTGTTTTCTGTTTGGAATTCCTGTTTTCAGAGTGTTGTTCTTTATTTACTGTCCTGATTTTAGAGATTATATTGTTCTGCTTTATTATATCACAGTAATATTTATATATTATATATATAATCTTATATTATGTGCTCATATGAGGCCCCTTCTACACAGCTGTATAAAATCCACATTGAACTGGATTATATGGCAATGTGGATTCAAGATAATCCAGTGTAAAGCAGATAGTGTGGATTATCTACCTTGGCATTCTGGTTTATATAGCTGTGTGGAAGGACCTTGAATCTACACTGCCATATAATCCAATTCAAATAAAATAATCTGTATTTTATTGGCAGTGTGGAATAGACCTAAGTGAACCCTCAGCCATTGTAGCTGAGGTGGTTGCTAGGGCACAAAGTGAGCGACGCCTAAAGGGGGCAGGGCCTACCCTTCTGACTGGCTCTTTTTCGTCCTCTGTAATTTGGATTTTATTTTTCTAGTGTTTTTTTTTTGTTTTGTTTTGTTTGAAAGACATATTTTGGATGAGTATGTCTTTTGTGGTTAAATTTGGTGTGATTTGGTTCAGTGGTTTTGTTGTTTACTCCATGGGAAAAAACACACATTACTTTTTATATATAGATTTGCCCAGTGGAAATTAAGCTTTTGAATCTCTGAAATGAACACCTTTGTTTTTATCTACTTGTAATTAGCAACCATTTCTTGAGATTGGAAATTTCAAGAGTCATGAGTACTGGATTTCCTCTTGCATGTGAACAGAGATCTATAGTCCACCTGAGATTTATAGTTCACCAAGGAGACTTCAGCCAAATAAGATGGAATAATTCATTTCCCCCTTTTTGCAAGGTCTCTGTGACTCCCGCAATGGACCAGCAGCAGCAGACCTCCTTCCTCTCTCTCTCTCTCTCTCTCTCTCTCTATATATATATATATATATATATATATATATATATATATATACTGACCAGATCTACAGCGGAAATCTCTTGCAAAGGCAATATGTCTTTATTGTTTATTCCCTATTCTATCCATATATATGTATGTGTATATGTATATATATGGATAAAAATGGTTCTAAGTATTTACAAAACTGGGGGTCCCTGGAGGTTCATTTCTAAAGTATTTCTAAAGTATACTTAGTTTAAAAAACTCATTTCTATAATGAAACTAATGAAATTTTGTTACAATTTCATCACAGTAATTGTTCATGCACATTACTGCAATAATTAGTACTATTGGGGAAACTTCAGGGGCTTCTAACTCCCTCATTTGACAAGCTATTGGGGTGAAACTTTCTCCAATAGTATAACACACTTTGCCCATCAAGTTTCATAATGTTTTGCTTATCCAAGGAGTTTTGGTGAATTTTCAAAGTTTTTATAAACATTATTGTATAAAAAAACCATACAAGACCTATCTACTTGAATTTTATATACAACACACAAGATAACCAGGGCATCAATCCTCAGAAGTTTCAGAAAGATTCACACATCCACAGATTATTATTTTTTTTGGGAGGGGGGGGGGATTTTAAAAGTTGAGACCAAAACAATTAATCCCCCCCAAAAAAACAACAGCAATCTCCTTGAATGTCTGACTTTGTGACACACAATCACACAACTTCAACTTTGCACAAATTTATATTATTACTTACTTTAGTCCTCTTTGCTGATTCAATAATTTCATTTATTATTAGAGCAACTCTAAATGGCTGGTTGGCTGTCCCCCACAGTGCCTTCCTTATGGCGATGGTCCAAAGTAAAATGAATGATTTTGAAAGCATTTTATGTTTTCTTGGCTTTGCCTAATGCTTGCTTACTTTAGTCCTCTTTGCAGGTTCAATAATTTTATGTATTATTATTAGACTAACTCTAAATGGCAACTTCTGCAGCCAGCTATCATTTGGTTCCTTCAGCCCTCATTTGGGTCCTTCAGCCCTCATTTGGGTCCTGAGCAGCTTTGCATTCTAGGAAATGTAGTTTATAGCAAGGCCTTTTGCATTCTTTGCCGTCAAAGGCCTTGCTTTCCAAAACTACATTTAAAATGGCTGTGTTCTCAATCTCCATTAAGTTTAGTCACACCCACAGCATGTTCCTTATGGTGACGATGAGGCAAAACTCTAAAATGAAAGAATTAGTTTTTAAGTACTTTATGTTCTCTTCGCTTTACCAAAGTTGTATGAATTTTAACTGCATCACAGCTACTTACAAAGGAATCAAAACTTAAGAATCAAAGCAATGCAAATATTCAATTTCTTAAGTGAGTATAAAACATCAGAGTAACAAAAACTTCCAATTCATTTGCACACCTCTAATATATACACATGCACGCACACACATATATACATGTGTTAAAATATGATTCTACTAGAGTGAGCTACAGGGTCAATACTTTCCCTTGACTTCACAGAGAAATTTCCTGGACTCTCAGGGTTGGGTTAATATTTAAACAAAGGTGGCTATCAAGGATTCATTGTGGGTGTGGGCACAGCTCAGCAGGAGATTTATGTGCCCCTATTTGACATCCAAAGCTTGATTACAGGTGATAAATCCAGCAACAACTATCATATTTGTATCTATTTTTCATTACTTTCCATTTAACTTTTATACTATGTCTATTTCCAAGCCAAAGTAATTAGCCAGACCCATTGTTTCAGAGAAGGGTAATCTTCAGCCAAACCCAAATCCGCTTGTCTTGCTGTTTGTCTGTCCACATGTATAAAGCCTTTGAGAACTCAAGATCAACATCCCTGTCTCTTATACCTTTGTTTGGCATGGAAATTGACACTTGGGACCTTTGTTTCAAGAGAAAACCAAAGTTCTCAAAATATGGGCATAGACCTCTTTTCCAAGGTTTCTTCAGCTGTTAGCAATAAAAACTTTGCAGTCACTGATACCTTTTAATCTGCCAACCATCTCTTCCCCTGGTAAGCAAGTACAATACTAATACAAGTTGAGCATCCCTAATTCCATACTTTCAAATCCCAAATTTTCCAAAATCTAAAACTCCTGCTCATTTGTTCACAAGGTAAAAGTGGGCATCAGGTATTTTATATCTTTAGTCTTACAGATCTGACATTTTTGGGACTCATAAACAACACAGTTTAACAAACAAGACACAAGGCTGAGGAAAGGTACAAAAGTCCATGAAATGTCAGAAGACATTGATTTGCAGAAATTACAAATAAAATAGCAAAAAAATCCTAAAAATTTAAAATGCGTCTGGTCCTAAACATCTATAGGACTCCAAAAATATTTCAACCATGGTGATTTAAAAAAAAAAGATTAGCAGAATTGGGCTAGTTAAAATAATTGGTAGACTAACTACCCTCCATTTCAAAGCATGCTTCTAAAGTCTATTTGATTATGACAATCCCCAAATGAGAAATATTAGCTCAGAATTTTGGAGTTGGGACAGAAATTTTGGAGTTGGGACAGTAAGTGAGATTGGAGATCCCTTTTAAAGACAGACACAGAAATCATTGGAAATGTTTGGTAGGTAACTTATTAAAGCATTCACAGCTGAATGAGAAAATCTGAAGGAAAAGCTGATAGTGTCATAGCCTATGTCTCCTTCCATTTTCACCCATTTAATTCATGTACACATTTCAAAAATAGGAACAGCTCTTATTAAATGAGCAAACCTGTTAGTTTCTCAAGAAACATGTTAAGTGACACAATTGGGTGGGAAAGTGTCTCCTTCATACTTTCCCATTCTGTTTGACACATCTGGAGTTCCCATTCACAGCTGTGAATGGTCTTGTCCTCCAGAAACTGCCATTCAACTATGAGGCAATTGCTTTGGTATAGAATCCAAGCTGCCTGGTCTATACGCAGATTGTAATTTGGATTAATTTCTCAGTGTTCAATGTCTTAAATCCAATTACTGGTCCTACTAGAGTAGACCTATTAAATAATTAGATTTACATAAGTGTTGATTTGCCATCCAGCAGTTGATTTATTGGGTGCACTCTGACTTAGATTTACAATTGGATTTAGCCAGTGTGTGTTCAAGAAGTTAATTTAGTTACTGCAAATAATTTACTGAACAACTCCCTGAATCTCTTTATATCTAAGACCTGATTGCATGCTTTCATGTGATTAGTAGAAGAGTGAACTATACTGGATGTGTTGTCCCTGAAAGTGAACAAAAATATGTGTTAGGCAAGAATATAAAACTTATTTTTGAGGAAAAGTTCTTTTTGCTTCTTTTTGTCTAATATAAAATTATTGCATTCTCATCTCTATCCCTAGGTATTGCAGGGCAATCCTCAGAATATTTGTCAGTATTAGTCCTGCTGAAGTTAATGAAATTTCTTCAGGTAGAGTATTTTGAAGTTTCTTTCCATCATGGTAGCTACGTGAGAACAAAACAAATTATTTTCACCTTGGCAAAGTTATGAAGCATTTTCCTCATAAGTGATGCAGGCAAAATTCATCTGGAATACCTATGGTAAGAAAACATCCATAGTTCAAACTCCTGGATTGTTCATCTTCTGAACTTTTGTTTGTATGCTCCAGACAACTTTTACAAATAGCATTTCCTTGTTCATTATGTGGTTGCTGGTACTCAGGAAAGCATTGTTACCAGGTGAGAGTGTAGCGGAATCAGTAGCATCCAGATAACACCATGTGCAAAAGACTCAGACCAGGCAGAGGAATTGAAAAGAACAAAGGAAACTTTACTCTTGCTTGTAGAGTTGAAATATAAAACAGTTCTGTAATCGTACAATGTCCATGTAGTTGCATAAGATCAATAACTAATCAATCAGCATCAATATATATATACAGCATAGCATATTAAATCAGCTACTTGACCGTAGCTATTAGAGAGCCTTCTCCATTTCTGTGCTCTCCCAGCAAGCTCAAATTCAAACTGACATTCCCAGCCACCTGCATCAAACAGATACATTGTTTTAGGCGTGGCTTGCCTCTGCAAAAAGATCAGCTCCCTTTTTGCAGAGCTCTTTCTTTGCAAGAATCTTTCAAGGGATTTCTTTTACACACACACATACACATTAGCACTTTGGCGCAATAAGCATGGCTTTGGATGTGATGGTAGACAAAGTTTGCTTTGTGTGATATTCTGGCTCTAAAGTAACTTGTCCATTTTATTTTCATTACTATCTTCTTGAACATCCTAGGTACCACTGCACAGCTAACTGTGAATGTTAAGAAATGTACAGTTTGTAATTAACTGTTTAGAAAGCAGGAGTGTTCAAGTTTCTAATAATTCTAGACCATTATGAGGCAGCTGTACTTACTACAACCAAAGCTGTCTCTTGAGTTATCATATCCACTGAAAAAAAATGCTGGCTCATTATAGCATATTTTCTTTATGAATGCTGTTGTATGCTTTATTATTTTTCCTGTAAAAATAGGAAACAACTGGAAGCAGAGGAGGTGATTGTTGTTTTGTCTTATACCTTCAAACTTTCTTTTAGGAAGAATGCTCAGTGGTTTGCTCAATTAACATCATGACAATAGAACTGGTGTTGCAGTTTTAGGCATCTGTTCTTTTAGTTAACTTCCTTAAAAATAAATGTTTTGCCTCAGGAAATCCTTCATTGTTTTCATCAAATTTTCAATGCAAAATTTGCCCTGGGAACTTCTGCTAATCTCGCCGAACCTTCTTTAGCTTTTCTCGGGTGTCCTACTTTAGCTAGAGTCAATACATTCACCTTGGATTTTACCTTAGGCAGAATTGTGTGGTAACTTTGCCTGCAAATGTCTTCTAGCTGTAATTTGGACACAAATTTAAGATTTAAGAAAAAACACTAAGTAATCTGTCTAATCTTGTCAAAACTCTCCTAGCTTCCCTTGTAACAGTTCCCAGTGTTTTATAAAACATTGTATTGCCTCAGATATTCTGTTAAGAACTATGTTAAATGCAAAGCATATGGAATCTTGAATTTTACCTGTACTCAAAAGGACACTTTTTTCTCTTCAAATTTTCTAGGGGCTAGAGGCACCAGCCTTAGCCTTCAACATTCATCTCTTTGGCAAACAATTTTTCTGAACTGCAAAGGATTTCTTCCTGTAGGATATTTGAGAGAATAGGTAGGATAATAGTGAAAAGATATAAGGTTAACTTTTGTGACTTGTGTGATGATGTGATTTTTTGTTTCTTTTGCATACGTGTTCTCCATATGGTGAAATAAATTCTGATCAGGGAGATGTGCCTGTACAGAAGTCCATGAGAAGCAGCTCTTTTGTGCTGTCTATCAACTGTGCCTGCCATGAATCCATTTTGAATCCTTATATATTCCAACTTGCACCACATATAATTGGAGATGAGTGAGCAAGTTTAGAAATATTTCTAAAGTTTTCAGAGTTACAAACATGACCCCTGTCCCTCCAAAAAAGATATACTCCAAACAACTGTGTTCTGATGAGAATGCAATGTGGGTTGCTGGTGAGAGGAGTAAATGGAATGGCGCCCCTCATCAACAGTGGATGTGGGGGTGTATCACTATTTGGTTGGAGTTTGGAAGAGAAAATACTCTACATTGCTTTGTTTGTTTGTTTGTTTTTGTGTGTTTTTGCAAGATCTACTTGTCAAATTATACTCTCTCCACTTTCTCTTCTGGAATTCTTCCTCTAAGTACAATTTACAACCAAAATCATTAAAGGCTGAGATGTTTACATCTACAAATTACATAAGACTCAGTAGATGAAACCTGCTTTCATTAATATTTAGAGCCCCCCTATAAATTGGTTGTTCCTGCACAAGAAGAATCGCTGTCAGAGCGTCTATTGCATAGTAAGAAAAGGGCACATAAATAATTTGTATATCTTGTTAATGCAGCAATCATTTAGCAAGTTTCACCTGGGAGCAGTGGAAACAGAAATATCTGTTTTTCAATGTGTTTTCCCCCCCTAGAGTGACTCACTTTGAATGAAGATGAATTGTGATAAGAATACACTAAAATTTTTGTAGTATTAACAAAAGTATTCAAAGTGAGTAAGCCATCCATGGCTAAGCATGTGTTGCAGATGCATATATTGTATCCTACTGCCTATCAGATGTGAATTCAGTCTTTAAGGATGTGTTAATTGTCTGGTTTACAGCAAGGCTTATGACTGGAACAGTAGTATATATTATGTCTTGCTTTAAAAAGGGACAAGATATCAAAAAGCATAGTGTACTTTTATGAGACTGTCTGCAATTGTGAAATAGAATAATTTGCAGCCCACTGAAAGAGACATTTTGGTAATCTCTTTTCCCAAATCTGTGTCACTTTTTCATGTTAATACCCATTATTCTGCACCTTAATATGTAAATGGAAAAAAATTTGTAAAAATGTATTTTGGAAAAAAAAAATCCCACCAAATACATATCCTGTCTATTTTGATACTGTAAAAATTGCATGAGTACATTCAAGAAGTGCAAATGGAAGTGCATAACTGTATCCTATCCAGATCATCACATAAATCCAAGATGTGCATATCAGGCCAGGAGTTCTCCCACCCACCCTGAATTCTTAAAGACTGAAATTCTCAAGCATTTAGGGACCTGGCTGTTCTGTTATTAGAGTGCCTTTCAAGAGAACTTTTGAGATGCCTATCTCCATTGTTTCTGTCTGTGTTGAAAGCAGTGGGGTCAACTAAATGGTCACACAGCTAGAGACATCAGATTGCTTGCCTAAAGGAAGGTTTTCACACTCCTGCAGCATAAATCACTGTCTGCTTATGATGCAATGTCTGTGAGGACAACACATTAACTTAGTGCAGCACCTGAGCTGATAACACTTCTTGTCATTTGACCTAAAGTCTATGTTTGTTTAAATCCTCTTCCCAGATTTATGACCCTGAGATCTGTTTTGAAACAGTAAACCTGGGAAGAAAAAAAATAAGGTGGTGTATAAGTCAGCTTTGACACCAGAGGTCAGCTTGACATCTTTGTTTGTTATCTGGATGCAAATCAAAAAATCCCCTGATGTGTTTTAATAACCACATTGCCAATTTCTTTCTCTTCTACCTTTGGTGTTTCCATTTAAATTAAATTAATCTTAACAATGAAATGAAGACAACAGAAAGTAGGTCTATCCTAATAGAGAGAGAGTGCAGATTTTTGTTTCATTTTAATGCTTTTAAAACAATGTTAACTCTACCATGAACTGTTCTGGAATTGATTTTCTTCCTCCAAATACCTGAATAGCCTTATTTTCAAAAGGAAAACTAATGTGAATAATGGGTGACTGAGATTTCATAAGAAAAGCAAGACATATTTCTTGCTGTTGCTACTGTTTCTCAGTATGCTGGTTGTTCAACTGCGTCCCTGTCACATTTGGCAAAATTGTTGCCCCTTCCCTCTTCATCTTCAAGAGGACACATATTTACTGACAAATCAGAGGAATAAAGAGATCAGACAACAGAAGTGGAATGAACAAAGAACAACTTTATTCATTGTTGCCAATTTAAATATTTCTTGGTGGTGGTTGGTCACATTTGGGGGAGCAAATTTGATTTGAGAGCAGCTGAAGTAGTTGGTCACCCCTGACTGGAACCCCCAGCCTCCCCTTGAGCAAAGCACCAATGCCCCTGAAAGCAATCTCTAATCACAGACCACCTACTACAATGCAGTCTGAGCCCTGCCACATGCACTATGGAGGGTCTTCTTATAGCAACACCAGAGGCACTCCAAGTGGCCAGCTACTGGTCAAGGGACATTTAGTATAATGCCAAGATGTTGTTGTTGTGTTTTTTAACTTTGTGTTTTCAAATACATTACAACTTGTACCCTCGGTTCACTACTGACATGATAAATAAATGGTTGCTCAAAGGTCCAGCTGAAATACTGAAAGGCAAGTCCCTATTCCCATTTTTATACCTCAGAACCTTGTCTAATTCCTTTATAACTACCCTTCCAACTCTGTAACTACCCTTGACTGCAGTTTCCACTCTGATTAATAAAGACAAGATCTAGAAAATCTTGAACAATTTCAATGTCGTTATCATATACATTAAATGTATGTAAATTGCCTGCAGTCATTATTTTTAAGACAGAAAGAAAGAAAGAAAGAAAGAAAGAGGTCAAAAACAAGCTGAATTTAAAGCAAAAATTGCACAACCCAAGTAGAAACCTTACTCCTGACCTATATTAGACCCCTTCTACGCTGCCATATAATCCAGATTATCAAAGCAGATAATCCACTTTCTGTCCCTCTGATGGCTGCTGTTCTTTTCTCCAACATTTGGCCCAAAGCAATGCTTGATGGAGCCCCAGTGAATCAGACAAGCACAAGCCCCAGTAGGGTAACCTTTGGAAATATCAGGTATTTTTTACTTCCATATTTTTGCTACCATCATTGTAGATGGTTAGTTAGGCTTAATATCTGGTCAATTAGGTTTAATATTGTAATATAGTTGGGCTGGGCTTTAGCACAGCTGGTAAATCACCAGCAGTAATAAGATCTACCAATCAAAAAGTGGCCAGTTCAAAGCTCAGTCGGGGTGAGCGCCCGATTGTCAAACCCAGCTCACTGTTTACCTAAGCAGTTCAAAAAAGGCTTAGAACCCAAAGTAGAGAAATTAGGTACCACTAATTAAGCGGGGGAGGTATTTTTACAACACCATAAAAAGAAAAAGACAAGAAATGCTGGTGACCAAAAGGAAGGAGGAAGTCCTGATGGCTCTTCATTATAGAGAATAGAGCAACAGCATCCCCTGTGGCTGAATCGGAGCTCAACCTCCAAGGCACCGAAGCTGGACGTCGGCAACATGCCTCCTTTCTGTTTGTTCTGTTTGTCTGTCCAAGCAGCATTGAATGTTTGCTATCTATGTCAACTGTGATCCGCCCTGAGTCCCCTTGGGGAGATAGGGCGGAATATAAATAAAAGTGTTATGTTAAATGCAATATTAGACTTTTCCACAGCTCTGTGCTGCAACTCATGTTGACTTTGTGTACAGTGTGGGCCCTCTACTTTCAGATCCAACACTATTTTGTGCCTCTCAACCCTTTTAAAGAATATTCTTTTAAGTTTATTAAGATAAGGGGTACTGTTCCATGATCTGAGCAGAGGTCAAAAGGGGATCCTATACAGAGAAAAATAGTCAATTTTAAGGGGGGGGGGTTGAAAGAGTAAAACAATTTTCCCCTGTTTTCCTGTTATCCCCCCACCCATGTCGCCATCTTGCAAATAACCCTCATTTATGAAATGGGAAGTGGGGACAGGAAATAACCAGCGAAAATGGGGGAAATTGTTTCCCTCCTTCAACTCCCCCCATAAAATGGACTAGCCTTCTCTGTTTAGCACCCCCTTTTGGCCTTCTCCCAGAAAATAGAACACTACCAGATAATGAGTTAAACCATGGTGAACTTTCTAACTCTTTACTAGATGCTAATGTTCACTTATTATGTTCTTATATTTAAAAGATTTTATCTTTTTAAAAGGTTTATGGCTGGGAAATGATAGTAGTTGTACATTATCCAATTATTGTGCACATTGTGGGATTCTTTCATACATTCATTTTAAAAATTGTAATGCATGAAGGAAACAGCGCTTTTTTTCTTCAAGGTGTCTTCAAAAACCTCTTTTCATCTAGAATAAGGGGAAAAGAAGAATATTCTCACTTTGTGGCATGTCCAATTATCCCAGAATATCTGCAGTAGGATTCAAATCCCAAAGAAATGAATGTTCCTGGGACAAGGGGAACATTTTTATCCCCATGGGTTTCCAGAAGAGAACTTAACTGATCCATGTTATAGATTGATGACTTGTACTATCACAATTTATTCATCTTGTTATAGTTTAGAAAAAAGAAATCTCATTTTTTTTACTTCTTACATCTTTGTGGGCAGTTTCAGTTTCAGGTTGGATCTACACTGTCCTATATTTCAGGATCTGAGCCCAGGTTACCTGTTTTTAACTGGATTATATGAGGCCCATTCTATAATGTCCTTATATCCCAGATCTGATCCCAGATTATCTTCTTATCCCGGATTATATGGTATTGGAAACTCATGTAATTCAGTTCAAAGTAGATAACCTGGGATCAGATCCTTGGATATAAGGATAGTGCAGAAAAGGCTTGAGTCTACAGTGTCAGATAATCTGGGATAATCAGATAATCTGGGAAAAGATCCTAGGATATAGGGCAGGGTAGATCCATCCTCAGAATGAAGGTTCTGTACTATCTCATTCAATTACTGTTTAAATCCATACCTCTATATACTGCTAGCTATGCCCGGCCACGTGGGACGCAGTAATAATATTATTAATAATAGTAATAATAATAATGACTTTGATTAAACTATTTCTCTCCCTCCTCAGCTTCCTCCCCGGGGGAATTTTTTGTTGAGAGGTGTTAGCCGGCCCTGATTGTTTCCTGTCTGAAATTCCCCGTTTTCATAATGTTTTTCATTATTTATTGATCTGATTTTAGAGGTTTTTTAAATACTGGAAGCCAGATTGTGTTCATTTTCATGGCTCACAGCAAAATAATAATAATAATAACAACAACAACAACAACAACAACAACAACAACTTTGATAATACACACTATTTCTCTCCCTCCTCAGCTTCCTCCCTGGAGGAGTCCTTTGTTGGGAGGTGTTAGCTGGCCCTGATTGTTTCCTGTCTGCAATTCCAGTTTTCAGAGTGTTGTTCTTTATTTACTGTCTTGATTTTGGAGATTATATTGTTCTGCTTTATTATATCACAGTAATTTTTATATATTATATTTATAATCCTATATTATATGCTTAGAACTGGATTATATGAGGCCCCTTCTACATAGCTGTATAAAATCCACACTGAACTGGATTATATAGCAGTGTGGACTCAAGATAATCCAGTTCAAAGCAGGTACTGTGGATTATGTGCCTTGGCATTCTGGGTTATATAGCTTTGTGGAAGAGCTTTGAATCTACACTGCTATATAATCCAGTTCAAATCAGATCATCTGTATTTTATAGGCAGTGTGGAAGAGGCCTAAGTGAACCCTGCCTGTCCCCCGAGTGCCATTGTGGCTGAGGGGGTTGTTATGACACCAAGTGGGCAAGGCCTAAAGGGAGCGGGGCCTACCTTCCTGACTGGCAACCAGTGGGAGAAATGGCTTTTCTTTATCTCTCTCTCCCCCCCCCCCCCCCGGTTTGTGTTTTTGGCATTTTTTTATTTGGATTTTATATTTCTAGGTTTATTTGATTGAAAGATTGGATGACTATATCTTGTGTGGCCAAATTTGGTGTGATTTGGTTCAGTGGTATTGTTGTTTAGTCCATGTGGAAAACACAGATTACATGTGTGTGTGTGTATAAAACAACATGGATGCATAAATCTTTACTACATTCATTTTTTTTAAACATTTTAAATTCTATATATCAAATTTCTCAATTTGGGCAAATTATTTTAAAAAATGAACTGAATGAAATTTGCAGCTATCTGGGCTGAACAAATGCTCATTACCAAACCTAAACCATTCCTCTTTCACTCTTTATTAATCACCTTTATTAGGCTTACTTTTTCCTATTTGTGTTTTTTTAAAAGAAGTAGAGTAGTTATTTGGATTAATTTTGTTAAATTTACAACAATATTTTTAATTATGTGTATTGGTCTTGAAAACAACAAAGCCATGAAGTTTACGACTGGTGTGAAAGCTACAAACCTGAACTACATCAAAACCAATGAAATGTTTTCTTCTGTCAGGCTTTGAAGAATATTTGATCTACTGGGTAACACACTTTACAGTGACTCATGAGCCTGGAAACCCTAGCCTCAAGTTCATATCAAATTAACTTATTATAGAGGCCTTGTTATCCTGGAAGTATTGCATGTTATTTTCAAAATGCTTTGATGTATTTCAATAAAATCTTGGGTTAAACACATACAGCATACAGCAACATGTTCATTTTCATAAGCCATATGAACTTGAAAGAGATTAATAACACCTCTATTAATATCTGTCACAGAGAAAATTCATAGAGCAATAGGGAATATACAGACAGAAACAAACATTATAAATATGTACCATGTAGTAAAGTCAATCCTGTACATTCATTCTATAATTGCCCCAATTCTACATCACATGGAGCAGAGCATACACCCAGCAGTTGTGTTACCAGGAACATTCATCTTTTTGAAAAAAGCAGGAATATATTAATTCAGCATTTAGCAACCAGGTGAGGGTATTAGAGACCTAGAGATCCTCTATCTGTTCTTTTTACCTACAAGCAAACAACAGTCCTCCCCTTCTAGATCTTCAGTGGCTAGCTACATTAGAGATCTGAGAAGAAAATAACTGTTCGCATATTTGGGAGGCTACCTGTTCCTCCCACATTCTTCCTTTGCTTTTAAATGACCATGCTTCCTTGGGCCATTACATGAATTCAGGAGCTCATGCCTGCCTTTTATAGTGGGCTTGAAGGGCTGGCGATTGCATTGCTGAAGGAGTTTACTGCATATTTCCTTGTATCACAACTCCCCTTCCAAAACCCTTAAAAGGTTGTTTCTGGTGTGATTTTTTTTTCCAAATTATTGCCAGTATGCCTCGGCAGGAGGTGTTTATTGTTTACTGTGCAATAAACACCAAGGCACTTAAGGCAACACTTGAGTCCTGAATTTATGAGGGCTTTAAGCTTATAAAGGTTTTAAACAATGCAATTCATATGGGTAAGCAAGCTGTAATTGGTTTACAGATGAAATATATATACATTAGTGAAAGATGTGGAATGGGTATACAAAAGGTGATTTCTTTGTTTGGCTTCCCCTTCCTTTCCTCCATTTTTCTCTCTATCTAATTCTTGACCTAAGGTCAAGTTGGCCCCAGGTTCTCTGAGTTCCTTTGCATCTTAGACCAAGCCTTTAATACAAAAATGTATTAGAGGCTTTCCCAAAATCCAGTATATTATGAATCCTGTCTATGTTTTTTTTAAGGCTTGATTCCAACACTTGCACAACAATTATAAAATGATATTTTTGGATATGAAATTGACATACACAAGCAATTATACACTGTTATAGTGCTGCTATTCTACTTTAACAGCCATGACAACATTGTATTTCCAGCACATTTAGCCATGTTTTGGGTGCTGAATAGGGTTGCCACCCTCTGCCCCTCCTTTTTCTCCTTTTCTTTTTCTAACAGGCACCCCATATTTTGCAAACAGATGCAACACAAGTCCCTGCATGTTCAGAACAGATGTTTGAGAATTTAGGCCAGTGCAGATGGATAAGAACTTTGTTTCATTATTTTGATTATCACAAGTTTGAAGCTTTCTTCATACACTTGATGGAAGGAATTCTAGGGGGGAAAGTAAAATTGACTTATTCCTCCATTCCTATTCAAAAAGATTTATTGAAAACAGTTTTCTCATAATGCAGGTTGGTCATAAGATTAAATGAATCTTTAGGAATGACAATGAAAATGCAGCAAGTTCTGTGAACATTGATCTAGCACTGTTTCATCGCACCTCCTTGTGAATGTAATAAGAAAGATTAACATGACTGATAGCTTCTAAAAGACTCAGGATTGATAGTGTGAGTTTCAGTGACTAATTCAAATGATTAATTCAAAAGAACAAATGATCGAGATGAACTAAAAAGTTGCTCATCATAATGTTGGCAAAAACCGCATAATATTTTGATCATAAAATACTGCATTTGACCTTGTAGTTTATATCAAAATTATATCTGATGAGGTAGAATCTTTTTTAAATTCTTTATATGTGAATATACAGTTTTCAAGGTGCAATGAATGCTTGATTAAAGAAAAGATGCACTTTTAGTCAACTGAAATCTCTTTTCCATCCAAAATCCTTTTGGTAGCACTTGAAAATAGAGTTTTATTTAGAATTTAATATCTGCTCTACTTGAAGAAAGGAAGAAATTTCTTCTAATGAAAAGATGGGAAACATACAGACTCCTCATGTAATATTTTACTTGGGTTACCTTACTCTGCTTGCCATACATTTTTCACATTGTATCTTCTTGGTTATTATAAGAAATGGATTTTAGTTTGTAGGAGATGATCTGGAAAGAGAAGGTGGATGTTAGTGCCTTTGCAAAAATGAATGGCAATTGGTACCATCCATATTCAAAACATTGTTGAGACTATACCACAATAGTCATGAACATGCTCCTTGGCTCCCAAATCATTATATTAATGTGTACCTTAAGAGAAGGTAGATATTAGTGGTAGTACTATCACAAGAAGTAAAGATGAGGTTATAGGACATTGAATGTATCATGAGATGATATAACTCATTAGAGAAAAATGATAATTCATAAGTGAAAGGCAGTATGCAAGTATGCATTTAATTTGATTTGATTTAAATCCCCCTCCCACACACACACACATTTTTGCCATATTCAGGATCCAAGGAAAAGAAGACTTCACTACAGGTAGATCGATGCACTGAATGAAGCCATGCCCTGAGTTTGGAAGGCCTAAACAGAGCTGGACTCTAGAAAATTTCTCAATCACAGGGTTGACCTACGAGGAATATCTGGAAAGTAAGGTTACAAGATTGTTTTCAGATACAAAGAATTAATAAAACTTACATGGATTATACCGTGTTTTCCTGAAAATAGGACATCCCCAGAAAATAAGACCTACTATAAGTTTGGGGGAATTGCCAAATATAAGACATCCCCCGAAAGAAAGACCTAGGAGGGAGCCGCTGCTGCTGATGAAGACGCTCCCTCCTCCTCTTCCAACTAAACTCTGGCAGTGTGAGAGAAGTGCTGCCACCGCTTGCAAGTGCCTGCTTTTGGGCAGCAATAGGGAAACTTCGTGCTTGCTGATGGGGAGAAGCCAAGCTCTGGGCTCCTCCCCCTCTTTGCTACAGGGGACTTCCTCACTTGCCAGTTAGACCAGACGAGAGGGACGGTGGCAGCGGAGACTCCTCGCTGAAAAGTTCTCCAAAGTCGCCATGGCTCCGGCGGTGAGAGCCCCGCACTGGCTGCTACGGCTGCTGCTGCTGCTCTTGGCCTCCTCCTTTGCCTCCTCCTTCGCCCCTTCGGCTCTCGCCCCAACTCCTGCCTCTTCCTCTGCCGAGAACTGTCCCTGGGTTACTCTGAGGAGAGCGGCTGAAGGAGTAAAGGAGGAGGCCAAGAGCAGCAGCAGCAGCCAGTGCGGGGCTCCCACTACCGGAGCCATAGCGACTTTGGAGAACTTTTCAGCAAGGACTCTCCACTGCTGCCATCCCTCTTGCCTGGTCTAAGATGATGCATGGCCCTCAATAGGCAGGGAGCTCTTTCCTTCGATGGGAGAAAATTAATTGATGGCCCAATACTGATCCCAGGCGCCCCAAGGAATGCTGGGCCAACAGATAGGAGACCCCTGACCCCAAAGGAGGGAAATGCTTTCCTGTACAATATATAATAAATGTTCATTTTTTGTTCAACAATAAATGTGAATTCTTCTTAAAAAAACCCAAGACATTCCCTGAAAATAAGACCTAGCTCATCTTTGGGAGCAAAAATTAATATAAGACACTGTCTTGTTTTCGGAAAAACAGGGTAGCATAGATATTACAGTATTTTTCCACATTATGAACACTCATTTCAATTCATGTTGTAATCTGTGGGATGAGTTTTTTATTCCTGTGTCATAGAAATCTCTCACCAGAGCTGGAGCTGGGAGCAGGCGGCAGAGGGGAGGCTGAGGCTGCCTCTTGGCTGGACAGGCTCCCTTCCTCTAAGGCTTGCCCCCTCCCTCCCTCCCTTCCTCCCATCCCCCCTTTTCCTTATCAGAGGAAGAGGGAGGCCCCAAGTCAGTGAATGAGAAGGAGTGTAAAGAAGTGTGTGTTTTATTTTGATTTATGGATGACATGTTTGTTTGATTTTGTTTAAACAGTCAGGTTTAACTATGTTTATAAGGGTAAATATTGGAGTTGACAATACATGGGGGAAGGTAACCAGCTCAGCATTCTGAGGCAGGTTACCATAGCAACGGGGGCGGAGCCAACTGCTGTTTGGAAAGAAAAAGAGGGAATGTTTTAAACCCAGCACAGTCTGTGATTTCTAGTCACAGGGGACAGACTGGTTCCAAGTTTAAGGAAACCAGGGAAGTTTAAAGTTTAGTCTGTGATTGTTAGTCACAGGAGATAGACTGGTTTCAGGATTAAGGAAACCAGGGAGGCAGACCTCTAGTAGTGCCAGACTAAGCAAGTGGGGTGACTTGTTTAGGGTTATTTATAGAGGCTATAAAGTAAGGGGAATTAATCCCAGTAGATCCAAGTGATCAGTTTATAGTTTGGTTCTGAGAGAAGAAAGTATTTTGGAAGTTGGAACACCTCAACATCTATTTGTAACAGTTATTTAAGTGCCTTAAAGAAATTATTGAAACCACTAAGCTTTATATATGAAATAAACTTGTTTTTGTTCTCTAAACCATCTAAGTCTCTGTCACACTCATATTCAAAATAAGCAACGATACCATCTGAAGTAAATAAGAAGATTAAAAATAATAAACTATCCTCTGCCTGACATCTCCATCATTGGTGGCAGCGGATATATATATATATATATATATATATATATATATATATATATATATAATCAATTCTCCCTGCCTCACATCTGTACAAGGAGGAAGGAGATAAAGATTGGCAGGGGACACAGAAAGGCAATGCAGACCTGGTTAACTTGCAGCTGGGCCCCCAAAGGAGGAGGAGGAGGTCAGCCATGGATGTCTTTTCTCCTTTCTTTTTTTCTTTCTCTCTTTTTCCTTCTGGATTGGGGTGGCAGCTTTGCATGTCACACACTTTCCTTCTTGGGAAAAGGAGAGGGAAGGGGGTGGTGGTTCCCTAAAAGTGGCAGGAAATGGAAGGAAGGTGACGTGTAGAAAGAGGAGGAACTGCCACTTTAGGAACCATCACACTCTTCCTCCCTCCTTTTCTCAAGAAGGAAAATCTGTGACATCCAAAGCCACTCCCCCCCCCCCCCCATCCAGAAGGAAAATACTATACATCTTCTCTTGATCGGCCATGTCAGGACTATTTATTGAGGTCCAAAATGACCTTGTTACCAGCCTATCTCATTAGTGTTGTTAAGGGAAACGTAAATTTTTTTTTACTGTGGGTAGGGGTGTGCTCAGATTACCCTGTGCTGCCCCATTTCTTCTTGCATTCTGTTTGTGCAAATACATACATATGCACCACGGTGAAAACAATGGAAAGCAGCTGTATTTTGTAGTCCAAAGAAATATATTCATGCATCCAGATTCTGGAAGGAAGTGAAAGTAATATTAGCATTGTTTGTATTGGAAGGGAGAGCAGTGTCTGAAGATGACACTAACTCTATCAAGTCAATGAATCCATGTGCTTGTTAGAGTGACATCCACACAATCACCTCCATCAGGTAGGATCTTCTTTGTATGACTCAAACTCTTTTATTACCACCCTCTATGCCATCTATCATTATGACTCACTGGCCTGGCTGACAAGTTTAAAATGTTTTGGGTTTTTTTGCAGAATCCTTTGGAAACTGCTTTTAGCTTCAAAATGATAGGTTGTCAACCAAACATTATTAAGTTTCAAAGGCACGTAGGACCACATTCAAGAATGGCTTACACATTCATTGTGTAGTAGCTTGTCCCTTGAAAGGAATATTATACTGTAAGGATGTTTTTTGTTGTTGTTGTTAGGGTTGGCCATTTGTGTAGTGAAACAAAACAAAACCAATAATACTAGTCAAACCATAATTTAATTTATCTCGTCTAATAACAGTGAAGTGCTTAAGATATATGTTTAACATATCTGTAATAAAAAAGACATTTAGGGTGGAGCCACACCTGGCTTTGAAACAAGTCCACAACCTAAAACGATAGTGTTGTGAATTCTTCCATTTTAACATTTTGGCACACCTATTCAGACCATAGCCGTTATTTGGCAATAGTAACCAATAATGTGGCATTCAGGGAAGAAAATTCCCATACTCACCAATTTAATTTGTGTAGCTGTGGCCTCTTTTACATTGACACTATGTCTAAGCTTGTTTGGAAGGAACCAATTTCCCCGAGAAAGTGATCAGATTGCTATGTCTGGAACTGGTTTGAGAACAGAAATGTGATGATTTCATTATTTGCAGAACCTGGCCTCAAACTGGTGGTACAGAGTCTCTCTCCCCCCTTCCCCCAATTTCCAGAAGATATTCATCTCAGTGCATCAGAGGCATACATCAGAAGCATCCAAGGGGGGCAATTAGCCCCCTGCTGCAAAGCCATGCTTTTGGGCCTTTTTTGGCAGCCCCCATTTAGGATTTGTTACTGTGTTTCAGCAAGGATGGACGTTTATAAAGAGTTCCACATTTTGTGGAGCTGATTTCATCCTGGACCTAGGATACATTGGCTGCAATAAATTTGTTGTTTATTCTTGTTGTTTTTGTGTTTGTTGTTGTTTTGTGAACTTGGACTTTTCTGGGACTTTAAAAAATGCATTGTATTATATTTATTTATTTATTTACAGCATTTATATTCCGCCCTTCTCACCCCGAAGGGGACTCAGGGCGGATCACCTTACACATATAGGCAAACATTCAATGCCTTTTAACATGGAAGAAAGACAAGACAAACATGGCTTCGAGCGGGCCTTGAACTCATGACCTCCTGGTCAGAGTGATTCATTGCAGTGATTCATTACAGCTGCTCTCCAGCCTGCGCCACAGCCCGAGCCGTCTTCAGGTTCTTGCTGTAGCGTGCATTGCCAGTGTATTTTTGACCACTACAGCCTTGAGGCACCTTTGAGGCCAGTATAGAAGGGCCCTAAATGTAATTGGGAGGATAAATTTAAGATTGAACTAACACTGGGTTGGTGTCTTTGGCCTTATTTCATTATATATTCCCAGCTAATCTCACTGTTTTGAAATAATACAATTAAATTTTGTGTTATTGTAACCAACAATGTTTTTAAGATTGTTTAGTTGAAAAGTATATGGTGAGCACTGCAGTGTTCAGATTTGGGAAGCAATGGGCCTTCATGTTTAGCTCTGTGGGTGAATATATTCCAGTTTATTTATTGGTCCAGCATTTGGCTGCCAGATTAATAACGGGGGCGAGTTACAGGGAGAGATCTACTCCCTTGTTCAAGGAGCTCCATTGGCTGCCGTTTATTTTCTGGTCCCAATTCAAGGTGTATACCATCACATATAAAGCCCTAAACGGTTTGGGACCCACCTACCTTCGTGACCGTATCTCCTATCATAAGCCTACCCGATCCCTTCGATCATCAGGGGATGCTCTCCTGTCGCCACTGCCGATATCCCAGACCCACCTTGTGGGAACAAGGGAGAGGGCCTTTTCTGCTGTGGCCCCCGATTGTGGAACTCACTGCCCATTGAGATTAGGCAAGCCCCCACATTAGTAGCCTTCAAGAAAGACTTAAAAACATGGCTCTTCCGTTGCGCTTTTGGAGAGTAACTACCTTATATATCTTTTCCATTGCTCCCTCTAATATCTATCCTCTAGACTACACCACTTTCTTATGACCCTGTTCGCTGTGGTTTTTTTATCCCTATGTCTTTCTCACCCCGAGTTTTAACTAAATGTTCATGTGGTCCGCCCTTGTTTTTATTGTTTTCTTGATGTGCATTGAAATTGATATTATTATTTATTGTATTGTTCACTGTGTTGTGATGTGTTGTTTTTTATATGCTGTTTATATTGTATTGTTCTGGGCATGGCCCCATGTAAGCCCCCCCGAGTCCCCGTTGGGGAGATGGTGGCGGGGTATAAATAAAGTTTTATTATTTATTTATTTATTTATTTATTTATTTATTTATTTATTACAACATTTATATCCTGCCCTTCTCACCCGAGAGGCGACTCAGGGCAGCTTACAATAAACCTATAAAAATTATACAGTACACATAAATCAGATTAAAATTATTAATTTACATCAACATTCATAAAAACATTCTAAAATACAAATGGACATGTTCAGGTTCAAAGGACTGGGTATGTCAATTGGGTTCTGGCGTACATAATAATAATTGCCGCTGCTGATACTTATTTGAAATCCTGGCCCCACAACCAAGTTTTAACCTTCCTACGGAAGGATAGGAGGGAGGGAGCCTGCCTGACTTCACTGGGGAGGGTGTTCATAGGCGGGGAGCCACTACTGAAAAAGCCCTGTCTCTTGTCCCCGCCAGCCGCACCTGTGAGGCTGATGGGACCGTGAGCAGGGCCTCATCTGATGACCTTAAGCTTCGAGATGGGTCATAGCGGGAGACACGTTCGGACAGGTAAGCTGAGCCGGAACCGTTTAGAGCTTTATAGGCTAAAGCCAGTACCTTGAATTGTGCTCGGTAGCTAATCGGCAGCCAGTGGAGCTGGCGTAATAGAGGAGTGGTACGCTCCCTGTACGCCTCTCCAGTTATTAACCTGGCAGCCTCCTGTTGGAATAATTGAAGCTTCTGAACAGTCTTCAAAGGCAGCCCCACGTAGAGTGCGTTGCAGTAGTCTAAACGGGATGTAACGAGAGCGTGGGCTGCCGTGGCCAAGTCTGGCTTCCCAAGGTACGGTCGCAGCTGGCGCACGAGTTTTAACTGTGCAAAGGCTCTCCTAGCCACTGCCGAGACCTGGGTTTCCAGGCTCAACGATGAGTCTGGGATCACCCCCAGACTGCGAACCTGTGTCTTCAGGGGGAGTGTGACCCCATCCAGCACAGGCTGTAATCCAGTACCCTGATCGGCCTTCCAACTGACCAGGAGGACATCTGTCTTGTCTGGATTCAATTTCAATTTGTTGGCCCTAATCCAGTCCGACACAGCAGCCAAGCAGCGGTTCAGGACCTGAACAGCCTCCTTAGTGACAGGTGGAAAGGAGTGACAGAGCTGGACATCATCTGCATACAGATGACACCGGACCCCAAAACTCCTGATGATCTCTCCCAGCGACTTCATGTAGATGTTAAACAACATGGGAGACAATACAGAGCCCTGCGGGACCCCACAAATCAATGGTGGTGGGGCCGAGCAGCATCCCCCAATGACACCATCGGGGAATGACCCTCCAGGAATGGGTGGAGCCACTGCAAAAAGTTCCTCCAAGTCCCATTCCCATGAGGCATCCCAGAAGGATACCATGATCGACGGTATCGAAGGCCGCTGAGAGGTCCAGCAGAACCAGCAGGGACACACTCCCCCTGTCCGGCTCCCGGCGAAGATAATCGACTAAGGCGACCAAGGCTGTCTCGGTACCATGCCCCAGCCTGAAGGCAGACTGTGCCGGATCCAGAAAATCAGTGTCAACCAAGAATCCCTGGAGCTGCAAGGCAACCACATGTTCCAAGACCTTGCCCAAATAGGGGAGATTGGAAATAGGCTGAAAGTTTCCAAATTGAGTGGGATCCAGTGATGCTTTTTCAACAGCGGCTTGATCACAGCCATTATTAGGCTCGCTGGAAACTTGCCCTCCCGAAGGGAGGCATTCACCACCACCTTCACCCACTCGGCCAATCCCCCTCTGGCTTCTCTCACCAGCCAGGATGGGCAGGGGTCCGGAATGCATGTGGTCAGTCTCGCCTCTCCAAGGATCTTGTCCACATCCTCGAGCTCAACCAACTGAAATGAATCCAACAAAACTGGACAAACAGGTGTGCTCGATACATCCTCAGAGACTGCTGTTAACATGGTGTCAGTTTATCCTGGAAACTCCAAAGAGATCACTATCTGTATGAAGGCAACATTTGACATAGCCATCGGACCCAGAATTTAAAATGTTGCCTTTTCTTTGCTTGCAAGGAGTTTTTGAAAGAACTGGAAAGGGTTATGTTTTGGGACAAACTACTCCACTCTACTGCCCATACTAGGGTACTGCTGTACTCTCAGAAAAAAGTGTGAAATAGATAATTTGGCAAGACTCCCAAAACCACACTTTTTCCATTCCTAATTGCTAGATCACATTGCATGCAGGTTTTCACAGAATAGATGATGAACTATATATGCCTTCACCTTGGGGCTATTGGTGTAATTGGACTGCTTTCTTTATTCCTGTCAGGTCCCTTGGCACAGTCTATTTTTTGTCCTGCTTGTATGGTTTATTATTCTCAAGCATCCATTTCCTGTCTGACTATTACTCATCAGGAGGGATGCTTGAGGAACCTAAACAACATGAAATTGGTTTTGAGCTTCATAACTATACATTATGTGGGAGAAACAAAGGGTCATACCTAACCTCTGACCTGTAAATCCAAATACCACTTAGAACACTGTAATACAGTTTTTAAAATCTGTGGTCAAATAAAATATGTATATATAATACAGTAACAGTAATAAATTGAATAAAGGAAATACATAAAGAAAGTGTATTTTCAGGCTTAGGAGGGATAGTATGGTAGATCTCAGTAAAAAGTTAGGAAGATTCAATTGGAATGAAGCAGCATAATCCCGTGCTGTATATGTTCAAAGAAAAGCCTTGAAAAATAACTGTTTAATATTTAACTACTGCTTAAATATATTTTCAGTTTGTAACCACTGTCTGAGCCAATTTTATCATAGGAATATTGGTAGGCATTTAGGACATGATTGCATGCAATTCTAAACTTGGGTTTTGGTGTTACAAACCTGTTTAGTTTGAGACTGGATAGTCATTGTTCTTATCACACCAGTCCATTCTACAAGTGCTTTTAGAAAACTGAAAGCACTATTAGCTTACTAAAGCTGCTGTGACATAACTCCTCCCAACCCATGCATTGCTGTTATTCATTCATGCCCCCAATTTTTAATGTTTCCCCCCATAATTTCAGCTGCAAGAGCTTTTTCCTAATTGGGTATTCTTAAAAGTGGAAGGTGTACCTTTGATTAATAAACCTTTTTTTAAGGATGCACAAACTGGAGGTTTTGAAAAACAGAAAGGAAATGCTTAATTAAGAAGAGAAATCTGTCACAGTATAGGTTCATTAAGTGACTTATAGTTTTCCAGTCACGACTTCCCTGGAACTGCTGCACACTGGACAAGCAAGTGCCAAAAAGGCAAGCAAAACCTAGCAGAGTGCATTCACAGCAAAAATATTCCAGTAAGTGAATCATCTTGTCAGCAAAGTACAACTGTAACATTTGAGCTTCTCCACACACTGTTTAGTAAACTCAAAGATTCAGATTTTCCATCCAAAATTATCAGGAGGCTTTATTCTTCATCATCATTGCACTTTTTACAACTGTACAATCAGAATGCATAGCTCCACAATCAGATTTGTACTTACAAACAATTCCCAGAGACAGAGAGATATTCACGATGAGATTCACATAGGAAAGAGAGAGATTGAACATCTCATCTCCCTTTTATAACCACCTGCTGATTTTTCATCAGTAAGGGACAAATGACTGGTGCCACCCCTTGTCATAAAACTCACATGATTATGACTTAGCCACTTCTGCATTCACCTTAGGTATTTCATCATGAGTTTCTCAATCATTCCCCAGGTGTTACCACATGTCCATCAAAACTGTATTTTCACATAGATTCAATGCTGAGGCATTTCTATCTAACAAAATCCCTATCGGTTCTTGGAATTAACTGTGAAGTGGCACAGTTACTTGGATTAAAAATTTTTAAATGAAGTGAATGGGGAGAAAGAGGGAAGTTACAGCTTTGAAGACAGAGGTGTTCTCTCTCTGCCTATCAGAAGTTGAAATCACAATTTATAAACAAAAAATGCAGAGGAGAAAAGGAATTAAATGATCAGACCCAACCACCCACCCTGTAAATTCAGATATCATTTAGAATGCTTTGATGCAATTTCCCAATACCTATGGTCAAACAGAATACACACACACACACACATATATATACAGTGTGTGTATACACACACACACACACACATATTACAGTAACAGTAATAAATGAAATAAAGGCAATCAGACATCACTTCCCCACATTAGCTGCAAAATTTTAGATTATCACATAAATGAAAACACTTTCCTTTCCTGCTCAAATCTGAAATCTCCTTTTCAGCAGTCTAAAAACAGGTTTCCCACATTTGTGGAAAAGTATTGCTTCAGCAAAAGTTGCAAACTATTTTGCAGTAAGTTTAGAATGATGTCACATAAGTGCATCAAACATGCACTACAATCTATATGCAGTAATGTTTTTAAAATTCAGAGACTCAAACACATACATATATGGACATCTTATTTCCTTGTAAAAAATCCAGGATGAATTCTGGAGAAAGTCTAAAGTGAGTGGCAGGAATTCTATGTCAAGGGAAAGTAACCTGAAAGTGGGCTGAGTAGCAGTCATCTACTCAAGCATTCAGGGACCCATATACTCCATTCTTTGTGAAACACTTATATAGTCTTGATGAATATGATTGCCATGTTATATGTTCCTCTTTGCTTTTTCTCACTTCATGTCCCTGCAATACTTCAGAGCCCTTTGCTCTGAGTTCTTCTTTTTAAAAAAACCATTCAATCTGTAAATTGAATTTCAGCACTGAGGTTGCAGAAAGGCAAGCTACAGCTGTGCTATCTCCAATGTTAGTTGTCACTCCTCTTTGATCATGGTGGAGAATTCAAGGTTCAGTAGGAGAGTGGATTAGAATAGAATGGATGCTAGACAGAGAACACTGTACAGCTGGCAGAGCATGTGAAATGCATTTATTTGAAGCAGAACAATGGCTGGGAAGCAGAACTCAAAGGAAAGGAGAAGCAATGGATACTGATGAAGTTACTTCAAAAACAGAAAGTCTAGAGGAATGGGAAATAATTTGAAGACTGTTATTTACCACTCATTTTGTTATGTTTCTGAGAATTTTAACATACCTTGTAAAGAATATAGAGCTAGCATGTGTGAATAATCTGGAGAATAGTTAGCATTTTAAAAGTGTGTGTGATGGTGGTGTTTGATGGCAGTAGAACTGAACTGCCAAAGAATAAATTGAATTGTGGATTTCTCTTTTACCTGACAGAAAAACATGTCTGTTAAGGAAAAGTCCTTCTGAAAGAGCTCCTGCTTGCTAACAATAATGTTGTATTGAGATGATCAATTTAGAAAAAACAGAAATTTCAGGAGACACTCATTTATGCATAGTACGTATATTAAAATATTTCACCGCTTACAAGAAAATTCCTCACATATACAGATGGCATGCTCCTTCAAATCATAAGCACTGTCATGTGTGTGCTATGGGAGTACCACCGGGTGCAGAGTACCTCTCCTCCTTCCATTAACTTTCTCCTTTATTTATACACACATGCATATCACAATAGATTCAACAGCATTAGAGACAGGAGACGCTTAATGCTTTCTTACCTGTGTTCCATCTCTGTCTTAGAAACCAGGATGGAATTTTCAAAAGATAATAGGGGTGTGCAATTCAGGTAAACCCTGTGCTGTTTTTGGTGTCCAATTTTCAGGCAGCTCCATTCCATTTTTTCAGGAACTGTCCAAATTTAAGGTAAAGGTAAAGGTTTCCCCTGACATTAAGTCCAGTTGTGTCCGACTCTGGGGGTTGGTGCTCATCTCCATTTCTAAGCCAAAGAGCCGGCGTTGTCCGTAGACACCCCCAAGATCATGTGGCCAGCATGACTGCATGGAACACCGTTACCTTCCCGTGATCTACTCACATTTGCATGTTTTCGAACTGCTAGGTTGGCAGAAGCTGGAACTAACAGCAGGTGTTCACTCCGCTTCCCGGATTTGAACCTTGGACCTTTCGGTCTGCAAGTTCAGCAGCTCAGCGCCTTAACACACTGAATGTGAATAAAAACTATTTCTTACTTTGTTAGTAAAATAGTAAAAAGAAGGACTGAAAGATATTTATCTAATACAATTTAATAAAATTGTGTAAAGAGAAGATTGGAACTGAGTTCAAAAATAATCCTAAACAGTGATGGAACTGAGATAGAACACTATGGTATGGCGGACCTGTAATATAGTTCAAGAATTCTGGAAAAAAGTGGTGGAAGAAATAAACAATATGATCAACAAAAGGTCATGAAAAACCTAGAAAGCAGAGGAGGAAATAATGAAGAATTTGTAAACAAATGGGGGCTGGCACTTGGATACCTGGAAAAGAAGACAAAGGTAGAGTTGAATATTGACATAAAGGATGTAGTGAAAGAAAATATATGGGTAGTTGCTAGTTAGTAGGCTTGATCGATCCATGAAAAATTTGATTCTAAACTCGTTTCAAAACTAGAGGGGGCAGTTTTTCGTTTTTGTTGCTAATAACGAATTTGGCCCCCAAAATTTTTCGAAATTAACGAAAATTCGTTATTTTCGAAATTAATTCGTTAATGGCGGACGCGCATGCGCGGTGGCCCAAAAACAGCCCGAAGGGGGGGGGACTTAGGGGGCTCTCCCGCCCTCATTTTTTGAGTGATCTTCTTCAAACTTGGTACAGTGGTAGAACACATTTAACACTGATAGCTCACCAAAATGTGGAACGTTTCCCTTATCCTCTGATTTTTGGCAAATTTTCATAGCTTTTATAATAAACCTTTTTTTAATAATTGCAGTAATCTGTTCCTGGTTTGAAAGTCTTATTTCCTGTTAAATTGGGTTGTCTTTACTGTGAAAGTCATTGTTCTACTTCAGAAACTTTGTTTTTGTGGCTGAAACTTTGTTAAATTGGTGTGTGTGTGATATATATTGTATATATATATATATATATATATATATATATATATATATATATAGTCCCTGCGTGTGTGTGTGTGTGTGTGTGTGTGTGTGTGTAGGTAAAGGTAAAGGTATCCCTTGACGTTAAGTTCAGTCATGTCTGACTCTGGGGGTTGGTGCTCATCTCCATTTCTAAGCCCAAGAGCCAGTGTTGTCCATAGACACCTCCAAGGTCATGTGGCCGGCATGACTACATGGAGTGCCATTACCTTCCCAGAAACACCCAGAAAATGGGAATTCCAGACAGGAAACAATCAGGGCCAGCTAATACCTCCCAACAAAGGATTCCCCCAGGTAGGAAGCAGCCAGGCTTTGAAGCTGCAAGGCTATTCAATGCTAATCAAGGTGACCAATTGCAACATTCACACTTGCCTCCCACAGACAAGAGTTCTTTCTCCCACCCTGGACCTTCCACAGATATATAAACCCCACTTGCCTAGCTTCGCACAGACGTCAAAACCTCTATGTCTGCCACAGATGTGGGTGAAACGTCAGGAGAGAATGCTTCTGGCACATGGCCATAGAGCCCGGAATACATACCACAACAGTGTGATCCCGGCCATGAAAGCTTTCGACAACACAACCACAGTATCCATTCAAGTTCATGTAGCGTGGTATGGACTGGAGACCTGTATTGGGGGGAGGGAGGGTGCGAATCTGGGCCCCTGGGAGCAGCCGAGGACGGGCCTGGCCCACACCCCCTCGCATCCCGGGCCTCTTCCTTCCTCTTCCTTTTGTTATTTAAACTAGATATTGTGAAATTATGGTGTGTTTTTTTTTCATGCGTGTTCTGTGTTCAAGATAGGGAGACCAAAGAGGAAAAGCAAGGGAGGGACGGAGGCCCCAACACTTCCGGCTCCCATGCGAACTCCCCCCTTGTGTGCCTTGGAGGGTGGAGCATGCGCACTGGCTCTCCCTCTATGGCTCTTTTCAGGTCGCTTGGGAACCCGAAGTGCCTCCTCCCTTTGCCTTTGTGTCCAAGAAGGAGAGAAGGACGTTGCAAGGTTTGCATTGAGGGTGTTTCTCTGGTGGGTTTGGCTTGGAAGGGGGCTCATTAAGGCCCAATTAATTAATGCACTGAGCTGAGGCGAGGCGGCGGCGGCGGCCATTTCCCCCCTCCGTCTTCCTCCTCCTCCTCGGCCTCCTTCCCCCTCGCCCCCTCCCATTGGCTGAGCCTCCCATTGGCTGAGGGGCAAAAGGAAAGGAGTTTGGGTGCTTTGCAAAAGCTTTTTTTTCTTAACAAAAAAAACGAAGAAATTAGAAAAAACGGCCTCTCGCGATTCGAAACCGCGATATCCAGACGTGTGGACAACCAAGGTTCGATATTGCTTCAAAACAATCGAAAATAACGAATCAATAACGGTAAACGGGGAAAACGAATTATTTGAGCAAGCCTACTAGTTAGTTATGTGATCCATATTGAGGGGTGATGGAGGTCTGCGGGATTGAGCTCACAGGTGTGAGGCTAGAGGAATAAGAAATGTTAAGGTATAATTACTGTACAGCTAAATTTGATTTTTCACATTTTTCACGAGTGCTGACTGTATACCATTTTGCAAACTTGCTTAATCTGTTGTATTTTTTCTTTTTCTTCTTTCTTTTGCGCTTTTTTCCTTTTTACTGTCTGTTTAATTTTTTTATATACACCATAAAAAAAAGAACGGAGATAGAACACTGAACTAGCTAGCACACAATCTCTCTCTCTCTCTAAGGAAAATGGTGAAGCCCACCCTGGTATAAATGGATCAGCTTTGCGGAAACACATGTAATCTGCTTTCTTGCTATGATTGGCTGGGGCAAGGCTAAGGGGAAAACCTTCCACCCCCCTGCACATGCAGTTACTGCCACAGCGATCCCAAAATAATAATAATAATAATAATAATAATAATAATAATAATAATAATAATAACTTTATTTTTATACCCTGCCCCATCTCCCCGAAGGGACTCGGGGCAGCTTACATGGGGCCAGGCCCGATAAAACAAACAAATAACAGTAATAAAGAAATAAAACAATTATCCCAGTAACAAACATCAACATCAATAAAAACAATCATTTGGCAATCACGTGGTGTCACGGCCCAGGCGGCAGAGGCACCAATAACCATACACAGAGGCCAGAATCTAACTAATATCTTTATTGAAGGAATATATAAAGTTAATAAAAACAAGTATAGAAAATAGTCCAGAATTAGACCCTTCAGGAAAGGTCAGAATTAGTCCAAAAAAGCAATGTCCAATAAGAAATATTAAGGTCCAAAGTTGTAATCCAATAACCGAAACACTCACTTTGCCAAGCAAAGTGAGGGGAGATGACAAGGTCCTTAGTCCATAAAACTTGAGCGTGGCTAGGAAATAACTTGATACTTGAAACAAGGCTTGAACGTGGAACAAGGTAACTAAGAACAAGAACAAGGTCCGTGGAATAACTTGGTAAAATCCGTGAAACAAGGCAAGGATTAGTCCTGGGAAACAAGGCAAAGTCCGTAGGTAAACAAAGGCTGGGAAGCAAGGCGAAGGCTGGATAGCAAGGCAAGGCTTGAGCTGAAGCGAGGCTTGAATCGGAGCGCGCTGTCCAGACACAACTCGCTCCGTAGGCTGACGAATTGACTCCGCGAAGTTGCTACGCGGGCAAAACACCTATATAGAGTCCAACTTTCTCACCAAAGCGGTTCTCTGGGAATCAGAAACGAAAGCTAAACTCTGAGACCAGATGTTAAACTCCTTAAAGATTCTCACGAGAACCAATGTTAATTGGCAACATTCTTAGCTGCTATCCTCGCACTCCTGCGCGAAGCTGAATCCAAACTTCTCTGTTGTTTACAAAACTCCCGGCGCAAGAACACGGGAGAAGTAGGCTCTGGGGTTGTTTGACATACTTCTGGGGCACAACTTTCTTGCAGGTGCAAGGTTTCCAGATCTGCCTGGGAAGGATCTGGCTGAGAGGAATCCAGTTCAGACTGGGAAGGTAAAAAACCCAAATTTTCATCTTCATCAGGGATTACAATGTCCTGAGCAGGACTACAAGGCCCATGGTTCATCACACTATCCCCCTCCTCAGGGCCCCTCCCAAACTGGGGTCCTCTCCCCGAGGCGCGAGGTCGCGGTTTGGTGGGATAGGTCAGATGGAAGCGACGGGTTAGATCAGGAGCATGGACTGTGGAGGCGTCTTCCCAAGAGCGTTCCTCAGGCCCAAAACCCACCCAGTCAATGAGATATTGTAGGCGGCGGCGATGAAAGCGAGAATCCAAAATGTCCTCAACCTCGAACTCCTCCTCCCCATTCATCAAAACAGGAGGGGGGGCCGGTTGGTCTGTATCAGGACGCACACCATCCGCCGGAAGGAGCAGGGAACGGTGAAACACTGGGTGAATGCGCATTGAACGCGGAAGTTGGAGTTTGAAAGTCACGGGGTTTAATTGCGCCACCACTGGATAGGGGCCAATGAAGCGGGCATCTAACTTCCGGCATGGGCGGTGGGAGGGCAGAAAGCGAGTGGACAGAAAAACCCGATCTCCTACCTTGATTTCGGGGCCCGGCTGGCGGTGTTTGTCAGCGTGGCGTTTATAGTCCTCCTTGGCTTGGTCCAGTTGCTGGAGCAAAAGTTGTTGCACCGCTGTGAGTTCCTGCAGCCAATCCTCTGCTGCGGGAACTTCTGAAGTTTCAATGACAGGGGGAAAGAAACGTGGATGGAAACCGTAGTTTGCAAAGAACGGCGTTTCTTTTGTAGAAGCTTGAACTCCATTATTGTAGGCAAACTCAGACAGTGGTAACAGAGAAGCCCAATTGTCCTGTTGGTAGTTTACATAACAGCGAAGATACTGCTCCAAAGTGGCATTGGTGCGCTCCGTTTGCCCATCTGTTTGGGGATGATGAGCTGAAGATAAGCGAGAGTCTATGCCCAGTAGTTTTTGTAGTGCCTTCCAAAAACGAGAGGTGAATTGAGATCCACGGTCTGTGACTAAACTCTTGGGCAATCCATGTAGTCTGAAAACATGCTGAAGAAATAGATCCGCAGTTTCTTTGGCCGTGGGGAGGCCTTCGCAGGGAATGAAATGGGCTAACTTGGTGAATAGGTCCACCACCACTAAGATCGTGGTGAATCCACAGGAAGGTGGTAGGTCAGTGATGAAATCCGCGGAAATTATTTCCCATGGGCGAGATGGGGTAGGAAGGGGGTGCAAAAGCCCTGAGGGCTTCTCCCTTCGTATCTTGGAGCGCTGGCATACTGGGCAGGTGTTGACATATTTTTCCACATCCTTGCGGATCTTGGGCCACCAAAAATCTCTTAGGATCAAATGCATGGTTTTAAATAGTCCGAAGTGTCCTGCTGGTTTGCAGTCATGACACAGACGAAGCGCTTTTTCCCTGCCCGGTCCGGGTGGGATATAAACATGATTTCTATAGCAGAGCAGCCCATCTTTAAGCGAAAAGGGAAAATGCAGACCTTGGCGAAGTTGGTCCTGCGCCCAGGCATCTGCTTGCTGACTAGCCCTGATTTCTTGAGCACAGATGGGTCCTGGAGTAGGGGAAGTTGAACCAATGGGACTGGATTTGGTGTTCCCCACTGTGAGCGTGGCAAAGTTCTCAGGTTGTAGCAGTTGGGATTCAAAGGTCTCCTTGCGTCCTGCAGCGTATTCCGGTTTACGTGACAGGGCGTCTGCTTGCTTGGTTTGAGCTGGGGTCACATAATGGATCTGGAAGTTGAAACGTTCAAAGAATAAAGCCCAACGTTGCTGCCTCTGATTTAGTTTGCGGGCAGTTCTTAGATGTTCTAGATTACGATGATCAGTGTGGACTTCAATGGGGAATTTGGCCCCTTCTAGCCAATGTCTCCAAGTTTCAAAGGCTGCCTTTATGGCCAGTAGTTCTTTTTCCCAAATGGTGTAATTCCTCTCTGGTGTGGTTAGTTGACGAGAATAAAAGGCACAGGGGTGGAGGTGATCTCCCACCGGTTGTAAGAGTACAGCCCCAATTGCCACATCAGAGGCGTCCGCTTGCACCACAAAAGGGGTTCCAGGATTTGGGTGCTGTAGAATTGGCTGGGAGGTGAATAGTTTCTTCAGTTGCTGGAACCCTTTCTCTGCTTGATCAGTCCAGCGGAAAGGCTGCTTTCCACGGATGCAGCTAGTGATGGGGTCGGACCAGCGGGCAAAATCTGGAATGAACTTGCGGTAGTAGTTCGCGAACCCCAAGAAACGCTGCACCTCTTTCTTGTTAGTTGGCGCCCGCCATTCCAATACTGCTGAAACTTTGGCTGGATCCATGGAAAGCCCTAGAGGCGAGATGCGGTAGCCAAGGAAATCTACCTCTTGTAGATCAAAAGCGCATTTTTCTAGCTTGGCATAAAGTCCATGATCCCGCAGTCGTTGCAACACCATTTTGACGTGGTTCTCATGTTCTGATTGTGATCTGGAAAACACCAAAAAATCGTCCAGGTAGATTATCAAGAATCTGTCTAGATAGTCCTGAAAAATATCGTTGACAAAATGCTGGAACGTTGCGGGAGCTCCGCATAAACCGAAATTCATAACTCGGGACTCGAATAATCCGAATTTAGTCTGGAAGGCGGTCTTCCACTCGTCCCCTTCTCTGATGCGAACTAGATTATAAGCCCCCCGAAGATCCAGCTTGGTGTAGACCTTGGCTCCTCGAAGTCGGTCCAGTAGATCCGAGATTAAGGGCAGGGGATAGCTGTTCCGCTTGGTGATATTGTTCAATGCTCTGTAGTCCACCACCAAGCGTAATTCCCCTGACTTCTTCTTCACAAACATCACTGGGGAGGCGGCTGGGGATTGAGAGGGTCTGATGAACCCCTTGCGAAGGTTTGTCTCTAAGAATTCCCTGAGAGCTTCTTGCTCTGGTTCAGTCAGGGAGTAGAGATGCCCTCGCGGGATCGGGGCCCCCTCCACCAAGTCAATGGCACAGTCATAAGGTCTATGTGGGGGTAATTTTTCGGCTTCTTTCTCATTGAATACATCCCAATACTCGGAGTACTTCTTTGGCAAGGTGATGATGGGCTCGGAGTCTGTGGCATGGCATACCTTGGCTACGAGGCAATGGTTTTGGCAGTACGGTGAAGCAAACTGCAGTTCTCTGTTGGACCAGGAGATGTTAGGGTCGTGGAGTGTCAGCCATGGAATTCCCAAAATCACAGGGAAATGGGGAACCTCGGTAACAAAGAAGGAAATCTCTTCCATATGTTCCCTTATCCACATCCTGGTGGGTTCCGACCACTGGCTTACGGGGCCCGTCTTGAGGGGACGGCCGTCTATGGCTTGCACCACACGGGCATTCTTGAAATCATGATATTGTAATCCCAGAGAGTCGGCATACTCTCTATCGATGAAATTGTTGGTAGCTCCAGAGTCTATCATGGCGTGGATCATGACGGGTCCCCTTTTTGCTGACCATAATGTGACCACGAGAAGGAACAGGACCCCGGTTGGCGGCTCTTGGATGGATTTTTTGACCGGGTTGGCGAGCCTCTCTACACCCGGTCGTTGGCTTCCCCCGCCGGCTGTGTGCCAGTCGGCTCAGACGCCTTCGACTCCGTGGAGGACGCCGCCGCAAGACGGGCGGCAGGCTTCCCTTTGGCTGGGCACTCTCTGGCGAAGTGGCCCCCGTTCCCGCAGTACCAGCAGAGGTTCAAGCGTTGACGACGGGCCTTCTCGGCGGCATCTAGTCTGGGACGCACATTGCCCAACTGCATCGGCACCTCCTCGCCTCCTCTGGGGTATGGGGTTGGCGGCGGGGGTCTCCACACCGGACGTGGCTGAACACTGGCGGGAGCGGGGGGTTTTGCCCCGGCTCTACCGCCCTGGCCTCGAACCCATTGTTTCCTGTTGGCAATCATGACTTCAGCCCGTAAACATTGATCAATGAGTGCCTCGAGGGTCTGGGGAGGATCCACCTTGGAGATTTCTTCCAGCATTTCAATGTTGAGACCCTCCCGAAATTGTCCTCTGAGGGCTACATCGTTCCAGCCGGTGTTGTGGGCCAGCACGCGGAACTCGGCTATGTACTGAGACATGGGTCTGTCTCCTTGAAGGAGGCGCCGGAGTTTGTGACCGGCTGCCTCCAAATTGTCCTCGATTCCCCAGGTCTCCTTAAGGTGATCCAAGAAGCGTTGTGCTGAACTTAGGTGGGGGGAGGCTTGATCAAACAGGGCCGTCGCCCAGCTAGCCGCTGGTCCGTCTAGAAGACTGTAGACCCACGCCACCTTGATGTCTTCTTGGGGAAACTCGGCATCACGGGCCTCTAGATAAGCTTGACATTGGCGGCGGAAAACATGAACCTTAGCAGCTTCTCCAGAAAACTTGGTAGGCAACGCCATGGCCGGGAGGCGAACTCCGCGCTCCCTCAACCCTTTTATTTCTCCATCCTGCGCGTTGAGTCTGTCACGGATGCGGTCCACTTCGTCCTTGCTGATGGTGTAGCTGAGCGGCTGTCCAGCCGGCGCGGCTCCGGTAGACATCCTGGCCTCGGTTAGTTGGTGCTTATGGGTGGCGGAGTCAAACTGTCACGGCCCAGGCGGCAGAGGCACCAATAACCATACACAGAGGCCAGAATCTAACTAATATCTTTATTGAAGGAATATATAAAGTTAATAAAAACAAGTATAGAAAATAGTCCAGAATTAGACCCTTCAGGAAAGGTCAGAATTAGTCCAAAAAAGCAATGTCCAATAAGAAATATTAAGGTCCAAAGTTGTAATCCAATAACCGAAACACTCACTTTGCCAAGCAAAGTGAGGGGAGATGACAAGGTCCTTAGTCCATAAAACTTGAGCGTGGCTAGGAAATAACTTGATACTTGAAACAAGGCTTGAACGTGGAACAAGGTAACTAAGAACAAGAACAAGGTCCGTGGAATAACTTGGTAAAATCCGTGAAACAAGGCAAGGATTAGTCCTGGGAAACAAGGCAAAGTCCGTAGGTAAACAAAGGCTGGGAAGCAAGGCGAAGGCTGGATAGCAAGGCAAGGCTTGAGCTGAAGCGAGGCTTGAATCGGAGCGCGCTGTCCAGACACAACTCGCTCCGTAGGCTGACGAATTGACTCCGCGAAGTTGCTACGCGGGCAAAACACCTATATAGAGTCCAACTTTCTCACCAAAGCGGTTCTCTGGGAATCAGAAACGAAAGCTAAACTCTGAGACCAGATGTTAAACTCCTTAAAGATTCTCACGAGAACCAATGTTAATTGGCAACATTCTTAGCTGCTATCCTCGCACTCCTGCGCGAAGCTGAATCCAAACTTCTCTGTTGTTTACAAAACTCCCGGCGCAAGAACACGGGAGAAGTAGGCTCTGGGGTTGTTTGACATACTTCTGGGGCACAACTTTCTTGCAGGTGCAAGGTTTCCAGATCTGCCTGGGAAGGATCTGGCTGAGAGGAATCCAGTTCAGACTGGGAAGGTAAAAAACCCAAATTTTCATCTTCATCAGGGATTACAATGTCCTGAGCAGGACTACAAGGCCCATGGTTCATCACACGTGGTCCATTCCGTTTCTGGGGATTTGGTTTCCGAAACTTCAGGATTTCCCGGATCTCATATTGCAATGTTTCTTAGCTTTATATTTAAATAGCTATTTTTATCATTGCTAACATTATTTTAATATACAATAATTTAATGCCATTTTAAGTCTCATATGTAGCACTGTTTATTTTTTTAAAAAAAACTTTTAAAAAGTTGTATTTTAATGCCTAATGCGTATGTTTTATTCATGTTCTACTGGTTCTTTTAGTGCTGGTCATTGGCCAAAATACAAATGTTCTCTTCTCTCTAGTTTACACACACACACACACACACATATATATATATATATATATATATATATATATATATATATACACACACACACATACATACATACACACACACACACATATATATATATATATATACACACACACATATACATACATACATACACCTGGGGTATCAATAGGGATCTTTGTCATCTGGCTGGTCACTGTCAGTGGCAATGTTGTTCAAATGAATCCACATTCAATATGCAAATGAATGCACAATGAAAGGCATGTAGACATTAGGCTTGCTCAAATAAATCGATTTCCCCGTTAACCGTTATTAATTCGTTATTTTCGTTACTTTTGAAGCAATATACGGCCTTGATTGTCCACACGTCTGGATATCGCGGTTTCAAACCGCGACTGGCCGTTTTTAGTTATGTCGTCGTTTTTTTTCGTTTTAAAAAAAAGCTTTTGCAAATCACCCAAACTTGTTTAAGTGCACTGGGGCAACCTAGCGTGTTGTTTGCACCTTGTGGCCAATCAGAGAGCACGTTTAACCAGGGGGAGGGGCTGGTAGGACGTCCTGAATGAAAAGAGCGAGCACAGGGAGCCTCGTGGCTCATTTGCACCGGGAATCTGAAGAGGGTGGAAGGGAGATTCTGGGCAGGCAGGCAGGCAGGCAGGCAGGCAAGATTGCTGCGTCACAGCTTCCTTGGCTGTGTCTGAGCTAGAGCTAGGCTACAGAAGACCGGGAGAAAAGGTTGGGTGGGTGAGGTGGGGTGGTGTGGGTTTGGAAACTGTTGGGTGTTTCTTTTTCTTTTTCTTTGCAAAGGGCCTGTGGGTGTTTTTTTCCTCATGAGATTGGCGTTTTCCATTTTCCCACCCGGCCAGCAATTTTTCTGCTGCGCCATTTTTCCTCTTGCGGGCGGGGTAGGCTTTCTTCTTTCTTTTTTCAACGCAAAAGGGTTTTTGGAAACAAGGGAGCCGAGCCTGATTTGGCCCTAGGCTGCTCAAGCAGGGCTGCTTGTCTGTGCCAGGGACGCTGTGAATCAAAAGCCAATTTTGGCAAAAGGGTTGCAGCTCCGATACTCCTTTGTAGAACTACACCTCCTTTTTGGGAAACAAGGGAGCCTGATTTGGCCCTTGCCTGCTCAAGCAGGGCTGTTTGTCTGTGCCAGGGACGCTGTGAATCAAAAGCCAAGTTTGGCAAAAGGGTTGCAGCTCCCATACTCCTTTGTAGAACTACACCTCCTTTTTGGGAAACAAGGGAGCCTGATTTGGCCCTTGCCTGCTCAAGCAGGGCTGTTTGTCTGTGCCAGGGACGCTGTGAATCAAAAGCCAAGTTTGGCAAAAGGGTTGCACCTCCCATACTCCTTTGTAGAACTACACCTCCGTTTTGGGAAACAAGGGAGCCTGATTTGGCCCTTGCCTGCTCAAGCAGGGCAGTTTGTCTGTGCCAGGGACGCTGTGAATCAAAAGCCAAGTTTGGCAAAAGGGTTGCAGCTCCCATACTCCTTTGTAGAACTACACCTCCTTTTTGGGAAACAAGGGAGCCTGATTTGGCCCTTGCCTGCTCAAGCAGGGCTGTTTGTCTGTGCCAGGGACGCTGTGAATCAAAAGCCAAGTTTGGCAAAAGGGTTGCACCTCCCATACTCCTTTGTAGAACTACACCTCCTTTTTGGGAAACAAGGGAGTCTGTTTTGGCCCTAGGCTGCTCAAGCAGGGCTGCTTGTCTCTGCCAGGCGCACTGTGAATCAAAAGCCAAGTTTGGCAAAAGGGTTGCATATCCCATACTCCTTTGTAGAACTACACCTCCTTTTTGGGAAACAAGGGAGCCTGTTTTGGCCCTAGGCTGCTCTAGCAGGGCTGCTTGTCTCTGCCAGGCGCACTGTGAATCAAAAGCCAAGTTTGGCAAAAGGGTTGCATGTCCCATACTCCTTAGTAGAACTACACCTCCTTTTTGGGAAACAAGGGAGCCTGTTTTGGCCCTAGGCTGCTCAAGCAGGGCTGCTTGTCTCTGCCAGGCGCACTGTGAATCAAAAGCCAAGTTTGGCAAAAGGGTTGCATGTCCCATACTCCTTTGTAGAACTACACCTCCTTTTTGGGAAACAAGGGAGCCTGATTTGGCCCTTGCCTGCTCTAGCAGGGCTGCTTGTCTCTGCCAGGCGCACTGTGAATCAAAAGCCAAGTTTGGCAAAAGGGTTGCACCTCCCATACTCCTTTGTAGAGCTACACCTCCTTTTTGGGAAACAAGGGAGCCTGATTTGGCCCTTGCCTGCTCAAGCAGGGCTGCTTGTCTGTGCCAGGGACGCTGTGAATCAAAAGCCAAGTTTGGCAATAGGGTTGCACCTCCCATACTCCTTTGTAGAACTGGAAAGTACAGGTATCCCCTTGTAAACGAATAAAAATAACTAAAACTGTAATAGACGGTTTTGCGGCAGTTAATAGACCCTGAACAGAACACATTGCCAATCAAGAAACAACAAATATTTCCCACCAGTTACACAACACCTTACCATCCTCCCTTCTGTCTCCTGAAAACACTCCCGTTATCATGAAGCGTTCAGCTGTACGCGGGTCTGGGGGAGCAAGTCCTGCTAGTGGTAAAGCAACAGCCAGGACACTGTGGGGGGCCAAAAAAGTTAGGGTGGGTCCCATCCGTCTGGAACGCCGAACTATGGGAGTGGGTGGACTTGATGAAGAAGCTGGCTGTTTGAATGCAGAAAGTTCACAGCCCTCCACCCGGAGCCAGTTGTCGTATGGAGCTGAGACAACAGGACGATCAATGGAACATACAGGTGTTGCCGTCCTGGAACTATAGGTGGTGGATAGTGAGGATATATATAACCCCACCCCTCAACCCGCTACTGACAGTGAGGAGGAGGTAGAGGAGGTTGTACCATCAAACCAAAGACTTTCTCTAGCTGACGAAAGGGTGCCCACGACTCCTATCTCTGTGGGCGTCGCCACAGTGGCTGTGGGGAGGCCAAGGTCATATATTTGGGACCATTTCCATGTCCACTCTCAGCGTGCTACTTTGGCAGTTTGTAGGCACTGTGGGGCAAATATCAGCAGAGGCAGAGACCTGAGACATCTTGCGACCTCGGGGTTGAGCTCTCACATGAAGCGACACCATCCCTCCATTTCGGTAGGAGGGGGAACTGCAAGCCCTTCCAGTGGCAGCATTAGCACACGAAGTTCTCCTGGTGAAGATGGTGGAAGGCAGACACAGTCCACCTTGGAGGATTGGGCCATTCCATTACCCAGAAAGAAAACGGGGGAAACATTACTCACACCCCAGCAGATAACCCAAACTGTGGGAGAGATGATTACCCTAGATCACCATCCCTTCCGCCTGGTTGAACAAGAAGGCTTCGTACGCCTTATGAAATGACTGTGCCCCCGCTACAAAATCCCCTCCCGTCACACCTTTTCCAGAAAAGTAATTCCCGGCTTGTACGAGGGCTGTAAGGAACGCATTATCCAGATGTTGCGTAGCGCCATGGGAGGACACATCCATTTTACCTCTGACATTTGGTCAAGCTTGGGAGGAGGCCATTCCTACCTCTCTCTCACGGCACATTGGTGGGAGAAGAAAGGCAGTATGGATACATCCCATCATTGGGCACTCCTCGCATTGGAGGTAGTTGATCATGATCACAAGGCAGAGACCGTCTGCAGCTATCTGGAAAACATGATGGGGGAGTGGATGCAGTGTAGGCCGGAAGAAATGAGGAGGGGCTTTATGGTGACTGACGCTGGTAGAAATATGATCAAAGCGGTTGAAAGTGCCGGGTTTCAGAATGTGTCCTGCATGGCCCACTTGCTTCACAATACCATCAAGGAAGGTTTAAAGAGCCCGGAAGAGCAGCCAGCCAGCAACGCAAACATCGCCCTGCTGATCGAGCGCTGTAGAAAGATTGCGGGCTACTTCCACAGGAGCATCAAGGCAGCCCGGCAGCTGAGAGACAGGCAGAGCCTTGAAGGCCTCCCGCAGCACAAGCTGCTCCAGGACGTCTCAACTCGGTGGAATTCAACCTTTAAAATGCTCGAACGCATGGTCGAGCAGCAGAAGGCGGTACACGGCATCTCCCTCACATTGGTTGCGCCTGTTAGCAAGCTTGTTCCAAATAAGCAAGAGTGGGACACCATCTCCCAGCTAGTAGACGTACTAAAGCCATTCAAACATGCCACTGAGACCCTTTCGGAATCAAAAGCCCTTCTTAGCCAGGCAGTGCCCATGGTCTTGAGGCTAAGGAGGCACCTAGAAAGGTTTGGGGCCGGTCGAACACTGGACTCCCTGGCTGGACCGCTGACACCGCCGGCCCAGGAGGTGGTGAGGAGGTTGTCCTTTGCTGTACGGAAACGCCTAGAGCCACTTCTTTCCAGCAAGGTCCATATGCTGGCGGCCTTATGTGATCCACGGCTAAAGTACAACGTCTGCCCAAAAGACTTTACCGTGTGGAAGGCCCAACTAGTTAACCTTGTGAGGGAGGTCTTTGCTGCCAGGGTGGAGGAAACGGGCACAGCGGCCCCTCTTCCGGAAATGCCTGTCACCCCCAGCACTAGCGCTAGTGGCGAGACTGAAAGTCCCGGGGGGCCGGTAGGGGGTTGCCGTAGGGATACGGATCTCCAGCCGCGACCAGGAAACTTTTTTTTGCAGAGACGGTGGCCATACTTGCCTGCTCTGAAGAATCCTCTTTGCTGGCTTCTGCTCAAAAGGTAGACTCGGCCGAATGCTCGGTCAACAGGTACTTTGAGGAGCCTCCTGAGATAATTTCTTGTGATCCATTGGCCTATTGGGCTTCACGTGAACACATGTGGCCGGATCTGTCACACGTAGCCCACCAGTTCCTCAGCTGTCCTCCCACCAGCGTGCAGAGCGAAAGGGTCTTCAGCCTAGCAGGAGATGTAGTCACGCCCCACCGCAGCTTGCTGGACCCTCAAACAGTTGAGAAACTGGTTTTCCTGAAGGCCAACCTTCCCGTGTTGAATTTCCCAGATTTGGATTTTGACACCGACGGCTCCTAGAGCAACAGTTCTCCTCCTTTAAGCAGCTCTGCTTCAGAGTAACTTTGGCTAATTTTGTTGGTGGCAGGGGGGGGGGGGGGGTTGCCCCTTTGGACTCTGTCCAACAACTCTCTCCTCTATCCTACAATGCTTTCCTCTCTCTTTTCCCTTCCTTTCTCGTCTTTATCATCACTCAACGTTGCCCACTGTCGTTTTTGGGTTCATCAATCTCAAGGGGCCGTTTCCCGAATCATTGAATCATGGAATCATAGAAAAGTAGAGTTGGAATAGAACTCATGGACCATCGAGTTCTCCCCCAACTAAGACGCAGGAAGTTTCATTCAAAGCATCCCCGACAGATGGCCATCGAGCCTATGCTTAAAAGCTTCAAAAGAAGGGGCCTCCAACACAGTCCGGGGGAGACAGTTCCACTGCCGAACAGCCATCACAGTCAGGAAGTTCTTCCTGATGTTCAGGTGGAATCTCCTTTCCTGTTGTTTGAAGCCACTGCTCCGTCCCGTTGTCTTCAGGGCAGCAGAAAATAAGCTTGCTCCCTCCTCCCTATGACTTCCCCTCACATATTTGTACATGGCTATCATGTCTCCTATCAGCCTTCTCTTCTGCATGCTAAACATGCCCAGCTCTTAAAGCCTCTCCTCATACTGCTTGTTCTCCAGACCCTTATTCATTTTAGTCGCACTCCTCTTGACGCTTTCAAGCTTGTCCGCATCTCCATTTATCTGCGGTGCCCAAAGTTGGACACAGTATTCCAGGTGTGGTCTGACCAAGGCAGAGTAGAGGGGGAGCATGACTGCCTTGGATCTAGACGCTATTCCCCTATTGATGCAGGCCTAAAGCCCATTGGATATTTGATCTGCCGCAACCCATTGTAGGCTCATTGTTATCTTGTTGTCCACGAGGACTCCCAGATGTTTTTCTCACACACTGCTGTCAAGCCAGGCGTCCAAAAATCAGTCGCTTGGATTTCCATTATTTCTTCCGAAGTGAAGTATCTTTCATTTGTCCCTGTTGAACTTAATATAGTTACTTTTGGCCCATCTCTGTAGTCTGAAGTTACAAAACGTTTTCTCTCCTGTAATACTGACTCTGTAGAGGTAGAAGGATATTCTGTGGGAAATTAGTCCATAAAAGCCAAGGTAGGAAATGCTTCCTCTTTGGGTTCAGTACGGATTTCATTCAATTCTCTATTTTTTTTTTTGGTCAAAAAATATTTCCCTCATGAGCCATGACTTTTTGGTCTTCTCCAGATCCTCGCAGTTCCTGTACAGAAAGAGCACTGTTATATTTGATGTGGATACTTCAGATAATCATTTTAGGTGAAGGAATACGCCAGACTCTCACTTTACAGAGGTATCTGTCCATCTGAACCTTTGAGGATGTGTTTTGCCGCAGGGATTACTACACCTCGACCTTGGCCAGCACTTCTCTAAATTTTTATCTTTCACTGTCCCATCGGCTTGAGCGGGTGTGGTCGACGCAGTGGCCACGGGACGGCCGCCTTTGGGTCCCCTAGCCCTCTGCCCGCTTACGCGGAGGGTGCCTTTTGCGGCTGCTTTCGATGTGTGGGCGCAGGTTACGTCGAGTGGGAACTGCTTCTTGCTGGCTTGTTGGTATAACTCAGAGGGTGGAATCATCAAAGACAGTGGGACACCTCCGCCTTTGCCAGCATTTCTCCAAATGGTTGTCTAGTGTCCCATCACCTTTATATGCCGTGGTCTACGCTGTGGACGTTGAACGGCCGCTTTTGGGTCCCCTCGCCCTTTGGCCGCGCACGCGGAGGGTGCCGTTCCCCCTTCAGGGCGTGTGCCTTTGCGGCTGCTTTCGATGTGTGGGCGCAGGTTACGCCGAGTGGGAACTGCTTTTTGCTGGCTTGTTGGTGTAACGATAGAAGAGGGTGCAATCACCGAAGAATGTGGGACACCTACGATTTTGCCAGCATTTCTCAAAATGTAAACCTTGTGTCCCATCACCCTGAAAGGCTGTGATTGACGCTGTTGCTGCGGAACGGCCGCCTTTGGTTCCCCTTGCCCTCTGGCCGCGCACGCGGACGGTGCCGTTTGCCCGTCAGGGCGTGTGCCTTTGCGGCTGCTTTCGAGGTGTGGGCGCAGGTTCCGTCTCGTGGGAACTGTTTTTTGCTGGCCTGTTGGTATAACAATAGAAGAGGGTGGAATGATCAAAGACAGTGGGACAGTGTCCCATTCACCTAGAAAGGCAGTGTACTCAACGTTGTGGCCGCAGAACGGCCGCCTTTGGTTCCCCTTGCCCTCTGGCCGCGCACACGGACGGTGCCGTTTGCCTGTCAGGGCGTGTGCCTTTGCGGCTGCTTTCGAGGTGTGGGCGCAGGTTCCGTCTCGTGGGAACTGTTTTTTGCTGGCCTGTGTGTATAATGATAGAAGATGGTGGAATCACTGAAAAAAGTGGGACACCTTGGCCTTTACCACTTCTTAAAATTGTCTTCTTTCACTGTACCATTGCCTTGAGCGGGTGTAGTCGACAGTATGTGATGATAATCTTCCGCAGACTCATAAGTAGAGAATCAATCCACTCAGAAACTCTGTTTTGCTATTAAAAACAATTACTTATGTCTTCATGTTTCCTTTGGAATCAACATTTGTGCTTTGTTTCTACTTTGGATTCATTTCTACTCCATTACACACAATATCTTTCATAATTGTACTTCCTCAACTTTACTTTAACTGTATACCAACAGAAGTCATTTCCCTCTATCCAGCTCATCTGCTGGAGAACTTTAATAACACCAGAAATACACACAAGTCTTTCCTGAAGTGCAACTCCATGGAAACATAAACCTAACATCAGAGCCTTAAAACCTTCCTCTTCCAAAAAGCCTTAGAGGTCTGTGTGGTCGTTCGTAGCCTATTGAAGAATTGGTTGCCAGGCCAATAGTATTTCGCACTGTATTGTTTTTTAACTGTCAAACTACCTCCTCTCTGTGAAGTATTCAGCCCTCGGACCAGAGCCGTGTTTTTACACCACTGTTTTTTAAGCTGGTAATGCTGTATGCTGACTGTGACTTCAGTTTTATTTTATGTCTTATTGACCCAACATTTCCTTGAATACAGAAGAGTCTCACTGATCAAAGCTGAACGGGCCTACCTAAGCTTAAATAAGGAAATATCTTGGATTGGACTTGTTGAAAAAATCGTATTACACATCATATGAGGTTATGATTTTCCTAATAAAGCACCAAAAATTCATGTTATACAACCAATGTGACAGAAGAAGTCGTTCAATATGCAGTAATGTTATGTTGTTATTGCTTAATTTATGAATTTGGCTGCAAAATATCACGATATAATGGAATCATTGACTACAAAAATGGCTTGATTTTTCCAGAGGCTTGACGGTTTGCTGTCATGGAGTGTGTCTTTGTGTCATGGGTTGTGGGGAGTGGGCGTGGGGCCGGCCAACGGTGGCTGGCCCCCCTGGTCTAAGGGGATTGGGCCCACATTTCAAAAGCAGACGTAAAGAAAGCATGCCCTTCCCCATGTGGGTTCTGTGGTGTGTGCGTGGGGCCGGCCAACGGTGGCCGGCACCCCTGGTCTGAGGGGCTTGGGCCCACATTTCGAAAGCAGATGGAAAGAAAACATGCCCTTCCCCGTGGGTTGTGGGGTGTGGGCGTGGGGCCGGCCAACGGTGGCCGGCCCCCCGGGTCTGAGGGGCTTGGGCCCACATTTCCTGGTTTTTTTCTTCTCTCTCAGTCTCTGGGATGCGTGCCGGCCAACTGTGGCCGGCCTAGTATTTTAACGTGTGGGCCTTTTCGGCTGTGGCTGTTTCTTTCTTTTCTTTTGTTTTTGCTGCCTGTCGGTCTTCGTGGTCGTGTTTCCCACGATGCACCGCATCTCTCTTCTCTCGCGGCTGTCGTTCTTTACCCCTTTGTGCGATTTTGCACAGAAGCCTCCTTTGGGGCGGCCACTCTTTCTTCCTGTCTGGGAAGCGTGCCGGCCAACGGTGGCCGGCCTATTTTAAAGTGTGGGCCTTGCCGCCTGTGGCTTTTTCTTTGTTTTCTTTTCTTTTGTTTTTGCTGCCTGTCGGCCTTTGTGGTCGTGTTTCCCACGATGCACCGCATCCCTCTTCTCTCGCGGCTGTCGTTCTTTACCCCTTTGTGCGATTTTGCACAGAAGCCTCCTTTGGGGCGGCCACTCTTTCTTCCTCTCTGGGAAGCGTGCCGGCCAACTGTGGCCGGCCTATTTCAATGTGTGGGACTTGCCGGCTGTGGCTTTTTCTTTCTTTTCTTTTGTTTTGATTTTGCTGCCTGTCGGCCTACGGGGTCGTGTTTCCCACGTTGCACCGCATCTCTCTTCTCTCGCGGCTGTCGTTCCGCACCCCTTTGGGCAATTTTGCACAGATCCTTCCTTTGGGACAGGGTCCTCTGGTTTTTTTTCTCTCTCTCTCTGTACGGGATGCATGCCGGCCAACTGTCGCCGGTGCAGGATGGGGTCTTTGATGCTGAGATAGACATAGGGGTTCGGATCCCCACGGGGATTTTTTCTTTCTTCTTTTTTCTCCATCTTGGACATTGCGGTTCGGATCACCACGTTGATTTCTTCTTACTTTTTGCTCCATTTTTTCCCACTACCCCTGCCAGTGCTTTTAATGGATCCCAGCCCTCATGTGTATCTCAGCAGCTGAGCCCCCGCCCTACTGCTTTAGGGAAAGGGGCAGGGGTGTGGGATCCATGCCCCCATGTCTATTTCCGCAGTTTAAGCCCACGCCCTGCTGCTTTGGGGAAAGGGGCAGGGGTGGGAGACGGGCCACGGTGGACGGCTCCCCAGGGGAGTGGGATCCAAGCCCCCATTTTGCCATCAGGCAATAAATCAAACCAATGTCGCAGAAATCTTACATTTCTTGGGAGGGGGAGGGGCTTGACCACTGGGGTATAATGGCCTCCAATATGGATGCCTGGGGAAAGTCATTGCGCATAGTGGCAGGCAGCAAAATGTGTCTCTTGGCCAATGGCCCCCAATGCCCTAAAATTTTGACAGATTTACGGGCACTGAAACAATGTTACACAAGTAGAAGAAGGACTTTCACAGTGATGGAACCCCTATTGAATGAACAGGAAATAACAATTCAAAAGCAGGAACAGATTTTTTGCAATTGGTAAAGTTTTTCTATATGAACTATAAAATTGCGCAATAAATCTTAGGAAAGGGCAAACGCTCTGCAATTTAGCGAACAAGCAGGGTGGATTGTGTTCTCCCACTGTACCAAATTTGATCAGTATAGCTGAAAAAATGAGAGCAGGAGAGCCCCCGAACTCCCCCCCTCTGGGGCTGTTTTTGGGCGACTGCGCATGCGCGTCCGCCATTAACGAATTAATTTTGAAGATAACGAATTTTCGTTAATTTTGAATTTTTTTGAGGGCGAAATTCAGAAATGCCTTCAGAAACGAAATGCTGCCCCCCTCTAGTTTTGAAACGAGTTTAGAATCAAATTTTTCGTGGATCGCTCAAGCCTAGTAGACATTCTATCTGAATCACATCTGCGTCTCCAAGTGTCATGGTACTACATGTGTAACTTTGCTTTGGCTACCTTGAACTGAATTCAACTGATTTCTGCATTGATCTAAAATCTTCAGCTACGTTTTAGGGGAAATATATGTAAGACAACTCTGAGATTTTGGCTAATGTCAAATTCATTTATTAATAGTAACAAGTGTATTATTAATGTCATGTCACATGCTGTTTTTTCCTTGTCATCATGAAGAAATGATGACAAGGAAATGCCACCACCTAGGTTTGCTCAGCATTTAAACAGAGATGAACTATTGCTTTATTTCATTCCCTTTTCAAATACTTTCTGGAAAAACAATCCTATATGGTCAGCCACCCACATTTACACCTTTGAATTTTGCAGACTTATTTGTACATTTGATCAAAATGCTCTCTCTAGGAATCACTAGGTCTCCCAGCATAACTCTATAGTAATTTCTTTTAGAAGCTGACCATAGAATCACATTGGAAGATTTAGACATGTCTAGAGGCAACATCTCTTTAGGGTTCTGTAGGTACTGTAATGCAATTTTTTGGATAGTTTGTGACAGAAATTGGCCAGATGCATACAGGAGAGCCCTGAGATTCCTAGAAAAATGTTCCCCCAGGTTAAAAAAATGCATTTCAATTATAGTATTTCCAATTTCAAGGGACTTAATGCCAGTAAATGTGGGGAGCTGGCTCCAGTTTATGTCTAATAAGTGCTTGACTATTCATTGCATAGGGAAATGTGTAAGATGTAGTCAGAGTAAGCACTTGGTAGGTTGGATTCTTATTTGCAAGGAATGTTAAAATATATATTCATTGTAGATGTTTCTTCTCCCTCCACCCTCACTCTTTTTCAGTTCTGCATTTGTGCTAAATCTCAGCATAAATATTCAGGAGAAAATATGCTGTAAATATTTACATTTATTCATGCTAATAGGAATAACATAGCTACGTCCCAATATGCTGTACTAAATATTTACACTGCTGTACTGGGTGGTAAATGCATTGGAGAACAGAGCTATCATTCTCAATGTTTACAAACAGTAAAATGTTCATGAAAAGTTTGATTAACCAAGCAGAGCTTCGTTTAAATGGGCAGAGGGTAAGCAGTTGAATGTAAACGTTTTATAGCTTAAAGTTAGAAATAATTGTGGCATTAAATTACCAGTTTTCTGGCTATTTATTTACTCACCACAGCCTCAAAAAGCTTCTCTATGCAGTGGCAGTGGAGTGGATGATAAGCAATTAATTTATGGGACTACATACTCATTCATCCTTTTCTATGAAGAGACGAGAGGAAAATCCTAGCTAATGCTATTTCAAACTAAATTATATATTTATTTCTTAATATTTAAATAGAAGACTGAATGTAGATTTAGGACTCAACCAGATTGGCAATTATTGCCAAATTGTAGTGCACCTTTTAATGTTTCTGCTTGAGATATCTTATCTTTTTCTATGATTTCTCCAGACAAACAATCTCTGGGTGTTTTAGCCCACCAAAAGAAGAAACATGTTTTAGTTGATTTGTGAGCATCCTGTTTATGATGTTGATGATAACCCACTCACATATCTCCCAATGTGTTTCCAAATGTGTTGCAACCTTTTTCCCCAATGCCCTCTTGCCATTTTGAATTTTTGGAAATCTCTTTGGAAATGTAGCATAAGTGCTATCATTTTTGTATAAAGGCCCAAATTTATGATCTGCTTGATGCAAGATTGCCCCACTGACCAGGCATTTCCCTTTTTACAACCATCAGCCTCTCCAATGTCTCATTTCATATGATTTGTGTGATTTCACATCAAGGGGAGAGAAGAAGAATTCCCATCACAGCAACGTATAGAAGGATTGGGCTCGAATCCTGTTTCATCTGTTTCATTCGTGGTTTTGTACCATTTTGTCCATTCAAATAGCTCAGAATGGTACAACACCAAGGAAACAAAAGAAGCAGTGAAACGTATGGCAGAGGGGAACAATACCCATGAGACATTGGAGAAGTAGCAGTTCCCCTCTACTGATTTGTCGCTAAGCTCTAGGACTGGCTTGCAGGGCCTTCAGTCAAGCACTGGGTGCTCAATACTTGTAGACCCTGCAAGCCAGGCCTATGAGCATTGAGCACTCAATGTCTCATGGGCCCAGCTCTCAGGGCCTACAGTCGAGTGCCAAACGCTCAATTGTAAGTCCAGCAAACGGGGCTTTTGAGCCATCAACAGCTCGAAAGCTCATAGGCCCAGCTTGTAGGGCCTACAGTTGAGCACCGAACACTCGATCCTCATAGGCCCAGCTCGCAGGGCCTACAAGCATCGAGCATTCGGTGCTCACCTGTAGGCCCTGGGAGCCACGCCTACAAGCATTGAACGCTCAATGGCTCATAGGCCCTGGCTGCCAGGCCTACCATGCAGCGCTCATCCATAGACCTGGCAGCCAGGGCCTACGAGCATCAAGCACTCGATTGCAGGCCCTGGCTGCCAGGTCTATGAGCCATTGAGTGCTCGATGGCCCATAGGCCCAGCTCACAGGGCCTGGCGCTTTGCTGCCCAAGGCCTGAAAATGTTTTATTTTTTTCGGACCTTGGACGGGAAATCCCATTTGTATAGGTGCGATTTCCATCAGCGGTGGACAGAAACAGAAATGGGGCAATATGTATGGAACAAACAGAAACAGTAAGCAATTTTACATAAATGCACAACCCTAGCATATAGTTTATAGCAATAATGCTACAGTTATAGATATATATTTATTTATTCATTTATTTTAAAATGTTCTCTCCATGAGGGGGTGGTCATGTTACCACAATATGCATTGATTGGATGGATATGAAATCAGACTGGACTGAAAAACCAGAAAATGTTAAAACCTCTATCTCATGTTAAAGTGTACTGTTCCCAACTTGACTACAATTATGTAATTTGGAATTAAAAATATACTGAAACATTCTGGGAAAGGACAAAAGTTTATTTTTCCTCCTATTCCTTTCCTCCCCTCTTTTTTCTTCTTTGTTGTCTTCAGTTTTATCTTCCGTTTTGTCTTCAGCTTCTTATACAGGGACAAGAGAAATATCATTTGGATCCTTAAAATAAGGAAGGCAAGTAGAGTGGAGGTTTGGTTCCAGGACACACATACCATGGATCCCAAAAATCCATGGATGCGGAAGTCCCACTATGTACAATGACATAAGTCCTTTTTATAAAATGTCAAAATTAAAATCTGTTTTTTGGAGTTTTAAAAATATTTTTCAAGCCTTGAATGACTTAATCTGTGGATGCAGAATCCATGGATACAGAGAGCTGACTGTACAGCAATGAAACTACTATGTCCTCAAATATTTAGCCTAGATGAAATCCTTGTCATATTAAACAAATGGAAAGAAGTTAGTTATGACAGCATCTTTATTTCACCGATATATCTAACCCCTGAATGTATTTTCTCTGTTCTGACTCAGTTTCAGTCCCTGTCAGTGAAGAATTCAGCAGAGAGAAGCCAAAGGTGAATAAAAAGAGGTCTAGGAAGTCTAAGTCTATTAACAGAGGGTCTGAAACATCCTAATGGAGAGTATAGGATGAGAGCACTCTAAAGGTTGAGAGACAGGTAATCAATCATCATCAGGAGAGCCCAGGAGTTCAGCCGTAAACAAGGTACTCAGTAGCAAACAAGTTTGTAAAACAGACTAGGTCATGATGGGGAGCCAGAGAGTACAAATAGAGATAGAAGAGTTTAGAGTCCGGTGTTGTTTCCAGTATTAATAGAGCAATTGCACTGTTTATAAAGGTGAAGACTGCTGGCCCCATTCTGTGTCCCAGCTGATATGTCAAGGCCTTCCTAGATTCAGTGCTTTGCAAGAGTACTTGATTGTAGCTGAACAGTGCATGGAGAAAGGGGAGAAGGGAGAACAGAGGTTATCTTCTTTTGTTTGTACTTCACTTTGGAGCTGGCTGTTCTGCCTCTGAGCTGCTGCAGAGCAGGAGATTGGCCTGGATGGTCTTTGAGTCCCCAATTGGAAAGAAATTAGGCTTCCTTTCTTTCCTGCTTTTAGGAACTGGCTTGTTCTTCATCTGATAAGAAGTCCTTATTACTCTTGTCCACATGCATGTAACATTAAGCCAGTAATTCTCAAACTGTGTTCCTCCAGATGTTTTGGATTTCAGCTCCCGGAAATGCCAGTCAGTTTACTGTAGTGCCCGTCAATTGGGGTTCTAAATTTGCAACTTCCTTCCTTGCCCTCTGGTTAAGGAGAATATCTAACACAAACTGTCTCTTTAACAAAGAAAAGATTTATATAAAGGTATTTACAAATACAGCAGAGTCCTTGGATTTTTCAGCTGCTTCCACACAATGACTTGTAAACAATAAAGTCCTTATCTTCAGCAAGATGCCACAGTCTTGTTCTTCAGACGTTGCAGCAACAATACACCTCTGGCAACTCCAACTCAGCATTCAACCTTAAGCTCCAAACTCTCTCCAGCCTCAAATAACATAATGTACTTAGTCTCTATTAGTAGTACTCCATCTCTAGCAGGTGGCTTGATTGTTGCTGGCCATACAGTGATTGGTCATGATCCTTACAATCACTTACCCATTTTCACTTAAGAAATTATATAAAACTCAGACATTTACCAGCTCTTAGGAACACCTGGATGAGCCCAGTTTGAGAAATTCTGCATTAAACCATAGGTCCAAATTGGATGTCATAAGGGAAGTTCAGCCGCAACAGAATATACAAGTCCCATACTTTCTTCTCCCATTTATGTTATCTTTAATTCTGAAATCCAAAACAATTTGTAATCCAAAATTATGACACCTTTGCTTTCTGGTAGTTGAATGTTCACAAACATTGTTCCATGCACAAAGCTATTCAAAATATTTGTATAAAATTACCTTCATGCTATATGTATAAGGTGCATATGAAACATAAATTAATTTTGCATTTAGATTTGGATCCCATCTCCAAAATATTTCATTATGTGTTAGAGGTGTGTGAAGCGGCTGAAATCTGATTAGTAATTTATTTTAGATATTTGGATGCCCCCACTTCATTTTGAAGGGGTCCTGTTTGGATTGGTAATCTTAATCTCCAAAGCTTCGTAATTGTTTCATTAAGGTTTGTTCCATTAGTGGCAATGGGGAAAATTTCAAGGCTCATTTCTCTGTCATATTTACGGCCATCAGAATGAAACACAGACACAGACACACACACACACACACACACACACACACACATAAACAAAAGGTACACCATTGAATTTATGCACAATGAGACAATATAGGCAGGGCATCAATCCTGCAAGATTTTAAAAAGATTTCTTTCATCTACTGATTTTTAGGAATTTTAAAAGTATTTTTCAATTAAAACATTATTTTTCAAAAACTACAAGAAGAATCCCCTTACATTGTGGTACAGTAAGACAACATGAGCAGGGCAGCAAGCTTCCCAAGTTTCAAAATAATCAGTCTATCCACTGATTTTTAAGAATTTTTTCAATTTAAGCAGATGTGATTAACCTAACCCCCTTATCACATTGGGACTTTAACATGGGCATCGTCGTTTTTCTGGTGTGAGCAGAATTCTGGGAAATGTAGTTTAGGGTGGGGCCTTTGAATACCCTGCTACAGAGGTCCTTGCCTTCCCAAATTTCATTCCTCAGAATTCTGCTTGTGCCAGAAGAATGGGGTTGCCCTTGTTATGGCCTCAGTCTAATAAGGCTTTAAATCACTTTCATATAAATGAGACTTATAAGCAATAAACACACAAAGTAAGCTGATAAAAAAGGATTTAAGAACTGAGGGGAAGGGCTGTAAAGTTTGCGGGGAGTATGGGAATTTGGGAAATATAAGTTTGGAGTTGGATAATTTCAACAGAGAAAAATTATAGACCAGATATAAAGGAACAGAAACTAACAGAATTATAAAAAAAAAAAAAGTTTAAAATTTTCCAAACACACAGAATGAGCAGCACATGTCTTTCTCTCTCTCCTACTATTCCAAAAAGAATGAGAAACACAGATGCTGATGGGAGGAGACCCCCAACTTTGCAGAAAGCCTTGTGATTGGCTTTCTTATTGGCTCCTCTTATTGACAAGGAAAAAAACACATGCAGCTGCTGTTGTCAATCACATTGCCCCCTCCCACCTCAGAAAATTATGGAGTATTAAACAATCTGAAACAAAAAATCTTTACTATCTCTCCAAAACGTTTCAGAGACTTCTGTTTTGATTCCTAATGCTTCAGAGGGGTCCCTTTCCAAATAGTAATTTGGAGATTCGAATTAACGAATCATACAAATCTCCGAATTACGAAATAGAGCTCCAAAGCTTTGCACAGTCCTATTATGTATGCATATATAAATACAAGTATTCCAAAATTCTGTATGCCTGTCATTATGTATGGATATACAAATACAACTATTCCTCCCTCCTAAAAAGGAATCCAAAATCCAAAACACTTCTAGTCCCAAGCATTTTGGATAAGGGATATTCAAACTGTAACAATAAATATAATTTGTGGATCACAATACTCCCCATATTTCCAAGCAGCAGCCACATAAATTAAGTTTGGAAGAGAGAGCCTAGGTTATGATGATGTCTCACTATACTTTTTTCAATTACTATATGTTATTTGGAAGGCTGGAGAGGGAAATATCAATTTTTGCTGCAAGGGAGAAGAACTGGTTGCCTAATGTGGGTAAATGAAAGTCACAATTTTATTACAACAGAAAAAAATACAAAAGAATACAACAGAAGAGTTGAGGGAAAAACTCATATGCCAACAGATCTGTAACACAGCATGACTTTATCAGACAGGATCTGATCTCGTGGATTCCAATAGCCACCAATTATAGAATTGCTGGTAGAACCCATGAAACCCCATCCCAGCAGCTGCCAAACCTGCACAGCAATCTTACATATTAAGATATCTAGTCAACATAAATTATGCAATTGTTACTGTGCTCTACAGATTAGGGCTAGAGAGCTTTCCTTCCTTTCTGGTTAACTTTCTAAGACACCCACATTTAAGTGGGTTTAAAAAGGTCTCATTGCCACCACATCTTTCTCTTTTTTCCACTCCCATTGACTCACATATTTTCACTCTCTTCCCTCCTCTCCCCCCCCCCCCTTTCTCACACACCCCAACACTCTCACCCTTAGTCAAATGCAGAAATCCTTTTGTGTTGTTACTGTTTCCTGAAAGGCAGGACAGATTGAGGGGAGATGTTCAGCTATTTGGGAGAAGAGCAAAGAGATCATTAATGTGATGTTCCTTGCTTTCCCAGCCTTATTGGATGGGCAACATGAACGCAATCCCTTCATATGCTCTGTTCCCTGCTTCGAGTCACATACCAACTTGAAACCAATTTTTTATTATTATTATTATTATTATTATTATTATTATTATTATTATTATTATTATTATTTTAAAAAGAGTGTTAATCCCAACATGAGTCATGATCATCTTGATGTCATGGTGCTGTGTTTGACATCACAAAACTAATTTATAGTGAAAGTATGAAGCATTGCCCTTATTCAAATCAGGAACACACTTTCTTACTCAGTTTGCAGGACATTCACTGAAATACACAAAGAGTGTCCCTACATTTCAATTAATTTGGTACTTTGACATTAGTACACGGAATCATGATTGGATCGAACCTGCATCATTCTTAAAGTAGAGCCTTTGAAATTAATGGGTTGAGTTAGTCACAACTAAATTGAATCACAACTAAATTTAATTTAATGGTTATATTCTTACACATGATTAAGCTTGTATCATGTTTGGTCATTTTGTCATGAGCAATGTGGGTCTTTCATCTGAATTCTGTTAGAGGTAGGTGTATGATATTTTTTTCTAGCATCCTATCCTGTCCTTCTTCGAAAATAGTCATGGTTCTGTACAGTAGTTTTCTCCTCATTTAGACGAAGTCCCTGGCTCAAGGCTACCTAATACGTTTTTCTTGGGGGAAAATGCACAAACCTAGCATTCTATTTATTGTATCACATTGGATACCAATGCACAATTCCTGCTATGTCTAGAATTGATATGAAATTGTCCCATTATGTTTAAATAAAACTGGCTTTATCTTTAAAAAAAAAACAAGCAAGACTTGGTGTGTCTGCAGCAGGAGAGACAAAGTGACAAGTGTAGACAGTGGAAGATAAGGTGTTGGATATCTGAGTTATGACCCACTAATGCTGTGTGGAAATCCTACTGGTAGTTATTTATAAGCCCAAAGAAAGAGCTTACACTATTACTCTTTTGCAGTTACCATTTTTAGAGATCCAGAAGGGCTAATGCGGTTATAATAGCTTCTTGCCAAATGGGTAACTGTTGCAATCCTAGGCTTAACACTAGTCAGGGGAAGAAAGATCATCACCTGCATTTTTTATTTGATAAAAGACAGCATGTTAGCTGTGGCTGTCATTGTATCAATTTCGTTGTTATAGGCTGGCTTTCAATTTCTCTTGTAACTGTAATTTATAAATTGCCACACACTTTCTTTTAGTGCAAGGTGAATTCTTTCAAGACCAAACCGTAAAGTTTATGGGAAAATCTGTCTCCTTAGAGCAGTAAATGAGAAACTTGTGGCAAGCAGAACTTCCTTCCTATTGTTTGAAACTGCTCAGCTCTGAGGTCTAAAAGAGAACATCAAATTTCAGGCATTTACCACAGAATTTATGCTGAACTGTCACTCTGAGGGGAAAACAAAAGCTTCCAACCCATTCAGGCTGAGATTTGTGTCCCCCAAAAGTCATGAGAAAAACTGTGTCCTATGGGATTTTGTTTCCATTTGCATAGATCTGGGGATACATCAACACTGACCTCTTAGGTCAGTGTGAAGCCTGCAGAAAAAGAAGCAGAGAAGTGAAGTCCTGGAACTGATTTGAAAGCCTAGATCAGTGATTCTGAACCCTGGGTCCCCAGACGATTTTGGCCTTCAACTCCCAGAAGTCCTAACAACTGGTAAACTGGCTGGGATTTCTGGGAGTTGTAGGCCAAAAACATCTGGGGACCCCAGGTTGAGAACCACTGGCCTAGATGGTGCTTGTACCCACCACAGAGGCTAGCTTCAAACCAGTTGCAGAATCTGCAGCATCTGTGGCTTCACGATCATTAAGGAATCATTTTTGTTCCATCTTACCCAACTGAAATGTACAATTGTGTGGCTTGGCAAAGCACCCATCTCTTAATTGGTACCACCATGTGATGACAATCTCTGTTATATGCAGTTAAAGGTTTTCAGCTTATAATGGGAAAAGCGAGCAGAATATCTGCCTCAGAACATGTTTTCATTCAGTTTAAATCGGTTTCATACATCTATACAATGATGTATGTTTTGTGCCTTTGGACCCTTCCTCAAAAAATTAATACAATTAATGACAGGAAAGTGATCCCAAAATTTCACACACACACACACACACACACATCCCAGTTCAATATTCTGAAATCCAAAACGATGAACAAACTACAAGTAATGACATACCAGTTCAAGTTCCAGCAGAATGCAATGCTGTAGCCTTTCAAATTCTGGCATAGTATTGTTCAGAATAAAAAGGAGGAAGAGATGACTATTCTAATATTTTAGTTTGATTTTAAAGTGATGTCCTTTTTATGGTTTTATAGCCATTTTATAGTCCTTTTTATTAGAGTTGCACATCCATCTTATTTGTTTGTTTTGTATTACTTGTCCATCCCATGCAATTGCAGCACTTTTCTTTTATGGCAAAAATGCACATAACTACCATACTCCTTGCTTCACTATACACATTTTATTTTTTAAGTTATGGATTTCAGTTGGATGGATTGCTTGAGATATAATTTGCATGGCTTCTTTAGAAACAGGTGGGGAAAAGAACTATGAAATGAATAACAGTAATATTCTTGATAGCAAGCTCAAGAAATAAAACGCCCCAAGTTACAGAAATATGAACATGTTAACCTGGGTGAATGTGATATTTGTACATCTGCAAGAAAAACTCTGGATAAATAAAGCCTAATTTAGAAAAAAAATACTTCAATTTCAGTGAGGAATTCAACATCAGATTGTTGGACTCTGATAACCACAGACAGGAAGTTAAAGATGAAAGAGAAGGACTTTGTTTGAAATTCATGAGGCTATTCCTCTAAAAATACTCAGCGAGTTGGGTATAATACATGATTATAGTAATGTGTATTGAAACGAGTAAGTGATCATGTATATAACCCATGGGTCTGGTGAAAGTGAAACAACTCTCCTGCCACTTTCAGTGTTTGCTTAGGGTCACACCAGTTCCAAAAATAACTTTAAGATACTTTTTTTTAACCATAGAGGAACTACAACTGACAATTTTGATACTTTGGCTGGGAGGAGTTGGACTTGGATAAGAGTGTCAAAATGAGATAAAGACTTCTAAAGATTTTCATAACTGTCAAAGTAAATTGCATATGTAACTATATGCAACACCTCTAGTGGAGAAGCAGAGACCAAAGAAATAAACATACTCCATAAATATGCAAGGAATCTACTGAATTATGGTTAACATATGAATGAATTAAAATCACTTCATTGGGTTTTCCTAGGAGCCCCCGGTAGCCCAGTGGGTTAAACCCTTGTGCTGGCAGGACTGATAACTTGAAGGTTGGGTTGCTGACCTGAAGGTTGCCTGTTTGAATCCAACCCAGGTAGAGTGTGGATGAGCTGCCTCTATCATCTCCAACTCCATGTGAGGACATGAGAGAAGCCTCCCACAAGGGTGATAAAAACATCAAAACATCCAGGTGTCTCCTGGGCAACGTCCTTGCAAACAGCCAATTTTCTCATACTAGAAGTGACTTGCAGTTTCTCAAGTCGCTCCTGCCACACAAAATTCAGGTTTTTCTAGATTGGTACTTTATCAGTTCACAAATGAAAGACTTATGTGACTCAATGATCCTATCATTGAAAAAAAAGAGAAAAGAAACCAAAACCACTCACCCATGTTATTCTGATTAATGCACACGAAACAACCCCCTTATCCATGGATTTGATACCCACAGTTTCACCTATCGATTCTCCAAAAAGTACAACCCCGAAAGTGTTTGTGGGTCTCTTTTGGTTCTCCAGGTTAAATTGCTTGGATGCTTCCAACCCTAGTATAGTTAGTCAAAATATAGGGGTCACTATTATTCACAATGTCAGGTATCCTATCCTCTCTGGATATGGGCAATCAAACAGTATTAGATACTGATACTTGTGTAGCATGTTTGAACAGCACCAGTTAGTTTGAAGCTTTCCTACTGTCACTGAACTGCAGCTCTCATGATTACGCTATCAGCTAAACTGGCTAGGATTATGGAAATGGCAACCTAACAAGTTGTCCATTTAAAATATGGTTAGAAAATTCAGTGATTTGATGGTTGTATCCATGGGCCCTGCCTCCATCTATACACACACACACACACACAGGGTGGGGAGAGGGAGAGAAATAGATCTAGCAGTGTTCAGAATAGTCAATTACAAAAATGTAAACAATGTAAGGGAATCTTATTTACACAGTTTTACTTGAAAAGTGAATCACTTCTCCTGGAGGCTTTTAAGAAAGGCATTCACATTTTGTTTTATTTCTGGTCAGGAAAAGGGCAGTCTAGGAAGATGGAGGGATTGACAGATACAAAAATAGTACGGGGGGGGGGGGGGGCAACACATAGCCCCAGGGCTTCAGATAGAGGGATGGAGTTGCCCAAGTGGCATTATGACATCAACATAAGGTATGGGAGGTGAGGTCAGCAGGTTGTCTTTCAAAGTTTACTGCACATGGTGCAGGATGGCGGGAGTGATAATTGATTATTTACTGTGCTCATTCATCTATAGCTCTCGTGTTTGTACATTTATCCTATTTCAGCAACATTCAGTTAGGAAGCAGAACGCTTTATCTGATGTTTTAATACTTCAGTACTCCTCAAAATGTCCATAACTGTAAAAGGAAATGGGCTATGTAACAATATGCATGGCATCCGTACAGAAGAAATGTGTTTAGAGACCAAAGGAAGAAATGTAAATCTATAAACCAAAAACCTATTCTAGAGGAAATGATGATGTCTGAGGAGTTATTTTATCTACAATAAATGGCAAGCACTGTAGTGCAGTTAGATGAAAAGCCCATTAGAGAGAATAAAAGAATTTTTGAAAACACAACCAATATGTATTTTAATTACTAGAACCTTGATAAATAAAAGAGGAGGAAATAAAACCCTTTGGACAAGCCAGCCAATATATTTAATGTGGATAACTAGATGTCATGAATGGCTAAATAAGAAATGAGAAATGAATTTCTATTTTGAAGCTAAATTAATTCAGGAAGATTACATATTCCTTTTCTGCATATTCAGCTATAAAACTGTTGTCCATATGATATAACACATGTAATAAGATGTAATTCAGCAGAACAGTGTGATGTCACCCTCATACAGTCAGAATATAGTGAACCTTTGGTATCCGCTGGGAGTTGATTCCAAGACCAACCATTGATACTATATTCTGCGGATGCTAAAGTTCCATTATATAATGGTGTAGTAACATTTGTCCCTGTTTGTCCCCATAGCAAAATTAATGTTTGATTTTTGAATTTAAAAAAAATTAAGTTGTGGATTGTCAAATCTGTGCATGCAGAATGCACAGATATGGAGAACCAACTGCAGTTGCTTTTACAATAGTTTTACTGAAATGAGCCAGAATCCTGTAGCCTGTAATTAACTATTTAACTAAGTGCCTTCTCCTGCCTCTCCCCCAAGATGTAATGGAAAATTCATTCAATCATTCTGTGATTGTTGGTAAAATGGCCCTCCCCATGCAATTGGTGCCTGGTAAAGTAGAAATGTGTGTGTGTTTGAAGGAGAGGGGGGATCATGAATAAGTAGACATGGTGAATACCAAACAAGCCATTTGCTTATTTGATTTAAAGTTACAAGAACTTTACCCCATATCCTACTTGTCAACTTTAGTCATGCCACTAATAACCTCACCACAGAGAGCTTTTGTGTGTGTGTGTCCTAGAATGCTTCCCCACCAGTCCAGTAATGGATGAGCACACTGCCCATCAGGTAACATCACTGGACTTTTGGAAGAGGCCCCACCCACAATTGGAGTGGAAGCATTGTATGACGCTTCCCTCGCAACATGAGAGCCAGCATGGATCCACATGGCTTTGCAATGCTTTCCCCATGAGATGGGGCAAACATCACTGTGAGGGAGTGACACATAGGAAACAGATTTGCCCCACTGCTCCTTAGATCGCTAGTGAAGCCAGGTGATACCAATCCATTACTGGACTGGTGGGGAAGCATCGCCTGGCTAATGTGATAAGGTCCTCTAAAGCCATTGGGGTGGTCCTACAGGTTGTTATTTCTAGATTACCTCTTTCCCTGATTTTCAGCCTATCCACCCATCCCTTGTGATCAGGAGAAGCAATGTGTGGTCTTTCTTCTTCTGCAGGAAGTGGTGATGTCCTCCACTGATTTGTGAATGGAACTGAAAAGATGATTTTGTCCATTTTTTGCTGGATCATGCTATTTTGTCAGAGTGCTGCTTTTATATATATACTAGCTGTGCCCGGCCACGCGTTGCTGTGGCGTTGTCTGGTGGTGTTGGTTAGTCTACATTAGGTTGTATTTATGCTGTGAGCTCCACCTTCTTTATACTCACATTAGTAGTAGTATTTGAAGTCTGTTACCTTCTTCAATTTTTGTGTTGATTGATAATTGCTTGAGATCCCTGTTGTCTTTGGTTTGTTGTTAGTTGTAATGTCTGATTCTGCTGAGTGTGGTTTATATTTTTATTGTGGTACAATAGTCCTTTTTTTGTTTTGCCTGTGTAGGTGTTTATTATTGTTGTTGTTGTTGTGGTCATGAAGGTTGGATAAGTTAGATGCTACTGTATTGTTTTTTGGAGGCCCAGTGTAGCACTGACTGGCCTCTCAGCCTCAGTGCCTGGCTGTTTCTTGCCTGTGATGGTGTTGATTCTTATTGTTGTTGTTGTTGTTGTCATTGTTATTATTGTAATTGTTGTTTTGGAGGCCAAGTGTGAATGTAGGGATTGGGGAGGTGGATGAGTTGTGTTGTCAAATTTTGTATTTGTTATAGTCACAATGCGTTGTTGTGAGTTTTGTGGGTCCGGATTGTGGTTTTGCGGTGTGGTTGTGTTGTTACAACCGGGAGAAAAGGCTTTTGTGTTGTGTTGTCAAGTTTTGTATTTCTAGGGCGTTTAGTTGTGTGCCAAGTTTTGTATTTCTGGGGCGTTTAGTTGTGTTGTTATAGTCACGATGCACTGTTGTGAGTTTTGTGGGTCCGGATTGTGGTTTTGTGGTGTGGTTGTGTTGTTACAATCGGGCGGGAATGCTTTTATGTTGTGTTGCCAAGTTTCATATTTCTGGGGCATTTAGTTGTGTTGTTATAGTCATGATGCGTTGTTGTGAGTTTTGTGGGTCCAGTGTGGTTTTGCGGTGTGGTTGTGTTGTTACAACTGGGAGGCAAGGCTTTTGCATTGTTTTGCCAAGTTTTGTATTTCTGGGGCATTTAGTTGTGTGCCAAGTTTCGTATTTCTGGGGCGTTTAGTTGTGTTGTTATAGTCACGATGCATTGTTGTGAGTTTTGTGGGTCCGGATTGTGGTTTTGTGGTGTGGTTATGTTGTTACAACCAGGAGGCAAGGCTTTTGCGTTGTGTTGTCAAGTTTTATATTTCTGGGGTGTTTAGTTGTGTGCCAAGTTTCGTATTTCTGGGGCGTTTAGTTGTGTTGTTATAGTCACCATGCGTTGTTGTGAGTTTTATGGGTCCGGATTGTGGTTTTGTGGTGTGGTTGTGTTGTTACAACCTGGAGGGAAGGCTTTTGCGTTGTGTTGCCAAGTTTCGTATTTCTGGGGCGTTTAGTTGTGTTGTTATAGTCACAATGCGTTGTTGTGAGTTTTGTGGGTCCAGTGTGGTTTTGTGGTGTGGTTGTGTTGTTACAACTGGGAGGCAAGGCTTTTGCATTGTTTTGCCAAGTTTTGTATTTTTGGGGTGTTTAGTTGTGTTGTTATCGCATGATGCGTTGTTGTGAGTTTTGTGGGTCCGGATTGTGGTTTTGTGGTGTGGTTGTGTTGTTGTAACCTGGAGGCAAGCCTTTTGCATTGTGTTGCCAAATTTCGTATTTCTGGGATGTTTAGTTTTGTTGTTATAGTCACTGCGCAAACAACTTTATCATTATATATATATATATATATATATATATATATATATATATATATAAAGAGTGATGGCATCAGGGCAGCGGACAAAACAACAAAACTACAGGCCCCCCAACCTCGAAATTTGACAACACAACCCATCATCCACGGTTTGTTGGGAGGTGTTAGCTGGCCCTGATTGTTTCATGTCTGAAATTCCCTTGTTTTCAGAGTGGTGTTGTTTGTGATATTTTATTCGCTTCTATTGTCTGTGGCCCTCAGAAAACAGGATTTGCCAGACTTTGGTGATGGGAATACTTTGTTGGGAGATGTTAGCTGGCCCTGATTGTTTCCTGTGTGGAATTCCCCTGTTTTCAGAGTGTTGTTCTTTATTTAGTGTTCTGATTTTAGAGATTGTATTGTTCTGTTTTATTATACCACAGTAATTTTTATATATTCAGATTTTAGTGTTTTTGAATACTTGGAGCCAGATTGTATTCATTTTCACGGTTGACCGCAACACAATAATAATAATAATAATAATAATAATAATAATAATAATAATAATAATAGTAATGATAGTAATAATAATGACTTTGGTAATACACAGTGCTTTACTCCCTTCTCAGCTTCCTTTCTGGAAGAATCCTTTGTTGGGAGGTGTTAGCTGGCCCTGATTGTTTCCTTTGTGGAATTTCCAATTTCCCTGCTTTCACAGTGTTGTTCTTTATTTACTGTCCTGGTTTTAGAGATTATATTGTTCTGTATTATTCTATCACAGTAATTATTTCATATTACAGTAGAATCTCACTTATCCAACATTTGCTTATCCAATGTTCTGGATTATCCAATGCAGTCTGCATTTTAGTAGTCAATGTTTTTGTAGTCAGTGTTTTAAATTCATTGTAATATTTTTGTGGTAAATTTGTAAATACAGTAATTACTACATAGCATTACTGCGCATGGAACTACTTTTTCTGTCAAATTTGTTGTATAACATGATGTTTTAGTGCTTAATTTGTATAATCATTACCTAATTTGATGTTTAATCGGCTTTTCCTGAATCCCTTCTTATTATACAACATATTCACTTATCCAACATCCTGCCGGCCTGTTTATGTTGGATAAGTGAGACTCTACTGTATATTGATAATCTTATATTATCTGCTTAGAACTGGATTATATGAGGCCCCTTCTACCCAGCTGGAAAAAATGCACACCGACGTGGATTATATGGCAGTGTGGAGTCAAGATAATCCAGTTCAAAGCAGATAATATAAGATTCTAAATGGGTTATATAGCTGTGTGGAAGGGCATTGAGTCTACACTGCCATATAATCCAGTTAAAATCTGATAATCTGTGGAAGAGGCCTAAGTGAAGCCTAACTGTGCCTGTCCCCTGGGCTGAGTAGGTTGCTAGGAGACCAAGTGGGCTGAGTTTAGCCTTGTAACTGGCAGCAACTAGATAAAAACTATTATTCCTCTCCCTGTAATTGGGACTTTATTTTTCTTTTCTTTTTGTTCTATCACCCTAGAGGCGTGGATGATGGGTTGTATTGTCAAATTTCGAGGTTGGGGGGCATGGATTTTTATAAATTATTTATTTGATCTGTAAACTATGTGTAGAATCTTTTCAGTGGAGGGCAGGAATATTTTTAAATAAATATATTTATATCTTTTCCATCAAAGGTGATAAAATCCATGTAAAAATGAAGCATGTTTCAATAAAACTTTCAGCTTTTATAACTGTATATGAAGTGACCTCAAGAAACAGTGGAGTAGACACTGTTTTTCCAGGGTTATAGTCACTGCTTCTCCTTTGTCAGTCATTTCTTTCAGCTACTCACTATTCCTGTCAATCATCCCTCTCTTTCTTTTTTCTTGGACAACACGTTTCTCTCTATATCATATGAACATTTCGGATTTCTTGTAGTCTTATTTATTGAAAAAATGAAGCTATTTCTTTAGTGACTTGGATAATTCTACATAGCAAATATTCTGCATTGAAATCAAATAGCAATATAGTATTTGACTCATTTAAATTGCTATTAATTTTTTAAAAATAATAATAATAATAATTAAATTAAACCAAGCCTACTCAGTTTGATCTCTGGACAGACATAGGAGCAGATAAAACATATTTTAGATGTATAGTTAATGATAATTAATATTGAATATACGTATTTTAAAAGGTCTAAATCAGGGATTATGCTTATAAAACTGAACCCTATAAAACTATAAAACCACTATAAAACTGAAGCCATACATACATACAAATGAGAGCATATGATGATTGGCGGCACTACACCTAGTAGAGAATACACACTTCAATTCCTTTTCACAATTTATCTTATATGACATTGCAACAGAGCCCTTTTACTCTTTATTTTATTGGTCAATTTTTCAGGCCTTTTTTGTTTTTCCTGGCCAAACTGTTTGCAATTATAATATGAATTACTGATAATACTCTTGATATTTGTGGACTTAGCATACTTTGATTATTCCATTCTGTTCCATTGTTCTCTACAAAGTCTGTACTCAAGAAATGTGCAAGTGAGTCCCCACTTCTTTAAAAAATCATAGTAAGTTTATGATTTTATGTTGGCTTGCATTCAAGGCAACTGAAATAACATGAACATAGTATGGTGTCACCCATTCAATTGCCCCTAGATATGACCATCGACGAAATATGGCAAACTATGGCACTCATTGAGAGGGCACCTCCGAGCTAGGTATGGCAAGACCTGCTCACTGCAGGATAGGCAGGCAGATTCTGTGCAGCGATCCAAAAGGCAGGGTGCAGGCTGCTGGGGATCCATTGGTGTGGATCAGGGCTCAGTCCACTCCCCCCCCCCCCCATTTTTGTTATTGTAATGTATGCAGTTACTAGAGATCTGCAGAAACCAGCACCTTAGACTTTGCTGTATGCTGACAATGTACTGCTTGCTTCTGGGGATAAGGAATAACTTAAATGTCAAGTGCAAGCATGGTGTGATTGGTTGGTGCAATCCGGTCTTCTCTTCAATGTCAAAAAGACAGAGTACCTGATGACCAATGAGGAGGGGACTGCTAATATTCAGGTGATGGGGTGGATCTCCCAAAAGCCAACATCTTCAAGTATCTTGGATCAGAAGGCAATGTTTTTTTGATGTATTCACCACATGGATTTGTATGAAATGGAACTTGGTAGCAGGTGTACTCTGTGACAAGAAGATGCCCAATCACCTGAAATCATAAATCTATTGAACTGTTGTAAGGCCTGCTGCAATATATGGAGCTGAATGTTGGCAAGCAACAAAGAAAGCAGAACGCCGCCTTGGTGTTATGGAGATGAAAACTTACAGCTGGTATCACATGCCTTGACCATATTCACAAGGATACCAACTGGTAACACTTTGGAATTTCTCCAATTGCTGACAAAATATGAGAATTAAACCTCAGATGGTATGGTCATATTCTCCAAGGTAAAGACGAGTCCATTCGCAAGATTGCTCTTGATTTAGAAGCACCTGGCAAGAGACCAAAGACTGCACTCTGATCAGGCACACGACCTGGTGAAATGGCATCAACAAACCAGTAAAGTGGACCCTGCCATCAAGCAGGACAAACACAGAAGAAGAAGAAGAAGAAGAAGAAGAAGAAGAAGAAGAAGAAGAAGAAGAAGAAGAAGAAGAAGAAGAAGAAGAAGGGGAGGAAGAGGAGGAGGAGGAGGAGGAGGAGGAGGAGGAGGAGGAGGAGGAGGAGGAAGAGGAAGAGGAGGAAGAGGAAGAGTAGAGCTTGTGAAATTTGTGGCTCTGCAATGAAAAAAAAACCAGTTCAACTTTTCAATCATTGTGGTGTCAAAACGTGATTCTTTTCAAGAAGTATTTCACAACTTGGAGGTCCTCCAGATGTTCTGGACTACAGTTTCCATAATCACAAGTCACTGAACATACTGTTTGAGAATGATGGCATTTATGTCTCCCAACATTCATAAATAACATTTGGAGAAAGCTATTTTAAATCACTGAACTGAATTATCTGTTAAGGCTTAGGCAAATGCCACTCTTGGGGTTTTAACCACCTGCATAAGAGTTTCAGATGTGTCACTCTTTCACATAAGGCTGAATCCCATTGCTAGCCTCTTCTAAAGTGGGGAAATGGAAACAACTGGTAGATTTATCTGTGTTCTGACTCATCTTTCAGCAATCAATTCAATATGTCTGCTGTAATTGGCAGTACAGAACAGGATTTCAGCCATTCAGCTGCACATTCTTGGAAGATGCCTAACTATTCATCATTGTTTTCAGTGTACAACTTAAATCACTTTGACTGCAGAAGCAGCACTGTGTATTTTCCATCCCACCATGAAACAATAAACAAATGTGTTTTGTCAAATACATCACTGGTTGTCAATCAGTATTCAGGACATCACAACTACCATTTAACAACATGAGTGTACATTTGTAGCATACAAGAATGTAGGATCTCAGTTGTGGTATTTCAGATATTCTGAATTCAGGTCATGTAATGGAGGACAGCTAAAATCTCATACACTTTAATGCCTATGGGGCATTGTATGTCCCATTGGCATTAAGATTTCACCAAACCAACACACAAACAGCATTAACCGACATATATCATGTTTATATATATCATGCACTCCCAGGAGTGGCCGCAGGGGAGGTTCCAGACCAAGCACAATCCGAAGACCCAAAGACCTCAACAGCGGAGCAGGCGGAGGATAACATCGTACATGTTACAACGGCTGTGAAGGCGGAAGAAGGCTGCAACAGACTGAGAAGCCACTTTCGTTGTGTTAACCACACCACTGCTGGAACCTCACTCTGTGAAGACTGTGTGTTGACTGGCCGTGCACCGATCTCCACACATTAAAAGAAATCACGCACAGGCGTCTTCCAACAAAAATAAAAACAAACCTACAAAAGTCCCATGGCGATCAGCGAGTGGCGACGGGGGCAGGACTGTGAAATCTGGAAGCCCCTAGTCACAGACTGGCACATGGGCGGTGGATATGGACTCAGTCATTCTACCTCAAGGACCAAGGCAGTTGAGTAGTCCGGCAGCTGTATCCATGACTGAGCAGCCCTTTTTAGGATCCGCTCTGCTCACCCCACACGGGGAAGGGGCTAGAAAAGGTGCCCTAAACATAGCCTGCCTCTCCTACCCTGAATGGACTGCCATGTCCAGAGGGCTCACCACTCTGCGGCCAAAAAAGAAAAATGAACTTTGGAACGTACGGACATTGTCAGATAACACTGACAGCGAGCGCCCCGAACGCAGGACTGCTATCATTGCAAGGGAGCTGGGATGCTTTAAGATTGACATAGCAGCCCTTCAGGAGACCCGGAGAGCAGGAGAGGGACAGCTGAAGGAAGAAAAGGGAGGCTACACCTTCTTCTGGAAGGGACTACCTGAAGAAGAGCGAAGAATACACGGAGTTGGCTTTGCGATCAGAAACGACCTGGTGAAGCACCTGACTGAAGCACCCACTGGCATCAACGAATGACTTTCAACCCTCCGAATTAACCTTGCCAAAAACCAACAGGCAACCATCATATGCACCTATGCACCAACTCTAGATGCTGACGAAGACATCAAGGAAAATTTTTACTGTCAGCTGGACACCATCCTATCGGAGATACCTAAGGAGGAAAAACCATCCTCCTGGGGGACTTTAATGCAAGGGTCGGAAGGGACTCTGACCTGTGGCCAGGGATCATAGGAAAAGACGGGGTCGGAAACAGCAACTCGAATAGCATCTTGCTTCTCACCAAATGCGGAGAGCACAACCTTGTCATCACCAACACGCTCTTCCGCCAGAAAAACAAGCTCAAGACATCATGGAAGCACCCTCGGTCAAAGCATTAGCACCTCTTGGACTATGTTATTACACGTGCCAGAGACCGCCACGATGTGCTTCTCACAAGAGCCATGACAGGTACTGATGACTGCTGGACAGACCACAGGTTAATCCGATCCACGATGGCTATCAAGATCGTCCCCAAACGCAGACTCCAAGGAAGAAAAACAAGGCGCAAAATGAACACCCAAGCCCTTCAGGAGCCCTCCAACGAGCCCTTCTCCAAACAACACTCAAAGATCATCTACCCACAGAACACCCCGAAAATGTTGAGGAACATTGGAACAAACTGAAGACCTCCATCATCACAGCCTGCAAAGAAAGCATTGGATACCTAACTAAGAAACATCAAGACTGGTTTGATGATAACGACAAAGAGATCCAACAGCTGATTGATAACAAAAGGAAAGCCTTCCAAACATGGCAGAGAGACACCAACTGTGCTGCCAAGAAAAAGATCTATGCCAGTGCAAAAGCTGAAGTCCAAAGAAGGACCAGAGAACTCAAGAACATCTGGTGGACAAAGAAGGCTGAAGAAATCCAACACCTTGCAGATACCCATGACGCTCAGGGATTTTTCAAAGCCACAAAGATCATTTATGGACCAAGAAACCATGGCATACAGCCCCTACACTCATCAGATGGAACCAAAATTCTGAAGGACAAAACATCAATTGCACTACGTTGGAAAGAGCACTACCAGAACCTGCTGAATCGCAGCTCCAATGTGGCCGAAGAAACCCTCTCACAAATCCCGCAACAACAAACCAGGGATGAGCTTGCAGCACTGCCTAGTTTGGAAGAAGTCAGCAATGCCATCAGCCAACAAAAAAACAGCAAAGCCAGCGGACCTGATGGGATTCCTGCTGAAATCTTCAAAGAGGGTGGACCTGAGCTGATACAACAACTCCACCAGCTCATTGAAAAGGTGTGGATGACCGAGAAAATCCCAGCAGACTTCAAGGATGCCACCATCATCACCCTTTTCAAGAAAGGGGACAGAACAGACTGCGGGAACTATCGTGGTATCTCCCTTCTAACCTCCGCCGGGAAAATCCTTGCAAGAATCCTTGCAAACCGCCTTCTCCCTGTCTCAGAAGACACCCTCCCAGAATCCCAGAATGGCTTCCGCCCCTCCAGAGGAACAGTGGACATGATCTTCACTGCTCGACAGCTCCAAGAAAAATGCAGGGAACAAAACCAACCTCTGTACATGGCATTCATTGACCTTGCAAAGGCATTCAACACAGTGAATCGCAGCGCTCTCTGGACCATCCTCCAAAAAATCGGGTGCCCTGACAAATTTGTGAACATCCTGCGGCTCCTCCATGATGACATGATGGCAACAGTCTTGGACAGCAACGGCTCCCAAAGTGACCCATTTAAGGTGGAATCAGGTTTCAAGCAGGGATGTGTTATTGCCCCTACCTTATTTTCCATCTTCATCGCCATGATACTTCACCTTGTTGATGGGAAGCTTCCCACCGGAGTGGAAATCATCTATCGGACAAATGGCAAGCTATTTAACCTCAGCAGACTGAGAGCCAAAACCAAGGTCACCACAACATCTGTTACAGAACTCCAATATGCTGATGACAACGTAGTCTGTGTGCATTCAGAAGAAGACCTACAAGCCACTTTAAACACCTTCGCAGAAGCATACGAGAAGCTCGGCCTCTCACTGAACATCGAGAAAACCAAAGTGCTCTTCCAACAGGCACCAGCTCATCCCTCTGCAAAGCCAGGAATACAACTTAATGGTGTAACATTAGAAAATGTTGACCATTTCCGCTACATTGGCAGCCATCTTTCCACAAAAGTCAACATCGACACTGAAATACAACACCGCCTGAGCTCTGCGAGTGCAGCATTTTTCCGTATGAAGCAGAGAGTGTTTGATGACCGGGACATCCGTAGAGATACCAAGGTGCTTGTTTATAAAGCCATTGTCCTCCCAACCCTGCTCTACGCCTGCGAAACGTGGACTGTCTACAGACGTCACACCAAACTCCTGGAGCGTTTCCATCAGTGTTGCCTCAGGAAAATCCTGCAAATCTCTTGGGAAGACAGGCGGACAAATGTCAGCATGCTTGAGGAAGCAAAGACCACCAGCATTGAAGCCATGCTCCTACGCCATCAACTCCGCTGGACTGGCCACGTTGTCCGAATGCCCGATCACCGTCTCCCAAAGCAGCTCCTCTACTCCGAACTCAAGAATGGGAAACGGAATGTTGGTGGGCAGGAAAAGAGATTCAAAGCCAACCTTAAAAACTGTGGCATGGACACTGAGAACTGGGAAGCCCTGGCCCTTGAGCGCTCCAATTGGAGGTCAGCTGTAACCAGCAGTGCTGCGGAGTTCGAAGAGGCACGAACGGAGGGCTTAAGGGAGAAACGTGCTAACCCCGACCGGGACCGCCTTCCACCTGGAAACCGATGTCCTCACTGCGGGAGAATATGCGGGTCAAGAATAGGTCTCTTCAGCCACCTAAGAACCCACCCCCAAGATACCAAGGATGGAAGACTATCGTCCTCAAACTACGAGGGATCGCCTAAGAAGAAGATCATGTTTAAGAAGACTTTGTGATCTATAGGGCGATAGATGTCCTTTATCAGCATCTTAAACAATTGCATGGTATTGGAGGTAGCAATGTAAGAATTTTATTCTGGAGTGTATGAGAAGACATACACTTAAGGAACTGGGCATAGTTAGCCTGCAGAAGAGAAGGTTGAGAGGAGACATGATAGCTACGGTAGAGTCTCACTTATCCAACATAAACGGGCCAGCAGAACGTTGGATAAGCGAATATGTTGACTAACAAGGAGAGATTAAGGAAAAGCCTATTCAACATCAAATTAGTTTATGATTTTACAAGTTAAGCACCAAAACATCATGTTATACAACAAATTTGACAGTAATGCTATGTAGTAAATACTGTATTTACGAATTTAGCACCAAAATATCACAGTGTATTGAAAACATTGACTACAAAAATGTGTTGGATAATCCAGAACGTTGGATAAGCGAGTGTTGGATAAGTGAGACTCTACTGTATATATAAATATGTGAGAGGAAGTCATAGGGAGGAGGGAGTGAGCTTGTTTTCTGCTGCCCTGGAGACTAGGATGCAGAACAATGACTTCAAATTACAGGAAAGGAGATTCCACCTGAACATTAGGAGGAATTTCATTACGGTGAGACCTGTTTAGCTGTGGAACTCTCTGCTTCTGAATGTGGTGGGGGCTCCTTGTTTGGAGGCTTTTAAGCAGAGGCTGGATGGCCATCTGTCGAGGGTGCTTTGAATGCAATTTTCCTGCTTCTTGGCAGGGGTTTGGACTGGATAATCCATGAAGTCTCTTCCAACTCTGTTGTAGTCCAGCCTGTGATAATGTCTGATGTGTCTGATGTCAATGAGGGTTTTAGGCCTGAGTTTGATGGCAGTGGGGATGATGGTTTCCTTGACAGGCCTTACTCCAAGACTGAGGGTGTAGAACAGAGGGAGGATGTTCAAGGCCACATTCCTGAGAGAGGTCCTCTGCAAGTTTCCTCTGAGAATCAGTTTTCTGAAGATGATTTGTCATGTGCAGAAGTTAATGAGCTTGAAAACAGACAACAAGATTTTTGTAAACAAAGGGAGAGTTCACAGAATCATGGGTCAGCCCGCCTTCGAGAGAAAAAGGAAAGTAAATGGTTATCTGGTGGGAAAGTGAAACAGAATGTGTTCTTCACACTGCATGAGACAGGAAAAGCTTTAAAAGAGACAAGAGAATGCTTTTTACCTCAGTGTGGTCAATGTTGATTATTCATGCCAGTGTTGTTTCCAAGTCAATTTCTAGTTTCATGATTCCAGTCTTGCCAAGTTCCTGTTCTGTGGTTACAAGTGGATTTTTAGTTTCATAGTTCCAGTTTTGCTAAGTTCCTGTTCTGAGTATTGGGATTTTATGCTGCCTTGTTCTTTTGGATTTTGCAACTTTGTACCTTGTATTTTTACTTTGTACCTTTCAAGTTATGGACTAATTGTTACATTTTGAAAATCCCCTTTTGGACAATACTTTTTGTATTATTTTTATTGCTTAGCTTGTATATATTCTTCAATAAACTGCTTGCAGATAATACTCAACTGATGTGATGTTTAAGGTCAGAGGGGTTCCACCTCTGGGATACAACACACTCTATGATTCTATGATTCTATGGTTCTATAATTACATATTATAGAAATATTTATGGTTCATCTACACCTCATCTAGAGGTTTCAGGTAGCATGTAACAAAAGCAAGCTGACAAATTTAAATCAAGGTAAATAATTTTTAAAAAATGCTTTAAAGGACTAAAATGTATTAAATGTTATAACAGTGAGAAAGAAATTAAAACCAGATAAAATAGTTTTTAATATCAATAGAAAGGATGGGTCACATATGCTTTCTGTTCCTACCATGCATCATAGTATATTCATCTTTCGAGAATGACTGAATTTACCCAATATCCTTCTGCTTTTTCTTATGCCAAATTATTTGATGATGGGTGTAGCCGTCTGATCTTGATTGTTTGCCCCCAAATTAGAGTATCACTATTCGCTTTCTGTAACTTTCTTGGAAGTTCACATTTTCGAGAACTTCATATACAAAATAATTGGACCCCTGTTGACTAGACTGGTGGCTGGTCTACATAATTTCTGCCACTATGGCATGCCATATTTCGGTCTCATAGAGAGCAAGCTTGTTTCATCATTTTATAAAATCCCCTCTAACCAATTCTCATAGCAGCTTTTGCTCAAGAAGGAACTTTTTAGTCTAGGATGTCAAAAGCATGTTTTCGAAAGAAGACCACCTAGATGAAGGTATGCAGAGGGTCAAATAGGGGTCAGGAAATATATTTGGAAAGATACCACTGGGTTTTTCTTAGCAACAATACACACACATACATGCACACCAGGAAAAAGCACACCGTTTGAAGATCCAGCTATCTCTGTATCTTGGGAAGCTTTCTGTACAATCAGATGGAGTGGTTACTATAGAAACCAAATTTTAAACAGCAGCAGCCTTGTGCCTGGACCTTGATAGGTGACTTCTTATATCCTGCATTTTATTTTCTCACTTGCCTCTTAAAGCGTTACAATGTCATTTGGTAGAGAGGGACTTATAAAGAGCACAGTGAAATGACAGATAAAGCATTACAAGTTCAGCAGCTTACAAAGTGATCGTGTGGTTTTCAAGAACAAGCTAATTAATCACTGTAAACAATAACTGCTTTCTACATCATCTTTCATCAGAGGTTTTGGTGTTAACATGCTTAATTAAACATCTCTTTTCTGTGCTATGCAAATTATTTTTTAAGATGTTAGAACATAGATCTCCATAGTGGAATAGAGGGATGGACGAAATGATGTAGACAAAATGGCCTAAATCCAATTGCTAGCCCCAACAAGCAGTTGAATCAGTTGCTGAATCATAAGGAAACACTTATCTAAATCTTGTTGATTTGATGGTTCTCTGTTGTGTGCCTTATGACAACCTTAAGACAAACTTATCGTTGGGTTTTCTTGGCAAGATTTGCTTTCCTCTGAAGCTGAAAAGTGTGAACCCCACCTCGAGTCACAAGGAGAGGCAAGTCATGAAATAATAATAATAATAATAATAATAATAATAACAACAACAACAACAACAACAACAACAACACTGCCAAAAGATCTCAGCCAGCATTTGGAAACAATAGACATTGACAAAATCACCATCTGCCAACTGCAAAAGGCCACCCTACTGGGATCTGCACACATCATCAGAAAATACATCACACAGTCCTAGACACTTGGGAAGTGTTCGACTTGTGGTTCTGCGAAACAAAATCCAGCATATCTATCTTGTTTGCTGTGCCATACAACGTTGTTGTGTTGATAATAATAATAATAATAGCAAATAAATAAATAAAAAGAAATCCAATCACTGACCAACACAGTCAGAATCTTCAGCACTGACATCAATAAGGAGTTCGGCCTAGACACATGTGCCACAGTGGCATTAAAGAAAGGGAAAATTACTCACAGTGAGGGCATAGAGATGCCAAATGGACAAACCATAAAGTGCAATCAGCCCGAAGCCTATAAATATCTGGGCATACTACAGTTGGACAATATCAAGCATGGTCATGTGAAAAATGTGGTCAGCAAAGAATATATCCAAGGAGTCAGAAAGATTTTGAAGAGCAAATTAAATGGCGGAAATACAATCAAGGCTATCAACACCTGGGCCATACTCGTCATTAGATACACTGCTGGAATTGTGAACTGGACACAAGCAGAGCTAGATGATCTGGACAGAAAAACAAGAAAACTGATGACAACCCACTACTCATTACACCTGTGTAATGATGTCGACAGACTCTACCTGCCCAGAAAATCAGGAGGCAGAGGGCTTCTGCAAGTGAAACAAATGGTAGAGGAAGAGAAACATGCCCTGGCAGATTATGTGAAAGGCAGTCAAGAACCAACATTGAGGGAGGTCAATAGTAGTAAACTGCTTCAAGTGCAAAAGACAAAGAGTGAATACTGTAAAAACACAATCCAGAACAGAAAGAAAACTGGCAAAAGAAGGCTCCTGGAAAAAATTGAGAACCAAATTGACAAAGAAAAAACATGGCTGTGGCTCACAAATGGAACTTTGAAAAAGGAAACGGAGGGCCTGATTCTGGCAGCCCAAGAACAAGCCATTAGAACCAATGCCATCAAAGCCAAAATTGAAAGTCGACGACAGATCCCAAATGTAGACTCTGCAAGGAAGCAGATGAAACAATAGATCACATCCTCAGCAAGAAGATTGCACAGGCAGACTACAAGCAGAGGCATAACACCATTGCTCAGATGATTCATTGGAACTTCTGCCGCAAATACCATCTGCCTGCGACAAAGAACTGGTGGGATCTCAAGCTGGAAAAAGTTACAGAGAATGAACATGTTAAGCTACTCTGGGACTTCCAAATTCAGACAGACAGAGTTTTGGAGCACAATATTCCTGACCTCACAATCGTGTTAAAAAAACAAAGTATGGATTGTTGATGTTGCAATCCCAGGTGACAGCAGGATTGAAGAGAAACATCTGGAAAAGCTAACACGATATGAGGATTTAAAGATCGAATTGCAAAGACTCTGGCACAAGCCAGTCAAGGTGGTCCTAGTGGTGATCAGCACACTGGGTGCAGTGCCTAAAGACCTTGGCCTATACTAAAACACAGTCAGCGCTGAAAAAATTACCATCTGCCGGCTGCAGAAGGCCACTTTACTG